>NC_139474.1:1445000-2045000 GCF_057233095.1 Heloderma suspectum
CCCACTTCATCAGTTGCTGTAAGTGGAACTGGAGGTTTTGAGTCTGAAAAGACAGTTGAGCAGGGCAGAACTGCAGCAAGCATTCCAGTCTCTCAAAGCAACAGTTAAGAACCACAAGGGGCATTAAGAGTCTTTATAATGTGAATAGAAACCAGTCAAACCACAGTCCCTATTGTGTCCCTGATTAGCACAACCAAATTTCTTTATCGTCTCCTGTTCTGCTATCCCATGTTCCAAGTGAGCCCTTGGTTTTAATTTCTTTAGAACTCTCACCCTGAGGTCCTTGACGGGGTGCCCAGGGAGGTTCAAGTGTTAATTGACACGGTTATTGATGCAGTTATGCTTGATGTCTGATTTGTGCCCCTTTGATATCTTTACGACAGTCCTGTTCAGCGCTTTTGGGCACTTGATGCAAGAGATCAAATACACAATGTTCGGTGCTGTGCGGCCACGTTTGCCCTGGGTGCAGCAGATAGCCTCACGGGCCCACGTATGTGATCGCTGGTGCGTATCAGTGAGCACCATCGGCCTTAAGGCTTACTGCATGGTCTGGCCCCTTGCTCTGAGTCCAGTGAGGAGGCTTTGTCCTTGGCCAGCAGCTGCTCCAGGTTAGCTGGCTGCCTGCAAGCCAGCATGGGGTGCCTCACGTCTCCAAGAGGGGGTTCATCTTCCAGGATGGGCTGTAGTTCTCTGAAAGGGTGTTGCAGAACCCTTAACTGTGAAGCAGAAGTAACCATTCTGTTGACGTTTTTATCTTGCTGGTGTTAGAGGAACATCTTCCTGCTAGGCGACGTGTCACCTTGGCTCTGCCCGCTGGGACCCCCATGGCTGCCCTGCCCTCCGCCCCACCGGTCCCAAGGGGCACGGCCACCACTGGCTTCACAAGCAGGCCTCCTGGTGTGCAGCGCAGGCACTGCTGCTCCCCGCCAGAGATGTTCCATTCGCATCCTGCACAAACATCCCCTCCAGTGTCCCAGGAGGACGGCACTCCTCCCTCTTGGCAGCTCCTCCACAAAAGCGGAGTCCTGGTGACTCAGTGCGGAGTTCCGCTGGCCGTGGGCGGCCTGGCGCTTTCCAAATCAGCCCAGTCGTGTGGCTGAGGACAAAGAGGTGCCTCTTTGCAAGTAAAATATCCTTTAGTTTTTTTGCAAGCACCTTTGCAGACATTTTTCAGGCATGCTTTAAGGCTGTAACCCAATTAAATCGTTTTAGTTGGTTAAACGTCTGCCTTTTAACTGATTAATGTATTAAGAGCCAATGACGTTGCACATGGCTACGGTATCAGCACAGATGCCTTTCTGAGATATTGACGGAAGTGTAAGATAAGTTACAATGTAGGAAACCAAGAGATTGACTCTTGTGTAGCTCCTGTTCAGAATCCCTGCAGGGCGGCATCCCCAGGACCGCAGCCAAGAACAGACAGTGGGGGAGCAGTTGTTATCAGGGTGAATTGCTTGTTGTTGTCTCCCTTACCTGTCTTATCTCCCACAGGCTGCAGCCCAACAGGTGCAGATCCCAGCTGCCATGCTGTTGGACTGAAGCTAGAGGCTGGTCTGCATGTCTGCACGCTACGGAAATCGGGGGGCTCCTGTCAGCTCCGGGTGCGGCTGTCAGATGCCTCCCTTCAGCTGGGCTCCTGCAGCCTTGCAGTCTCTGTTTCTGACAGGAATGTCAGCAGTGCTGTAGTCCGGGCCATATGGCAGACCCAATGGCACTTTGTACCTGGCACTCTGCTGCCTGTCTGGCAGAGGAGCCCTGCTGTGCAGCAGCCTTGACAACCATCCCCAGTTTTCTTCCCCTACAGAGCCTACTGTCACCACAGCATTGCTCCGTGAAGACCTCTGCTTTTTGATTCAGTATCATCGATCTCCATGTTGTTGTTATTTGCAGTCAGAGCCTAGCAAGGAAGGGATCCCTCGGACCACCCCTCCTCACCCTCAATACTTCCAGAAGGATCTGATTACAACTCCCAGATCCCCAGGCTGCTGGTCATGCTTGATAGGGCTGATGGGAGATGGGGTTCAAGCTAGGGCTGTGCACGGACCCCCCAACCCACTTTGGAGGCCAATTCGGAGCTTCAGGTTCAGCCCCGATCCACTTTGGACTGATTTGGACCCAATCCAACCTGCTTCAGACTCTGGATCCAAAGCAATCCATAGGATATAACTTGTTCAAAAAGGACAGAAAGAACAGAAAGGGAGGTGGAGTTGCATGATATGTTAAGAATACATATCTCTCCACAGACATACAGGAAGATGAGCTTGGTAGCCCCATCAAGAGCATCTGGGTTAAAATAAATGGAGCAAAGAATAAGAGGAACATTCCTCCTAAGACTTTATTTCCACATCCCTCAACAGCACGGTGGTTCTTCTCTGAACACACTCCAGTTTGTCAGTGCCCTTCGTAAAATGTGCCCAGAACTGGATGCAGTACTCAAAATGTGGCCTGCCTAGCAGAGAATAGAGCGGGATGATTATGTCTCATTCCCTGGACACTCTGCTCCTGTTAATGCAGCCCAAGATTGCATTAGCAGGTGCCTCACACTGCTGACTCATGTTCAGCTTGTGATCCGCTAGAACACCTACATTCTCTTCACGTGCACTGCTGCCAAGCCAGGTCTAACCCATTTTTGGACCTAAAAGTGCTATTTTATATTCATCTCGGTTGAATTCCATCTTGCTGGTTTGGGCCCAGTCTTCCCGCCTGCTCAGATCCTTTTGAATCTTGACCCTGTCTTCTGTAGTGCTGGCTCCCCGCCCCAGCTCTGTGCTGTCTGCAGATTCGATGGCCGTCCCCTCTGCACCCTCATCCGGGCCATTTACAAAAACATTGAGCACACCAGGGCCAAGGACAGAGACCTGCGGCCCGCCGCTCGAGGCCTCCCCCCAGGGTGAGGCAGAGCCAGGAAGGAGCGCTGGCTGCATGCAGCGCTCAACCAGCTGTGGATCCACCTGATATCACATCCAGCCCACATGTTGCCACCTTGTCAGCAAGGATAGCATGGGAGGCTGTGTCAAGCGCTTTGCTGAAACCACGGTATGCTGTGTTCGCAGCACTCCCATGATCTACTAAGCTACCAACTCTATCAAAATAAATAAGGAGGAACTTCTCCAAGCCGGGACTGTTGTAATGCTGATCCGTTATGGCTGTCTCAGCAGAGTGTGGTAGGAAGACAGAGGAAGGGATCTAGTCATGTAAGTAGGGTGCGTCTATCAGGAAGCTGACTTGGAAATGATGACACATGCTCCAGACCAGGGTTGTGGCAAACGCCAGAGTTGCAGCGAGGGGAGGAGGTGTCTCCATGGAGATGCCGTGGCAAGGGCTGAAACCCCTGAGCCCCAGAGCACTGCGCCAGTTCCAGTTCAGAGTCTGGATCAGTCTCCCGCACATTTTGAGGGTATCTAGAGCAATAGGACAATGGAACCAATTACCTGGGGAGGCGGTGGGCTCTCCCACACTGGAGGCGTTCAAGACGAGGCTGGACAGCCATCTGTCAGGGATGCTCTGACTTGGATTCCTGCATTGAGCAGGGGGCTGGACTCGATGGCCTTGCAGGCCCCTTCCAACCCTACTCTTCTATGATTCTATGATCTAGACAATTAGTCTGGTTACTTCAGATTAAAACTGGAGCAGCTGCTCATCTCTACTCCAGACCTTTTAGATAGTTTGGTTGCCCTTTATTTTATTTAATAAAATAAGAGGGGGTGGGGGTAGTGGCAGCCCAACTATGGAAGAGTCTTCCCAGAGAGGTTTGCCCAGTGCCGTCCCTGTAGTCTTTTCAGTGCCAGATGAACCAAGGGCCACTGGGGGGCCACACTGCCTGCCCCCCATGAAGAACACTAGGGCAGGAAGGGGGCAGCCTGGCCCATTCTTTTGGCCAGTGAAGGTGCAACTACTCCAGTGCTTGCTTTCCTCTTCCCTCCCCATCCCTTCTTCCTCTTGTATCATGTCTCCTAGGTTATGAGCCTGCAGCCAGGACCTGTCTTATCTTTTAATATCTATATAAAATTATAGGCACTTTATAATTAATTGTAATAATAGGTAGAACTTCCATGTTCAGAGGCAGTATATCACACTGAAAATTATTTTCCGGGAGGCGGACTGTAGTGGCGGGCCCTTGCCTGCATCATCTCATGTTCCATCAGCTCTTGGAGGCATCTAGCCGACTGCTCTTGGAAACAGGATGCTGGGCTAAATGGCCCACCTGGGCCTGATCCAGCAAGGCAATGCTTAGTTCTGTTCTCCACAAGCACATGTCTGTTTCTGCTAGCCATGATAGCTAAATGGGCCATGGTCAGAAGAAATCTGTGTATGAGCTCCAGTCGCTGGAGACATTTAGCCGGGGCAGGGGGTGGGGAGAGACTGTTGCCCTCCAGCCCTGCCTATTGGCTTCCCACGGACACTGTGGCCAAGAGGTTGCTGAAGGAGATGGACCTTTGCTCTGCTCCAGCAGGATTCTTCTTGTGTCTTTCTTGGGAAGGAGGCAGATAGCCAGACGGCTTAAAGGAAGCTCCTCCCATGGGGATAATATACAGATGGTGCAGTGGGCCAGCAGTTCTTGGGGTGTTAACTGCTGAGAAGTCCACCAAATGCATGTCTCAAAGACATTTGGTTAGGAGAGTTTGGCCTTGACTCCAGCATAAATCGCCTGTGGAAATTGACCTTTCACCTTATAGCCTTTGAATGGAGATGTCCCTTTACAGTTTGCTGGTATGTTCCTGTGGGTAATTTGTAATTGTGTGTGTGTGTGTGTGTGTGTGTGTGGAGACAGGGGGTGGGAATGCAACAACTGGGACTGCAACAAAGCGTTGCAGTGTGGAATGCTCTTATTTAGTCTGCCAGCCAACCAGCTAGTCATGCCCTATCCAAGTAGACCCCATTCCGTTCCCCCTCGCCCAGTTTTCTGTTTGGCCATTGGGCATGCTCAGTCCTCATTGGGTTGTTCTAGGGGGAAGGGTCCCTAAGGATTTTTTGTACTTCTGCAAACCTCAGGGATCCCCCAAACCTGTTGATCTCCCCCCTCTCCCCCCCCCCGGTCTTTCTCTCAATCTCACTCTCATGCGTGGATGATGCCGTTTCGGATACATAAAGACCGGCACTCAGAGAACAGAAAGTGGATGGGATTGTTACATATTTTGCATTGATGAAAAGGGTTTTCAAAAAGGGAGCAAGTCATGAGCAGGAGCTCTGGCCAGGAAAGAAGAGGGAGGCTTAGGAGGGGGCTGCTTCCCCTTTGGCTTGGCATTTTGCGGTAAGAATGCGTCACATTCCCTGGCTTTGAGAATTGGCGCCTGATCCATAGCTCCCCTCTGGAGCTGATGTGAATGTTCACAAGGGACGTGGATGGTGGGGGATGGGAAGGACTGAGAACCCCCCTATGTAGATCACTGCCCCAGAAGTTTGGTGTGGGGCTGTGTGATGTGAAACTGAGAACGATTAATGTTTGTTCTTTTATTTACATATGCATTAAAAGCCCTCTTCATCCTTATGGAAAGTGGAGAAGTCCAGAACGAAAGACTGTTTTCTGTTAAGTGGCCTGGAAAAGTTTCTATTCCTGTAGGTTTGGCAGCATGGCCACTGCTCTGTTTTCTTTCTTTCTTTCTCTCTCCCCCTCTCCCCCCCCCCAATCCCTTTACAAGCATACTGTTTGGACAGCCTCACGATCCATCGGTGTTCTTCTGGCCATGCTTCCCCCTTTTGCTTCAAGAAGGCCCCCGGATCCCATCTGGCTGTGTCTTTTGTGCCAAGGAACTCTTGTGTCATCTGCAGAGGGCGATTTGCAGCAATCCTCTTCTACGTGGCTGATTCAGACATCAAGCAAAGGGAAGGCTTCCCTGGGTGAACAGACTCTCATGGACAGAACTCCACAGTTTCATTTTGTTGCCCATCACATCCAACACAGAGCTGTGCAGAGTTCACCCATCAAGTGTCCGTGTCAGGAAATCAAGTGATAAGAACATCAGAAGAGCCATACAGGATCAGACAAAAGGCCCATCTAGTCCAGCATTCTCTTTGCACAGTGCCCAGCTGTATGCCAGTGGGAAGCCCACCACAGAACATGAGTGAAATACCACCTTTCTTCTCATCTCCTCCAGCAACTGGTGTACACAGGCATACTGCCCCAATATTGGACGTGTAGCCATCAGGACTAGTAGCCACTGATAGCCTTCTCTTCCATGAGTTTGTCCAATCCCCCTTTTAAAGTCATCCAATTGGTGGACATCACTATATCTTGTGGTAGCAAATTCCATAATTTAACTATACGCTGTGTGAAGAAGTCCTTCCTTTTGTCTTTCCTGAATCTCCCACCATTCAGCTTCATGGTAATATGAAAGAGTGGGAAAAACCTCTCCCTATCCACTTTCTCCCCTTCATGGATCACTGCCTTGTTGTGGCGAAGGGGCTTGCGTAACTCAGTGAAGCCATAAGCTATGCCGTGCAGGGCCACCCAAGACGGACAGGTCATGGCAGAGAGTTCTGACAAAATGTGGTCCACTGGAGAAGGAAATGGCAACCCACTCCAGTATTCCTGCCAAGAAAACCCCATGGAACATATCACAAGGCTAAAAGAGATGACGCCGGAAGATGAGCCCCTCAGGTCGGAAGGTGTCCAATATGCTACTGGGGAAGAGCAGAGGGTATTTCCAAGTAGCGCCAGAAAGAGTGACGCGGCTGGGCCAAACCCGAAAGGACACTCAGCTGTGGATGTGTCTGGTGGTGAAAAGAAAATCCGATGCTGTAAAGAACAATATTGTTTAGGAACCTGGAATGTCAGATCAATGAATCAAGGTAAGCTGGAGGTGGTCAGACATGAGATGGCAAGATTGAACATCGACATCTTGGGAATCAGCGAACTAAAATGGACAGGCATGGGCGAATTTAATTCAGGTGACCATCATATCTACTATTGTGGGCAAGAATCCCTTAGAAGAAATGGAGTAGCACTCATCGTCAACAAAAGGGTGGGAAAAGCAGTACTGGGGTACAATCTTAAAAACGATAGAATGATCTCAGTACGAATCCAAGGCAAACCATTCAACATCACAGTAATTCAAGTCTGTGCCCCAACCACTGAGGCCGAAGAAGCTGAGGTTGATCGGTTCTACGAAGACCTACAACACCTTCTAGAACTAACACCAAAAAAAGATGTCCTCTTCATCATAGGGGATTGGAATGCTAAAGTAGGAAGTCAAGAAATCACCGGGATAACAGGCAGGCATGGCCTTGGTGTACAAAATGAAGCAGGACAAAAGCTAATAGAGTTTTGCCAAGAGAACACGCTGATCATAGCAAACACTCTTTTCCAACAGCACAAGAGGCGACTCTACACATGGACGTCACCAGATGGTCAATATCGAAATCAGATTGATTATGTCCTTTGCAACCAAAGATGGAGAAGCTCCATACAGTCAGTAAAAACAAGACCTGGAGCTGACTGTGGCTCAGATCATGAGCTGCTTCTTGCAAAATTTCGGCTTAAATTGAAGAACGTCGGGAAAACCACTAAACCGTTCAGGTATGACCTAAATCATACGGTGACTGTAGCCATGAAATTAAAAGATGCTTGCTCCTTGGGAGGAAAGCTATGGCCAACCTAGACAGCATAGTAAGAAGCAGAGACATCACCTTGCCGACAAAGGTCCGTCTAATCAAAGCTATGGTTTTCCCAGTAGTAATGTATGGCTGTGAGAGCTGGACTATAAGGAAGGCTGAGCGCCGAAGAATTGATGCTTTCGAACTGTGGTGCTGGAGAAGACTCTTACGAGTCCCCTGGACTGCAAGGAGGTCAAATCAGTCCATCCTAAAGGAAATCAACCCTGAGTGCTCATTGGAAGGACAGATAATGAAGCTGAAGCTCCAATATTTTGGCCACCTAATGCGAAGAGAAAACTCCCTGGAAAAGACCCTGATGCTGGGAAAGACTGAAGGCAAAAGGAGAAGGGGACGGCAGAGGATGAGATGGCTAGATAGCATCACGGATGCAATGAATATGAACTTGAGCACGCTCCGGGAGAGAGCGCAGGACAGGAAGGCCTGGCGTGCTATGGTCCATGGGGTCACGAAGAGTCGGACACGACTGAACGACTGAACAACAACAACAATCCACTTTCTCCCTATCCACTTGCCCATCATTAAAGAAACTCATTTTTTTCTTATTTAATAAGCAACAATTCTAACACTTTTATAAGCTTCAATAATGCAGATATCAAAATAGAATATTTTGAGTTATTTGTACATATGCTATTTTGTTGTTGTTTATTCGTTCAGTCGCTTCCGACTCTCCGTGACTCCATGGACCAGCCCACGCCAGAGCTTCCTGTCACCCGTCGCCTCCCCCAGCTCCCCCAAGGTCGAGTCCGTCACCTCCAGAATATCATCCATCCATCTTGCCCTTGGTCGGCCCCTCTTCCTTTTGCCTTCCACTTTCCCAAGCAACATATGCTATATTGTGTTTTATTAATTCTAATATGACTTTATTTGTCGTTGTTCTTTATCCCAATAAGTTTCTCCACAATTTTTCATGGGATTGTGGTGGATACAATCTGTCATTCTGAGTAACGTAGTTTATAGACTTCTGCATACATCCTAAGGGTCCATCCAGTCCAGCATTCTGTTCACACAGTGGCCAACCAGCTGTCGACCAGGAAACCACAAGCAGGGCATGAGCGCACCAGCACCCTCCCACCTATGTTCCCCAGCAACTGGAGTACATAGGCTCACTGCCTCTGGTACTGGAGGTAGCACATGGCCATCAAGACTAGTAGCCACTGATAGCCTTCTCTACCAGGAAGGTCCTGTCCTACAAGGAAAGATGGAAGGAACTGGGTATGTTTAGCCTTGAGAAGAGAAGACTGAAGGGGATATGATAGCACTTTCCAAGTCCTTAAAGTGTTGTCACACAGAAGAGGGCTGCAACCTGTTCCGTGTCACCCAAGACTGTAGGTCATGAAATAACACATTTCACTTACAGGAAGGCAAGATTTTGGTTGAACATCAGGAAAAAATTCCTCATGGTCTGAGCAGGCAGACTGCACCCCTCCCAGCCTTTCACAGATGACCAGAAGGACATCCTTATGAACATCCCCCTCCCCCTGGTCTCACATCAAGGATCATTTTGCAGGCCCCACCCAGTGATCCTTTCCTTTTTCAACTCCCCCATAAGCTACTGTTTCAGAAGGTTCCAGCAGGAGGGCATGATTTCGCTAATGTTGGTGGGAGCTGGGTAGTGGGGCTTGTAGATTTCATTATAGTTACACACACACACACACACACACACACCCCTTCCCTCATAATTTGAGCCCTGGCCCCACTCCTCCATGGTTACACATTTCTGAAGGCTTAATGGTGTCTTGATGGCCATCCACCTGCATAGATTTACCTGTGTGTCCCCTACAGACAAGAAAGGATACCTGTACAGTCTCTATTTCCAGGCAGAAGAATGCCTAGAAGAATGGCAGCATGAGCAGCTCACACTAATACAATTTGAACGCAGCATCTTCCAAAGGCCCAAATAGGTTACAGGCATGGGTAACAGAAAATGAGGACTATCCCAGAAAAACGGACAGTTGGAGCATAGTTGTTGTTGTTGTTGTTATTATTATTTATTGTCCACCTTTCAGGATATCGATCCTGATATTACATGTAACATCAAAATACATGAATCCAATCATAACAATATCAGAACATAACACGTTATCAGGATCCTTCCCACAGGGTGCTGTGAGGAGTAGGAGAAGCGGAGAGTCTGGCTGGAGCTGGCTCTGAGCTCTTATTCGCAGATGCATTTGGGGATGTGAGAAGAGGCTTAACCCCGGGGTGGAGCTCATGCTCTTTGTTTGCAGAAAAAGTCCAGTCCCATCTCTGAATAGGAGCATGATAAACATGGGGCACCCTGGCCATCAACTGTCTTTTGACAGGTTTTAAGAGGTTTTGTCTCAGGGCAGTTACATGGACAGCTCTGACCATAGAAAACGTAAGAGTCAAGAATTCCAGAGTGGGAAGGGCTCCTAAATCTCTTTGCAGTTAGTGGCACTGGGCTGAAAGGGACTATGGAAGGTCATTTAGACCAACCCCAAGATGCTTCAATATGGACGGCTCCTAGGGCTACCAATATAAAACATTACACAGCTATTGCATTTCCCCTTTTCTTCCTTAACAGATTTTTTGTGGAAACAAAAAAGATGGAACAAACAGCGGGAAAACATGAGAGTGGAAGACAATGACTGGGTTTGCACAATATGACTACCCATTGTGGCTAACAAGCCATGGTTATCTTGTCATGCTATCTGAACTCAGACCACTTCCCGCAGGGTGCCTTATTTTTGGGCAACAAGCCACCCTGACAACCCATAGCTTGTTCTAGGGTTTGTCAATGCATGACAGGTTGACATGTCATCCACGCCCAGCAGAGCCAGCCCCTCGTGGCCAGAGCCAAACCCCTGCCGCGCTTCCCAGTCATGGCCACCCATGCTGCCTCGAACATCCATCGCCAGTGACTGCCCCTCCAACAATGCCTAACAGCACTTTGGACAGGCTGTTACTTGTTCACCAACCCCTTAAAAAAAAAGTGACCCCTGAAATTTGCACAAATGGGGCCATAATTTGGGGGCGGGAGTGATCTTTTGGAGGTGTGCAAATGGGCACTTACCGCTGCCCCATATATATATAGCCTTGCCTTGTCAATGCCCTTGTATGTTTCAGCTGTCAAAGGGAATGAAGTGTACCAGGAAACATACAAGGAAATTGACAAGTTGTTGTTTTATTCGGTCAGTCGCTTCCGACTCTTCGTGACTTCATGGACCAGCCCATGCCAGAGCCTCCTGTCGGCCGGCGCCACCCCCAGCTCCCCCAAGGTCGAGTCCGTCACCTCCAGAACATCATCCATCCATCTTGCCCTTGGTCGGCCCCTCTTCCTCTTGCCTTCCACTTTCCCTAGCAGCAGCATCTTCTCCAGGGTGTCCTGTCTTCTCATTATGTGGCCGAAATACTTCAGTTTTGCCTTTAATATCATTCCCTCAAGTGAGCAGTCTGGCTTTATTTCCTGGAGTGTGGACTGGTTTGATCTTCTTGCAGTCCAAGGCACTCTCAAAGTTTTCCTCCAGCACCACAGTTCAAAAGCATCTATCTTCCTTCGCTCAGCCTTCCTTATCATCCAGCTCTCGCACCCATAGGTTACTACGGGGAATTCCATTGCTTTAACTATGCAGACCTTTGTTGTCAGTGTGCTGTCTCTGCTATTAACTATTTTATCAAGATTTGTCATTGCTCTCCTCCCAAGAATTTGTTTGTTTGTTTGTTTGTTTATTTCATTTCTATACTGCCCAATAGCCGAAGCTCTCTGTCTTCTGATTTCTTCTGATTTCCTGGCTGCAGTCAGCATCTGCAGTAATCTTTGTGCCTAGAAATACAAAGTCTGTCACTGCCTCCATGTTTTCTCCCTCTATTTCCCAGTTATCAATCAAGCTGGTTGGTTTTTTTGAGGTTTAACTGCAACCCAGCTTTTGCACTTTCTTCTTTCACCTTCATCATAAGGTTCCTCAGCTCCTCCTCGCTTTCAGCCATCAAAGTGGTGTCATCTGCATAAAATTGACAAGACAAGACAGCATATAGGCTAATTTGCACACCATTGACAGTGACAAGTCAGAAAAGTAAGTCTGCCAAAATGGGAGTGGGACAAGTTTGGCCACTAAGCAGGGTGATCCTCAGGGTTTTAAGTGCTGAACTGACACCTGGCAGTGTCCTGCTTCCATTCGACACTCCCCCGAGTTCCCAGCTGCTCCAGAAAAGGGTGATCTAGGTGAACCCCCCTTTCACGGCTACCATTCAGAGCAGTTATTGCCATGGTCATTGCGAAAGGGGAGCAATTGCACTGCCTCATTCATAGGTGTGTGTGTGTGAGTGTTTCAGATGATGTTGTCTTCCATTTTTAGCCCCCCTCTGCTCTGCTACCACTTCTGTCTCTTTTCCTTTCCACAAAAATTCTGCTAAATAGGAAAATATAGAATTGCCACAGAAGGGCTTTTGATTGATGGTGCTCAGAGCTCTTAATCTGCAAGCCCGTGTCCTGAAATTTGGGAGCAGACCCCCGCCCCCGCCCCAGTAGATTTCTACCAGGAGACTTCTCATTTCCACAAGCCAGTGTATGGTTTATCTCAACCTCTTTAATTTGCTTTAATTATTTTGCTTGTTTCCTGTCTGAATCTATTACTCAGAATTGTTTTCTCCTCTCAGGAAAACAGTACAAACGAAAGTAGCCCCTCTCTAGCCTGGGCGCTCTTGTCGGCCTACACTAGCCATGAAAAAGACTCAGACCTGAGAGGCTGCAAGCAAGGGTGTCCAGCCCACAGACTCTTACTTGGAACATTCTTTGGCTAACATGGGCTGCAATTCCAAGCAGCTTCCAGTCCGCATAAAACCGCTTCAGTGGATGTGTTGATACCTGAAAGGTGAAGTCAGGCACTGACAACCTACTAGTTTCCTGTGCTGATTTTTCCATCCCATGTTAGGTATTCTTTCTGGCATGAACTGACAAGACTCTTATACGTCTTGTGTAATCAATTATCCCTCTACAGTCATTTGTATGTTATGGGAGGTAACCTGTTGGGACTTGAACTTCCGGAGATCTGTGAGAATGGGTGCCATGTAGGGGTTGAAAGCATCAGCGGTGAGCCAGGAAGCTTGCCCCAGCCATGTACTCGTTAGGTAGCCTTAGGTCCACAAAAGATGTGATACAAATGTGATCCAGTCATGGGTCTCCCTTTTACACTTAAAGGCAACCATGGTGGGGTGGGGTTGGGGGCCCAGTTTGCATTGGGCTGTGGTGGAGGTGTGCATCCCTTCTCCTGCTGTACCATTTCCTGAACTTCAGTTGATTCCTCCACAGGATGCTAATAGCTGCAAAAGGGGAAAAGAGAAAGAGAGAGAGAAGCACGTACATCATGCCTCTGTTTCCCCCACACCTTGTACCTAATAGCAGCATCGGGGGGGGGGGTAATTTGAGGACTCAAGTGGCAAGCCCCCTGTTGTGGCCCTAATCTGATTCACATCCCACCCCCTAGAGCTATTTTTAGGGGAACTTAATACTGGGATCCAGTCTCCAACATCATGTTTAGTTTGGCCTATCGGCAGCCCCCCTCCCCTGCATTTGCAATGTGAGAATAGTAGCACTGGCTTATTTCACAGGTTTGTTGTAGGATCCCAGTTGTAGGTTTCACTGAGTAATGGATATAAAGTGCATGACTTCCTCTCCCTCTATTGCCTTTCTGTCTCAAAATGCAGATTGTAGGCGCTTTGGGGCAGGGACCTATGTTTTGGAGCAGAGGGGGTTACTCTGGAAGGTGCAACCATTCTTACCCTCATCTGCTGAATACTCCAAATGTTCCATATAAATGCAGCTGCTGCTTCCCACCTGGGTTCAAGCCCCAGTTTGGGCCTGTTTACACATGAACAGCTGTCCTAAGATAGCTCTTGAAATCATGTCAGTGTCTGAATTGTTTCCAGGTTTGAGGAGACCAAAGAGACTAAAGACATATGTGAGCTGAAATAGAGCCAGTGATACTTGACATGATCTGGGACTTTAGGCTGAGATGAGCCTTTTTTTTTTTTTTGTAGCTTAGGATAACGTTATTACCTCTGGTGGGTCAAGCTTACAGTTCTACAAAGAGAAACATAGTGGTCATCTTTTGCCCTGCTCGCAGAGGATTCCACCTTCATCTGTGACTTATTTCTTTAGCCGAAAACAGACGGGGTGGGCGGATCTTCACAAGAACAGAACGAGAAGTGTGTTGGATTTTCATGGAATCGGCTTTGGTCCATCAGGAACACACAAAGCAAGAAAAGCTGAGTGTACGGTACCATTAAAATCTGGTTTTCTGTGGTCATATGAAAAAGTGTGCATGTGGGGAAAAATGGGGCGGGGACAGTAACTCCGCATCAGATTGCTGGAATGGAGCAAAATTGAGGTGGGGGGAAGCTCTCACAGGGAGTCTTCAGATACTGCACTTGAGAAGTGGGGATTTTGGCTTCTTCCTGGAAATCTGCACACATGGGAAAAATTAGTTGCTCTCCATTCCTAATAATGTAGTGGCAGGGGGGAGCCTGGACAGGGGCAGGAAACAAGCCTCTCTCATTGGCTGAGCAGCCCCTGCCAGTTTGATGATGTTCAGTTCTACTCCCCCGGCCCTACCTGGAAGTATGTTCCATTCAAGTGCTGTGTGACCCCTGAACGCCAGATTTAAAGGTATGCTACACTCTGCTTATCTTGCTTTGTGTGTCCCTAATGGAGCAAAGCCGATTCCATGAAAATCCAACACACTTCTCGTTCTGTTGTTGTGAAGATCCGCCCTAAGTAGTCTCAGAAAATACAGATTTTTCCACTGCCAAGCCTGGGATGGCTTCGATTTTGCCATGATGTCATCTGCCACCCACAACCTCCAAATGCTCCCAATTCGCAGCAAATCGACCATGAGAACAACCCCCAGGTCCCCCCCACCCCCGACGAGAACGCTGAAGGCATTTTGAAAGGGCTATGGCCTGTGTGTATGCGCCCATCGTATGGTTACTGGTGGTCAAACAGGTTGGGCTGCTTTTCATACTGACTCCCAAACCTCCCCAACCTGTTTGAGCAGAGGCTACAGTGGGACAAAAGTAACATGTATGCCTGAGCAGCGCAGGAACTGAAGTGGCTTCCAGACCACTTTCATGGGCCTTGGAAAGAACAGTCTGCCTCTAGCCGTTGCTGGCCAGCCATGATTGTGAGCCCATCTCAGCTTTCCTTTGCCATGTTCCCCCTGTGTAGTTAAAAGAGAAAGAAAAAAAATCAGTTCCTCTTAGAATTAGCAAGAACCCATAATGCATGACATGACACTGGCTGCCTCTTCCTAATTTTCTCCCTGTCGCTGCATGTCTGCTTAGGCCCCAAATCCTGAACCCCACAAAACCTCAATTGTTAAAAATATAGAATAATGTGTTATAGTTATGCAGGAGGATGCAAATTAAAGTTATTGGGAGAATTCATTTCAAGTGCACCATTTGTTCATTTTATTTTCTCTCCCTCCAGGGAGCTCCTGGGCTGATTTAAAAAACTGAAAGAAATACTCTGAGCATGTGCAGTTTCACATTTTAAACTCACTTAAATCATAGCAACACCACAATTCCAAGAATCCAGTGGAGTTTGTTTCTGCTGCCCTGATGCTAAACATATTTACTTGGGAATAAACACCACTTTGTTGTAAGAAAAGAAGAAAAGGGCATTTCTCTCTCTCTCTCTCTCTCCCTCTCCCTCTCCCTCTCCTTCCCTCCCTCCAAGAAAATTAGCATGTACATGCCTGCCCAGCTTCCCCTGTAAATAACATGTTTTTGAAAAAGAAGAAAGGGTCCTCTGGCGAGCAGGGCCAGCCCTGGTGGGCCCCAGCATGCCCATGCTGGCCCAGGTGCTGCCGGGGGCCTCTTTGCCACCCCCACCATCCCCTGCTGCTCCCTGGGTGGTCTTTTGCCCCCCCGCCAGCTGTGGCACCCCAGACTTTCTCCCAAAGGCCCCACCCTAGCTCCACCACTGGGATTCTAGTTATTCAAACCGAACTAACAGGCCCCAGATGATAGAGGGCTGGCATCAGCCCAGCTTTGCCCTCCTCCGCTCTGGCTCTCCGTCGGAATGGGCCTGGAGCAGTACTTTGCCCACACAGTCACATGTGGCTGCAACCCATGAGCCACCTTGGGACCTTGTGGTGGCTCTGTTCTGATGTGGATTCTTTGGGTCAATAATTGGTGGGCTTCTCAAAGTTGTAATGAGCATGTTAAACGGGGCTGGGGAGGAGGAGGAACTTTTCTGCTCACAGACAATTGATGACTCATTCCTGCCATGACTGGGAGATATTAGATTACTTGTTCATCAAAGGCTGTGAGTGTATGTGCGTGCGCACGCGCGCGCGTGTGTGTGTGTCTGTGCGCATGTGTTTCCATGGCTACAGAATGAGTCACTCCCATGCTGCTGGGAAACCAGCTGTGGGTTTTCCTTTGTTTTTAATTAAGCTTGGGAGGGATGTTTGGTCTCCTTGTGAGCAGGCAGTTGGACAGGTCTGGCCTTCCCAGGCAGCAGAATGAGATGGCAGCAAGGGATGTACCACTTTAGATTGCTGAGGAGTATGTGTGTGCCACTTTTGAATGCTCTCCCACATGAAAAAAAGCAAGTTAAAAACTATGTAACACAATCGGGGGAATGATTTCAAGCCAGGTTGCCCCCTGTTCTGCTAGGTTGTTGTTGTTGTTTTACTTGCAGGGATTGTTGTTGGGTTTTTTGTTTGCTTTTTGTTTGCAATGAAAAGGAGACAATTAAAAAATGTGATCCCACTGCCACCTGCAGTCTGAAGTGGTACAGCCCATGTTACCACTTTAGGACTCTACCATCTCATGCTGCATATGTGCCCCTCAGGCTTAAAGTGGAACACAGCCTTCCATTATTTCTCAGATGGAAATAAGGATGGGCTTGTAACATCTCTATTATCATACTGCCCAAGCTGCCCCCCCCGCCCCCATTGCATGTGGTAGGGGTGTAGTTTCCCATCTGCAACAGCCTGTCCTCCTCTGACTTAAATGCCAAGACAGAAGCAGTGCTTTTACAGTGTGTTTACTCAGAACCAAGTCCCTCTGACTTAAGCTTATTCCCAAAACATAATTGTGCTACAAGATATCATCAGCAGTTGAAATGCAAAGTATCTACAGTTCACACTGTAGCAGCAGCAGGGTGTGAAATGGCCAAGTGCACATTGTGTGAGGCTTGAGCATCCATGCGTGTGCATTTGCATGCGAAAGACGAGGCGCAGCCACCCTCCCACCCACCCAGGGGATCGCTTTCAAGAGCCTGCAGGATGGGGGCTCAACTCATCCTAACAGAATGGTAAGGCAGTATCTCCCGGGACCATTCCAGTAAACAGGGATAGTTGGAGCTTATGGCAGAAGCAACTAATGCTTTATACACACTTACTAGAAACTCAGTCCCATTGAACAGAGTGGGATTTACTTCCAAGTGTGCAGGCATAGGATTGCACTGGGAAAGACCTTAGCGACCACCTCTTCATCATTCTTGCCTGTGGGTGCGTGGGTATCCAGACACCTCTAATTTCTGTTTGCTCCAATGCTCCCCAGTCCTGCTGTCCTGACCTCTGTGGTCGTTCAATCCATGTTGTCTGGTAGATATTTTGCCATCCCAGAGAGCTGTACTGCATGATCTAAGAGGCACATGCTGGAACCCTTTCAGTGTCACAGAGGTGCGGTTTGTCAAACTGCCTGCTGACCTTTCCATACCAACCTTGCCGCAAAACCTCTGGTTGCACAGGGTGCCAGAGAGGTTTGCTAAGTTGCACAGCCACCTTGTTGAAGCAGAGAGCGCATCATGAAACACAGTCACTGCTTTCCTCTGGCTCTACATTGCATGGGAAGATCAATTAAGACAGCTAAGTGTCATTCGGAAAACCTGCCTGCCATTCCCAATTTTCTCCTCAAAAGGAGCCCCAAATCAGCTGCCAAGAAATGCCAGAATGCCCCAGAACACAATTTGGAGAGCCAATGTGGTGTTATGGTTGAAGTGTTGGACTAGGAGTGGAGAGTTGTTGTTATTGTTCAGTCGTTCAGTCCTGTCCGACGCTTCGTGACCCCATGGACCATAGCACGCCAGGCCTTCCTGTCCTGCTCTCTCTCCCGGAGTGTGCTCAAGTCCATATTCATTGCATCGGTGATGCTATCTAGCCATCTCATCCTCTGCCATCCCCTTCTCCTTTTGCCTTCAGTCTTTCCCAGCATCAGGGTCTTTTCCAGAGAGTTTTCTCTTCGCATTAGGTGGCCAAAATATTTGAGCTTCAGCTTCAGTATCTGTCCTTCCAATGAGCAGTCAGGGTTGATTTCCTTTAGGATTGAGTGATTTGAAACTCACTGGGTGATTTTGCACCAGTCAACTTAGCTTATCAGCTTAGTTGTGAAGATAAAATGGGGGTGGAGAAAGAAACCTGGGTGCCAGGGATGTTGACCCTCTTTCAGCTGAAGGGCTGCGTTCCATTTTGGAGAAGCTCTCAGAGGCTGCATTCCCATGGTGGACAGGGCAAAAACAGACTAGGAATACTAACCAATCTAGGGAACAATCCTATGCATGTTTAGACAGAAAAAAGTCCTAAACTCCCAGCATTCCCCAGCCAGTCATGCTAGCTGGAGCATACTAGGAATTGTAGGACTTTTTCTGTCTAAGCATGCATAGGATTGCACCCTTAATAGCCTTCTCCTCTTGAGGCTTAGGATGGCACAGGGCCCCCAGAAGGTTTATGGGGTCTGGGGCAGGTGTTATAATGGGGACCCTACTACAAAGACCCATGCATGCATGGCGGGGGACAACAGTACGCCACAGGAACTGAGGCAGTCCCCACCCCCATTTGCAGGGTTGTCAGGGTTCCCCTTATGACCTGGACCCCCTGAGCAACTCCTTCAGGATCTCTTACCTCCTTAAGATTCCCACCTTCCTTCTTTTAAACTTCCCCTTCCCAGTGACATCGGGTTAAGGCTGTAGACGTGGGGTGATCAGCACTTCAGATACTGGTTTTAACCACAACAGTTTACTGGTAAATTAAAGGAAATTACAACTAAAGGTCTTTCCACAAGAGAGCTGAGTAATACAAAAGGCATTTAAAGAAAATAAAAGTTGCAAAACACAGGTTCCTTTACCCCAGCTGTACTTAGACTTTTCCAGGCTGCTTCTTCAGGCTCTGGTCTCCCTGACTCTGCTGTTACTGCTCTGATCTTTCTGCCTCTCTCTTTTTATATCCTCCTCCCCCCATACTGAAAGTACTGCTCCAAACCTGAAGAAATGAAACTTAACTGGGGAAATGAAGCTATTCCTCTCAAGGATAGCCCCTCACAACAAAAACTCCAGGCCCCTAGGCCTCACCTTTTTCTTTTCCTTGCCTCTGCAGGCCTCAAACCTTCACAAGGGGCATAGGTCAAATTGCCCCAGTTGCCCCCCCCCGAGTAGTCCTAGGTTAGCAGCCTTAGGGCGCAATCCTATGCAGATAGGTAGCTGCCTCTGAACTGGGAGGCGACCGCCTATCCAATGCAGGGCAGGAGAAGCACGGAGGGGATCATTCCTTCCATGCTTCTCCTGCCCTGCGTTTGCAGCTAGACAGCCAATTTCAGCTGTCTAGCCACGGGAAGGCGGAGTGGGGGAAGAGGCTGCCAGACGACACATAGGATGTATTGTACCGGCATTTCCACCCTCCCTGCCCCAGAACGCCCCATTTTGGCAGCTCCGCACTCCTCTTGCAAGCACAGAGCACAGGGCTGTTCCGTGCTGCCTGTGAGGCAGCACGGAAGGGGGTAGGCTCCAAGGTCGGTTCCTGGAAAACCACATATCCTACAGATGTTTAGCCACTGATGAGCGGCCGTAGGATTGCCCCCTCCAAGCTTCACCCCCAAAGATGATGATTACATTTCAGAATGTAAGGATAAGAGCCAACCAAGAGCTCCTTAAAGAGAATGAATAGCTACCTGGTCCACCAGTGAGGAAGATGGCCAAAACAGAACCATGACGGGAAGCAAAAGAGAAGAAAAACTCCCAGATTTAATAACGTCAGACTTATCCTTCTACAAGATTATAAATATTTGAACCATATTAACAGAAAACTGGGATAATGGAAGATAATACACTTGTAATATTATTTCACTGTAAAAGAAAGAGCCAACTAATCAAAATACCTTCTTGCAACTTAAAAAAAACACCCTTAAATGTTAACATACATTCAGTGAACAAAAGGTGAATTAAAAACAGAACATATAAAGCAGAAACAACCTGTGGAAATATTTTAATGTAAGTTTCAAGGTGTAGCCTAAAAAAATCCTTAATTATCCATAGAAGAGTGTCTAAATGTTAACAGTAAAACCAAATGCATGCACATGTATGAAAAAAATAAAGTAACCATGTGAAGGAGCAGCTCTCAACCTGGGGCTGTGGCCGCCATCACCCTCATTACAAAGTAGCATCCAGCATGAAACCTTGCACACAACCCAAATCCAGTTATCTCTGTGCTTCCACTGTCCCCGATTTCAGTTCATATTCTTTTTATTTTTATAATGCCCCTGAGAAGATCCCTTTGACACATGACAGGCCTTTATTTATTCAATTAAGAAAAACCTTTTCTTTTTATATGTTGTGTTAAGGTCTTTCCATGTCCACCCAGTCTTCAAGATGCCAGGAAATTGCAGCTATTAAGGGCCACACCCTCAAAAGACCTGTTATTAAGGCAAGATGTCTCTAGTGTGGGATCCTATGCTGTGGCTAATCCCAACTTCACCACTACCTTGCAGCTAGAAGGCTGTCAGTAGCAGAGTGTGGACCAAATTTGTCTGTTCGCTGTAACAGAGACATGAAGCTGTGTCTCTAACAGCAGTGTGACAGGCAGAAACTCAGTAGGTGGAGTTTCCCCAACATTTGGAGATGGAAACTGCACCCACAATGAACTTCTGGCTGCCGTGCAGCTGAACTACAGGTGGAATATCTACAGGGGCTGTTTCCATCCTTGTATGCTAGGTGATGCTGCACTATTGAATTTCTGCCTGTCAGGCACCTGGTAAAAGTCCTGGGCCCACTGCGCCTGCTGAGGAATTCAGCAGCCCCTTCTTTTTAGGAGGTACAAGGATGATGGAAGCCAAACAGCAGCACGAAGTCCTAGCAGTCTTGAGGTAAAATGAAGGAGGGGGCAAGATTGCTGGAGCTAAAGCCTGTGTTGGGAACAGGCCCAAACCTACCTCAGCAGCTCAGAAGAGACGTGAGTCAAACTGCTCAAGCACAACTGTTAGCCTTTATTTTCTGTCAAGTGCCATGTTTGGTGATGTATCAATCAAATAAATAAACTTCTCCTTCCCTGGGTAGAGGGCAATTTCAGCAGCTCTGATGGAAGCCCTTCTCAGCTGTTTCCAGGCCTAAATTCTAAGCACTTTAATTTTCAAGACATTTCTCCTTCCCTGTGGCCCTATAATTAATTACCCCTTTCCCCTTACCACCTGGAGTTTCCCTCCTCTCTCTCTCTCTCTCTCTCTCAACCAAGGAAGAAAGACAGAATCCCTTTGGATGGCAGCAAGAGGTGGCTCTCATTGTCGATTAGACCAAAAATGAAGCATTTATGAAAGAAACCTGAAATGTAGGACTAAGTGTAGAATCTGTCCACTTTCAGATGTTGCTGCTGTTTAGGAGAAAGATAAAGGTCCTAACGTGGCAAAACTATAAAGGACTGTTTCTTGGCTATGGCCTTCTTTTTGCTATCAAGAAAGGGGAAAGTGGATGAGCCTTCTGTTCATGCGATGGGTCTCTGTTGCTGACTTTGTAGGGGAGGGAGGCAGTGCAGTAAAAAGAGGTGTTTCTCAAAACTTTTGCATGTGGGTCCCTCTTTTAAACTTAGTCTACCTTCTGCCTCACCAGCTCAGCACCAACCATCTCCCCCTGCTGTGCCTGAGGCTGTGGCACTCAGTTGTATGCATAGGCTTGTGGATGGGGACACTAATCCCGCACTGATATCAGAGGGTATGAAGGAACAGACGGGCCCTTTAATTTTTGTATTTCCTTTGGTTTTTGGATATTATGGGGTTAAATCGGGGGGAGGGGGTGCTGGTCTGTTTCAGCCCAAAGGTCAAAAGATTATAGGAGTCAGAATATCTGCTCAGCAAGCCAAAGGTTTGCAGGAAGCTCAAGTGAAGGTCAGAGGAAGAACTTGGAAGAAGAAATTTAGGGCAAAAGTGAACAAGGAACTACTCCTGAATGGTTAGGGTTGGGGAGAGAAAATAATTAATTTAGAGCACAATCCTATGCATGTTTACAGAAAAAGTCCTACAACTCCCGGCATTCCCTGGGAGTTGTGGGACTTTTTTCTGCCTAAATGCATATAGGATTGTGCCCTTGGATATAAAAGCCTAAGGCAGAAGCAGAGAGAGAGAGAAGAAAAGAAACCCAGAGTCCTAGAAGAAAGGGTCAAAGCTGCTGAAACTGGATAACTGGTTGAGACAGTGATGGACTTATGACAGTAAGATACTGTTTGGGTAAGGGAACTGCATAAAATAGGGACATGGTCTAGTTAGGTTAGCTGGTTGTGTTTATCCATAGTTATTTTCTTACCCTGTTAGTCCTGTGGTTTTGTGTGTGTTGTGTGTGTATCCGTTCAGGGTTTACAACTTTTCTCTTGTAACATTTTTCTTCACTACAAGTTTTAAATTTTGTTTGAAAGTTTGTGTTCTCTTTTTTGAGTGTGTGTGTGTCATCCACCATATGTCTAACTACCACACTACCTAAAGTAGATACCCGAGACTCAGAGTTTTAGGGCTGGTTTGGTGGAGACAACTGGGTGGGGAGGCCCATTTCCACCTGGTGGCAGTGAAAAGGCTGCCGGAAGGGGGAAAGGGGTGTGTGTCTGTGGTGGGGGCACACTGTTTCGCCTGTCTGCCCTTCCATTGATGGAACTGGGCAGTGATGGGCCATGACTAAGGCAGCAGAACAGGACATTGCTGACCCCACGCTCTACAGCCCATACCTGGAAAAAGCTGTAGTTCTTTATGAACCACGTTGGAGTAATGGGGCGACAGTCACTTCCCTACACTCTGTTGTGGCTTAGTGAGGGTCTCCTGGTACAGAACCTTCAGTCAATCCATGTGCCTCGGCTGGTGAGGATGAGGAATGCTGATCTGATGGAGCATTCTCTATCTCCCTGCACCCTCCATTCAAGGGCATCGGGAGAGTTGTAATCAAAGCAGGGCTGTAGCCATGGGACCTGGCCCCATCTGACACATTCCAAGCCCCCTCTGAATTTTTAGCAGTAATGATGATGATACATGCTCTAGCCCCTTTGCATCTGAAATAAAGCTACATAAGGTTAGTTGTGCAGGTAGGATTCTATCCAATTGCTCTCTAATCCGTAACTCCCATCATGAGAGTTGTGGTCCAGCACACCTGGGGGCTCCAGGCTGACAGAGGCTGCCTGCCTCTAACCTTATCAAATAACTGGGCACAGTTCAGGCTACCCGTGTTTCTGTTTTGCAAAGACATGCTGCCTGTTTAGGTCTCCTCACCACAACAGATGAGGAGACCTAAACAGGTTATAGCTCTGGGTTAAATATTTCATCTTATACCCATGGATTTACGGCAGCTTTGTTTTCATGCTCCCCAGCCAGAAAAAAAGGAGATGCAGATATACTTTTGCAACTCACTTGTGAGATGAGAATGTTAGCTAATGGAATGTCTTCTCCTTCTCAGACCCTTAGATCACCTTTGGAGGCCACCCCCCCCCCAAGTTCTCGCCACTGAAGGAAGTTAGGCACATTGCTACAAGAGAGAGGGCCTTCTTGGTGGTGGCACCCCTCTGTTTATAGAATGCTCTCCCCAAGGAGGCTCACTGGGCACCTACACTATTATCTTTTCAGGACCAAATGCTGTTCTTTTTCCCTAAGTATCTTAGATTTTATGACTGTTTTACTTATTTTATATTTTTTCCCCATGCTGTTGTTTTTTGCATTGCATTTTTTGTTGCTTTATGTACACCACCCAGAGAACTTTTGTTGTTGAATGGATTAAAAATCAATAAACTGTCCTGTAGAGCCTCCATCATGGGAGCATGGACCCTTGGGCTTGAAAGTAAGGGCCATCCATTGTTGGGGGTTTGGGCTGTATGCAAAGAAGGGCTGGAAGCCCACATTTCCTTTGGTATTCGGATCAGCTACTCTTTGTTCTCAAAGATTCTGGCATCTCTGGCCTCTTGAGATTGTGCAGGGTGCCTTTTTCCTGAATGGTACAGAGGGTTTTATTTTAAAGAAAAAATGTCATAAGCGTTGTGGTGAATATGCAGAATGCCCCAACCTCTTGACAGAAAGCAGCTTTTAAAAAGAGATCAGGGTAAGTTCCCTGGGTCATGTGCAAACACACACATTTTTTCTGGCATGATGTCCTATTCCGGCAACTGGCCAAAGGATGGGATTCCGGTTAGGCCATCAGGGTGGCCGCTGTGTTCTGTCTTTGGCTCGGCCCCCAGATTATTGGCATTACATTCTTGCCTGCCTACAAGCAGCGTTCAGGAATTTAGATACCACAAAGGTGTGTAGGGGTGTGTGTATCGCTATGTTACATAGGAATTCGGTCCCCAAATAGAATGCGAACACAGCTTAAATAGCGCTGTGTACATAACCTTGCTAAAGTCAAGGCTGGGGTCCAGTGCTGGGTCCACAGCAGCAACCCAGAACGCTGCGGCTGGTCACAGGAGCACACCACGCCCGCGGGCCCCCCCGACTCCCGGTCGGCTTCCGGGCACAACCCGGAGTGCTTTCAGTGACCCATCTGGCTTGGGCCCAGGCTCCCCGCGAGCCCGCCTCCCCCAAGGTGAGCCTGCCCGTCCCGGAGATCTTCGGGGGAGGCCTTCTCTCGGCGCCGCCGCTCCCCGAAGCGCTCTTGGTGGGGCGGGAGAGGGGCCTGGCTGCTCCCAGGCTCTGGAACTCCCTGCTGGGGAGGCTGGGTCGCTCCCCCCCCGCCCTGCCGCCCCCGGCAAAGCCGTCTTTGCTCTTCGCACGGAAGACGGCCGATCGGGCTGGGTGCCGCTTTTGCTCCGTCGCCGCTGCGTGTCCCGAGTTTGCGCTCGTGTCCTCGCCGGCTTTTGCGCACTCAAGCATTCGCGAGCGCCATTTGCTGGGTGGAGAGGCCGGGCACAAATCGAGTCGACGAACAGACCCCCGGCGTCCATCGCAAAGCCTGCATGGGCCTCTCGCTCAGGGCGGAGTGGGGGCCGGAGCAGGAAGCCGAGGCTGGCCGAGCGCCTCCCGGAGGCTGCGGGGCTGTGTTCCTCCTAGGACCCGCTCTGGCGCCAGCGAAGCCTGAGCACGAAGTGCCTCTGCCCATGTGTGGACTGCGCGCTGTCCCCCGTTGGGGGCTGCGGCCAGGCCCGCGGCGAGCGAGCAGCGCTGCCGGCCCCTGACGCCCCCCCTCTCAGCTGCACTTAAGCCAGCCTCCACCCCCGGCCAGGCTGGCCGGGCCGGGCGGGGCTGCAGCCCAGCGCAAACGGCGGGCACCCGGTGGGGGGGGCGGAGTCGAAGGCGGACCGCGGCGGGGGCTTGCGGCGCCCCCGTTCTCCTCCTGCGCCCCGCCTCCCCACGCGGGGCGGCTTTGCTCCCGCTGCCCGCAGCCCCACAGTCCGGGGAGCGAGGGGCGTGTGGGGCCGGCGGGGTCTCGCGGCGGCCGGGCCGGGCCGCCCTGCCCCTTTAAAGCCGCGCCGGAGGGGCCGGCCGGGCGGGCGGGCCCAACCCGCCCGGCCCGGCCCGGCCCCTCCCCTCCCTCCCCTCCCCAGCGCTATTTGAGCTGCCCTCCGCGGCGGCGCCTGGCTCAGACTGTCAGGCGGGCGCAGGGCGAGGCCGGCCAGCAGCGGCAGGAGCAGCTCCCCCTTGCGCGCGCGCCGACCGGGCCCGCCAGCAGCAGCGCCGCCGCCGCCGCCATGGAGACCCCCGGCCAGAAGCGGAGCAGCCGCAGCGGGGCCGGCGCGACGCCGCTCTCGCCGGCGCGCATCACGCGGCTGCAGGAGAAGGAGGACCTGCAGGAGCTCAACGACCGCCTGGCCGTGTACATCGACAAGGTGCGCTCGCTGGAGTCGGAGAACGCGGGCCTGCGGCTGCGCATCTCCGAGTCCGAGGAGGAGGTGAGCCGCGAGGTCACCGGCATCAAGGCGGCCTACGAGGCGGAGCTGGCCGACGCCCGCAAGACCCTCGACTCGGTGGCCAAGGAGCGCGCGCGCCTCCAGCTCGAGCTCAGCAAAGTGCGCGAGGAGTTCAAGGAGCTCAAGGCCAGGTGAGCGCGGCGGCGCGGGCGGAGACGCGGCCGGGGCCGGCTGCTGGGCGAGGCGGGCGCGGGCGCGGCAGCCGCCCGGGCTTCTCCGGCTGGGCCCGCACCGGGCGGGCGGGGGCCCCCGCCAGGGCTCCCCCGGAGGGCGCCCGGCTTCTTCGCTGCCCGAGCCGCCCGGCGCCAGGCTCGCGGCTCGGGCCGTGACCTGGGGAGCCCGGCTGGGAGGCGGCCGGCTGCGCCCGCGCGCCGAAGCCCCTCCCGCCCGGCCTCCCCGCGCGGGGCCTCCGGCTTCGTGAGCCGGGCGGCCCGGCCCGGCCCGCTGTCCAGCCCGTTTCGACCCCCGCGATGGCTCCGCGCGGGGCCGAGGGCCGCCTGTGGGGCCGCAGCGGCGAGGCTCCATCTGGCCGGCCACAGCTGCCTTGGGGCGGCGAAGTGCCCGCCCGCGCTTGCGGCGAGCCTCGGGCGGCCCCAGGGGCGCGGCGGGGCCGAGGGGCGGCGTCCCCCCGGCGCGCCCGCCGTAGACACGGGCCTCTGCTGCGCGCGGGCGTTCCTCGGCCTTCGAGCGCGCGGGGCTGTGTTAGATCCTCGGCGGAGGCAGTTCCGAGCGCAGGGGGCTCCCTGGGCGGGCGCGCAGGGTTGCCCCGCGCAGAGGCCCGCTGCGGGCGCCGCTGGGCGCGAAGCCGCCCGTTCGTCGGTGCACATCGCTTGCGGGCTTCACTTCCACACCTCAGAAAGAACTGAGCCCTTTCACGCACTTGCTTAAGGGCTGTTTTTTTTTTTCTGGCAAGACCAAAAGATGGGAGAAGCAGCGGGGAAATATGGGGGGGCTACAAATGGAAGATAACAGTGACTTCTGCCCCGCCGCCCCCCGTAAAGCCCCATCACCCGGGCAGTGTGGTTGTGCAATGAGGCCTCATCTGGGGGCACCCCGGGTCAGCGTAGCTCCTCGTTTAGGGCGCGGTGGTGAAGCAACGTGACTTTTACTCCACCCAACCCCGGTTTCTGCAGCTGGAATAAATTATGTGCACTGGGCCGATTAGGCCTCACAAGTTACTGTAAGTTGGCGGGTTGCATTTTTGTGGTGGAACCTCCCCTCCCAGTTCTTTCGGCAGGAGCTGGAGGATGGAAGTTGAGACTTGCAGAGCAACAGGATGCACAGAGATGGAGGGAGAGACCTGGCAGCCGCCATGGAAAAGGGCTGGGGACTTTGTGAAGTGGAAATCCACTGCCTCTTGTTCCATAGGAGATTTTTGTGTGCTCTCAGGATCATTTTTTGCTCTTCATCCATGAGGGCTAGAAACTTCTAAATATAAAGTTCAGGCAGGGGGCACCTCTCCTTAGTGGCTGCATTCTGTCCTGCGTGCTTTGATGATGTGCCTGTAGGCAAACCACCCCCACCTCTTGCTCATGAAATGTAACTGATCTCTGAGAGGCACCAGGGAATGTGGAGGAGAGGGTGGCTTCATGCCAACATTTGCATGTCAGCTGCCGTTGATCATCACGGACTTTACTCAGTTTGAGAAGTTTCGCCTCTTTCCTACTAGAGTGAAGGGATGAGGGATTGGGTCTTGAGCAGGTCCGTCAGTGGCTGTTGACGGTGACAACTAAATGGAACCTCCATGTTCAGAGGCAATGCACCTTGCAATGCCAGGCGCCAGGGGGCAAAAGCAAGGGACAGCTCTTGCCTTCATGTCCCGCTTGTGGGCCTCCTGCAGGCCTCTGATTGGCTCTGGCTGGAAACAGGGTGCTGCACTATAGCTTTCCCTGACCTGACACTTCCAGGTCTGTACAACTCTCACAACCCCCCAGTGCCAGGCTGGGAAGGCCACTGGAGTAGCATCAGGTGGGTTTCTTCTGCCCCGAGTTGGAGGTGGCTAGAGGAGCAGAACGACACATCCTTGGAAGTTGTGGGTCAGCATCCATAAGCGCTTGCTTGTTGCGCCCCATAATCCAAAATATCCTAATGACCTTGCCCAGAAATAACGTGTTTTACAGATGCCTCTGAAAGTAACTCAGGGTTTTATATTTAACTTGCGTGTCCCATTGCAGATCCCTCCTTAGATAACTTTGTGCTCCTCTCGATAGCAGCAGTGTGAGTTGCTGCATTTAGTTCCTGGGCCCCTGTGCTATGTGGCTGACCTGCTTAAAGGCTGCATTGCTGGTTGGCTGTTCCTTATGTGGGCGCCTGACAGCTGCTTAATTCTGATGGATCTGCACCCCGTGTGCAATGAGCAGTTGGAGGAGCAGAGTCTGCCCACCCCATGCCACCTCCCCGAAGCAGCGCCGTGTAGAGCACAATTACCAAAAGCAAGCTAGAAAATCGGTTTTATGAATGAGGGGTGTAACGCACAGCTCAACGCAGATGTACCTGAGACTGTTCTGTGCTTTACCTTAGATTACCTCTTGTGCGCTCTGATTTATGTGAAGTTCTCAGCTTGAGCATTTTCTTAGCCACGAATGCCCTGGCTGGCTTTGCGGCCCAAGAATCCCGTGTGTGTTTACCCACAAGTAAGCCCTGCTTATTTTGGTGGGGTGTACCCCCGACGATACGTGCTCAGGATTGCAACCTTAGCCCACTAGTTTCCACAGGGGCTCAGTCTCTTGCCTGCAACATAATAATATTGGAATGGCTTATGAATACGTTCGCACATGCGCTTATGCTCCACGAGCATTTTTGCTAGCCCATGTGCCCACATACACCTGTTCTAATTGTTTTGTGTCCTGAAAGAGCCATGCTTTTGTAAAGCTCCCCTGCCTGGTCTCCTGGAGCCAATTCCTATTCACCCCAGGGGAGTGGTGGCTATTAATAACCCTGCACAATTAATACCCCTGACTACGTGTACTTGAGATATAGGAGTCAGCGGCATTATAGGTGTGCCAGCGTCCCTTCTTTTGTTCTGCTCCTCCGCTCCGCCCCCAATCGTGTAATGATGCACCTGCTTTGGCATGTTTCATCTAAGGCTAATCACAAACCAAATTTCGGAATATGGTTAGATAGCACTTGGTGTATTCTGTGTGGTGTCTAGCCACAGCTGCCATATCATTTGCATGTCTCTTGGGCACAGTTTAACCAAAACAGCTCTCATGTATAATTAAGAAAATTAACACGTGCTTCTTCTAGTCCTCATGATGGCAGCGGCAGTTTGGAAAAGTACAATCTAAATCTGGACAGTGAGAGATGAAATTGCTGATATGTGTATGTACCTTTGCCTCTTACGTGTGAGTGGACAAATGCAGAGCAGTGGCAAATATTATTTGTTTATTCATTTATTACATTTCTATACTGCCCCATAGTCGAAGCTCTCTGGGCAGTTTACAGAAGTTAAAACATTAAAATACAATAATATACAAAGTTTAAAAGCCATTTACATAAGAGCACACAGACAATATACACAAACAACATATAACTAAAAACAACTTTGAACTCTCAGTCATAACTAGAGACACATCCAGGACCGATTAAAGCTCATCATGTTTTTTGGCAAAGACCGACTCTGGCCTGCTTGCACTGGCTGTCTGTTTGCTTCTGAGCTCGATTCAAGGTGCTGGCTCTAAACTATAAAGCCCTACATGGCTTGGGACCGCAATACCTGATGGCACGCTTCTGAAATGAACCGGCCCATATGCTTCGCTCTGCATCTAAGGTCCTCCTCCAGATGCTTCGTCTGAGGGAAGCCTGGAAGGCGGCAATGAGGGAGAGGGCCTTCTCAGTGGTGGCCCCCCTCTGTGGAAGGACCCACCGATGAGGTCCGCATGGTGCCAACATTGTTATCTTTTTGGCACCAGGTGAAGACCTATCTTTTTTCCCAGACATTTGGCAGCACATGATGAGTTTTAATCAGTCCTGGTTGTGCCTTTAGTTGTGACTGGCAGATCAAAGTTGTTCTTAGCTATATGTTGCTTGTGTATATTGTCTGTGTGCTTTTATGTAAATAGGTTTTAAACTTTTTATATTGTATTTTAATGTTTTAACTTCTGTGAATCGCCCAGAGAGCTTCGGCTATGGGGCGGTATAGAAATAATAATAATAATAATAATAATAATAATAATAATAGACCTGCTCAGCTACTGGCTGGCTGTTTCCTCAGCTGTTATGTGCCTCTGAAGCAGGTGGGCTGTGCAGTCCACGAGAGATATTTGAGAGAGATTTGCTTGCCAACCGTGTGTTTGTGCTGCAAACAGCCCCACATGCCCCCCCATCCCATGGGGCAGCTGCTGTTTTCACTTTTGCAGGGCTAGTTACAAATGCGGCTTCAACATTACCTGTTTGCCTGGCTTGCGCAACAGCTCTGTTGCCAGGAGTGGTGACAAATGTTGTGGGATGTGCGAGTCAGCAAGAGGGAAGCACAACAGTAATGCATGAGTTCTGAAGCTGGTTTGAAACTGGCGTTTGGTTCTGAAATTCCAGGGAAAGCGATGAATTGCATGTGGGTGGGGATGAAGGGCCAAGGGCCGCGTCTGTTGGCAGAGTCTGCGCTCCCCACCTTGCAAGCTCTTCTGCTCTGTCTGTAACGTTTCATGGAGTGGCATGTTTTGAAAATCAAAGCAAGCTGTGTGTGGAAGCATCACATGCTCCTCCAGCCTCCCCAGCTTGGTGCCCTTCAGATGTATTGGACTGCAAGACCCAGTAGTCCAGGCCACTACGGCCAATGGCCCAACATATCTGGAGGGAGACTGCACTACTCACCGACTCTGTTTCTCCGTTTCATGGAATATTTCATTCCCTGGCTCCCATCGCCGCCCTCTGTCTTTCCATTCCTCCCCCTCTGAGGCTTGCTTGGTAGCAAGACTCCTTAAATATGAGGACAGGGTTGCATCAGGCTGCTGACACCTTGGGCATGGATCCGCTGTCTTGTCTGGCCACTGGATGCTGCTCAAGCTGCCTGGGGTCGTCATCCTGACTAGCATTGCCTATACGTCTAGGGGGCCGACAAACATTGCAGAAGGAACTCAAAGGTGCTGGCTGCATTCAGACCCCACAGAGAAATGGGGCAGGCAAGAGGCATTCACAAATATGCCGGAATCCATTCATCTAGAGCCTGGATGTCCCACTGGGTATCTTAGCTGTTCAGGCTTGGCCAGAGGTCTGACTAAGCAGTTATCTGCATTGTGCAGCTGGCTTTCCTCCCCAGATCTTTGTGCAACCATATTTAACACTGGACCAGGGAACGAATGTTTAAGGCTGGAAGGAAACAAGTTAGGATGTGGCCTTGTGAACCATGCGAGCTCCTTCCTAAGGCTTAGCTGTCCACATGCGTGACCTGGCCGAGGTGGGATAGTTTCTGGTCAGGGTTGGATGCCTGCCAAGGGCCCACGCCTCAGCAGGGGCCCACTGACAGCATCCCCCTGCAGGCGCTCCTCCCACGCTTCCCCCTTGCCACCGGCGTGCTCGCCTGCCTCTTGCCCCAGCCCAGGCAGCGGCAGCGGCGAGAGCAGCAGATGCCCCGGCTGACTTGCTCCCTGGCCCTCTGCCTGCCAAGCAAGCGGGGTGGCCGTGATGAGGTGAGGAGGAGGAGCAAGAACAGCTGGGGGACATGGCAGTGGGAAGGCGGGCTTGCGGAGCGAGGGGCCCACCGAGGGTGCCTTGCCCCGGGGCCCTCGGAAACCTGGGGCTGGCACTGTTTCGGATCCTCGCTGCGTTTGTCGTTAGTGTTTTCCAGCACACCGTTGTGACCACAAGGATCAGAAGCATGGTGTCTTTTTAAGATGGTAAATGGCGTTTACAAGCCGTTTGCTGCTTAGCCGGTACGGTTCCTTAATCCGTGCCCCACTGCAACATCTTGGCACTCTGAAATACCCTCCCATGCTGGGGCGTAAACACTCAGCCTCCCTCCCAAGAGCAGATCTGCCAGAGCAGATCTGCGGTTGAAGTCCTGTCAGGCTGTTCTGAATTAATATGTGGAAGATCCAGCTTCTTAGCAACTCTTCCCGCTCACAGCAACACTCAGGGATGGAGTGGGAGCAGAGAGAGATGGCCAGGGCTCCCTGGCAGGCCTATGCATGTTCATTTTAGCAAACTGCCAGAGTCCTGGGTTGGCCCTCTAACTACAGAGCCCATGTGGCCAGAGTCCTGCAACCGCTCCTCTCTAATGCAGGCCCACTATATTCCAGGACAGCATTCTTCAACCTGGGGACCTCCAGACGTTTTGGACTTCAACTCCCATCAGCTTCAGCGAGCATAGCCAGTGGTCAGGAATTCTGGGAGTTGTGGCCCAAAGCACCCGGAGGGCGTCAGGTTGGGGAGGCAGTTCTGTGGGCATGTCCGGGCAGGAGCCACAGGAGGCGAAGGGGGAGAAGGCAGGAAGCCACAAGCAGCTGCTGGCTGGGCTATCATTGACCAGGCTGGGAAGCGCCCGCGGAAGCTCCGCAAAGGTGCAGCTGCAGCAGCTGTCCGGGACCAGCGGGGCTCCCTAGTTGCTCAGTGGGGGGCGGAACGTGGCTTGCGTATGCTCAGAGGCAGGCTCGCGCTCTCTTTCGTCACCCCTCTGTGTCTTAAGCTCTGGTGCGGCCTGGGGTTGTTTTCAACCCTGGCGCTCTTTGCCTTGTTCTGGATCCAGAGGCCCATCTTGCCTGGCTCTCTTTCCAGAAATGGCCAGCAAGATGCTTCCAGCGAGCCCACTGGCGGGGGTGGGGGGGTGGGGTGGCTTTCCCCTGTTTGTACCCAGCACTTGGTAGTCCTGTGTGTTGCTGTTGTACATGGAAGTCCCCTTCAGCTTGTACAGAACCAGTTGCCTGCCCAGCTGTGGCAAGCAAGAGTTGTCTCCAGGTGAGCCAGCAGGGACGTTTTAGTAAATAAGAACATAAGATGAGCCCTGCGGAATCAGACCACAGGACGATCTCGTCCAGCATTCTGTTCGCACGGTGGCCGGCCAGATGCCTGTGGGAAGCCCACAACAGGACGGGAATACAAGAGCACCCTCCTCCTTGTCGTGTTCCCCAGGAACTGGTGTTCAGAAACATACTGCCGCTGATACTGGAAGCAATATATAGCCATCATGACTAGTAGCCATTGCTAGCCTTATCAGATGAGACTGGCTGATCTCCCCCCGCCCTGGTTGATTGTCGGAAAAACTGGTATGGGTGAGTAGCGTTACTAAAAACAACAACTGTAGAGTAATAACTTCTTTGGCGTTATTTGCATGGCTAACTGTGGCTGTTATCATCACCTGCTCTAGGTATGAGTTTGCTTCCCCAGTTAGCTTCTATATTATGTAGGGAAAGGTCCAATGCTCAGAGGAAAGCACCCACCGTGTGCTGAATTCAAACAGTGGCATCTTCAGTTAAAAGGATCTCAAATTGCTGGGCTGGAAAAGGCCTGGCAGCTGCTACCAGTCAGAATACACAGTTCTGGAGCTGATGGGCCTCTGGCAAAAGGCAGCTCCCTAGGTTCCTCTGCTTCCATTTTGCATGCTTCACACATTTACCAAATTCCTACATGGAAGTTCCATATCAAATACAAATGCGGACAAAATGCAATTTACAGCAGCATAAACGCACAACAAAGCCTCAGCTACTCGCAGCTTGCTGTTAGGTGTGAATGCAGCCATTTCCCAACGTATTTGATTGGTGTTTGCAGCTTGCATGTGGGAAAGGGTGGGTTTTTCTCCCCTCCCAAATTGTGACGAGCAGGCAGCCCCCAATCTGCTTTCGCAGTGCCTTCGGCGTACAAAGCGCTTTGCAATGCGTGCCTGTTTTTGCAGCAGTCCTATTGGGCAGTTCAGAATGAGGGCGCTTCCGGATGAGGCTTTGTTGTGCTGTTGCCCTGCCTCGTTTATGGTGGGTCTGGGCAATGGCGTCTTCGACTTGCAACCCTCCTGCGTTTCCCATGTTTTAAAATTTCCACAAAGAATCAGTTCTGGGGGGAAAGATGGCATGGCTGCACGGTGTGCTTTGATGGGTAGTGCTTGGAACTGTCTGGAAGCATCAGGAGAGATCGTGATTTGGCCGAGACAGTCGTGGGAGCCAAGATTTGAACCTGCGTCTCGCATGCCTCATTCTGGCCCCTAATCTGTTTCTCCTCCCCCTCCCCATCAAGTGTAGAAACAGAATAGAATTGCATGTCACGGTCTGCCTTCCTACGGCCCTCGCCAGGCAAAAGAGGGGGGGCTGGTGAGCCTGGGAAAGGGATGGCTCTTCAAGGCCTATGGCGGAAACGGAGCTTTGTGCTGGCGCAGATGGGCACGGCGGCTCTTCCTCCCGGCACTTCTCAAAGGGGCCAGTGGCAATTGAGGATGTTGCTCTGGAAGGCCGGCACTGGCTCGCCAGAGCGGTGGCTGGGGCTGAAGGGGGGAGGAAGCGTGTGGCCCTCTGCGCCAGAGAGGCCTGTTGTGACTGGGGCTGCAGCCGACGCCCTTCGCCCTGCGAGAGGCAATGACGGAGGAGGGCGGCTGTGATGGGGGGCGGCAGCTGCCGGTGCTTGCTGCTCCAGGCTTCCTCTCCAAAGCAGGGGAGCCCTGTGCCCCTTCTGGCGCATTTCGGCTGGGGAGGCAGAGTGCGGCACAAGACGATGGGGGTGGCATCCTCTGCAGGGCAGCCTGGGAAGGCAAGGCGCGGAGGATGCCTCGGGCAGTGGGCGTGGGGGGGCTTGTCCGGCCAGGGCTGGGGAATTCTGCACTTAAATCCAAACCCTGCGCATCGTGTTTGGCAGTTGCAACAAACAAACACGGGGCACAGCGTTGGCTTGGCTTGTTCCTTTGTTCCTTTAAGTACCTGGAATCCTGACAGAATATTCCCCACCCCCACTTCGGGGTGTGTGTGTGTGTGTGTGTTTACCATTCCAGGAGGCAGCTGTTTGGATTTATTCTTTTTTCAAGCCCTGATACTTCCCATTTTTTCATGCTAACGATAAACTCCTGAAAGCACCAAACGAACGTCTTGCCTTCATCCATGCAGTGGCGCATCCTTTCTGCGGATGAGAACGCGAGGCCGAGTGTGCAACTGCTAGCCAGGCCGTCACTTGCAGCTGCCCTTTCCAGGCCTTCCACCTTCCCGCAGTCCAGCGGTGCGAGTGGGGAGAGCGGAGTCACGCTCTCCGAGAGCAGGCTCCCCTTTCCAGGCCTTCCCCCAGCCATCTCCATGCTGAGGGGTGATAGAGCAGAGCGCAGCCCTGCACTCCTCTCGTGCTTGTGATGGCGTAAGGGGGGGAGCGCATGAAACAAGCTTGGGTCTGTGGATGAGAGGAGCAGTGGTTGAACCCAGGGCTCTCCGGCCCGTCTGGCGCTCAGTCCTTGCTGGCTTTTCTGGCCAACACTGTGTATCTTGGGAAGCTTTGCGGTAGGATCTCGAGGCGCTCCACCCAGGAGACATAGCTGCTTGGATATGGCCTTTTCTACCTTCTTCCCAACTTGGTTCGATCTTAAATGAGTGTCGCTGTTTTGGAGTGTGACCTGGCTTGGACAGCGCAAGCGTGTGGCTTGTTGTGAGTGAGAACCCAGGCCATGTCACAGGCCCTTCCCTGCCTTCTGCCCCACTCCATTTCTGTTTCCCCAGCAATGGTGTAGCCCTCCCCAGTGCTTCAGGGAGGAACATAGTGGCGCTCACTTGTAGCATCCCTTGAATCGCACCAGAGTTTGGTGCCTTAGTATGTGCAGCCCAGCGTGGCACTGGGAGTTAGTAAAGTGAGCCAACAGTTTCCATCAAAAATGAAGAATGTTTACTCTCGTGGTGGATCTGGCTCCCGCTTGCCCTGGCAGAGCTGCTCGTTGCAGGTGGATGTGTGCCATGTGCATGCCTTTTTTCTTTGGTTTGTTTAAAGAAAAGCAGCCTTGGGAGGCTGTGATTTTGAACAGAGGGGTGCTGCTTCCTCCCACTGCCAGCGTTTCCTTTGCTTATTCCTACTTCCCCACAAGGGCTGCAGAGTTGTATTTACCCTCAAGCACACACCTGGAATGCTGCAGAAGCAACAGCAGCTGCGTGCGGGGGGGGGGGGCGCGGGGGGCGGGGGAAGGACAGACAGGGCATGATGTGGAGTGGGAACACAGTGGCAAAGGGTTAAGCAGCCCCTCACTCTTCTGGCTGCTGCTCCTTTGCTCATACGGACAGCCTACTGAAGGAGCTCTTTATTTATATAGTAAAACAACTATGTCAGGGCTTCACTGCAATGCATTGGCGTGTTTTGTGCAGTTTGCCACCCCTGAGTTGCAGCTATTCTACAATCTATTCAATGTGTCATCTGCCCCTCCAGATTCAGCAAAATTTCCTAACTGCATTTGAAAATAGACTAATTACCCCCAAAGGCAAAATCAGGGCAGTGATTTGTCTGGAATGGGTAGCAGGAAACAGACTTTCTCAAGAAACTTCCAGTAACAATAATGGGAGCAGGGAAATGGGGACCACTGGAGCGTGCAAGGCGACAAGCACCCTCCGTTCCTGCCTGGAAAGCTTCCTTTGCTGCCTTGGGCGGGGCTTTCCCCCCAATTTAATTGGATGCTTCTGCCATCTTTCCGCTGGATCCAAAACCATGCTTGGAACAGCTAGTTCTTTGCCAGGGTTCTGCTGGCTGCACGTCCCGGCAAATGAGGGAGTGGCGGTGGTGAAGGGCATCGGGGGGTGGGTGGGGTGTTGTGCCACCTCCATTGTTCAGGGCTGTGTTTGTTTCTTTCAAGTGAGAGAAACGTCTAACAGCATTTTTTGGGAACCCTGAATTCTTGGGCCAGGTCCTCTCCAATCAGTCTTGGGAGATTTGGCCTTTAATGGCCTTATTTTTAAACTATTATTCAAAAAATGGCAGTGCCCACAAACCTAGCCAATAAACCAATTATAAAAAGCCAGGATGTTCGAATTGTTGGGAACCACTCAGAGAGCTTCGGCTATGGGGCAGTATAGAATGAATAATAATAATAATAATAATGTAATAATAATAAATAATTCCACATGCACACACCCCTCAATATTTTCATCAGGCAATTCTCTACATAGTTGTGGAATGAATAATAGAATCATAGAATAGTAGGGTTGGAAGGGGCCTACAAGGCCATCGAGTCCAACCCCCTGCTCAATGCAGGAATCCAAGTCAGAGCATCCCTGACAGGTGGCTGTCCAGCCTCGTCTTGAACGCCTCCAGTGTGGGCGAGCCCACCACCTCCCCAGGGAATGCTGGTTACACTTCTTAGCTTGTACTCTTGTTAAAGCTAAGATTCCAGATAAGATGATAATAATTAATATTTCTATACCGCCCCATAGCCAAAGCTCTCTGGGCAGTTAAAAAAGTTAAAACATTAAAATGCAATATACAAAGTTTAAAAACCGTTTACATAAAACATAGGGACAAACAACATATAACAAAAAACAACTCTGAACTAAAAACAAGTTGTTTGAAAAATCCAACCATAAAACACAGCTTAAAAGAACACTGCTTAAAAATAATATACAAAAGTCAGCCAAAGGAAAGAGAGTTCTCAAAAGGGGAGGCCTGCTGGAATAACAGCATCTTTAATTCCAGCTGAAAACCTTCTAGGAGGTCGGCAGGCGCATTTCAGCCGGCAGGTCGTTCAACAACTGAGGGGCGGCCAAGGAGAAGGCCCTCGTGCATGTGGCTGCCAGTCTCACATGAGGCAGCCGCAGCAGTAAGTCCTTGGAGGACCTTAGGGGGCGGACGGGGACGCAGGGGAGAAGGCGCTCCCTAAGGTACCTTGGACAGAGACCATGTAAGGCTTTAGAGGTTATGCCCTGTTGATTGTCCCCCGCATCTTGTTCTCAGCGGTGGACTGCCTCTGAACATGGAGGTACCATGTGGAAGTTGCACGTGAAGGTTGCACATATGGCGAATGGTGACTAATCGTCCTTAAGTAATGCAAGCTGTTCCTGAGATGCCCAACATGGTAAGGAGATGGAAATTGAGTGGGGAGAGTGGGGTATGCACTGTTTTTACCCCCTGGTTGCTTCTTTTTGAAGGCAACAGAAATGTTTCCTTCTGTCCATTGCAATTCTTTTGCCATCCCTGCTCCAAATTGGGCATGATCCTTTTTCATCGATGGAGAGCTTTATGGGAGTTTACTGAAGGCCCTCCTGGGCAAACATCCCCCGCACCGTGCACAGAACAAGCCTGTTTCCATCCCACAGAAACAGACGGGATCTGAATGAGCCCGTCTGGAGCAATCTTGCCAGGCGCTGGGGCACTCTGTATGTGCTAACTTCCTTCTCTTCTTTTAAGCGGAAAATTCTCGGGGAACCGTCGGCTTGTGCAGAACCAGCGGCGCCTGGATGTTCTTGCCTCTTTGTCCAAGCAGCGTGTCTCGGCAAGCGCAGCTGTGATATTAAATCCTCACTTCCCAGAGCCAAAAGCAGAGTGCAGTCTAGAGTTAAGAGGCAAAGGAAGCCTTGAGAGAGAGTTGTTAGAGGCTGGAGACAGAAGATTGTCTTTCACTCATGGGAAGGTTATACAGGGGAGGTGGAGGGCTCAGCCCCCCCCCCCATTTGCAGAGGTCCATAGGTGCAGGCCTTGGACTGCCCGGAGAGGGAAGGTGTTCGTGGGCAGGGCAGAAAGGGGAGTCGTGTGGCCAGAGGGAGGGACGATGCACTCCTGCTGGAGTGGCCAGAAACGATTCTCTCGACCCGGAGTGAGGCCTTATGGCAAGGAACGGGAAATAGAGCAGGTGGAAGAGTTGGGAGGCCACGGAGGAAGTAACCGTGTGACTCTGCTGTGATGTGGGGACATGGATCAACCCCTTTTGGCTGTGGCTGAAGCCAGAGGGGCTCAAGGCTAGCTCCCTTTGGCTTCATTGTCCATCTTGTCCTTGATTCTGTTTTGTGTCCTGTCTCCGGTCAAATCAAGTTTTGCAGATTTTTTTCAAGTTCTGCTAAAGAAGAAAACCCCACCGAAGCTGCAACCAGGCAGCGTCAGATGGGGCATGAAGACCACTAGCACCGGACATGGTGCTAGAGAGGAAGTCCGTGTAGCCTCTGCCCCACCTCGCTTGCTGAATGGGTTGCAGGTCATGCCGCTTAAGAGCGCACCCACACAAACTGGCCGGGAAAAGCCCGTCGGACGGTGTTTCAGGCAGACTTCCCCAGCCTGGCGCCCTCCAGGTTGGGCAGGAAGTCTTGGAAGGAGCGTTAACAACATGCAGCCTGGTTCATGCTACGAACACACAGCCTTTAGTCCAGGCGCTTCCACACAAGACTGCAGTAGCTGTCTGGGGGATTCTGGGAGTTGTATTCCAGCACGTCTAGAAGGCACCAGGCTGGGGAAGGCAAGGCTGGTGCAGGGGCGTTGGCCTCCAGTTCCTCCATTCCCTCCTTATCTGTCGCTGAGGTGTGGCTTGGACAGGTGGTGGGTGGCACTTCCGTGGCTGCTCCTGCATACAGAAAAAGACATTCCCTCCTCTCAGAAACCTAGCATGCCAAGGAGGAGGGTTCCAGCCTAGCTTCCTCCACGACCTGCTGGTTTTCTGTGTGCAGGGGGTTCTTTTCCTTGAAGCCATCCCATGAGCATCTGCAGTCTGCGCATCAGCCCCTCGGTGCGCATCTGGCCTTTGTTGCCATGTTGACACACTTCCGGCGAGGGAGCAAGAGAGAGGAGCAGGTGAGAGAGGCCCTGTGCATGTTGGTGGTATTGCTTTAATCCACGCCTTCTGACTGGGGGTGTGTGTGTGTGTGTTTGTGTCTGTATTTCCGTAGAGGTCGTCTTTTTTCTGTAAAGAGCCGTGTCAGACGAGCAAATGACCCTGCATGGCAGAGGAGCCCAGCTCCGTGCTGGAGAAGTGGCAGATGCTTCTTGGAAGCTCTGTGATTTAGAGAGGCAGAGTTTGGCATAAATAAGCCATGCTGCATGGTTAACAAGCCACCCTGCAGAAAATGTCATGGGTTCTGACAACACGCTAACTCATGGTTCAACAAACAACCCACAGTTCAACAATGACCCACACTCAACCACTGAGTGTGGGTTAGCGTGTTGTGCGAACCCAGTCAATATGTGGGGCATCTCTACACCAGCCTAAAATCCTGCATTTAAAACGGGGCTTTCTGCTTCCATTTTAAATGCAGGATCACAACGACCCCCTTTTTCACCCGCTTCCTTTCCCCCCTCCCCTCCTCCCGGTATTTGAGTCTTCCAGTCTCTTTCACTGATCTCGCTCCTCTTCTTGCCGCTTTTCCTCTCTTCACAGAGGGAACTGAAGTGGAACACAACGGGGCAATTTGATAGCTCATTATCTGTGATCTGTTTAAAAACAGAACAGAGGGCATTTAGTGCAGGGGACGCCTTGGATGATCACGGCGTCATGTAAAGAGCCCGCAAACGTCCGTGAAGGAGCCCTCTCAATCGCAGGATAAAAGCTCTGGGTGAAGAAAGCCATGGACTAGTGTCCTTGGACTGATCTGTAAGGCTGCATTCAAAGCCCTTCCGCAAGCACTCTCATCTGTTGTGCAAAGCCCCCATGTTTGTCCCCCCTCCTTTAATGTATGATGTTTATGCCTCCTGCATCAAATCCATCCCAGTCCCAGCAGGGAGAGGCAGGGAACCCCAGATTCAGTTTGAAGTGCCTTGCAGCAGCATGGCTGCCCACCTGTCTCCACAATTGCTCTCTCTCCTCCATGCCTTCAGTAAGCGCTTTGTGCGAGCAGGAGCAGCTGCCTGGGAACAGCAGTTTGCACAGTTGTCCAGTCACTTAGAGAGTTTTCTCCTTCCCCTGAGGCCTTGAGGAAGGGGCTAAAAACCCTGAAATTGTCATCCCTAATCCTAGCCTGGATCTTTCAGTTTGTGAGCATGGCTTTATTTAGTGATTGGCCATCCATGGATTCAAAAACCTCCGGAGGTTCTGGGAGGAGGGAGAGGAAAGGAGGAGATCAATAGTGGCCCTGCTCTGGGGGTCTTGCAAAAGGAGATTTTGGAGGGATCCACATGGGTTGCCTGAACCCATCTCTCAAAGAACTCTAGCTGCTTGCTTCCTCCAGTGTGATATGAGTCAAAGCGGGCGCCAGACTGAAAATGTGGTCTGACACAAGCACGTGCCATTTTGGGGAGTGGCTCTTTTTGCAGTGAGACCCAGGGAGCGGGCTGCGCACCCAGCTGATGGCTCTTCTGCTGTGTTCAGAAGCTGGCTGCCAAGCTGGCTCAGTTCTCCCTGAAGCTCCCCCCAGCATCCCCTTGCCCAAATGTGGGCTTTGCACCAAAGAAAGAGCTCCAGTTTGGTACTCAAAAGAGACACTGCTAAATGCATGCAAACTCCAAATTCACTGAAGTCAGTCTGTGAATGCTTCAGTCTTAATTCCCTTAACCTCTTTATTCAGATAGGCTCAATGTACCTGACTGTGCCTACCTGAATTGGCACGTGGATAGAAGGAGGGGCTGCGTTTTGAAGACTTGGCAACTCCCCTGTCACTGGTCGAGCCCCCAGCTGATGCACAGGCGCCACAGGAGGGAAGCCTCGAGTGTGTGACTTCCCACGGCCCCTCTGAAAGTTCACTCCTAAGTCAAGATTTGTACCCAGCTCTTGTCTGGGACAAATCAAAGGTTTTATTTAATTCGTGGGATGCGTTAATGGGTGGAAATCTTTTTAGTCAGTTACCTCTCTGAATATTGCAAGCTGGGTAATAATCGGTGTACATAAATAGGGCTGCATATTTTTGATAGTTGATTACTCTAAAGCTCCAATTGTGTTTTTGTGTGACAGGATCCAATTTTAATTACGGAGGACAAATTTTAATTTGTTGAGGGTTGCACTTAGGAATGAAAGAAAATTTTAAAAATGGCCTCTCCTAACAAGAGGTGTTAACTTTACCGAACAGAATTATCTCTCGTTTCCTTTCGGCAACTAAAAGGCACCTATAATTAAGTGTTGGTAATAGGCAAATTAATTGAAATGTAATTGATTTGATTGGCAAAGAGGCAGATGATTAATCTAGTTAGAAATGTCCTTCATAGTTGTGAGGATTCGGTGTGTGAGTAGAGGGGTGAGGAATACTAAGTGGGTAACTGGGAGAGGATCAAAGGTACAGGCAGGCCCAAGCAAGGGGCAACGTGGGGAATCCGTCCAGGCTGGCCTGCCTCTTCCATCTCCGCACGAGCCGCCACTTCATGCCAGCCAGTAAGAAAAGCCTGCTTTGTTTACAGCTTCTAGCAGAAGGTTGGCCCTGAATTCTTGCCCCCCCTCCCGGGCTCCACCCCCTGGGGGGCGAGAGGCTCCCACGCTGGGTTCTGTGCCAGCCACAGCTTGTGGCCTGCCTTGGGTAGAGGAATTGCCAAGTCTCGCATGGGGTGGGGGAAGAAGGGACAAGGTGACCTTTCCCAGCAGGGAGAACAAGGAATCTGCGTTGTATGACTATTTATACTTTTGTGTGTGATCGCTTTTCTGAGCATTTGGACATTTGGTGAGGGAGCCATATAAACGGTCAGTTTCCTTGTGAGAAGATGATAGTTGAGTTGGACTACAGTTTTACAATACACCCCTGAAGCATGTGCAGGGTGTTCCCTGACGGACACCATCTTTTCTTTGAGAGAGAGAGAGAGAAGTGTGTGTCTGTGTGTGTGTTTGTGTGTGTGTGTGTGTATCTGCAACGATAGGGTGGAAATAACAAACACTGGCTATGCAATGTTTATGTTAATGCTAGAAAACAGAACCCTGCTGGATATGACCAAGGGAGAAGTCCAGCCTCCAGCAATGGTCAAAAGGGCTCTTTGGAAACCCACAAGCAGGGCGTGAAGAAAACGTCTCTCTCCCATTCTCTGACTCCTGACTTCTAGTATAATATGTATCCACCTCCCCCAAACTGGTGCCCTCCAGGTGTGCTGGACCTAGCTGGCTGGAGCATAGCTGGCTGGAGGATTTGGGAGTTCAGTCCAACACACTTGGGGGGCACCAGGTTGGGGAAGGTGGACACAGACTTTTCTAAATATGGAGGTTCTGTTTAGCTATTGCAGCTAATGGCTATCTATAAAATCATCCTCTCGTTTGCCTTCTGAAAATGCATCTCCACCTTTTCCAGCAACTGTCCACAAGGCAATTCTGGGAAAGCCGGTATTCTTCCTTCTGGCCAGGTAGCCATCCTAGAGCAGGGACCTTATCCTGCAGTGCCACGTTCGCGGATCCCGCTGCAGTCGACGCCTCTCTCTTTAAAAGGGGGATGACTCAGTCCTTCCAAACCCAGCCCTGTGGCAGCTGCCAGGCGCGGCTTGGCTGGGCCTCTTTTTTCTGCCTCTGCTTGCAAAACGCTCCCAGCTTTCCCTGCGCACCATGCAAAAGAAAACTGGCCCTCTCCTTGCTTGCAATGTAAATGGTTCTCCTGAGTTTTTTTAACCGCTAGCCAAAATAACAGAAGTTGTCTTGTTGTGGCTGATCTGTTCAAACAGAGACCTGACAATCCCTCCCATTCCATCTGGGACTCAAACAGACTTCAGCTGCCGGCAGTGTCAAGTGCAGAGTCTTGCCCGGAATGGGGGGGGGGGAGAAATCGCGCCCTTTGAACGGCTCCATTGAAAGGAGGCTTGGGAGGAGAGTTATCAACGTGCAGCCTGGTTTGTACTATGAAAGGTCCTATGAACAGAACCTTTAGTCCAGGTGCTTCCAGACGAGGCTCTACTCTGCAATCGCCCTGCCTCAAACAGGGAATTTTACTGGGGGTCTAGAGGCCATTGTCTGCAATTTGTAACCCTCCCGCATTTCTCCCTGGTGCTTCTGTCTTTTTTTCCTCCCCCCCCCCCAAAAAAAAAAAAAATTGTAAGGAGGAAAAGACACAATCTGTGCCCAGTGACTTTTGACTGAGGGCCCTCAAGGCTCCTTCACATGGAGCTTTTATCCTGCGATTGAGAGGGCTCCTTCACGGAAGTTTGCAGGCTCTTTACATGACGCCATGATCATCCAAGGCGTCTCCTGCACTAAATGCCCTCTGTTGCGTTTTTAAACAGATCACGGATAATGAGCTATCAATTACCCCAATGTGTTCCGCTTCAGTTTCCTCCATGAAGAGAGGAAAAGCGGCAAGAAGAGGGGCAAGATCAGTGAAAGAGAATGGAAGACTCAGCTATGGGGAGGGGGAGGGGGGAAAGGAAGCGGGTGAAAAAGGGGGTCGTTGTGATCCTGCATTTAAAATGGAAGCAGAAAGCCCCATTTTAAATGCAGGATTTTAGGCTGGTGTATAAGAAGCACCCTCAGCGTAGCCCAGTGTTGTCTGGCTCTTAGCTGCTCTTCTCAGTCTTTCCCACGCTGGCTTCCTGAGACCCTTTTCACTGGAGAGCCCAAGGACTGAACCGGGGATTTTCTGTGTGCAGAGCATGTGCTCTGCCACGGAGCTGTGCGTCCTCTCGGATAATACCCATGAACTGCCCTAGGCTGAGCTGTTGCGCTGGTCTGTCTGGCCGCCTCGTCTCTACTCTGACAGGGGCTCAGGCAAGAGAGACTTTCCCCAGCGCTGCTGCTTGAGATCTTCTTAGTGGCTGAACCTGCTCCCTTCTGCGTGCGAAGCATCCGGCCATGCTCTTGAGCTGTGCTCCCTGCGCTCCAGCGTAAGCAAATCTGCTGCGTGGTGTTCATGTTTGAACACCTCCTCCGTGTTCAGAGGGAGTCTACCTCTGATCGGATGCTGTGGGGAGGGCAAACGGCAGGGGTGGGGGGCTTGCCAGCCTGGGCTGCTCGTGGGCCTCCTAGAAGGGGTCTGAAAATGTGCCTAGAGGTGATGAGGTCAGGCAAGGCAGCCAGGGAAAACCGGCAGGAGGTTGGGGTTCGGCAGATGGTGCCAGGCTCTGCACTTTGGCTCAGTCAAGGAAAATGCACTGCCAACGTCACAGCCAAGTCCAGTTAGTCGGCTGCCCGCTCCAGCGCACGTGCCTGTCTTGTTTGTGACTGGATCCAGTTTTTTTAAAACCTTCCCTTCAGCTGCTTCCTGAAAGGAAGGCGCCTAGCGCCACGAATCAAATGCATTCATGCAGTTTGCACGACACGACCGCCCATCGTGAGTGAATTCACCCTCTGGGAGCTGCCGTGTGTGCTGGCTGCCATGATGAATAAGCAGCCCCGATGGAGTTGTTGTGTGAACCTAGATGGTGGGGGTTGTTTGCGGGTTAAACAGCCCTCGCACAGCCCTACAGCAGACTGTAGGCTATGCAAGAGTTGTTTAACCCTCAAATAACCCCTGCCGGCTGGATTTGCACCACACAACAACCTCTGGTTGGGGGCCGCATATTCATAATGGCGGCCAGAATGTTGGCACAGCTCCTCGAGGGTAAATGATACCGCGATGGGCTGTTGTGTCGTGGGCCAGTTTGCACTGCGTAGCTATTCCACCTTTTTCTCCTTAATGTATTTCTTTTGTTGAAAGAAACAAAAAAGACAAGTGTGAGGTGATGTTGTCTAGACTGTGAGTGAGGCAGGGCTGTTGCACAATGAACGCCTAGTCCGGAAGCACCCCTGGTCACCGGGACACGCTCCTCGCCTTTCCTAGGCAAGGGTCTGTTTCCAGACCACCCTTAACCACAGAGCCTTTGGGTGGCTGCAGGGCAGAAATTATCCCCGGCTTCCCCTCTGAGTTCTGGCTCTGGAGATCGAGGCAGCTGGTTGCATCCCACCTGTGGGAGTGGTTTGCCCAAGGCCTGCGTGGGGACTCTTCCGAAGCAGGAAGCCCAGTCCAGGATATCCTGGAGCCCAGCCCAGCTGCGGGGAATGTTCTCAAAATGGCTGAGGCAGCAGCGTTCAGATGGGGCGGAGTCGGCAGAGCCGCGAGCTGGAGCCAGGAGTCGAAGCATGTGTACCCAGGCTGTGAGCCATGTGAATTTCGGGTGGGTTGGCAGACGGGGCGGCACTCATTTCCTCTCTGTTTTGGCCAGGGCGGGTAGGCTTCGAAAGTAAACAGCTCCCCTGCTAGCAGCGGGAAAAGGGCCTTTGCAGGGCCTGAGGCCCCCCCGAGCTGCACACGGTCCAGCCTGCTGATCTTGCTTTGCTGCCCTTGAAGCGGCACCACTGGGGGAGAACAGAGCGGAGCCGTTGATCGCGCAGGACTCTGGGAAGCCAACGTGAGAGCGGCCCAGGAAGGCCTCTGACCCAGAGGAGCGAGGGGGGAGCTGGCCGGGTGCTTGGCAGGGTCGCAGAGGAAGCCATTCCTCTGCTTCCTCTGGAGGAAGAAAGGTGGGCTTCGGACGTACTCGGAGCCAGGGGAGATGCGTGGGCCGCATCCCTGTGGGTCTCCCTGCCTGCTTCCTGCTGCCACCTCCAGACGGGTGATGCCTTAGGGCACTTGTGCTGTCTCGACGCGCACGCGCATGCCTACGCTTGCCTGTCTCTGGCCTACCGCTTCCCGAAACTTTGCAGGCTCCAGCTGCGCGGCTTTGGCATCTCGCCCATTACTCCTGAACGGACCCGGCTTCTCGTGGGTTGGAGCAGTGCTCAGTTTGGAACGGCAAAGCCTTCGCGCAAACGCACACAGCTGTCATCGGGGCTGGGCGTATTGGACCCGCCCTCTCCGCGTGAAGCCCCCTCGGCACTGCCCCTGCCGTGGTGCCAGCCTGTAGCCCCCGGAAGGAGGGGTCTGTCCACTCCATTCCCCTGAGGGGGGGCTGCCCCACAGCGGAGGGAAAGGGAGAGGGCAGCTGTGTAACTCCGCCCCTCGGACTCCCCAGCCCCGTTTCAAACTGCATCGACTCCAAAGCTTTGCGCAGGTGAGGGCTGTCGGCTGTCATTGACTGGAAGTGATACTGCAGGCTTCAAACATGCAGGCAGTTTAAAATCAAAATTAATTAAGGCATTTAAAAAACCGAATAACCATGAGGTGCAGACCCCTGTGGCCTTAATGCACATGCCAAGCGCCAGGAATCCAGGTTTCATTCTGTTGGTGCTCTGGCCCTGGTACACATCTATTATCATCATCATTATTGATTACATTCTTATCCCACGCTTCCTCCAAGGGCCTCAGGGCTCCGTCATACTCAAAGGACAGCTTATAATCCCAACAACCCTGTGAGGCTGGAAGGTCAGCTAGGGAGCTGTGTGGCTGTGGGGGTGGGGTGGACTCGCCTCTTCCCGGCCCTCATCGAATGCTCTAGCCCCTGCAGCCTGTGGGCTCTCCTGAGCAGGGCCGTCGCGCTGTGAGGCACTCTGCGGGAGGAGCTGCTGTCTCATCGCCATGCTCCCTCTGGCCGCGATCTCGGAGTCAGCCTCTGTGGCCCCAAAGGCTGCCCCCGGCCCGGCCACCTGGACGTTGGCATCTGTGTGTGTTGTGGGGGGTTTCAAGCACTCGGCCAAGGTCACGAGGGCGTGGGCCTGGGCTGTGCAGCTGGCAGGCGAGGCAGCACCTCTGGGTTGGCCTGGCCACGTCTGAGGCAAGTGTCCGGAGCCTGATGCTGCCTCTGGAGCTCTGCCTTTTGTCCCTTGTTGGTTCAGCACCCCAGAGGGAGGATACCGAAAAGGTCTTTGGAGGACTGAGAGTGTGTGTGGTGGAAATCATTTGCCACCGCCTGATCGTGGCAGTTTGCCTCTTCCTGCAGAGGCTTGCTGCGGCCCTGTGGCTTTTCTGAGGCTTTCGAACCGGAAGATGTGGCCTCCTGGAAGCGCAGCATGGAAACCCAGACTTCGCGTTGCTTTGCACCGGGCGCTTTGTGTTTCGTGTGCTGGACCCTGGGGCCGGCCCTGCGGGCAGGCAGGGAGCGCTGTGCTTGCAGCGGCCTTGGCCGAGGGACCTTGCGGCTGCTTCCCTCAGCCAAAAGGAATGTTCAGAGCCTCCCTCTAAGCAGTTGTGCGCCGTGACGCGCATGTGTGTTTTCACTAGCAATGTCTTTCCGGGAAGCACAGTCTCGATTCTTCCCTTTACGCTTTCATCCTTAAACTGGGGTAGGCAAGTACAGACATGTGTGGGTGCACATATGTATGCCAATCTTGCTATCAGTCTGATGTTTCGGGGATTTCTTTCCTGAAAACAAAAAAACCCCATACGAAAATCTCCTTGATGCCTCTTTCAAATTGTTTATGGCCTTCAGATTTCTATGAAATGGCAACAGGGGCAAGGGGGGGGGGAGTAATGTACAGTCTAACTCATTCCTTCCCGAAGTGCCATTGAGCAGGTGCCAGAAAGCAACTCAAATCCCATTTCCCTTTCTGAATCCGCTCCCTCTTTGCCCCAGTTGTGGCTGTTGCTAGGGCTCCACTAGCCCAAACAGCAAAAGCCCCCGGATTCCTTTTGTGGACTTGAGCACAGCGGCTGGAATGACTCAGCCCAGCAGACAAGGCTGGAATGTGTGCAGGGAGGATGGTGGGCGGAGAGAGAGCCATAATCCCAGCACACACTTCATCTGTTGTTCGGCTTCTTTTCCTCCCATAGTGTAATATTTAATATTGTGTTTCCCGCTTTCAATAAGCTGAACTAAGTTTGAGCTGCGCAAATATTGGTTTGTGGATAACAGCGTTTGATTTTGCTGTTGCAATAATACTTAGGTGATTATCTGCAGATTTTGTGTGTGAGTGTGTAATTTATATTTTAGGCCCCGCACAGGTAGTTTTTCCCCCAAAAGTGCAACAATTTTTTCTTTAAAAAAACTGGTGTTCTAGGTGGCCCCATCTAAATGGGTGCAGCGTGACCCACGGTATTCCTGCTAGAGTCTGGTTTTCATTCCCTCTTAGAAAAAAAGCTTCTAGTTCTTATCACAACTAAGATGACTTCTTTGCAGATGCTTTTAAAAATGAAAGAAGGCAGCAAGTAGCAGAGAGCCCCGGTTGCTTTCAATCTCCAGTTACTTGCAAGTCTAAGTATCATGATTTATTGTCTTATATAGCAGGGCAACAATTTCAGCAGGCAGATATTATTGATCCTAGTGCAGTGTATCCAAAACCGGCATGCAAGTGATATGCTTCTAATATGTTAATTGCAGATGCTAATAATATATGCTAATAATCTGAGGCCTCCCTTGCCCCCATTTCAGGTCTGAGGGCAAATGCAAAGTCTTTGTAAGTTGTCAAAATGCAGGTGCTGCTCTGTGGCATTACAGATAAGTCATCAGATAAGCTGCCAAAATAGTCTTGTGAAGCTTAAAAGGTTGCACTCCTCGCCACCAAGTAACCATTTTAATTCAGGTTTCTTTTGTGCCATAACTTCTGGCTACAGGACTACTTTTTCTTGTGGTTGTGAATCGGTCAGTTGAAGAAGGTTCTCCGTATGAACAGAGGTGTGTTCCTGTGTTTTGCATGGGGCATGTGTGTTCCTTGTTGTATTTCAGGTCCTTTACCCCACCCCTTTTATTTTCTCCCCAGGCCTGAGAGGGCCTCATTCCTCTCTTTGCCCCATCTCCTACGAAAGGGAATGTAGCTGCTTCCTTCCATCCTTGAGGGTACCACGGCAAATGCCGTGTTGAGACCCCACTGTCAAAACACCCATTTCTGCTGGAGCTTTTGGGTGTGGCCCTCCCTGTGACAGGGGCAGCAAAATTTGTTTCTCGCCTCCAACATTGACTATTGAATGCTGTCCAGCTGGCTCCGACCTGCAAGCGGGTGGCATTGTGCACGTTTCTTTCCCATCTGGCACATCCCTGGCGGTTTGGCAGTGACGCCCGTGATACCAAAAAGAATGGATGAGTCAGAGGAGGATGGGCCAGCGTGGCACCCCCTCTCCCCAGTCAATTTCTCATGGCGGCCCCTTTCCTGCTTTTTTGTGTTGCCTCTCCAAAAACAACACTATTCCCCTAAGGATGTCAAAAACCCTGCCAACTCTCCCTCCCCTTTGACTCCATTTTAGGGCAGTCTGCAGTATTTCTGGTCACTGTTCTGTTTCATTTATATAACCATTTTCTTGGGCAATCCCCCCCCCCCCCGCAAGTAGCCCTGCCTTGCAGAAAAGTGCAACCACCTTGCCAGCTCGTCTTCGGGTTGGAGAGCAACTTGCTGCAGCCCGCGCTCAGGCCCGAGGGCAGGCGAGCGCTCTGGTGCCCAGGGGGAGAACTGGGCCAGCTGCTTCCCCCAGCACCAATGGTTGCCCAGACTGATATGCTTGTCACTAGGGCTGGATTGGCCCTCCTGCCATATCACTTGAATTCTTGGGATAGAAGCAGCGGCGGTGGGGGGGGGGGGGCGCCATTTTTGAAGCACCTGAAGTTTTCTAAGCACACAGAGAGATTGAAAAGAGCCTGCCCTGCAGGCTGACTGTCTAACAGAATGACCCACAAGGGAAAAGGCATTGCGGGAGGGGGGAGGAGGAAAAATTTAAAAAACCCAGCCAATTGGGGGTGCTTAAAGTTGCCTCTTCGATCCTTCTAGGGAGCAGCTGGGGGCTACTGAAGGGGGTTATTATGGAGCTGATTATGGGGAGCTTCAGAACTTGGGGCTGGGGGACAGTGGGGAGATGTGTACAGTGGGCATGATCCCAAATCCTTGGTTGGCAAAGAGGCTGGTTGGAGGGAGTGGGGCGGGGGTCAGCCAGAGCCTGCCCCCCCACGTTTGCCTGCCAGCCAGCCAGCCAGCCAGCCACTGCCCTTCTCCCCCCCTCTGTTTCTTCTCCCCCACCCTCCTGGGTGGGGTGCTGAGGGGCCAGGCAGCCCTGTTAGAGGGCCCAGTCGGGCACCAAGGTGGCTGTGTGCCGGCTGATCCGAAGACACCTCAGTGTTGCAACCAAGGAGGGGAATCTTGGGTGAGGTGGGTGAAAGTTCCTTTGCTAAGAGCATTCTAAAGACAAACCCAGGACGCTCGCAGGCATTTCTGTGCTAGCCGGGATTGTTTTTGGCTCGAGAGGGGCTTTTACTGGCTTACAGCAGCAGGGTTTTGCTTAGCAACGGAAAGGAAACTTGCTGATTGTCTGTGTTTAACCTTGGACGGCGAATTTTGTGCCAGCTTCACAAGCGCAGTCAGGAGAGGAAATCTCCCAAACTCAAAATAGAATCCCCCCCCCCCCCCGTTTCACGAGAAGATGCGTGATCAGAAAATGAATGATTGCAATTTTCAGTGACCATACCAGGGAGGTGCTGCTTCCTTTTGCAAGTCTAGTGGGGAATCCCAAGTCTGGTGCAGTCATGCAAAAAGAGAACTGCCAATTGTGGCTGGCACTAGAAATGCTTTTGAAGAAGCTTAGGATTCCCCGCTGTGGTGAAGATGCCTCTCCAGGCAAGCAGACCGGTTCCATTTCTGAGGCGGGGAGCAATTTGCAGTTGTCAGTTGGGGAAGAAGCCCTCTACCTGAAGAGCAATCATGAGGACTAGAGCACTTCTTGCCTTTGCTGACTGGAACCTAAGATTCTGTCTGGGCAAAGTAGTAATCAGGGTCTGTGCTAGAAAAGCAGATTCCACTGTGCCTGGTGTAATCTTGTCTGTCCAAACGTCTCGATTTCCTCCACTGATAGCAGGTGCCTGATGAACTTTTTCAGCTTGCCTCATCTCCTTCATTCTTCTTCCTTTCAAAGCCAAGCCCTGAATGTTGGAGGGGAGCATTCTTTTAGGTTGATATTCATGTCATCTTTGCCCTAGACACTAACTTTTGCTGGTAAGACATTCTTGAGAACAGCAAGAAAAGTTAATGGAGGAAAGCAACTCACTGTTGAGCAAAGCTTTCTGTGTTTTATTATTTGAATTGACTTTAATCTTGCGAGTAACTTATTGTTGTGACCTTTGCTCATAACACTGAGCTCCATATACAGATAAAAAGGCCATATGAACAAGCAACATACTGTTCAGAGATCATTAATAAAAGCAGATAGTTGTGAACACACAATGGAATTACTGAGGGTGCACAAACATGCATGCAAATCGGGAATTGCCGTGTCTCTGTGGTTCTCCCCCGCCCCCGCCAGCTCAAGCCTGGCTTCCCCCCACTTTTCAACGTGTATGACTGCTCTGTTAGTCAGCAAGTCCAACATTGATTAGGTAGTCCTTGTCCCTCACCCTCCATGCTTCCGGGGGGCTGTCTGCATGCACTGGGGGTTCAGCATCTCCTGTTTCCAAAAACAGCTCCATGTTTACATTTGTTAAAGTGCCTCTTGTATATTGAAGTAATATACGCTCATTTCTCCCCCCGCTCAACCCTTTAAAAAAGCAGAGTCAACTTTTAAGGCATTGAGAAATTGCTTTCAGGGCGGGGGGCGGGTAGTGGCCTCACCAGTTCCTAGCCAGTTGGTCCTGTGCAAAGCTGGATGCTGCAGTAAATACGCAAACCTGGAGCTCCGTCCAGGACAGCAGCTGGAGCCCCTCAACTGAAGTGCAGCGTGGGGGCATGGCGGCGGGGTCTGCAGTCAGCTCCTCACGCGAATGGTGCGGGTCTGCGCAGCGCCTCCGCTGTCCCCGCGGCGGCCCGTTACGTGGGCCTTTTGATGGCTTAGTGCCGCTGCTCCAGTAGCTTCTTCTCCCCTCTTTCTGTTGGCGTTGACCGGATAAGCGCTCCAGTCACACGGAGCAAAGTGTTTTGGATGGAATGTAAAGAACAGTTTCTGTGAGGCTGGACGTGCTGTCAGATACGGGAGCGGCTGCTGTATTGCCGTGGTTCAGAGGTGCTGGCATCGCAAGGGACTCCGGCTTTGTCAGTACGTCCTGAAGGTGCCCCAGCCGGTCTGAGCCTTCGTGCGCTCTGCAGGGGACCGAAAGCTCCCCAGAAGACAGTTTGGGGGAAGAGTCATACCGTAGTGGCAGAGCCCCTGCTTCTGTGGGGAAGGTTCCCTGGCTCACTTCTCAGCGGGGCGGGGGGAGATCCGCTAGGCTCTCCTGACTGGGAGGGCCCCTGCCAGTCACCATAAACGGGGCTGGACAGGCCCAGGGGCTGGCCTGGAGAAGGCAGCTTCATGTATTCCGAGCAAAACCCTCCAGTGCCGTTCCTCTGCTTTTAGTCAGGGGAGGGCGGGCACAGCTCGCGCTTTGCATGCCCAAGGTCCCGTGTTCACAGAATCAGAGAACAGTGGGGTTGGAAGGGGCCTATCGGGCCATCGGGTCCAACCCCTCCACCTCTGCCCTCTCCCATTCCCAGACAGGGCGGCTGGGAGACCCCTCCTGGGCCCCTGCTGGGGGAGAAGGGCCCGTGGTCTGACTCTGTAGAGGGCAGCTTCTGGTGTTCATGAGCTATAAATATCTAGTTCCTTTAACAAGGGGGAAGCACCCTGCACATGCTCAGAGGCACCATGTCCCAACCTGAGAATCCCCTTGGCCTTTAGCCTGTTAACCCGGCTCCTCCAAGATAGACATGCAGGCTGAACTCTGTGTGGCCAGACAGCCCCCCGTTCTGAGTGATTTCCTTGTTTTTAATGCTCCAGCCACACAAGCTGCTTCTGTCGACAACGGCCAACGTTTCGTCTTCTGCTCCTGTCATCTGTTTAGTGAGTGGCGCTTTTTTCTTTCATTTTTAAAGCAGCTGCATTTTTGTTTACTAGCGGCATCTGTCTTGGTACAAAAGGGGGAGAAAAGAGGGGAAAGAATGTGACCAAGTAATGGAAACTTGGACTGGAGCTGATGATAAAACATTTGGATTTTCTCTTCCCTCAGTCATATTTATAGCTTTCTTCCTCTCCCTCCTGAAACAAAAACTAAACTAAAAATATCTTCTTGAGGCTCCATTTTCCCTGGTTTGGGGAGTAGAAGTAGGAGTTTTCTTTACCTGGTATGCTTCTTAGGGATTTATTTCCTGATCTTTTATTTGATTAGATTTATAGCTTCCCTTGCCCTGCCATCCCAAGGGTTCCAGGTGCGAAACTGCACATTCTGCTGCTACTCCTATTATTACTCACGCACTTGCCCTTCCTCCAAGGATTCATATCAACTTCTGTGGTTCCCCCCTTTATCATCACAAGCGGCCCTGTGTGGGAGGTTAGGCTGAGATACAGTGACGGGTCCGTGGTCACCCAGGGAGCTCATACCTGAGCAGAACCCCTCCCCACCCCATCTCAGGTCGCCTGCAGCCTGTTGCAATAAAAAGACCTTATTATGTACTGCCAGAAGACACGCTTCAGCCTCCCCAGCCTGGAGCCCTCCAGATGTGTTGGACTACAACTCCCAGCATGCCCAGTGGCCATGCTGGCTGGGAACTGTGGTAATGGCAGCCCACCACATTTGGAGGGCCCAGGTTGGGGAAGACCGGCGTACATGCTCTGGCTGTGGTGAGCCTCCCGGCCAAGGGAGATCCAGAGTCGGTCGGCATGCCACACCTTTACTGTGGGCCCTGATAAACACTTGGCTTCAGCAGAGAAGAAATCTCACCTTTGCAACCAGAAGGCAATAAGTGCTTCAAGGTCTTTCAAAGGTCTCTGTATTTGAGTCAGCGAGTCAGAAGAGTTGTTCTTGATTATCTGCCTTTTTACCTCTCAGTCAACGAAATCAATTTTGCATGCTACCAAAGCTTCAATACAGGTGGGCCTTCAAAACAAAACGAAAAGATATGGATGGTAGAGTAGGGAAACGTCATTGTCTAATGAGCAACGTTCATGTTAGGAGGGAAGTCCCCCTTCCGTAGTTCTTTGGTAACACCAAAGTAGCCATGGAAAACAAACGTGTGTCCTCAACTCCCTGGTTAGAGCCCTAGCACAGTCGTTGATGGCACAATCCTGTGCATGCCTAGACAGAAAAAAGTCCTACAGCTCCCAGCCAGCATTCTAGCTGGGGCACGCAGGGAGCTGTAGGACTTTTTTCTGTCTAAACATGCACAGGATTGTGCCGTAAGTCTATATTCCTTATCGGTCGAGAAGCCGATCAGTCTAGAAGCCCCACTGTGGCTAATCCATGCCAAGGGCTGCCATTGCCCTGGCTTGGCTTGGCTTCACCATGTTCTGGAGCGGCAGACATAAGAAGAACTGTTCTGGATCAGACCTAAGACCTCACTAGTCCAGCATTCTGTTCCCACAGTGGCCATGCAGGGGATCATGGGATGTCCACAAGCAGGACGCGAGTGCAGCAGCAGCAGCACTCCCCAGCCACTGACATGCATAGGCAGACTGGCCCTGATCCTGGGGGTAGCACAGAGCCATCAGGACAAGTAGCCATTGACAGCCTTCCCCTTCATGCATTTGTCTTTTAAAGCCATCCCAGTTAGTGGCGATCACTACGTGGGAACAAGTCCCAGGTCTCAGTCACACCTGCAAAAAAGTCCTGGTTATCCATGGAAACCATACAGACCATATTTGCTACTCCGTAAATGCGCCAACTGGCCTGTGTAATCCTCGCAACAACCATGGAGGGGAGGCTGGAATTATCGCCCCTGTATTGCCAAGAGGGGTGCAAGGCGGAGGGAGACTGCTGGGCTTCGAGAAAGCTTCTAGCTGGGCCCTGGTTTGACCCCAGGACTGCCCAGCTCATGTTCTTCCAGACCAGGGGGAAGCCTGTTCTACCTCCACATCCAAGCACTGGTTCCATGCTCAAAAACACTCCAGGCTTTAGCCCCCGCCCCACCTCATGGACGTCTGCCAACGGAAGGGCCAAAGGCCCAGCTGGCTGGGGCATCTGACCTGTGCAAGATTGTGAGTGTCGGTTTCTGTGTCAGGAGGCTGCCCGTGTTGGCTTGGCTAAGCCAGGATAAGTCCTCTGAAGTGGGGCATGCAATGGGGGCTCTGTCCGCCTGGCAATATTGGTGTATGAGCTTCTGCTGTCCAGAGGCTGTGGTCTCTCTCCGTACTAGATTTCACACGGCCCTCACCCTGGTTTTTTGGCTCCTGGCACGATGTGATATCACCGCGTGCGTGAGGGAGAGTGTGTTGTCGTGTTGCTGGGGCTGTGTGCCCCTGGAGTTAGGAGTGCCTAGAGCCTGTGCCAGGGCAAGGAATGTGAATTCCGTCCCGGAGGCTCCACAGACGTTGTCCTGGTCTCTGCCTCGGCGGGGGACGGCTGCTCCTTGGCGGGAGGCTGAGATACTGGAATACAAAATAAACCCGTTCAGGTGCTGTGCGTTGTTGCAGAGAACATAACATGCCCTTTTGCATGTCTCCATTTTCCTCCATTTTTGATAAAAGCTAAGCAGGGGCATGATGGGAGTTCATAAAATTATGCCTGGCATGGAGAAAGCAGATAGAGAGAGAGCTTCCTTTCTTAGAACTTCCATTTCCCCCGATGAAATTGGCGGGCAGCAGATTCTGAACCAACAAGACGGGGGCGGTGGGGCTTCACACAACACACCATTTTCTGGCATTGGCTACTGCAAACAGTGCTGGCTGCTGGCTTGGGTGGCCTTCAAAGGGGACAACTTAATGGAGGAGGGGAGTTCACTGTTAGCCCTGATGGCTAAATGGAGCCTCCTTGGTCCAAGGCAGCCTACCCCAAATACCAGTTGCTGAAGGCAGACAGCAGAAGGGGGCATTGCTGCAGCCTCCATGCTTTGCTTAGGGGCTTCCTGGGGGCTACTGGCTGGCCAGTGTTTGAAATGGATGCTAGACAAGGCAGGCGCTTGCTCTCGTCGCGTTCGGCCAATATTATCACTGAAAATGAGGGCAAGAGTTTCTCCTTTTCATGTAATGGGAAATGACGCAACACACCATAGCAAGGGGCTCCTTGCTCTGAGGCACCAGGCCTTGGAGACGACAGTCGGTCACTACCATCTAGGCTAATGGCTGCATCTCCCCACCCCCCGCCCATTTTAGGAATGCCAAGAAGGAAGGGGACCTGCTGGCCGCCCAAGGCCGCCTGAAGGATGTCGAGGCCTTGCTGAACTCCAAGGAAGCAGCCCTCACCACTGCCCTGGGGGAGAAGCGCAACCTGGAAAATGAACTCCGCGAACTGCGAGGCCAAGTGGCCAAGGTAAGGGACTCCCAGTTCCTTTCAGTGCCCAAGAAATCTCCTCCTTCCCAGTTGCCCCCGGTGAAGCAACCCATTCAGGCCAGGCTGTGGCCCAGTTCACATGTCACGACTACCCATGGGTTGTGTAAACAAGTGAGTGCACTGGCTCCCAGGGGCACTGTTGATCGTGACATCCAAACCTGGCATTGTGTTTTGATGGGGGAGAAACAACCCGGAGTTGGAACCCAAGAGCAAACCATGGCTTGGAACTCCGGGCTGTCTCTCCCCCAACAACCCACAATGCTGGGTTTGGATGTTACGACCGACAAGCTCTGCCTGGCTGCAGCAGGAAAGAGCAGGTGGTGAGAAGCAGCTCCCTCCCTCCCTCTTCACTCACGGCAGCCCAGGGTCTGGAAGAATGTCTGTCTTCTTTCCCCTCTCCCCAGTATGCCTGGCTAATTGGGGAGGGTGCATCTTTAACTGGGAGGAGTTGGGCTGCTTTGCCGGTTCACCGTTGGCCATGCTTGCTGGGAATGATGGGAATTGCAGTCAAACACATCTGGAGGGCATCAGGGAAGGCTGACATAAGTGCAGCTGGCTGATTAATTTATATTTGGATTTTTTGTATATTCATGAAAAGAATGCATCTGAAGTAGGACGCAGGCACCTTTATCAGCTAGATGATTCCCGCACATGTCGCGGTACCTGCCATTTGAGGAGCGGCATTCCCCTGTGTGGAGAGACGGGGAGTTCCTCTGCCAAGATGGCACCCTGCCACCCACGCATCTTGCACGCACTTGTATTCAAAATAGCTAGCAATTCTTTTTTTAAAAACGCCAGTCAGAGGGCATCTCTGTGAATGGATCAAAAGTGCTTTAATAGTTGTAATTGACTAGTTCATGTAATATAGCCAGGAGGTTCTGTTTAGCCTTAATATATGTGGACCTGAGGTCCACACCAGATCTGCTTCCCTTCCCTTCTTATAAGGGGTGCAGGGAGCTTTAATTTCTACACTGGGGGAAAAATCACCCGTGAAGTGGCCCTTCTCGATATGGTCCAAAGGGATGTGGCAGAACCGTGCTGGATCAAAGGTCCATGTGGCCCAGTATTCTGTTCCCAACAGCAGCCAGCTGGGCAGCTCTAAGCACATGCATGCAAGGTCTGAAGGTGAACATCCTTGCCTGTTGATTGTGCTGAGCATCTGGCTCCCTGAGGTGCACTGCTTCTGATCATGGAGGCTCCATCATGGTTAATAGCTGCTGATAGACCACCTCTGCTCTGAATTTTTAAACAAGTATAATTTGTTAAGCACTTGTTAAAACAAGTGTCTTAAACAAGTATAGTTTTAATAAGGTGTTCTAATCTTTTTATTCTTTTGTTGTTTTATTTCTTGTGTTCACTGCTCTGAAATCTGTTCTAGATATGGAATGATATAAAATATTGCGAATAAATAAATAAATATGGGCGGGGGGGGGTCAGTTGTGAGTCTTGCAGACTCTTCTGCGAATCAGCTCTGTTGGGTGACCCCGACCGAGTTCAACCATTCTGAGAGAGGTAGAAAAAAATTATCTACTTTCTCCACATTATTAATTGTAATATTAAACATCTCTATGATGGTCTCAGTCCATAATTGTCCCTAACGTTAAGATAGGACAGGTCAGGGAATGGTTGTGTGGGGTATCTGTCTCTTGGCTACATAAACGTACCAATCTCTCAATTTCCACCACCCACTTTTTTGTGCTGGAGGAACCCCTAAATTTGCTTCAGAGAATAATGTTTCAGTGGCAGCTAGAGATTGACGACTTTCCCCTGAGAAACCTGTGGGGCCACCAGGTGGCAGCAAAACTCACCATCAGCAAACTTCGAACGGGGAGGGAGTGCACGTGGTACAGTCCTTTGGCGGACTGAACTACTTCAGCCCACGGGGGGGGGATGGTGTGCTTCAGTGCCCCCCATAGGTGAAAAACAGAAACATGCAGAAAACTAGCAACCAAGGGAGAAGGCTAGAAAGGTAGCTTTTGGCCCCTGCAGTCTGAAAGGCCTGGGAAGGACTGTGCCACGTGCATTCTCCTGCGGACTAAGAACAGCGGAAGCCGCCTTCTACTGAGTCAAACCCTTGGTCCAACTAGCCCAGTATTGCCGACACTGGCAGGCAGCCAGGCTCCCCTCCAGGGTTTCAGGCAAGATTCTTTCCTAGCCTGCCTGGAGATGCTGAGGATTGAACCACAGCCCCTTGGAAAGCTGCTGTCAGTAGACGATCCTGAGCTAGATGGACCCGTGTCTGATTGGGCTAAGGCACTCTGATCTGTTGCTGGGACCCAGACTCTGCACGCTGCAAGGCTGGTTTCCAGAATCTGGCCTAGTGGGGAAATGAGCCTCTTGTGTTCCCAAATGCTTCCTGTGCAATCTGGGCTGGAGCCGCAAGCCACCTTCCTCCCCTCACTGCGACACGTGTCTCCTGTTCTCTCCCCACCTCCTCCCACCACACCCCTCCCCAGCTGGAAGCTGCCTTGGCTGAGGTCAAGAAGCAGCTTCAGGATGAAATGTTGCGGCGGGTGGATGCGGAGAACAGGCTGCAGACCCTGAAGGAAGAGCTGGAGTTCCAGAAGAATATCTACAGCGAGGTGAGTGAGCGGCTTGCAGAGCAGCGCAGATGTGCCTCCCCTGCTCTCGCCGCCTTCCTGTTCTGTGGGATTGGCAGTCTCTGCCTTGCGGGGCCGCAGGTTGTTTGGGCAGAGAGGGGGCCTGCTTGCAGCGGGCTGCAGCTTCCCTCGGAGGCCGAGGGTGAGGTTGCATCTTGCCACAGCTCCCGCTCCACCTGGGTCGGGTGGCCGACCAGCTCAATTTTTACAGGCCCAGCTAGAGGCATTCAAGAAGAGCTGTTGGTGCGGCCAGTATGCATGAGTTGGTATACTACTGTGCATGCATGCGCACTGAGGTGTTGATGTGGGGAGTGACTGCATTTTTGTTGTGGCATGTATGCTGCTGCTGCCACCGCATGACAGTACCCTGATAAAGAGGCGCATAGATGTGGCAGGCCTCAATTTTGCAGGGTGCGTTTTGTCTCCCAGTGGTTGCCAGCTGAATGCGGAGTCCAAGCCCCTCCCACACGAATGAGTGGCAGGCAGCCATCTTGTCCAGTCAGGCGGTCATGCTGAGGAGTTGGCCTGGGGCAAGGCATAGCGCATCAGATTCCACGGTGTGCTTGGCAGGCAGGGAGATTGTTCCCTTCACAAAGAAAAGGCACTCTGCACACGCTAGAACACGTCTGTGGAGAGAGCATTACTCCCCTTGGGGGGAAATGCACTCTGCACATGCTTAGCCTGGGAAACTAGAATATTTGAAAACAGCTGTAGCCTCTGGACATGTTTGTGTTGGACACAAACTCTGCCTGAGGACTTTGCCCTGTTGGTTTCATGTGACGAGTCTCCTTGAAGTTGGCCTCAGGGTGGGTGGGCTACCTGAGAACTGCCGTGTGGAGGGGTCTCTGTCCGTTCCAGCTCCCTGCCTCATATTGCGGGTGGGGAAGAGCGTATGGAATTTTGAGGTTCCTTGTGCCATTTTGGGGGGGAATCCTCAAGTGCTGCCCCCCCGGCCCAGTATCCCCAGCTCAATCCCCAGTTGCCCCTTCCTCACCCGCAGGAGCTTCGCGAGACCAAACGCCGCCACGAGACCCGCCTGGTGGAGATCGACAGCGGGCGCCAGCAAGAGTTTGAGAGCAAGCTGGCCGACGCCTTGCAGGATCTGCGGAGCCAGCATGAAGCCCAAGTCAAGCTGTACAAGGACGAGCTGGAGAAGACGTACTGCGCCAAGGTGAGGCCCCCGTCTGGCGGGGAGAGGCTGGGGAGCGACGGCCGGCCCTTCTCGCACCTCCCTCTGTTTCACTGGCGTGAGACGCTCAGCTGGGAGCAGGCTAGAAATACAGAAAATACACAAGAACAGGACTCTTCCCAGCCCCATCTCAAAAAGACAGACGGGGAGACAGGGTTTCATGCTCTTCCTCGTCTGGGTCTTACTTTGTGTGAAGCTAGGTTTCTTTGAGGTTTTGAACATGCATGTTGCACGTGTTGCTGAGTGTGCGAGAGAGAATGGCTTGCAACAGCCCTGCCCTGTAGTGCAGTACTATGTAAAACATCACAGCCACTCTTTTTTGTGCAACAGTCATCAGGGTGGTTAAATATTGCTTTAAAACGCTGCAGTGAATTCGAGGTGGACGGACTCGCCCGTGTCTACCGAGCGTGGGCGCTCACTCAGTTGCTGCCGCCACCGCTGGCCCCCCTCCCCGCACTTGCCCCCCTGCAGCTGCTCACTGTGAGCTGCCGCTCTTACGCAAGAGCGGGGCTCCGTAATTTCCGTATGTTTGATGCTGTGCAGAATGGCGGCTGTACAGAGCCCTGTCTACAATATCAGAGGCGCAAAGGGCCCCTTTACGCCTGTGACACTGTGGAGATGGCCCTGTCCGGCCACCATTGTGCGCAGCATTAAACATAGGAGAACTATGGAGCCCGCTATTGCGTAAAAGTGGCGGTGAGGAGCAGGTGGCTGCGGGCGCTCCTGGACTGCACAATGCTCGGCAAGTGTGCACAGGAGGCCCCACTGGCAAGCGGGGTCCGAGTGGCTGGGCGTGGGGGAGTCTGCCGGACTCCTGGACCCAGTTGGGTGCTCACGAAATCCCTGCAGTGCTGTACCCTCCCACCTGGTCACTTTCTGCCTGTGGCTGGTTTGGATTTCCTGAGGAAAACAAGCCTCGACATGCAGCGAATGTCAAACTAGTCAAATGGCCCCCTCGCCTCCACAGTTAATTGCCTGCTGTCCATGTGTCCGCAGAAGCGTTGTGCTTTCAGCCTTCTGCCCAGATCAAATGGGCAAGCAGGGACATGTGTGACTCTACAGGCTTTCTGCCCCTGTGGGCATAAGCCAGCCCGTTTCTTCCCCTGCACCCCGGCCGTACACATGCCACCTCCCATGTTTTCCCACTCTTCCTTCCGTCTTGCTGCATAAAGAATCCATTAAGGCGGAAAAGATGAAATTGCTGCGGGAGGCCTTTTGACTTGGCGCTAGGAGCCTTCTGGCTGGAAGCAGCCCAGGTCCCCGCCCTGAGTAGCTTACAGTCTAACTGCCACCAGGAGAGGAAAGGGGCCAGAATGATGAGATGATTGCTAGTCTGTTCTCGGAAGCGAAGCAGGGTCAGCCCGGGTCGGTACTTGGATGGGAGGCCGCCTGGGAATCGGGCTTCCTGCACTGAGCAGGGGGTCGGACTCGGTGGTCTTGCAGGCCCCCTCCGACCCTGTGATTCTAAGTACAGCTCCACAAGCTGAAGCTTCGTTCCTGGCAAGGTGGGCTTTGAAGGGGGAGAGGTGGCACCGCATAGAACAGCACCTCCGACCTGGAGCCCTCCAGAAGGGTTGGGCTACGTGCTGGGCGTTGGAGGGCACCAGGCTGAGTGAGGCCGGCGCAGGAGTTCTGGGTGGGATTTCCAGGCTGGTGGGGCAGCAAGGGAGAGTGTGGGAGCCTGTTGGGAAATAAGGCCAGGCATGGAGAGCGGGACAACGGTTCGAAGGCTGGGGAAAGGCTTGCATCCAGCGATGCCCTTCTGTTTCTGGAAGGGCTTTTGGTCCGGTGGAGGCTTCTGCCCATGGAAGAGGAGGACAGAGGATTCCTGCCAGTTTTCCCATGTGTCTCCCCAGAATCTGCTTCAGCAGGTTGGGGGACCCTCCCGAGCAGCCTGGAAGGTGGCGCGGGGAGCTGCAAGGGCATCGGTGGGAATCGCCTCCCCTCCTCTCCCCCCGGCCAGACCAGACCAGACCAGACCAGAGACTCTTCCGCAAACGGGAGGACTCCTCCTGTTTGCGGAGAGGAACCGCTGGATGCAGCCCGACGGGTCCGGGCATGTTGAGCCTGTGTGAGGTCAAGGAAGGTGTCCGTGCTCTGCCTGTTCCAGAGCACCCAAGGCCATTAACACAGCAAAGGTTTTGGGACTTTTCCAGTAATTGGAAAACCTCCCCCCTCCTCTGCAAGTGCCCAGTCGAAATAATTCCTTCGGCGTCCCCTTTTCCAGCTGGAAAATGCCAAGCAGTCGGCGGAGAGGAACAGCAACATGGCAGGAGCGGCGCATGAAGAGTTGCATGAGACGCGCATCCGCATCGATGGCCTGTCGGCCCAAGTCAGCCAGCTGCAGAAGCAGGTAGGGCGGTGGGGAGAACCCACGGGGCCAGGTGGCTCTGGCTGCAGCGGCCTCTCCGTCAGATTCCTTCCCCCAGAGCGCTCCCTTTATTCGCCTCCAGCTAAATGAGTGTGCGGTGCTCTGCAGTGCACCTAAATGCCATCCCCTTAGCTCTAAGGCATTTGAGTGGAGCACTTCCTTTTTCCCAGCCGTTTAGGAGAAAGACCACCCTGTGAGAGTCTGGCCTTTTCAGTGGACGTCTCGGCTGCCGCTGCAGAGGGTGCCATCCGTGGTGTCATCCCAGGGGTGGCTCATGCCTCTGCACAGAGCCGGGTTCCAGTCCCTCCCTGGTTGCCAGCCCCCCACCCTCAGTGTGCCTTGGCCTGGTCTTTCCATCAACCACCTTCTCTGTTCCGTTTCCTTCCCAGCTCTCCGCCAAGGAGGCGAAGCTGCGTGACCTGGAGGATGCCCTTGCGCGGGAGCGCGAGACCAGCCGCCGGATCCTGGCCGACAAGGAGCGGGAGATGGCCGAGATGCGGGCCCGCATGCAGCAGCAGCTGGACGAATACCAGGAGCTGCTGGACATCAAGCTTGCCCTGGACATGGAGATCAACGCTTACCGCAAGCTCCTGGAGGGCGAGGAGGAGAGGTGGGCACAGGGCAGGGCGGGCGGCTTGGAAGGAAGGGGAGGGGGCCGTGGCCTGGAGGGAGGGTCGCCCCTCCCCCCCCTGCACTGGAGAAGCCATACTTAGCGTGGGAAGGGAAGCCCACGGCTCAGCTCGGGAGCCCAGAGTCGATCTGCGCTCCCCTTTTTGGGATCAGGTGCCCAGAAGTGGCGCTTGGGAGCAGCAGCCTGTCCTGTGTGCTGTGGGGGGGCCGACTGCAGGGGGAGCTGCCACTGACGTGCCAGCCGGCGTAGAGCCGTCTCTCGTATTCCACAAAAGCAGCAGAGGGGTTTGCGTTGCAAAGGCGCCCAACGAATCTTTCACCAGGGAGGGGTGCCTGACCCCAGCATTTTCTCCAGTCTGGAGCATGGGCCAGGTGAGCAAACCTCAGGGCTAGAGGAGAAGCCAGGTGCGTGGTGCTCCAGGACTGGAGGTGTGGGGAGCCCCGCCTAGCCCCATGCCTCTCCGGAAGGCTGCTCCTCACCTGGCGGTGCCGGTCTCTGTCCCTCTTCCAGGCTGCGCCTCTCCCCCAGCCCCTCGTCCCAGAAGAGCGGCACCCGCACCCGGGTGTCCCATTCCTCTGGCCAAGGCTCTGCCAAGAAGCGGAAGCTGGAGGACGGCGAGAGCCGCACCAGTTTCTCCCACCATGCCCGGACCAGCGGCCGTGTGGCCGTGGAAGAGGTCGACCTGGAAGGGAAGTTTGTTCGTCTCAGGAACAAGTCGAACGAGGTGGGTCTTCTGGGGGTGGGAAGGGGGGGCGCTCCTGGTCACTGTGGCTCAACAGCCATGCATAGGTGGGCGGGGGGGCGGTATTGAGCTGACCCTAAGGTGAAAGAAGCCGAGAGGTCTTGGTGGAGCAGTTGGTCACTTCAGGTAATCCTTCAGGTAACCTGGCCCCAAGCCGTTAAGGGCTTTGAATGTTAACACCAGCACTTTGAATCGGGCCCGGAAATGGACTGGCAGCCAGTGCAGCTGGAAAAGTACTGGCGTAATATGAGCTCGCAGGCCAGTCCCTGTTAACAATCTTGCTGCCCTATTTTGGACCAGCTGAAGTTTCCGGACCGTTTTCAAAGGCAGCCCCACGTATAACGCATTGCAGTAATCCAGACGAGAAGTTATCAGAGCATGGATAACTGTAGCTAGGCTATCTCTGTCCAGATAAGGGCGTAGTTGGTATACCAGCCTCAGCTGATAAAAAGTGCTCCGTGCCACTGAGTTCACCTGTGCCTCAAGTGACAGTTCTGGATCCAAGAGCACCCCCAAACTACGAACCTGATCCTTTAGGGGGACTGCAACCCCCTCCAGAACAGGTTGAATATCACCTAGCTGGGCAGACGAACCACCCACTAACAGTACCTCCATCTTGTCTGGATTGAATTTCAGTTTATTGGCCCTCATCCAGTCCATTACCATGCCCAGGCCCTGGTTCAGAACAGCCACTGCCTCACCTGGATTTGATGAGAAAGAGAGGTAGAGCTGGGTGTCATCCGCATATTGATGGCACCTCAGCCCACACCTCCGGATAACCTCCCCCAGCGGTTTCATGTAGATGTTAAACAGCATGGGGGATAGAATAGAGCCCTGTGGAACCCCATGGCACAGAGCAATAATCCCACAGCACCACCTTCTGGAATCGGCCATCCAAGTAGGAGCGGAACCACTGTAGTGCAGTGCCTCCAACTCCCAACCCAGACAACCTATCCAGAAGGATACCATGGTCGATGGTATCGAAAGCTGCTGAGAGGTCCAGGAGAATCAACAGGGTCACACTCCCCCTGTCCCTCTCCCGGCAGAGGTCATCCCACAGGGCGACCAAGGCAGTTTCTGTCCCAAAACCAGGCCTGAAGCCCGATTGAAATGGATCTAGATAACCCGTTTCATTCAAGAATGCCTGGAGCTGTCCTACAACCACCCGCTCAAGCACCTTGCCCACGTAGGGGATGTTGGCCACTGGCCTATAATTGTTAACATCCTCTGGGTCCAGGTTAGGCTTTTTCAGGAGTGGTCTAATTACCGCCTCTTTTAAAGCTGCAGGCACTGCTTTAGAGCTGAAACTTATGACAGGGAGGGCCAGCTGGTCACAGAGTGTCCTTTGCTTGCGTGGCCTTGCAGATAGAGGGTGGGGGAGCTTGAGCCGGCTCCTGGCGGACAGAAATGAGAGGCGTCCGAGTGGAACCCACGACTATCCTATGTCTCCTCCTGGGAGATGGCATAGGCGCTGGGCATGAGCAGCAGCTCTGCTGTGGACTGGCATAGCTGGGGGCTCTTGCAACATCTCCTCGTGTTTTTCCCCAGGACCAGTCTTTGGGGAACTGGCAGATCAAGCGCCAGAATGGAGAGGAGGCCCCCATCTGCTACAGGTTCCCCCCGAAGTTCACCTTGAAGGCTGGCCAGCTGGTGACGGTGAGTAGCTGTGGCTCTTGTGTGAGGTGACAGCTAATCTTCCCAGGATGGGGCAAGTGGTGGGGTGAGATGGACACAGCACAGAGACAGGCCAGATGCCCAGGAACTCCTGCAATGTGCATATACGTTAACAGGAGTCCCCAAGCCTTTTGGGTCTGGGGGCACATTTGGAATTTTGAGAGAACGCCCTGGGTGCTCCCACAAAATGGCTGCCATGGGGGTGGGGCTTGCCAGTTCCTAAAATGGCTGCCATGGCCGGTCACAAGATATTCATTTCTCAGGAGGCAAACTGGTGAGGCCAAAAGAAAAATAATCTTCCCAAGAGCCCAAGCCCGAGGCAGGGTCTGAGCTCCAAAACACAATGCCGCTCATTTGAGCCCAGACAAAGACGGTGCGTGGAGGGCAGCCCTTCGCTTTGCAGCGTGCCAGCCTCCCCGTTAATGGGAATAAAACATCGTAAGAAGCAAAATAAAAATCAGGGGTGAGGGAGCCTGGGTGCCCCACACTGGACACCCCAGACAGAGGTAGCACTGTTGTGTGAGCATGATGTACCATGATGGTTTTCTCCTCTTCTCCCCCCGCTTTCCCCTTTAAGATCTGGGCCTCTGGCGCTGGCGTGGCCCATAACCCTCCCACTGACATGGTGTGGAAGAACCAAAGCTCGTGGGGATCTGGGGACAGCTTGCGTACCGCTCTCCTCACCTCCTCTGGAGAGGTAAGGGCCGCTGTGGCTGAGGCTTGGGGGTGGCTGTGGCTAGCACGGAACAGCTCACCCACAGTGAAGGCCAGGAGGCCAGGCGCATGTCGGGGTCCTGTTCAGAGCAGGAGATGGAGAAGGGAGTGAGGGAGCCAGTTGGTGGAGCTGCCTGCCTGTCTGGCTGCGCTTTCTTCCGTTATTCGGGGCCAGATGAAATTCAGAACAATCTTGACATTTTCCCACCAAGGATACAAGCCACTGCTTGACTCTGTGCATGTCTGCTCAGGAGAAAGCCCCAGTGCAATAGCACTCAGGCATGCAAAGCACAGCTACAATGAAGCTGAAGTTTAAACGCTCAGCGTTTGAAGCTGAAGCACCTTTATGTCACCTCTCTCTCTGGTCGGAGGCAAACGCAGGGCTTCCCTGCACTGTGCTGAAGGAAGGCGGCTCTTCTTGGGAAATCCTGGCTCTTCTGTCTGACGGGGGACTGGAGATTCGAGCGTGGCCTCCTTGCGCAGAGCCAGAGGGAGAAGGGGCACAGCCTGCAGAATAAGCTCGGGCTGGACCGGGGACGTCCGCTGCCTGCATCTCGTCCACAGGCCTGCGTTTCCCTGTCCCTGCTTTAGGTCACAGGCCTTAGGCTATACAGCACTTTGTTTTTAGATGGTTAAGGGATGGTGATTCTTCTGCCCAGGGCTCTTCTCTGCCCCGAGGCCGGGGCCCGCAGCCTGTTGCCTCCCTCTCTTGCTCTCCCCACCCTGCCTGGCTGCTGCTCTTGCACGGATCCTTCCGGCCCAGCCAGCAGAGCAAATATCCGCACCTGTGTGATGCCGCTTCTCCCCTTCCCCTCTCCCTCCCCGCAGGAAGTGGCCATGAGGAAGCTGGTGCGCTCGGTGGTTGTTGATGATGATGAAGAGGAGGAGGACGAAGATGGTGTCCACCACCGTCACCACCACCATGTGAGTCTCGTGGGGCTGTGTCTTCGTGCGTGGGCAGGGCGGGTCTGCTGTCCGTCTAAAGTTCTCCATGGGCTGCCGTCAATGTGGCTAATCGAGGGAACGGCAGAACGGCACGGATGCTCAGTGGGATGCTGTTTTCAGGGTGGCTCTCCAGGGGACTCCCTTCTGTGTCTGCTGTCTGCTCCACTCCTTCACCATGGGTTAGCTGGACCCACATCAGCTTCCGAAATGGGGTGTTAGTAAACCAATCTAGCTCGGTGCTGGAGCCCCTAATCTGCACGTAGGAGATCCCAGCATCATCTGCTCACAAGGATCTCCTGTAGCTGGCTGTAGAAAGGGGAGCCGTGCACGAGTCCCTGGGAAGCTGCAGCCAGTGAGGACTGGTCTCAGCCGGCCAGTGGTCTGGCTAAGGCAGGGGCCCCCCCCGCTGGTTCGGCTCCTGATCTGCCTGCCTTCTCCTCTAGAGCCACTGCAGTGCTTCCGGCGACCCGGGCGAGTACAACCTGCGTTCCCGCACTGTCCTGTGCGGCACTTGCGGGCAGCCGGCGGAGAAGTCGGCTGGCAGCACCAACGCTGCCACCGGCACCGTGTCTTCTGGCTCCTCCTCGTCCAGCCTCACCATCACGCGCAGCTACCGCACCGGCGGGAGCAGCCTTGGGGAGAGCCTGCTGCCGAGGTCCTACATCCTGGGCAATGGCAGCCCCCGCCCACAGGTCAGTGCTCCGCTGCGGGCCAGGCTTTCCGGGGAGAGCGCTGCTCGGAGGGCCGTGAGAAGGGGCTCGTCCTTGAGAAGGGCTGCGCCTGCCTCGGGTCTCCCTTGCTGTGCAAACTCCTTCTGAGGCAGGGCTGCGTGTGTCCTGGGCACTAACGCAGGGGCGGGCCCTCCACATGTTGCTGGACTACAGCCCCCATCATCCATGGGCCTTGGACATGCTGGCCGAGGCTGATGAGACGTGGAGTCCACCTACGTCTGGGGGCCGATGCAGATTGAAGCGCAAAGGGACCTGGCTTGCTGTGGGCTCCTGTGAGGGTCAGCCAGGGTGAGCCAGCGTGCCCGAGACCCCGCCTGCCTGCCTGCCTGATCGGCCCCTGCCATACACAACCACAGGGGAGCGTTGAGTGTGCAGCCAGGTGTGCACGCAGGCGATGCGGATCCACGGTGCGATGCGGCCTGCCTTGCCAGCACCCTGTGGGAGCTGGGTCCGAGCCTTTGACTCCTCCGTGCCACACGGATGTGGCACAAAGAAGCCCTATACTGGGGAAGTTTGAAAACAGCTGGACTAAACCAGCTTGAAAGCCCAGCCCCCCCCCCCCCCGTCAAAATCTCTCTGCGCATGCAAAGTTTGCATGGTGGGCAGAACGCATCCAGGTCAGCTTCACACACAGAGATATTTTAGTGTACTTTAAGCAATGATCTTCGTCCCCCCTCTGGTCCTTTGAATTGGTTCTCTGAACACGTGGGAGCCAGGATGATCCTGCACAAGTGGAAGGGGCCACAGCTCAGTGGTAGGGCCCCTGCTTTGCCTGCAGAAGTTCCCAGGTTCAATCCCCGGCATCTCCAGGCAGGGCTTGGAAAGACTCCTACCCGAAACCCTGGAGAGCCGCTGCTACCAGTCTGGGTCGACAATACTGGGCCAGATGGGGCCAGGGCCTGACTCAGTATCAGGCAGCTTCCTAGGTTACTAAGTGTAAGCTATGTATTAGGTACTTATGAGCCTGCTGGGTCAGACCAAAGGTCCCTCCAGTCCAGCACCCCTCCAGGAAGCGCGCAAGTAGGCCTGGAAGGCCACAGCCCTTCCCCGCAAGCAAGTGGCATTGGGGGCCAGCAGTGTCTCCAAGCGGGTGGTTCCACATAGCGACTGTGGCCAACCACTACTGATTCACCTCTTCCCTGACTCTGTCTAATCCTTCGTGCAAGCCGTCTAAGCTCGCAGCCTTCAGCACACCTTGTGGTAGGTAGCAAATTCGACAAGACCCTCGTAGAACCGTTAATAAATATCTGTCCCATACTGAGAATTCTGTAGCTTACAAAAGGCCTCCAGGTTTGTCCCAAACGACGAACACCGTCAGTTGCCTTCTCATAAACGAACAAAATCTGACAATTTTCCCGTTAAAGCTCTGTGCCATGTGCATGCGCCTCTCTGTCCAGTGGCGGAGGGTGAGGACCGTGTCGATTGAAATCTTGGCAGCGGTTGGCAAATAACATGCCAGATCAAGATGCTTGAGGCACACAGAGTATTTCGGATACCCCAGGAACATCCACGCGGCGGACTCATTTGGGAAGAATCAAACATACCTGAGCTCCCCCAGCCTTCCCAAAATACTCAGATCTTATTGCAACTCCACCAAGTATGAACGTCTGCTTCAGGTGCTTCCATCATCTGTCACGACTATTGCAGTTTCTTGCTTAACAAGATGGTATTAAATGCCAGCAGTAATGAATCTCAAATTGATTCTCTTTGAAGCTGGTGGAACTGCCAGGCTTTCTATAAGAAATAAAGCCCCAGACACTGGGTTGGATCCAGACTTCGTCAGACTTGGAGTAGACCATTGTAATGGATCTGCTCTGAGTTTGACTAAGGGCATCTCTACGCCAGCCTAAAATCCTGCATTTAAAATGGGGACGACTTCCCTTTTTCACCCGCTTCCTTCCCCCCTCCTCTTCCCTGTATCTGAGTCTTCCATTATCCGTCATGGATCTCGCTCCTCTTCTTGCCGCTTTCCCTCTTTTCATGGAGGGAACTGAAGGGGGCAATTTGATAGCTCATGATCTGTGATCTGTTTAAAAACGGAACAGAGGGCATTTGGTGCTGGAGATGCCCTGAATGATCACTGCTTCATGTCAAGAGCCTGCAAACTTCCGTGATGGAGCCATCTCAACTGCAGAATAAAAGCTCCGTGTGAAGGAGCCCCAAGGCTGGACCAGCCCTTTTCCTGCAATGACGATTCCCTGCACATGGCTCCATCTTTTTTTTTTTTAAGTTACCACTGTCACTTTTTTCAGTGATTAAGGGCTAATCTAGATGGGACATTGATCACGTCATGAGCCCTTTCCTTGCTGTTCTTTTTTTCTTTACTTAAAAAAAAAAAAGTAGGTGTGGGGTGGGGGCTGAGCCTCGTTGGTACCCTGGTGCAGGGGGATTCTCTGTTCTGACTCTCGTGCCAACCACTTTTCTTAGGTGGCCCTAACTTTCAGCATAAGGAGAGGGAGACAGGCTTTCTCTACTCACTCACTCCACACCATGCACAACTTTGTAATCCGTTACCATGTCCCCCCTTACTCACCTTTTCTAAACTAAAAGGCCCCGGTTGGTTTTGCTAATCCTGCCCCCTCGGTCATGTGGTCTGCCTCTTTCTGCGTAGGGGGATCACAACTTGCTTCTCAGCATTTTGACTCTGATCCAAAGTTTTGGATGGGAATCAACACCTTTTTCTCCTCCTCTTTCTCTCCCTGCAGGGTCCTCACAACTGCAGCATCATGTGAGCTTCCTGGCGCTCCCTGACATGCTCACCACCTGCTCTGTGAAGCGACTTCCTCTCCATGGGCGCAGGGGGGAGAAAGAAACATTTATAAAGAATTATTTTCTATGCAGGAATTTATACTTTATTATATATATATATATATACACACACACAAATGCTAAAAGATGCTTCAGGGGTTTTTTTCAAGAAAAAAATATCTTTTTTCTGTAACAAAAAAGAAAAAGAAAAAAAGAACCAAGCCAAAGAAGTTGAGTTATTGTTGCCAAAAAGAAAATTAAAAATGTTATAGTTCAAGATCTCTTTAGATAGGGGTGTGTGGTATATCATTTGAATACCAAAGCTTTCTGTTTGTAAAAGGAAATGCATCCCTCAGAGTTCAGGCCCTGTTGCCCTTGGGGCAAACTCTGTGTTTTTTGCACTTAATGTCTCCCTGTGGGATATGATAAAGATGGAATTGCACTCCTGGTTAACAGCAGCATCAACCCACATTTGCAAAGACACACCTGAGGTGAAACGGCTTGACTCGTAGAGAGACCCTCTCAGTTCAGAGAGTTGAGCCTTGTTTACATTTTGAATAGGGATGGGAGATACTTTTTTTTAATTCTTGCTTTCTAACTCATTTCAGTTTAAAATACTAGACAAGAAATGTACCATATTTAATCCAAGGTAGGCCATCCAGGTTGTGTTTTAATTCATGCTGATGACCCCCTAGGAGACAGTGACCAACCCCCCCAATCAACTGATACAGATGTTTTATATGCTGTCAAAACACAGATGTTCAGTGCCCCTCTTGACTTTTGCTTCGAGGAATACTTGGCTTAAAAATGGAAAACACCTTACTCTGGAGACTAGCATTTACTATCCCGCTTTGTAAGAAAAGGTAGTCAGCAGCTGGGGCTTGGCAGCTGCCCAGTCCCCATCCCCCCAATGTCTGTAGACACCCTCGCTGTCTCTGACGTGCTTTGCTTGAGTTGCGGCCGCTGTGTCCTCATCCCCCCTCCCAGCCCTGCCAACTGCTAATGCTGTAATAGCCAATATAAATGCTGTTGGGTTGACATTTTATGTACTGTATTGTTCTTGGTGGCACTTTGAGGGTGCAAAGAGCCAGTGGGGCATGTGTGTGTGTCAGAACTAGCCAAGATGTGCCTTGGGATAAGTGGCAGCCAGAAGCAGCAAGGGACAGATGGAGCCTAGGGAGCAAGGAGCCCTCTGGCTGAAGTGCTTCATGCAACCAGGGCGGTTGGTGGGGGAATGTTTGGTTGTCTTTAAGGGCTAAGGGCAGGTGAGCTGAATGGCTGAGGAAATGTGCCTTTACTTCAGTTCTGGGACCAGTTTTCTGCTTCTTGGCCTGACGCACAACACCCTTCATGGGCTGTCGAGTTGAATTTCTAGCCAGCGCATCAGGTAGCTTTGGGTTTTTGTAGGCATCTGGCCTCCCGTCCGGCTGCTCTGGTTGCGAATTCAGAACAGGAGTTTGCTTCCCTCCCTCGGCAGCAAGTAGCGCGTCTTGCTCTCCCCATGTGCCCTGGAACTTTCCCTGCTGCTGAAGCACGGGGGGCACCCTGGGGGCAAGGGAGGCCCTGGAGGGCATTGCTTGAGCCCCTCGTCTCTCGCTATGGCCAGAGGCCCCTCAGGGCAGTCGGTTCGCTTTCCTCCCTGGGTCTGGGCCCACAGTGGTTTAAAAGCGGCTGCTGCTGCTCCCAGAGGGCATGGCTGCCTCCTCTTCCCTCCTTGATGGCAGCACAGACTGAGGCTGCGGTTCAGTTCGCTCATTTCCGGTTGGCGCCTCAGGGAAGGTTTGGTTCGCTCATTTCCGGTTGGCGCCTCAGGGAAGGTTTGGAAGACGCAAGGATCAGCTTGGGGGTTGAACCCCTGTCTGGGGCATGTCCAGCTGGCAGTGCAGGAAGGGTCCATGGGAAAGGGAGGCAACATTTTGCTCGGGTATCCCCAGCTGCACCAACGATACACCCTCGACTGGTCCCGGTTAGACTGGGCCAGTGTGAGTTGCAGAGCCCCATACATCTGAGCAGTCAAGACTGGAAGCTCTGAGAGAAACCTTTTGCCTCCTGTAAAGACAGGTCATCTGCCTTTCCCTGGATCCTAGCCCAGCGCTTTAAGTCTTGTCTGTCTTTTGATCCTAACTCGAGAAGTGGCTCCTGGAGAGAAGGGTGAAGAAGGCGGCTCCAGGGAGGAAGACCTCTCGAGCTGGATGGAAGTGGGCGGGTGGGCGGTGGTTCCTTTTCCATTGCCGGAGATGCTTTGAAAGAGGGAGCCCTGCTCACGGCGCACCGGCTCTGACACCAGCCGCTGTGCCCCAGGGAGGGTCCCCTCGCCTGTGCGAGGCGTGTGCCCCTCCGGCAGGGATCTCCCTGCACACCACAGCCGCAGCCGTCCCGCCCTCTCTGTGAGCCACACTGAAGTCTGCTTGTTGTTGAGATGATGAGCTATTTTGTAAGCTCTCCAGTGTGGCGCTAGAATGGGGTGGGGTCCTCTCCTGCGCACCCCCTTTGCATGCTTCCTTGGATTGCAGCCAGATACTTTTCCTCAGGAACCACTGGGCAGCATTGTTAGCAAAGCGCTTGCAGCGTGCCTCAGTTGCACGTGACAAACCTGTGTGTATATTGCGTTGTATCTGCTCTGTTGCCTTAATGTGGATGGCGGTTCAAATCAAAACACTACTTCAAAAGTGTGCCTGGCTACCGCCAGCCACAGTCTCTCATCTGTGGTGTTGGTGTATTTCTCCCTGCAAGTAGCTGCCAGAGCTTTAATCCCGATGCAGCCCCCATCCACCCCGTTTTGCTACCCAAGCCCAACTCTCTCCCACTCAGTGGTATAGTAGCCAGTTTTGAAGTGCAGGTGCCCATCAAAACTTTGGGGGTTGGACTTGATGGCCTTGTAGGCCCCTTCCAACCCTACTATTCTGTGATGACACTCCCTATAGCCATGCTACCAAGGAGACTCAAAAATGTGTGAGGCTGTGTTGGTCTAAATCTCTGCATGTATTATGTTTGTGTGAGTGAATGCCCACACACCAGCAGCAGATAGCATAATACCCCATTTATCCGAATCAGCGGATAGCCATGCAGTGCTAAGCTGGCAAAGGGCAGTGTGGTGGTCAGCCTGTCAGACTTGGGCTGAAGAGACCTAGAGTTGCAAAAGAAAGGGAAAGAGAGGGACGCATGTCTCCAAATAACACAAGGCCACCAGCTCAAGAGTTTCTTTTCCCAGCACCAGGGAGAAACATTTTATCTCAAAGGCAAGAAACCAGTTCTGCAGTTTTCACCTCCATCAGGAGCTGGTCTTTTGTAAAGCTAGCAGGCCTTAATGGCCCATTCAAGACCAAGCCACCCCAAAGTACTTTACATTACAACAGGAATAGCTCACCACAATGCATTTGCCAGCTCCTGTGAGGATTTCCCCTCAACTCAGAGGGGACATGGAAATCTGAGGGCCAGCAGGTCATCCCTGCTGATCAAAATGTCCTGGCGCTTTGACCCAGAGAGCTCTGCCTTCACTACTCCACCACTGCTCTCACCCTTCCCAGCAAAGGTCTACTACTGAAAGTGGTTCTTCAGGAGAAACCATTGGGCTGTTGGCTTTGGATGCTGTTGGGTGGGTCTGCCCAGGCCTGCTTTGCTGATAGTGTGGCAATGGTGCAATTCTCTGTATTTTCTTAAACCAATACACTTACAAGGAGTCTACCCGACTTGTCTCCTGTGTTTCTTTTGCTTCTGCCACCAAGTGGTCTCATCCGACGGTGTACAGCCGTGCATGACTTAAGCAGGCCTCCCAAAGGCATTGGCTGCTGGGAACCCTTGCCCGGTTCAAGGCAGCAAGAAGATGGAGCCTGAGTGAGCGGCGGCCTCAGAAGAACGTCACGGGCAAGAAAGCCCATTGGAGAAGTGCTCCAGAAGCAGATTATACCCTTTGGTTGGGATCAGGGCCTGCCGAGGGATCAGGTTGGGGGGAGTGCAGTATTTCCTGTCGAGACTAGCCTTCGGCCTGCAATGTGGCCCTCGCAATAAGAGCCTCAGGAGAGCCTCGCCTCTCTAGTCAAGCCTCCTGCTCCCACAGTGGCCCATCCGATGCCCCGACAGGAAGCCCACGCGTTGGGCAGGAGTGCAAGAGAACCCTCCTGGTTGTGTCCCCTGGCACGGAGAGAGGCATCCTGCCTGTGGCCCTGGGGGTAGCGTACAGCCACCACGAACAACAGGCAGGGATCCCTCCTGTGGATCGGTCTCCCCTTTCTGGGCCATGCAGATGGGTGGCCATCTCCACACCTTGCGGGGGCGAAGGCCCTAGTCGGACCATGCGCTGGATGCAGAAGCCCTCGCAGTGGCCTGTCCAGGTTCATTAACGAGATGGCTTTGCCTGCCAAGGGGACCCAGCGGAGCGCCGCCCCTCCTGTGCCTGGCTGGATGGGCTGGAGGAGGCCCCCCGAGCCTTGGGCAGGCAGACTGTGGTGGACGAAGCGAGCCCAGGGCGGGGCGTGGGATGAGGCGGCTGCATCCCGAGTGGCGGGGGAGCGGCCCGCAGCCGAGGGGCAGAGCAGAGGGCAGGCCCCAGGCTCAAGCTGGGAGAAGGGACCACAGGTCATGGGGCTACAGAGGACCTTCCCGCGCGCCTCCGGGTGGAGAGTCTTGGGGCAGCCTCAAACAATCCGTGTGTCCAACAGCTGTAATGGAGACCTTAGCCAGCCCTGCTTCTGGGGCCACTCTTTGGCTGGCGTCGCCACCCTCCTCTGGGCTCTTTCCCTTCAAGCAATCTGGGTGTTGCTCAGGAACAGAGGCATCTGCATCATCCTGCACAGGCCAGAGGCCCGCCTCGCCCAGTGTTGTGTTTGCCAACTGCAGCCGCCCCCTGGGTCTGGGGCAGAGAAGGGTCTCCCCGGCCCGGGGTTGAAGCTGGGACTTTCCACACGCACAGCAGGTGCCCCACCACTGAGCTCTTGGGCCGTCCCATAAATAAAGAGCGGCTTTACACTGTGATGAGCTCCTGGGAGTGGCTTTCCAAGGTGTCCAGTAGAGAGTGGCCTTTCCTAGCCCTGCTGGCTGGGATCCCTGACATTAAACCTGCGTGCAAAGCAGGGCTCTTCCTCTGAGCTGGGGTGGGCCTTCCTCTCTTTGGAGGCTGAGGGCCCCTCCAGCGCAGCTTGTGAAGTTCACCACAACCTGGCAAATGCCAGCAAGGCTGCAGGCTGGGATTCGGGGCAAATGGTTCTGTTATGGCTGATCTCTCCCTGCAGTATGAGCTGGACGCCCTGGATGGTTCTCCCCTGCCAGCCCAGTAGGTTGCCAGTGGCAGTGACAGGGCCGCTGTGGCTTGTCCCAGCTGTTCCCCCAAACATTCCATTGCAGCACTTCGGATACAATGATCTGAGTGCATCTGGGGCGTCAACACACTGCTGTTGCAGTCCTAGCATCTGCACTGGCCACAAGATGCACCAGCGGCCCCTCCCTCCGTGAGCCTGCCTTGCTACTGCCGCGGCCACCACCCGCCACTGCTCCGCTTTCTCCTCCTGGCTCCCACTGGCTTGTTGGACAGGCAGAGAGCCAGGGAGCAAGACTACGGGGGCACCGGCTGCTTACCATCACCACCGTTGCTGGGCCAGAGCAAGAGGCAGGGGAATAAGCAGGGTGCGAGGAAGAACAGCAGGGGCAGCAAGTCCAGGGGGCTCTTGCCAGGGGTCCCTGCTGGGGTGTGGGCCCTCGGCCGGCACCCCTCACCCCAGCGCTGCCCATCATGCTGAATGCCGTCCACGCTTCTGCTGGAACTCTGAACATTCAGGCGGTCCCCGCTGTGGCCACTAGAGGTCGTGGGCGCCTTCTCCGTGGCTCCACTCTGGAGTCTGGGGGGGGCGCACTGTCTCCATCACACGCGTATGCTGCCCTCCGACACCCCACCCTATGCGGCGGATCAGCCACGGATTCTCGTGGCTGAACTCTGCTGGCCCAAATTACTTCTGTCACGGGGGCTGGGGAGCGGGAACTATTTGGGGTTTGTCTGCCTGCTCCTCCATACGGACTCGGAGCACTCAGAACCACTGGCTCGTGGCATGGAAATGCGGCCCCTTTTTAGAAGGCGCAGTGCAAGTAACTCAACATGCAATAGGTTCAGCACTCCGACCTCCTGCACACGCACGCACAGCTTTCTTTGGTCGGGGAAGGGGGACGAAAGACGTCTTAAGACTCCTCTCAGCGAGGCTGATGCTGTTTGTTTCGGACTCTGTTGAGACCAGGCGTTTCTCTTCTGCTGCAGGCGAGAATTCGCATGGCGAGCGGGATCACCAGTCGCTGCTGCTGTGAAGGGTGGCCACTGTTTCTGTCTTGTGTCCGTTGCGCTATGCATCTGTCTGATACTCAGCCAGACCATCGGCCGATCCAGTTCTAGCCCGTACCGGAGTAGGGGCTTTCCAAGGCCTCCGCCGGGGGACGCCGTTGCCAACAGCTTTCTAAGCGGAGACACCCGGGACTGAACCCGCCGGCAAAACACGAGCTTCGCCACTGACTTCCTCTGGAGCGGCCTTCCCTGAACTGTCGCAGGCTGGGCGCGGACCGGACTTTCCGCACTCGGTGGCCGTCGGGCCCCCTGGATACCCTCTCTCGCCCCTCGTGCCTCTCTCTGCCCTCCGAGGGTAGCACTTCACCCGCCGCGGATGCGGGCTCCGGCCCGCGCAAGTCTCGCCCGGGCGGGGAGGGCGGGCCCCCTTGCCCTCGGCGGCAGCGGCGGCGGCAAGGGGGGCGCTGCTCGTCCGCGCGCCGCGCTCAGCGCCGGGGCTTCGTCTTCGAACAGGCGCCGAGCGCGTCCCCGCGCGCCTGGGCCCGCGGGCCGCTCTCGCAGGCAGCGCGGAGCGCGGCGGGGCTGGGGAAGGGGAAGGGGCGCTCCCGCGCGGCGCGGACGCCGCCGTCTGCGCGCTGGAGCGATCAACGGGGGCGAGGGCTGCGCGGCGCAGGACGAGGCGCTCCTGCGGCGCTCCTCCCCGCTCCCCGCGCCGGCGGAGTGAGCGCCGCAGCCCAGAAAAACGCGGGATGGGTTGGCGGGGCGCGCGCAGCGACGTGCCTCCGCGTGCCCGCCCGCAGCCCGCGGCCTCCCGGCCGGAGAGGTCCGCGGACCAGCCCGCCCGCCTTAGCCGGGGCCCGCGCAGCGCTTCCGCACCGCGGGGCGCAGCGGCCGGGCGCGTCTGCGGGGCAGCCGACCCGGCCTGCCGCGGGGCGCTGGAGGAGACGGCAGCGCGGCGGTCACACGACCGCGCCTCGCGGGGCCCCGGCTGCCGGGACGGGGCTGCGCAGCAAGCCGCGGTCGGCCCCGCGCAGTCCTGGCGCGCCTCTCGCGGGGCGCGGCGAAAGGCCCGGCCGGCCTCCCCGCGGCAGCCCCTCAGGGAGGCCGGGGGCGGCGCCGGCGGGGCGGCGGCTTGGCGACCAGCTCGCGGCGGCGGCGGCGCTAATCCCCGCGGGGCGGCGGCGAGGCGGAGCGGGCGCGGAGTCGGAGCGCGGCACGCCGCGCCTCCGTCCCCCGCTTGGCCAAGGGAGGCGGGGCCCAGGCCCGCCCGCCCCGGCAAGGCGGCCTCGCCTCCGGCACACCGCCGAGGAGCCCGACGACCGGCCTCCGGCGCGCCGCCAGGTGAGCCGCTCTGCTCGTCGCCCAGCCCCCCGCGGCAGGTGCGCCCGTCTTGCCTTGCGCAAGCGCGAGGGCGCGGATGAGCCGGGCTTGGGCCGCCCCCACGCAGCGCGCGGGGCCCCCGGGCGGGGGGGGGGCGCGCGCGCGGCGCCCGGGCCCGGGGGCGCGAGCCCGCATCTCCCGGGGAGGCAGCTGCGGAGCGGGGCGCTGCTTCTAGGCCCCTGAACGGCGCCGGGGGGGGCCCGTTGCCGTGACGTTGCATGCAGCGATGTGCACGTGTCGCCCGGTTTCGGAGAAACGCTCTCAGTGCTGGCTCTTGCTGCCAGGACTTGCTCCGAGCTCTGAGGTGCCAGCAGGACTTTCTTGGGCTCACCACGCTGCGTGTGGATTGGGCCCTCCGCTGCACCCACAATCTGTTGGCAGGGCCTGCTGCTTTCTATACATGCTAAAACAACCGGGCTTTCTCTCATTTCTCTCTCTCTCACGCACACACACGCTTAGCTATTGCATGCGGGATCTTAAGCCCCCCTGCCACCGGTCAGTATGTCCCGCATGTGGTATCCAGCAGCCACAGTTCCACACGAGTCAGACTACAATGGTGTGGCCGCAAGCGGAAGGCAGGAAAAGCCCTGGGCGCGGAGGCAGCGACTGCTGCAAAGCCACGGGCTAGGGGCGCTTCCAGGCAACGTCCCCAGCCCTAATCTGGCACTCTAACCACGCTGGGGACAGGACGTTGGTGCGGACCGTCCAGGGTGGCAGCCTTCTGTTTCACTGCTGCAGAAAGCACTTTCTGAAGGCTGGAATGTGTGATGAAATCTGGATGATGAAATCCAAGAAGCCAGAAGGGAGATCTGAGCAGGGTTTTTAGCATCAGTGAATCCATCTAGGGGCTTGCTTTACTGAGGCGAATAGGCTGTCCCCTGACGCCCCCAATTAATTCCTGGAGCAGAAGGAGTGGGGCATGGAGGCTATAGGACACATCTGTTCGACATTAATATTCAGGCAAGTGTAGAATTTATCTCTGGTAAGGCAAGAGCAGTTTTACACATTGGCAGACTCCTTGGTTTTCTTCACACTGAGCTTTTATCCTGCGATTAGAGGGCTCCTTCACGGAAGTTTGCATGCTCTTTACATGACGCCGTGACCCTCCAGGGCATCTCTTGCACTAAATGCCCTCTGTTCCATTTTTAAAGAGATCGCAGATAATGAGCTATCCAATTACCCCGCTGTGTTCCACCTCAGGTTCTCCGGTGAAAAGAGGAAAGAGTAAAAGCGGCAAAAAGAGGAGCGAGATCAATGAAAGAGACTGGAAGACTCAGTACGGGGAGACGGAGGGGGAAGGGGGTGGGGGAGAAGGAAGCACGTGAAAAAGGGAGTCGTCGTGATCCTGCATTTAAAATGGAAGCAGAAAGCCCTGTTTTAAATGCAGGATTTTAGGCTGGCATAGAGATGCCCCTTGCAAGGCCATCTAGCAGCTCATGTTTAGCAAGGCCTTCCTCAGTCCCATAGTAAAGAAGCTCAGCTGCAATAGCTAGCCAGCCCTTGATTACATTATGGGTATTATAGAGTACAAAAGTCAAAGAGGTACACTTGAATGGTGTGTCTCTGTCCAGAAGCTTTCAGGGTGGTGAGTCGTCTTAGAAAAGCCTACAGATTTCATTGGTGCAAACAGGGGCCTTCCATTGTACAGCCCAGAATGAAATCCAAGCTCCTTAGCGCAGAGGCTCAAGGCATGTTAAGCCTTGGTGAGCACCGTGGGAAGCAGGCCTTCCTTGAGTTCTAGAGACGTGGGGCAGGGCGGCTTGCTCCTTCAGCCACTTACATTTGCTGCTGCCATCCCTCCCACTGGAGTTATTTCACCGTGAGGGGGCTAAGCCAAGAGGGGGAGGCAACCCCCTTCCACCCTCTTAATAATCATCAGTAGGAAGAATGGCCCACTTTTACTTTCCCTTTCTGTGCTTTTGGAAACAGCCACACAACAGGCACAAATTCCACAGGTGCAGTTCCCCCTTCTCCCACCAGCATGCAGATGGAGTGATGGGGCAAGCCCAAGAGACCTGAGAGAGGGCATAAGGGTGGGATGCAAACCCTAGCAGACGGGAGATGCAAGGCGGTGCAGAGATGATAAATGAGCATATCAAAGTGGGAGGATGATCAAAGAACGCGCCCGCCCGCCCGCCCGCCTGCCTGCCTGCCCACCCATCCAGTGATTGCAGCGTTGTCCCTTCAGCCAAGTCAGTCCTGGACATTTTCCTGTCAAACATGAAGATTTGTTTGTTCCACTGTTATTGCCCTGAGATGCTGTTCTCGGGCTTCATTTCCGGATCTGTGTAAGAAGCTTCTTCCTAGACTGGTTTGCAGCAGCGAGAGAGAGAGAGAGATGCTTTGATTGATTTTCAGGAGAAATTCATATTTGACTACTTCCATCTTTTTCATTAACTACCTGAACACTGATCAGATATTTAAAAACATACGAAGGCGTGTAAGTGGGCCTGTTGTTAAAGGGGGTTGAGTGCTGTTTTTATTTTATTGTATTTTTAATTGTGTTTTTATGGATTATGTTTTTTATGTTATGTTTTAATTAAGAATTTGTTTTCAACTTGCATTTTATTACTGTTAGCCACTTTGAGCACCATTTTTGGTGAAACGGCAGGATGTTAAACGAATGAACAAACAAATACTGTTGCAGCTGGTGCACCAAGCACAATTGTGCAAACACACTCCTTGCCACTGCCACCACCTGAAGATCCAGGGACAGCTGTAAGATCAAGGAGCACTTCTAAGCTATGGACCTGATCTGTTAGGGGAAGCACAGCGCCTCCCAGAGCAGGTCGAATCCCAGTTCCCGAGGCAGGCTTTCTGCTGAGAAGGCCCCCTCCATCTGGGTTTGACCTCAGCTCGTTCACCCTCATCCAGCCCACCATGGGACCCTGGCAACGTTCAGGGGTTTCAGTGGCTTCCTTGGTGTTAGATGGCAGAGAGCCATTCAGCAGGGTGTTGTCAGCCTATTGGTGGGACCTCACGCCAAGCTCCAAATGGCCTCTCCCAGCGGTTTCATGTAAATATTAAATAACATGGGGAACAAGGCAGAACCCTGTGAGACACTGTAGGCCAACGGCACGCCCGCCACCCCATGACAATCCCAGTGGTCAGTCACATGATTAGCTAAGAAGCTGGGCAAGTGCCAAACTCATGAGCTGAGGGAGCGAAAAAACAGTTGCAACTAGGAGCCCCGTGGAGGAAGTGGGTTCCTGGCTCCTTTTCTGGGGCATCCCCTCTTCCTGTGTGGGAAAGTAAGATAAGCAGCTTCCCCATGAAAAAATGCCAGTCCCTGCACATAGAAAACTTAGCATGTCAGGCTGGAGGGTCCTACCTTAGCCTTCATACTAACCTACTAGTTTTCTACCTGCAAGGAACTCTACTCCAGCCCTTTTGTACAGACTAATTTCACACTTGAGGTGCCACCACTGATGTACTGGGGTTGTCTGCCCAAGCGTCAGGGTAACAGACGGGCCCTCCTTGCGCCAGGCAGTGAATGAGCGGATCAGCGGCTTTCGAGGTTTAGGATTGCTTGTGACAGGTTAGCACAGAGGAAGTCGGGGAATAAGGAAACAACCAAACTGAAGCTGGATACCGCTTTCCTTTCCTTGAAGGGGGTTCCTATTTCACCAGGTTCATAGAATCATAGAATAGTAGGGTTGGAAGGGGCCTACAAGGCCATCGAGTCCAACCTCCTGCTCAATGCAGGAATCCAAGTCAGAGCATCCCTGACAGATGGCTGTCCAGCCTCGTCTTGAACGCCTCCAGTGTGGGGGAGCCCACCGCCTCCCCAGGTCATTGGTTCTATTGTCGTATGGCTCTTAACAGTCAGGACGTTTCTCCTGATGTTCAGCTGGAATCTGGCTTCCTGTCACTTGAGCCCATTATTCCGTGTCCTGCACTCTGGGATGATCGAGAAGAGATCCTGGCCTTCCTCTCTGGGACAACCTTTCAAGGACTTGAACAAAGATGATCAGGGGCCTGGAAACAAAGCCCTGTGAGGAGAGACTGAAAGAACTGGGCACGTTTAGCCTGGAGAAGAGAAGGCTGAGGGGAGATAGGATAGCGCTCTTCAAGTCCTTGAAAGGTTGTCACAGAGAGGAAGGCCAGGATCTCTTCTTGATCATCCCAGAGTGCAGGACACGGAATCATGGGCTCCGGTGACAGGTTACATGGCAGCAGTTCTTTGCAAGACTGTTTCCATTTCTAACTAGAAGCTAAGAAGCTAAGGACTAACTAGAAGCTAAGGACGGCATTTCAGCTGGATGGGGAGCCTTTGTTGAAGCTCAGCCTGTTTTACACATTGAACCTCTGCAGCCAGCACCACCGAGATCAACGGAGCTGGCTCCCAGGTAACGATGCGCAGGACTGCAGTCATGCTGACTCTGACAAATTGGGTAGTGCACTGTTGGTGTGTGCACATGTGATCACACGTGTGCATGTGCATGTGTGATCACATGCTCTTTGGTGTGTGTGCATGTATGACCACACGTGTGCATGCACAGATGCACAGGCACACACACAGTCACAACAAGCTCCTGGACTTCAAAGTTTGCCCCTACACCACTGGCCGCCACAGCCACGCCATGCCCAAACGGACATCCATAATTAGAGCATTAGCAAACCAAAGCAACGTCTGCTGCGTATGGGTTTTGTCTTGTGTACCACCGTAAGGGGGTTCCTTCCATAAAGGTGTCCTCGAAATGATTTTAGGCAGAGGTGGACAGATAAATCGATAGATGGGTAATTGATTTTTCACGGGGAGAGGACAGTGGCTCTCCACACAGGCGTCGCAAGGTTCTGTAGTGGTATAAAGACCTACAAAATCTGTTCGTCGTCGTGACCGTGGGCTGTGCCTCTTTCCTATTGCTTTCCACTCCAATCATAATTTTTATTATTTCTACAGTGCTTTCTGGCATACTCTTCTCCAAGGGAAACTGACCTCCTATGGTCTAATTCTCATTCGGGTGGCCTATATCAGTCCCATCTGCAGGTGGAGGACCCACATTAATTGAATGCTCTTCTACATGCGCGCGCACACACACCAGTATGTCGGGGGAAAGGCTAGAGTACAACCTTTCACCCTGATAGCCTGGTAGTTTTCGATATGTGAGGAACATTCAGTTTTGTAACCTGTACCCCTCCCCGTGCCATCTGCGGTGGTCAGTGCAGACACAGGTGGATCACTTAGGGAGAATTGGACTTGGTGGAGAAATGTGTTTGGTTCGCATTTTAACGTGAGCCATCCTAATTCTCACATCCCAAACCAATTTACGACTGAAACACAGTTACTCTCCAGTATTTGCAATGAGCTTCTCCAATTTTTTTTTTAAGGTACAAAAATGTGTATATTAGGGGGATGTACACATAAAAATTTGTATATTTGTAAAAATAATATACAAAGTGCATTATATTAGGGCAAATCCCTTGCCAAAAATATGTGCATTAGGTGAATTTTGCATACACAAATTTGTATATTAGGAGAAATGCACAGAAAAATGTGTCCAAATGTTTGTGTGGACTTTTTTTTTTTTAAATTGCAAACTGGTGCAGAAAGAAGACAGAACTTGAAACTGGGAAACTGAGAGAAACAAAAATTGACAGAATTGCCCTTCCCTAACCTTTAGGGATGCCCAGAGTTTGGGAAAGGGGGAAATCAACCCGTTGGCCCTGTTCACACGTAACGGCAGCAAATAATTGGTTAGCTGATCTGTTGCGGTGTGTGTGTGGTGCGTGCTGCTGCCATTTTGAAAATGTAACCTCTAATCAGAGGTTGCTGTGTGACGTCCGAACCCAGACACTATGGGTTAAGCATGGATTAAACAACCCAGAGTTAACCTAACAACTAATTGCAAACTGGGTGCAGGAAGTCTGAGTTGTTCACTCATAGTGTCCGAGTTCAGATGTCACAGAGCAACCTCTGATTGGAGGTTGCGTATTCAGAATGGCAGTGGCATTTGCAACTCGGGCAAATCGTGTAAACCCGGTCAATAACTCCCCATCTATGGAGTGTGTTTTTTTGCTCTTGTTGTGTAGTCTTTGTGTTGGTTATCACGCTTAGATTTAAACTAGATTTTATTTTTGTTCAATTTTTATTGATTTGTAAGCTGCCGCAAGGGTGGGAAAGGCAAGATAAAAATAATATAGGTAAAATGCATATGTGTAATTGAAGGAATTGCCTTGCACACAGACCTTGAAGGTCCCTACCCCACCCCTCCAATAAAAGCAAACACCTCCTATCCCTTTTGCAAAGATTCTGCGTTTGGCTCTGGGGTCTGGGCTGGCTATGCTGTCATTCATACTGGGCACAGATTCCTGACTTGTAGAAAACATTATTTGCTCCAGGCTCTACTCCTCCTGTTGGTGGAGCCTGATCAAAGGCAGCGGATGGAGACTGATTATTTGCATTGTTCCCGGCAGTTGGAGGCTGGAACTGCTTCTATGAGATGCTCTAATGCCTTGTTGGCTGCTTCATGGAAACATCTGGCAGGCAGCAGATTTCTGAGGGAGGGTGAAGAATTAACGGGTTCTGCCGTTCTGTGTCTTTCCCCAGCAGCCGCACCATGAGCCTTTTGTGCGGGAAGAGTACGGCTCTCCATCCCTCTGCCCGACCCTACATCTGGAACGGGAAGTGGGAATCACTCACGGGTCTTTTCTGCACGGCTGACGGCGGAGATCTCTGGAACAGGAATCTGGACCACTGCTGGAGGTAAGCCGTTGCTATGGCAACACCGGGATGTTCACCGAGCAGAACTAGCAGGCTGTTGTGACACAGGACTGTGCTTTGACAGAGGGGTTTTCCTTTGCCTGGCTGTGAAGAGCAGGTTGGCTTCATAGCACCCACGGGCCAGCGCAAGTGACTAGACCTGAGCTGGTACCTGTGATATGATCAAGCCAAGACGACCGAGATCTGGGCCATGTTGAGCCATCAGGTAAAATTTCCCTTTTAAAAACTGGCTTTTCTTATGGGTTGATGAAGGGTGTGTGAGTGAGAACGTATGTGTCTGGTTTGATGGAAGCTTTCGTGTTGAAAGCATCAGAAGCAGACAGAGGATGGAAGCGTCTCTTTTTTGTTCTGAAGGGTTCCCCAGCTGGGAGGGCTTTCGGAAATATACATGCAGCAGAGAGCCGTCGTACCTGAGGTTTTCCCACCTTCGCTGGAGCTTTGTAAATCAACAAGCAGGTTCCATGCCTGTTCATTTGCAAAGATCTGATGAGGAGGAATTTAAATGCACGTGCTGTGCGTATAGGGAGTTTCCCAACGCGTTATGCTAAGTTTGGATCTGTGTACAGAATTAAGCGTTTGGAGATTTCCCCCGAAGTGCTCTCTTGGTGTGATATTTGGGATGGCTTCCCAAGGGAGCTGCCGGCAGCTTCATCCTTGGGCAGTCAGAGCTGGAATTTGCAGTGGGGTAGGAAAGGAAGGTGGAGGAGGGGAGTGTCAAGTTTAATTTGATACGAGCTGGGGGTTCCTGCAGCTGGTCAGAGAAAGAAAATGGAATGGAGCACTGAAATGTAGTCCAGGCTTCTTCTCTCCTAGAGCACCACGGCCTTCACCGGAAGAATCCAGCTGTCTAGACCACAGCGTCTGGGGCAGTCACATCAGTCTGTGTGGGGCGATGGGCGGCAGCTGGGGGGAGCGCGGGGATGAGCCACTGTGCACATCTGGTCCAGAAGTGCCCAAACACCCCATCTGTTTGGCAAAGTGGGGCAAGAGACCTGGGAGGGGCCTCAGAGGGCCAAGAGCTGTGTTGGCGTGTGAATGCGAAGCCCCCCCTTTTCGGGTGAGCGCTGCTGTCAGCCCTCTGCAAGCCCCGCCCTGTGGGGGTAGATGAGGGGCTCCAGTCCTGGGAGCAGCATCCAAACCAGGGGCTGCTGGGATGGACAAGAAGAGGGGCCAGGGTGGGGGAGGGGCTCCGGAGCAAGAGGGAACCAGAAGGTGCTGTTAATCGGGCGGGGGGGCGTGCAAAGTGGCATCGTCCCAGAATCCTCTGGGGCATCCTCCTCCTTTGTGCAGTGCCTGTGCTGGATGCGCTGGTCTTCTCCCCTCCCGCTTCCTCAGAGCGCTGGTTCATGCAGCAGCCTGTGGACCAAGCTCCAGAAGCCTCCGGCGACTGCAGGGCCAGCTGTCAGAGTCGACAGTTGTGGGCACCTGCAGAGAACCCCTTCCCAGCACGCTCAGTGCTGCCCCGGCCACTCCCCCTCTCCTGCCGGAAAAGCCAGGCCTTGCCCCAGGGCGAGGAGGGATGGACACAGCCTGGAGGGCGGGAAAGTGGTGTTCTTCAGGGGCGGCGGCAGCAGTAGCTGCGACGGCCACCGGGGCTTCTGAGCGCGCCGAGGTGGCTTCACAGGCTGCTGCGTGTGTCAGCCGTCGAGGGGTGCTGCGAAGGCCTGCTCCAGGCCTTTCCCCCTCGTCTGCCTCCCCTTTTTTTGAAGGGGCGGGGCAGGGGGAGCAAGAGGGAGTGCTGGCTGCAAAGAACGCCATCCTTCCATCCATCGTGGATATGCGTTATTATATTTTTGGGGATGCACTAAAGAGCACGCCTGTGGCACGTTTCCAGCATGCAAGGCTCTGCACATATCTTGTCAGTCCGGTGCTGCTTTTATTCCCAGATGGGAGGCTTGGCCACAGTGCCCCAGGCCACTGAGCTAGCTTGTGGCAAGGGTAGGGTTGCCAGCTTCTGATCGGCCTTGCTCTTGTGCCTTTAACAGCTGGAACTAAACAGCCGTCAGCATGCTGCATCCTCGCAGGTGAAGCTGTTCCTGGCATGAGGAAAAGCTTCACCCGCTACATTTCTGCACGCTGACAGCCGACAAAGGCAAAAGGAGAGAGTCAGTTAACACTGGCAGCCCTGAGCAGAGGTAAGATTTGGGCTGGAGCTTCCAAGTTCACGCTGTTAGTGGCTGCTTTACACTAACCGTCAAGCGGCTGCCACTTGAATCCGAACTTGTAGGAATATCTCCAGAATGTTAAAAATACACAAGACAAGCCCTGCAGATCTCAGTTAGCCATGAGGAGGAATGGGCCTTTCTGTTTCCTTTCCTGTGGCAGCGACCCAGCACAGAACAATGGCAAGTACTTCAAAACTCTGCGCGGCCCCATTTCTTGGCCAGCGGCACACAGCAGACTGTGAAATGCAGCCCAGGCTAACCCAGTTTGCCCGCATTGCTACAAGGAACTTTCTGTCTGAGTTCTGGGACATGTTCCTCTGCCGCCCTCCCCCAGCCCCCACCTTTAAGCATCCCCCTCTCCAGACAATACGCTCAGCGATTCACACCCTTGGTGAGGCCTCTACAGAGGAAAGCTGAGAGCTGGTGTGGAGCTGGGTTCGCGCCAAAGCTTTCGGTGTTTGGCCCTCCTCTGACAAGGAGCACCAGGCAAAAACTCAGCTTTCCTTTTTAATGGTGAGGAGATGGAAGCCCTCTTGGAGGGCATGCCGTCCACTTCAAGGCGGATGTGGTGAAGGCTGCTTCTGGAATTCTCACCCAAATTTCTCCCTGGATTTTAGAGTTCTGGATTACAGAAGTAATGCATTAGGAATCCCCCTACATTTGTGCTTTGATTTTCCAAGTTTTGTACGGGGCACTGTGCCTGCTGAATTCTTGGCAGCTTTCAGTCCTGTTGTGTTTTTTTCAGCCCTCTGAAAATGTGTGTTGATAAAACAGTGCAAAGCACCAACACCGCGTTGACTGCATGCACGGGCTGTGGTGTCGAGATTCTTTTTGTGCCCCTTTTTTGCCAGTACGCAGGAAATGAAGGCACTGAGAGCAGCAGCAAAGTACACATGCCCTAAATCCAGAATGTCTTTGAGAAATTCTCCTAATCAGTCCACATTCCAAGAGGAATGGGCAAAACATGGCCACAGAAGGAACAGAGTGTAGAAAATCTGCTGATATCCCAGGTGACATAGGCTGGAGGAGACAGACAAATGGTGCTTTATATTTGTTTACTAGACAGTTGAAGGCGGATTGAAAGAGGAAACTCTGCTCATGGTCTGTGTACACTCAGCTGCTTAATTTCTAGTACAAGGAAGATGCCAGAGCTTGAATCAAGACCATCTGGAAAGGATACCCCCTTCCCCTTAATTCCTGGCATGCGTGGTGGAAAAAAGGCATTCTGCACTTGCGTAGGGAGCTAAGAACATATTCTCATGACCCATGTCCCAGAGCCGTCTCATAGCATTACTTTGTGGATTACTTCTCTTTCATTGTGCAATTCATAATTGTTATTTATTATTTATTTATTATTATTAAATTTATTAATCGCCCATCTGGCTGGTCACCCAGCCACTCTGGGCAATGCACAGCATACACTAAAACAGTTTAAAACAATAAAATTCTACAATAAAAACATTTTCTAAAATACCCTAACCCACCCCAAATGCCTGCCTGAACAACCACGTTTTTAATGCACGACGGAAGCTCATTAAAGAGGGGGCATGACGGAGTTCCTTAGGGAGGGAGTTCCACAGAGTGGGGGCCACCACAGAAAAGGCCCTCTCCCTCGTCCCCACCAGTCTAGCTGTCCTGGCTGATGGGACAGAGAGAAGGCCATCCGAGGCTGATCTTGTTAAGTGGCCTGTCTGGTGCTGCTGGAGGCGCTCCTTGAGGTAGGCTGGGCCGGAACCATATAGGGTTTTAAAGGTCAAAACCAACACCTTGAATTTGGCCCAGAAAACAACTGGTAACCAGTGCAACTCCTTCAGCACTGGAGTGATGTGATCTCGCTGGCGGCTGCCTTTACTCAGGCGAGCCGCCGCGTTCTGTACCAGCTGCAGCTTCCGAACCGTCTTCAAGGGTAACCCCACGTAGAGCGCATTACAGTAGTCTAAACGAGAGGAGACCAGGGCATGTACTACCAATGGAAGCAGATGGTCGGGAAGGAAGGGGCGCAGCCGCCGTATCAGATGGAGTTGATACAGCGCTGTCTGGCTCACAGCTGACACCTGAGCCTCCATGGATAGCTGGGAGTCCAAAATGACCCCCAGGCTACGGACCTGGTCTTTCAAGGGTAGCCGTACCCCATTCAACACCAGGTCAACATCCCCCAGCCTCCTCTTGTCTCCCACCAAAAGTACCTCGGTCTTGTCAGGGTTCAGCTTCAGCTTATTCCTCCCCATCCAGCCACTCACCATCTCCAGACATTTGGACAGGGATTCTACGGCCAACCTTGGTGAAGATTTGAATGAGAGGTAGAGCTGCGTGTCATCCGCATATTGATGACACCGCACCCCAAACCTCCTGATGATAGCCCCCAGTGGCTTCACATAGATGTTAAATAGCATCGGGGAGAGGATGGAACCCTGTGGCACCCCACAAGTAAGTGGCCACGGGTCCGAAACCTCCTCTCCCAGTGCTACCCTCTGGTACCTGCCGGAGAGGAAGGACTGGAACCACCGCAATACGGTGTCCCCAGTGCCCAACCCCTCCAGGCGGTCCAGGAGGATACCGTGGTCAACGGTATCAAAAGCCGCTGAGAGGTCGAGGAGAACAAGGAAGGAGCATTCACCCCTATCCAGAGCCCTCCTCATATCATCCACCAAGGCGACCAAGGCCGTTTCTGTCCCATGCCCAAGCCTGAAGCCCGACTGAAATGGGTCTAGATAATCAGTTTCTTCCAAGTGTGCCTTCAACTGCACCGCCACCACCCGCTCAATCACCTTGCCCAAAAATGGCAGATTTGAGACTGGGCGAAAGTTGTTCAGAACTTGAGGATCCAAGCAGGGCTTCTTTAAGAGCGGTCTTGTCACTGCCTCCTTGAGGGCTGATGGCATCACTCCCTCCTCAAGGGAGGCGTTCACCACCGTCCTGATCCCCTCACCCAGTCTCTCTCTGCAGCCCATAATGAGCCACGATGGGCAAGGATCAAGTAAGCAGGTGGTCGGCCGTACCGATGAAAGGAGGAAGAAGCTGGAACCGATCCCACAAAACCGGTTTGCCACAGGCCGCCTCTTGCTCACTAACTGTATCCACAGCGTGCGGAGTAACGCACCTAATCTGATCAATTTTATCTGCAAAGTGCCTTGCCAAGGCCTCACAGGAGGTCTTAGAATGCTCCAGTGGTTCCGGAGCCACAGGACCGACCAGGCTCCGGACCACTTGGAACAGCCTCCTGGGACAGCACTCTGCAGAAACGATGGAGGCAGCATAATATTCCTTTTTTGCTGCCTTCACCGCCACGTGATAGGCTGAAGATACAGCTCTAGCCCATGTCTGATCGTCTTTGGAGCGAGACGTCCGCCACTGGCGCTCTAGCCGTCTCACCTCCTGTTTCAGAGCTCGTAACCACGGATTGAACCATGGTGCAGTCCGAGCCCTGTTCAGGGGGAGAGGGCGTTTCGGAGCCACCTGATCTAATGCCCCAGTGATTGCGGCATTCCAGCCACCCACCAGGGTCTCAACCGAGTGGCCGTTGGCGTGCCCCAGAGAATCCCCAAGCGCGTTCAGGAATCCATTTGGATCCATAAGACGCCTGGGGCGGACCATTTTAATGGGTCCTCCACCCCTGCGGAGGGGTTGTGGAACCGAGAAGTCCAACGTCACCAGATAGTGATCTGACCATGACAAGGGGGTGGTGGATATACCCCCGACTTCCAGATCACTCCCCGCTTCTCCAGAAACAAACACAAGGTCTAGCGCATGACCGGCTACATGGGTGGGCCCAGTTAGAATATGGTGCAGCTCCCAGGAGGCCATGGTCTCCATGAAGTCCAGAGGTGCTCCTGTGAGGATGGCCTCCGAATGTACGTTGAAGTCCCCCAACACCAGTAAGTTAGGGGACTGTACATGCACATCAGAGACCACCTCAGACACCTTGGCCAGGGAGTCAGTCATGCAGCGGGTTGGACAGTACACGAGCAGAATCCCCAGACTGCCCTTGGGGCCCAACCTCCAGTACATGCACTCAGCAACCTTGGTCTCCCGGAGAGGGTCTGGTGAAGACCAAGTACTCTCGGTAGATAACAGCCACTCCCCCTTCCCGATCCCCAGCCCTCGGCTGCTGTGCATACGAAAATCCAGCTGGACACATGGCTGCAAGGGTTGGAGCAGCAGCCTTGGCCAGCCAGGTCTCCGTAATACATGCCAGGTCTGCACCCTCGTCCAGGATCATGTCATGGATGAGGGAGGTTTTCTGGGTAACAGACTTGGCATTGCAGAGCAGCAAACGAAGGCCAGAAGATGGGGTCACGCCTCCCCCAGCCAACCTTTGGCTCTGGACAGGCCCGGAGCAGGGGACAGATACTACACATCTCTCCCTCGTTCCCCTTACCTGGCATGGCATGGCCTGCCCCTAGCGCTCTGCCAGCGCCTGCCACCCAGCCTCAGTATCTTCTGGCCCCCAACACTCCCCCCACTGCCCCCATCAGGTGGACACATGCCCCCTCGCTCCTGCCTATCAGGCAGGCTACTCACCCCTAAAACCACAACAAAATCCCCCAGAAAAAAAATAAAAATCCCCTTAAAAATAATGCCAGGCAGGAGTCCACAGGGAAGGCCTGGTGGTGGCGGCGGCGGCAGCAGCAGCAGGCCCAGCAGCAGCAGGCACACCTCTTCCCCGGTGGTGGTGGTGGCTTCTCCTGCAGGCCCTGGCTATCTTAGGCTTTTTAGTATGGAAAGGTGGGATATAAATAGAATGACAAATAAATACATTCCTTCTTCCCAAGGACCCCTGGGAAGTGTAGTTGTGGGAATGAGTGAAAAGCTAAGGAACCTCTCTAAGACCCACCACCAACTGACAATGTAGGAGGGTGCAGCAACACAAGATTTGGTTCGGGCCCTGAGTCAGCAGTTAGGAGGGATCTTCACGACAACGGAATGAGAAGCACGTTGGAGTATTACCCGGATTTTCATGGAATTGGCTTTGATCCGTCAGTGACACGCAAAGCAAGAAAAGCCGAGTGTGCCGTACCTTTAAAATCTGGTTTTCACAGGTCACACAGCGCTTGAAAGGAACATACTTCCGGGTGGGGTGGGGTGAGTAGAACTGAATGTCATCAAACTGGTAGGGGCTTCTCAACCAATGAGAGAGTTTTCTGCCCCATCCAGGTTCCCCCCTGCTACTATATTGTTATGAATGGAAAGCAACTAATTTTCCCCATGTGTGCCGATTTCCCTGAAGAAGCCAACATCCCCGATTCTCAGGTGCAGCACCTGAAGGCTCCCCTTGAGAGCAGCTCAGCCATTTTGCCCCATTCCAGCACTCTGCCCCAGAGTTATCACTTCCAACCTCTCCCCCCTTCTCCTTCTCCCTGCTCACAATATTACTGTGATAAAGCAGAGACTTTACATAACAACAGAAAAAAGACTTTACATCCGAAACATTAAAGAAGCACAACATTGCAATAGCAATTTAAGAGAGCATCAGGAGAGGCAAAAGAGCACTTTAGGGCAAGTTATTAAGGTTAGCCTTTAACCCTTTCACTGCAAGGAAGTGAGATTATTTCCTACTTTTGAGTAAACATGCACAGAAGAGGGGAGGATATGTTAAAAATTAAAAGCAGGCTACCTACGGTGAATGAGTGTCCCCACTACTGCGGTAATGTGTGGATTTTACTGCGCTCCTGGGGATTTTCTCAATTAGAAAAACTACTTCCATTGGGGAAAGAAGAGGGAATGGGGCATCCCACCCCCTTGGCCACGTCACCGCCAGGTCACAGAGGCATGCCCAGGATTTAATGCGGGGGACATGGCACACTGTGGTAAAACCACCAGAGACCTGCTTTCAGTAAAAAGGTTGGAGTGAAAGAAGTTTCAGAAAATGTGGTTTTTCAAGAGGGAAGCAGCTGGTTGGCAGCGCGATTGGTCATCTGTTGCAAAGGAATACAGGCTGCTCTAACTTCGCACTAAATCGCTCGTGAAGAGAGCCCCTAGGAAAACAGCCTGATCACCTTGGACTAACACAGAGGCTGCTCAGTTTGACTTGGGGGCGAATCTGAATCTTGCCTCGAAATCTGAAGCTCCATGCCTCCCAGTATCAATGGAAGTCAATAGATGACTACAACTTCTTCTTTTTGCTGTTTCACAGAATTGGATGAAATTCACATGTATAGTAGCCCATGTAAGGGGATAAAATCCGCCCAATTTAAAAAAAATGGATGCAGGGTGTTTGTGCTAGATGCCTTTAAATTGTATATAGTGCAGCAGTTTGTGAGGAATGGGAGTCTTCTTATTTGGGAGTGGGATCGTGATTTGTTTCCCTTCCCTCCTGCTTTGTGTTTTATTTTGGCAATTTGTATGAAAATGGTGTGTGTCTAGGTAGGAAACCTGCAAAGTTTCAGGCTAGGGTCAGGAGCTAGGAAGTTATGATGAATTAAAAAACAGATTTTTTTTCCTGCTCAGTTGGCACCAAGGTCACAGAAAGTGCAACAGGATGGGGTGGATGATGGATTTATTAGATGATTATTCACACAGAGTGGCAGAAGCAGAAGGACTTGAACATCCAGCATTTTTCAAGCAAGCATCCAATACTACACCCTCGCGTGTCTCACTGACTCCACAAAACCCCATTTAACTTTCCTGCTCCTGGGAGAAGGAACGTATAAGGAGCTCTGAACACTGGATCACTCCTGTGATATATTACTTCAACATCCCTTCCCCAAAGCACTGGGATCAGAGAGCCCTGGAAAAATATCCACTGTGAATGGAAGGCAGAGGTGTCAGCCACCAAATTACATCCCTTCCTCTTCCTCCCACCTCACTCCACCCTGGCATTTCTTTTATATGGAGAGTGGGGGAAAATGGATCCATTTTTGCAGACACACTCTCTGGGCCTCTGCATTCCTCTGAATCTGAATTGCTAATGAAACTTTGGGAGGGTTCAGATTCGGACCCACTTTGAATCAGCCCAATGCAGTTTGGGATTTGGCTGAATCCAAAGCACACATCTCTACAGTTCTTAGAATTCTTTGGGATGTCCTTCTTTGGCTGGGTCAGGCTCAGACTGGGGCAAATCCAAGGTGGTTTGTAAACCATCCCCCGCTACCCACCCTCCCTGGGTTCGGATATGATGACAAGCCCGGCGAGGATAATTATGGCAATTAGGCGGCACACCTGATTGTGTGAACCTCCTCTGAAGAGGATTCATCCAGTGTGGGCATTTCATGCGGGAAGCCATGAATCGTTTCCTATAATCCATTTTTTAATAAAATGGACATGAGTTTGCAACATGTAGCCTCTAAGCCCTGCCTTGACAGACAACCTCTTAATGCTTTCCACCAGATGGTGCTGCAATCCCCCAGAGATGGTGGCCTGTGTCCCGTGGAGGTGGGCTGTACAGGTTCATGACTGAGAGACTCCCACTCAGTATTTCTCTGTACACAGAAGATCAGCATATCAGGGACAAAGGAGGCTAGCAGCACATCCTTCTTCTGATGTGCTAGATGTCTGTGTGTGGGGAATTCTTTGTTTGGAGGAGTGTTTCATCATGCGAGTCCCCAACTTTGCTCTGAGGTGGCACAGCCTGGATCCATGGACTTCATGGAGCGAGGCTGGAGAGAGGAGGAGCTGGGTCAGCAAGGGTGCCGGACTCCGTAGGGCAGCATTTCCACAACCTGGTGCCCCCTGGATTGGCCATGTTGGCTGGGAATGGTGGGAGTTGTAGTCCAACAGAGGGCACCTGGTTGGGGAAGGCTGCCGTGGGGTGTGCTACTGAAAAGCAAGCCAAGCTGGAGCCTAAGCCAAGATTTGCACCGTCTGCCTGGTTTCCCACTTGCGGAGCCTGCCTGGTTTTCTCGCCTTTCCTCTCCTTGTTCTTAGTCTGCTTATCAGCTGGCTGCAAACACAAGAGCGGGTTGGCCCATGAGAGCCTTGAGAAACTTCCAGGTTTTTGCAAAGGGAGGGAGGCTCAGAAAGAAGCATGAATAGAATCTTGTGACAAACTAATTCCAATGTTCGACCAGTCCCAAGAGCTTTGCATTACAGCCAAAACTGAGTCGACGTGCGGGGGGCGGGGGTGTGTGCGCACAGAATGCAGATTATACTCAGTCCTGGATAAAGAGACAAACAAGCTGCCTGTGTCCTCGGAAGCTGCATTATTCTGAGTGGGGCCCTTGGTTCGCCCGCCACTCTCTTCTTTGAGGGGTGCTCTGCCCCTGAGCTGTGGCCTCTGCTGCGGGGCCCTCATTGATCAGGGATATCCCTCCCCTCCCGGACTCCTCTTGTTTGTCTCCAGGGCTGCTGCCAGGTCACCTGTGCCTGGGAGGTGAGGGCTGTGGTCTGGGAAGCACCTGGCAGCTCAAGGGAGGAGCCTGGTGGATGGGGGGGGGGGACGGGGAAGAGGAAAAGATCTCAAATGAAGGAGATAATTGCCTGACACCCCCCCCCCCGCATCAGTTGTAGCCTTCAACTGGAGCCCTGGAGAAGAAGGAGGCTAACAAAAGAACATCAGAAGAGCGCTGCTGGATTGGTCCAAGGGTCCATCTAGTCCAGCATTCTGTTCACACAGCGGCCATCCAGCTGTCGACCAGGAACCCACAAGCAGGGCATGAGCACACCAGCACCCTCCCGCCCATGTTCCCCAGCAAATGGTGTACACAGGCTCGCTGCCTCTGATACTGGAGGTGGCACATAGCCAACAGGACTAGTAGCCACTGATAGCCTTTTCCTCCAGGAGTTTGTCTAGTCCCCTTTTAAAGCCCCCCAAATTGGTGGCCATCACTCCATCCTGTGGGAGTGGATTCCACAGTTTAACTCTTGCGCTGTGCGAAGAAGGACTTCCTTTGATCTGTCCTGTCAGGCTCCTTTGCTCCCATCGGTTTATCTATCCTTGTTTTGCCTGAGGTGGGGACGGGGGGGCGTGGAGGTCTTTTGATGTTTTTGCTGGTGCTGCCCACTCTCTGCCTGAAAACCTCCAGCAACGGGAGCCCCCACCTCCCTGGGCCGATGCTTCCACTGCCCGACTCCTCTGACCGTTGGGACGTTTTTCCTGATGTTCGGGACGTCTGCCTTCCCGCGACTGAAGCCCGTTATTTCATGTCCCGCAGCCTTGGATGACGGAGAAGAGGTTGGGGCCCCCTTCTGGGTGACAGTCCCTCCGGGGCTGGTCTGCTGTTCCCCATCCCTCTGTGCCCCTGCCAGGCCTCGAGGTGTGTCTCTCAAGCACAGGCCCGGAAGTGCCGCACCCAGACACACAGCGACCCAACCTTGCACGGGACCCTCTGCCACTGGCGAGGTCTGTTTTGGACTGCAGAACAGCGCTGGTACGTCTTGCACTAAAAAGCCCCAGAACAGCCTCCAGTGCAGAATCAGACTGGGGGTGGGGGGAGGTTCCCAAACCTGGAAAGCCCACAAGCTCGGCCAGGAGACAGCCACGCTGGAGGATGGAGACTGAATTCTGCCCTGCGTCACGACACCTCCTGCACCCAAGGCCTCAGGACTTGACTTGAGGAGAAGGATGAGGGCAGCTGTTGTGGTTGGAGCATTCTCCTCTTCCTCAGGGCACCCAGGGGAAGGAGTAAAATCTCAGCGTGAAGACCTGGAAGCCAGTGGCGGTGCGGGGGTGCTATGATCGGTCGGCGTCACCCCCAGCTTTCTCCCGCATTCTAACGTTTCAGCGACCCCCTTTCCCAGCATCGTCTCCCAGGCTGAGGGCCAAACCCACAGTGGTCCAGTGGCCAGTGTTAAAGTGCAGGTGCTCTTCGTGACCATCCCCAGAGCCACGCCCCAAAGAGAGGCCAGAGGTTCAGGCAGCTGGGTGGGTCCTGATCAATAAACCAGTCCTGGCAGTTTTCATCTCCGCCAGGAGCTGGTCTTTGGTACAGCTAATGGGTTGCCATTGCCCACTCAAGACCGTGCCATCCCCCAGTCCTTTACGTTACAGCAAGGAACAAGATCCCATTCCTGGGAGAATTCATTCCCCTCCCCAGCTCCTCTGAGGATGGTGGCTGTGCTTAGCGGGAGAGGGGGCTCCGAGGGCGTGGCGGATGATGTCAGGGGTCTGCCAATGGAAATGTGCGCCACCGCATCCCTGTGAGCCCTGGCTCTGCGGCACCCCGGCAAGCCCGGCAGCAAGAGACCTTCAACTGGGATCCTTGCGGTGTTTGCTGATAAGTAGCCCCTACAGGGCTGCTCTGCAGATCGGGGAAGCAGCACTCGAGGGCAGGGTGGTTCACCCCAGTGTACACCGCCTCCCAGGCCATGTTCCTGCCTCTCTCCAGTCCCTCTGCCCCCCACCATGGAGCTTTTAGCAGCCAGGGCGGGTGGGGCTTACATTAAGGAAACCCACCCACCCTGTGTAAGGACCCAGCTCCCGTGGGAAGCTCATGCAAGAGAGAGGTGTGGGACCCCACACAGACCTCCAGTGTAACGGGGGTCCAGAAGGACCTGTTGTCACCGTGGACTAGACCAAGTTACTCAGCCCCAAGGATGGCTCAGCTGGGCCCCCAATGACCCCACACACCATGCCGGGGCCCGCACCCTAGACTCTCCCCCTTCACCCCCAGCCCTGCAAGAAGTCCAGAGAGGGATGTACGACAATATGGCTTGTGTTCGCAAAACACTTGACCCTGCCCTGTTCACAGCCCTGAACACAGACGCAAGCAGGGGAACGTCTTCTCCGGAAACATTTGGAAATTCTCAAGCATGCAATCACGTTTGAAAAATGCACAAATTTTAACGAACAAGCATTTCAAAACTGCACATTTTTCATGCTTTAGTGCGTGTGGGGGGAATACACACATATTTTGTACAATTTTCCTGTTTGTGCAAAATGAACAGAGATCATAAATGCTTTCAGAAATCAAGGAGAGATGTCTGAAGAACCTGGGCAAACGTGAACAGCGCTTGTTTGCACATCTCTGAGGCCAGAGACAGTGGAGAAGAGCTTGTTGGGCTGCCAGAAGGCGCCACTGTCAGGGGTTTACTTGGAAGGAGGGAGACGCCAGGGAAGAACCCGGAATGCATTGAGACCCAGCAGATGACCTGGATGGGGAGGAGCCAACCGAGGGGATATAGACCTCCCAGTCCCTCAGGGGGCTTTGCTGGAAACTGACCACAGGCATCCCAGATCTGTACGGGGTTGCTACTTAGCCAGGCAAAAACCGCAGGAGATCTTGGACCTCGCATGTCGTGGCTGATTTGGACCACAGCATCTTTCTCTCTGTTTTTGTGCCAGAGAGTAGCCCCAGTAAAGCCACAGTGCCTCCGAGGAGGGCTGGTCCCAGAACTGGCGAGGGCTGCAGGTGTGTGCTGCTCCAGCGGGAAGGCAGGTGGAGGAGGCCGACTGGTGACCCAGGTGGCTTTCTCTCTCCTCCGTTTGATTTCTTCTCCGTCCTTTGTGCACACCTGTGTTTTTCTTTGCTCCTGGTGAAATTCATCCCTGTTGATGGATCCAGCTGTTGCTGAAACCGCTTGGGCTGGATCGGAAGAGAATCCTCTCCGCCACCCCCGCAACCATTAGGTATTGCTTCTCCTAACCGGCTGGATGGGATACACCCAGCCAGCCACCCGCCTGGGCCCAACCTCAGGGTGTCGTGGGGGCTGTGCATTTCGGGAAGGACTGCGGAAGAGCACGGATCGGCAGTGGGCTGATCCTGTCATGCTGCCTGACAGTCTGGATCAGTGGGATTATGGGAGTTATAGTCCAAGATGTCTGGAGAGCGCCAGGTTGGGGAAGACTCATCTGGATGAACGTCTGCATCATTTTCTTGAGCCCCTTTGCTTTTACAGTCGACCTCCTCTTTCTGTGATTCGGCTGGTTCTGTTTGTTAAACATGGATTCCTCTGGGAAGCTCCCAAACAAGGTGCAAAGTCCACAGCAGACCCTCCAGCACCTTACTGGCTGAAAGTGGGGAGCAGCCACGGTAACACGCCCCCCACCAAGCCTCCCTGCCTCCTGGCAGCCTCCTCTCGCTGGATGCATCCATTGACTCCGCAATAGCCTATCTCGGAATTATCTACACGGCCGATTTAGTGCAGAGCGGGAGCACCTCAGGGTCGTTCATGACAGATGACGTTGTCGCCAATCTGCAGCCACGCCGCAGCTTCCCTCTGGAAAAGGCCCTTTTCGGAAAGTCCCTTTAGTGCAACTTTTTCCCTTAAATGCAGCCTCCGTGCAGTTCCACTGCAGTGTACCCTTTCCCCCCACTTTAAATCCTGGACGTGCCTATTTTTGTGACCTGGCAGTGAGCTGGTCAAGGGTGGGACCACCCCCTCCACCCCTCCCCTCTTTTTCTCCCATTCTCAGTAGGGCTGCTTTCCCATTCACAATATCTAGCCTCTTTTCCCCATTCACAGTAATGAAGTATCAAAACAGTATTGTTTCAAGCATTCGCAAGAGCGCGGTAGCTGCTTCCCCCATTCACAGTATGTCGCCTGTTTTTCCCATTCACAATAGCGCAGTATCTTTTAATCTTTCACAATGTCCCACTGGTGGATGAGAGGGGAGAGGTGTGTGGGAAACTACTGGGGCTTAACTCAGCACTTCCAGTAAACTTCCCTGAGCAGAGGAGTGTGGACAGGGGCTGGGAAGAAGCCTCTCTCATTTCCTGAGCAGCACCTATGAGGCTGATGCCGCTCAATTCTCCAACGCCCACCCAACCCCAGTGTATGGGGGTTTCAAGTGCTGTGTGACCCGTGAAAGTGGGTTTTTAGGTAGTGAGTACTTCGCCTTTCTTGCTTTGTGAGCCCCTGACAGACCAAAGTGATTTCATGAGAATCTGGATATAACCAGAACGCGCGTCTCACTCCATTTCTGCATAGATCGGGCCCTGCACTGGCTTCAGAAGCATCAGGGTGTTAAGGCCCAACTAACAAGCAAACACATCACGCATCATTCATGGAGCGACTGCTTGCAGCTCAGTGCTGTGCATGTTGACCCAGAAGTAAGTGAGCGCAGGACTGCAGCCGATGCGGATGTGGCTTCACTCTTATGCACGCTTCTGAGGGAGGCAGCACCTTCTCCCCAGAAGAAGTAGTGGTAGCAGGAGTGTATCCAGCCATTGGAGGATGGGAAGGAGGTCCATAGCCCCTGGCTGAGCACATGCAACCGAATCTCCAGGTAGGGCTGGGGAAGCCCTTGCTCCGCCTCAGAGCAGCTGCCAGCCAGGGCAAGCTGAGCAGCCTGAGCGCTTCGGATATTTCAGACAGCGCTGGGCCCAGAGACCCGGATCTGTTTTATACCAGCAGCCTCCTGGCTTTGTTCTTTGCGACTCAGGGCGTTCTGCCTTTAAACACGGAACAGCCCCCACCCCCTCCATGTTCGTCCACAGAGAAGGGTTTCACTGAATTTATGTGGGTTTGGCTTAGTTTCCGAATGTGCATTTTGCCCGTTACTTTGGTCCTTTGATTGGTTGAGCATCCCCTCTGAAATCTTTGAGATGATCACCTTTTGAAATCTTTGGGATCATCACTTGGGATCCTGTGGATGAAGGGAAGCTTATAAATTAAGGAAAGAAAGAACATACTTTGATTAAAAAGGCGTAATGGTTGTGACCTCCACTTGATCTGATTTTTGTGCAGTCTTTGGAGGGATGTGTGTGTGCGCGCGTTGTGTATGTCAGAGGGGGTGGGTGCACACACGAGGGTTTAGCCACTTAGCATATTCAAAGCCTGCCCTGATGGGGGTGGGTGCCCATCTGGAACGGGGGCGGGGGTTGGTTGGTTCCTCCTGAAAACTTTAGCATTTGTTTTCCCTGTTTCTCCCACTGCCCTTGTGGCTGAGCACTGCTGATGTCACAGACAAGCTGAGCACCTCAGAGGGGGGGCTTAGCGACAGAGGCCAGAGCCAGGATTGCTGAGGCAGGGGGCCAAGGAGGGCGCAGGGGCTGGAGCCCAGAGGGTAGGGTAGGTTGGGGCAGGGGGAGGGCCCGGGGCAGGGAGGGGCCGGGGCAGGGGGGGGCCGGGGGCCCGGAGAAGGAGAGGCAAAAGGCGCAAGGGGTGGGCCTCTAACTGAGAGAAGAGAAGAGGCTGAAAGGGTGGGCAGAGGAAGCACCAGAGGCCCCCATTTACCCGTGAAGGCAGCGGCTTCTGGCCCTATGCTGGGAGCACTCCCCTCTCTACCAGAAGCCAGCTTCTCGTCCAGCCTTCCCAACTGGGCTCCTCCCAGAAGTGTTGCACTACAACTCCCATAATCCCACAGCCAGCTACATAGTCCAGCACATCTGGAGAGCACCTGGCTGGGCCAGGCTGTTCTAGCTCAGTGCTGCTGTTGCCATTCTTATTTCTGCTCCTGTGGTTGGACAGCTTTTGTCATCCGCAGACATTTCAGTTTATGTGGTCTGCATTATTCTCCATTCTGCTCAAATAATGCAGATTGGCTTTGCCTTCTTGGGAGGGAGGGTGGTGTTAACAGTGTTATCCCTCTGGGAGCTCATTTTAGTTGCCAAGCGGCATATAAATCCTCAGCATAAACAGATGGCATTGTGACGGGAAGGAAGTCACGCCTGCACCATTCTTCTAAACCCACCCAGAGTCCTGTGGCATCTGAGAGGTGTGCAGGGCGGCCCTGTGCATGTTTAGACAGAAAAAAGTCCTGCAGCTCTGGTCACCACACCTAAAAGAAGATACTGTAGAGCTGGAAAAAGTGCAGAAAAGGGCAACTCAAATGATCGAGGGGCTGGAGCATCTCCCCCATGAGGGAAGGTTACAACAGCTGGGATTGTTGAGCTTGGAAAAAAGGAGGGTCGGGGAGACATGAGAGAGGTGTACAAAATGATGCCTGGTGTGGAGAATGTGGAGAGGGAGACATTTTTCTCCCTCTCTCAAAATACTAGAACCCAAAGGGGTCATCCTGTGAAGCTGATGGGTGGGAGAGTCAGGACAGATAAAGGGAAGGGCTTCTTCACACAGCACGCAGTCAAACTATGGCATTCGCTACCGCAGGATGTAGTGATGGCCACCAATTTGGATGGCTTTAAAAGGAGGTTGGACAAATTCCCGGAGGAGAAAGCTATCAAGTCCTACTAGTCTTGATGGCGGTGTGCCACCTCCAGTACCAGAAGCAGTGATCCTACATACACCAGTGGCTGGGGAACATGGGTGGGAGGGTGCTGTTGCACTCGTGTCCTGCTTGTGGGTTTTCCCTGGGCAGCTGGCTGGCCCCTGTGTGAGCAGAATGCTGGACTAGATGGACCCTGGGTCTGACCCAGCAGGGCTCTTCTGACGTTCTTATGTTCTTAACTGCCCACATGGCTGGCTAGGGCATGCTGGGAATTGTAGGATTGCGCCTTTTCAAATTTAGGGTGGCCAGAGCTTTTTCTAGGCCAGAGCTGGAAGTATCAGGGAAGCCTCGGTTGGGGGACTGTAGCTAACGGAAGTGCCTGTTGCCATAAAGTGGTTGGCCTTTGAGATTCCACAAGACTTAGATCATATAACTCACAGCATCATAGGGCAGGAAGGGGCCTGCAAGACCCTCGAGTCCAACCCCCGCTCCATGCAGGAAGCCTGATTCCCAGGCGGAATCCCAAAGAAGTACTAACCAGGGCTGGCCCTGCTCAGCTTCCGGGATCAGACGAGATCGCTACCACAGACCTTTTTAAAGAAACTATTTTTAAACTTTATTTTTAATTGACATGTTTTACAATATATGGGAACATTAGGGGAAAAAAGAGACAGGAAAACGGAGATTCAAAAAAGAGATGTCCTTCTGTTTTACAGATAGAATTCTGGCATTGACCCCTGCTTGGTGCTTTCCCTGCATGGTGTTGAACTTACTCTGCCTCAACAGAGCTGTCAGATGAACTGGGTTTATGAGGTAATTTGCTGGGTTGGGGTGGGTAGAAAAGATGTTTAGTTGCGATGTCATTGTTTTCTCTCTTTGAAACAAAAATAGTTAAAGCACAGTCGATCCCCCCCCCCCCCCCCGCCGCCCGGGTCAGGAGATGTAACAGTGGAACAAGCATAGACCAGTATGTGGTCGGGGGGCGGTGGGTTAACTGACCATTTTATTTTTAATGAAATTAAAATCCCCCTGCATCTGTTTAACATGGGCTGTTGAGTTCTAGCTCACTAGAGTTGCCAACTTTTTTCTTGGTCCTACTCCTGTGTCTTTTGCAGCAGCCTGACACAGAAATGAAATAGGTGAAGCTGTTGCTTCCTTTCCGTGCCAGGGAAAGCTTTCCTGCAGAATTTGTGTGTGGGTCAGGCTGATGTCAAAGTCAGAGGAGCAGGGCCAAGACAAAAAATGAACCAACAAAAGGTCAGTCAACCAGAACAGCTTCACAGCAACTCTAGGTGGTGCTCAGGTCTGATGGACCTCCAAGCAAAGGCAGCTCCACTGTTTCGGGCCACCCCGGAATGCCTCCAAGAGCTGGGCATTTGACGAACCCCGGAGTCTTCGTTCACAGCCTGGCACTCCCGACACAACACGCTCGAACCCACAGCTCCTACAGCCTCAGCAGCTACAGAACCTTTGAAATCCAGGAGCTGCGCACGATCTGCTCCAGAGGGATGCGTGTCGGCATTGCGTGAGCGAGACCTGCCTTGGCTGCCGAGGGAAAGGCCCCTGGATGTGTTGAGACTCGCTGCTGCTGCATTGCTTCACCAAAGCAAGAGAGGGAGAGAGAGAGAGGGTGGGTGCCCTTTCTGGGTTTCCTGACTCACAGCAAGCGGCGGCCGGCGCTCTCTGGGGAGAACACTCTGGGCCGCTTCTGGCGAGAACAAGGATTCCAGCCTTGGAGGCGGAAGCCATTCACAGGAAAACAAACTCACATTTCTCAGAGCCAGGGAGCCGGGCCTTGGACACAGAGAGCTGCCTGAGGAGAGGGTGGCCAGGGAACTTCTGTCTGCCTCCTCTGCCCAAGAGGCGCTGGGAAACTGGTCAGCCTAACTAGCCACTCCAGGCTGAAAGGACAGAGAAGCTCATAGGAAGTGCAACCTCACTGCTGCCACATAAAGATGCCCTTGAGGGACTCTGGCTGGCCTGCGCAGCCCCCTGGAAAGGTAATGCCCCCTCCTCGCCCCACCTCTTGCAAGACCTGTGAAGTTGATGCCTGTGTTGCCACATTGTGGGGGTTGAGTTTGGGGTGGCTTTGGGTCAGACATGGTGGCTGACACCAGGGAGGCCCAGGAGGAGGTGCCAGCGGGGGGGGGGGAGCATCAGAACGGTCCACCTTCCCCAAGCCCTCACACAACAGGGCATGCTCAAGTGAGCCTCCTTAACCTGGAGCTGAGCATCCTCTCCTGCAAGCTGAGCATCCCCTCATACTGACCTTCCTGGGGTGTTGGCTGGAGCGGTGGGCCTTTGACCAGTCTTTGCAAAGGCTGGGTCTCCCCGCACTCTGTAGGCAGGCTGGCCCCTTCCCCCAGGAAAGTGCATTCAATGGGGCAGGCGCTGACACACGACATGGTCCCCCCTCTTGTCCCCATCTGAGAAAGGGACCTACGCAGAGGAAGGGCACCCTAGGAAGGACTTGGGGCGCTCTCTGCTCACGAGCCTTGCTAAAAGGCCAGTTAAGGGGGTGAGTTCAGGGGTGGTCTTTTGCCTGCCCTGCCCTCCAAATCCCAGCTGCAGACCAGAGGGCTGGTGCCACCGTCTGTTGATGATGTTACAGGAGCCACTTTTGAGCGGTGTGGACTTGGACTCCTGCACTGAGCGGGGGCTGGACTCGCTGGTCTTGTAGGCCCCTTCCAACCCTACTCCTCTATGATTCTGTGATTATGCAAAAGAGGTTTCCTGGTTTGCTGCAATGTGTATGGACAGGAGATGCTGCAACATGTGAAGGAGACACATGTTTGGAAACTGATGGAAAAGTCCATGGTTCCTCCATGATTGTGGACATACGTTACGTTGCACATCAGGGCAATAGTGCAAAATGGCCTTTATGCACTAGCAGGATCTTACCAGAAGCACTAGGGAAACTCTGGCTTTGAGTGTGTGTGTAGGGGGGTGTCCCTGTCTGTCACATGCCCCTGAGGGTTTGGGGATGTGCTTCTCCCCCTCACACTTTACATGTTTATTGGAGCAAACGTGGTGTACCTGCGTGTGAAATGGCTCTGAAAGCTGCCACAGTGCCCAGCTTGGTAACAAACTGGGAGTGAAGAACGCCCTAAAAAAGAGGGACTTCTACCATCATACCCTGTTGGGTTAGCGAACAGCTGCTGGTTTCTTCTGAACAGAAACTCAGCTTGAATATGTGTCACTGAAATAAATGTGCATCTCTGACCCCTTCTCCTTCCTTTTCTTCTCTTGTCTGTGTTGAATTTTAGAGTGGAAGCTCCTTGGAGCAGGGACTGGTCATCTTGCATTCTGTAAAGCACTGGGCAGATTGATGGTAGCTAAATAAATAAGAAATATTAATTATATATGAACTGTGATACTAGGGCTATTTGCCTTCCTATAATGTCTGTCTGTCTGTCTGTCTTCCCCTTACCAGTGAAATTGACTAGACCACAACCCTTCTAGTCAATTTCACCACCTCTGTTGCCCCCCCCCCCCCAGCCCTGCCCCAAGAGGCCGCCCTTCCTATTACGTTTATGAAGTTTTTAAGCTACTCAGTCCCAGACCCAAGATTACCTCCACAGTAGCTGGGGTTAGGGCTCCCATTTCCCTTCCAAAACGATCAAGCGTACACAGCCAAATGCTGCCATCCCCAGGTCTGTTGTCATTTCTGGGAGTTCTGTGCCAGGAAACGTGGTCAAGATCAGGCCATCAGCTCCTTTTCTTCTCCATACACACTTCAGACTGCAGTGTGGATTCTAATCTGTGTTAGTCAGTAGTAGAAAACAAATAAATAGATCAGACCCAGATGTCTTCCAGGTGTGTTCTTTATTATTATTTTATTATTTATTACATTTCTACACTTCCCCGTAGCCGAAGCTCTCTGGGCAGTTTACAGAGATTAAAATGTTAAAATACAATATGCAATATATACAATTCTTGTTCTCATGCATCTAGGAACCTCATTTTCTTTCCTCTTTTCCTTCTGATCCGCTCCCTCTCTGGTCACTGCCCATTAGAAGGGCCAGCTGCAAATTCATCCCCACCCTACCTCCTGCATGCCACTTCTCAGAAGTTCCACACTTTCTGCCCATCTGTTCAGTAATTTTGTTTTTACTAAACAGATGGCTAGAAAGTATGGGAAATTAGGCGCCCATCTGCCCCCCATACCCAGACATTTCAATGTGGATATTCCAGGATTGCCAAATAGTTGCAGAAGTGTTGCGCCAGCTTGGTGGATCTGCCGTGTTTTGAAAGAAGGGGCATCTATTGTATGTCACAAAGCTGCTGTGATGTTGTGGAATAAGGAAATCCCCTTGGAATAAGGGTTATCTGGCAACTGAAGGACACCCCCCCCCCCCCGCTGCCATTTCCTTTAGTAGTTGGAACTGTTCAGACAAGTGACATTTTCTTTAGGGCTCTTTTTGGAGCGGGCCTTTCTCAATTCTCGCACTACGTACTTCTTTCCCAGCATCTTTTGCCTGCTGCAGATTTTACAGCCGCTGTTCATGAACTTTGAGCACACAAGAAAGTTGGGATCACAAGACAAGATAGATCAGGGCTTGGCAGAAGTAGCTGGGAGAGCTAGTGACCTTCTATCCTCTTCCTCTTGGATTTAACTGTTAAAACCAGCCCACACAATGCAACACAGGAGTGCAGCCATTGCCATGCCCAGCCATTGGGGTGAGAGCCAGCGGAAGGGGGTAAAAATCCTGAGAAAGCGTCAGGCCAGTGATGGACATGTCAGTTGCTTTTTATCACATAAAATGTGCAATCTAAAACATACATTTGCTCTCTTACGAGTATCCCTGTGATGTACTGCAGTTATTCCAGTTTTGTAAAAGGGAGAGAAAAATCACTTGGCTAAGGTGATATAGCAGCCATCCCCAACCTGGCGCTCTCTAGAGGTGTTGGACTACAACTCCCATCATCCCCAGCCAGCATAGCCGAATGGCGGGGTGCACACTTTGCGAGCAGAAGGAGGCGCAGGGAGAGCAGGACCCCGCAGCAGACCCCTCGCGCTGCCAAAGACTCTGAGGAGTCTTTGGACCCTGGCACTTCAGCCGCAGGATTGGAGGTCTCCACACCAGTTGCCCGGGTTCCTGGCTGGTTCTCAAGCCCCCTCCCTGCCGTGCCGAGGGTCCCAGGAGCAGGGGAGGCAACACGCCTGGCAGGAGCTGCAGGACCGCTGGCAAATGCCTGGCTGGCTGCGTGTGGGAGGAGGGGGAAGCTGACATGAGCCCCTCTGCGCCAAGCAGAGAGGCGCTCTGCAGAGACAGAGCAGAGCAGCCCAGAGGACGGGACAGGAGCCTGGCTGAGCTGGGCAGGGAGCCAGCTTCTTCCCTGGGAAGGACTGAGCCAGGCAGAAGAAGCGGCCCGGGCAAAGAGGGCGGAAGGGCACCAAGGCAAAAGGGCTGAGTGTGCACACTGGGGGTCTTGATAGGGGGGCTGTCACAGGGGTGAGTCGAGTTCAGCCTAGCATGGTCCACTTGTGTGTGGTTGTTCTTTAACTGGAACATGGTGGTCCTCTGATGTGTGTTAAATTTACAAAGCAAAAATAATTGAGAGGGGACCGCTCAGGCCTCGCTAAGAGCTTAGACAGAGCTAACGTACCCACACACTACAGTCGTCATCTGAGGCCCTCGCCCAAGTGCCTCCTCCAAGGGAGTCTTGGAAGATGGCAACAAGGGAGAGGGCCTTCTTTGTCGTGGCCCCCAATTATGGAACGCTCTCCCCATTGACCTCTTTTTGGCACCAGGTTAAGACTTTCCTCTATTCCCAGACACCTGACAGCATATGATGAGATTTTTAAAAGGTCCTGCAATTTTTATTGCTGGTTGTGCAAAATTGTTTTATATTTTTGTATGCAGTGGTTTTATCTTATGTCAATTATATTGTATTTTTAGGGGTTTAATCTTTGCAAACCACCCAGAGAGCTTTGGCTATTGGGCAGCATTCCTAATGCATCAGCGCCACTTTGGAAACAAGTCTGGGTAATTTCAACCCCCCCCCCGCCCCCGCAGAGGAATTCAGATGTGGGGAATGTCTGTTTCTGTTCCTTCCACAACTGCTCGTTTCACCACTGCCTGCGCTCCAATCATACGAACACATGAAGCAGACAGGCTGCAGCTGATGTTTGCAGGCGGGCTATGGCAATGTCAGGAAATGGGGGTGACTCGCCTTTGGCTGGTCCCTATCAGCCTGTCAGCGTCTGTCAGTCGCTTGTCTCCCGGCGGCTTCTGAGGCTGATCTGTGTAACACCCAAAGGAGGGATGGACAGCTGGTTCAGCACGTCAAGGGAGAGAGAGAGAGATGTTAATTTGCACTTCTCGTAACTCACGTCATTTCCATCTGTGTGTTTTTTTTCCTTCTAAAAAATCATTACACAGAAAGATAAGAGGTATTACACAGGTTAAAGTAAACATCAAGTGTAAGAGAGAACAGATCTGTAAACAAAAGTACTTGTGAGTCTGATATCTGGATATTTTTCATGCCTATAAATGTCAGATGGGAAGTCGTGTTAGGAGCTGTGAGACCAGTCATGCATTTAGAAATGGTGCGAATGGGGGGCGCGTGTGGTTGAAAGAGCAAATAGCTGGTGCAGGGAACCTGATCCAGACTGGGACCCTGCCAGGGTGGGGTCGGGGAAACTTTGACCCTTCATTCCCCACTGCAGTCCCAATCCAGATGAGGCCCAGATTATGTCACAGCTTAACTGGTTTATCTTGAGAGTGTGATGCAGAGGCTGATACATTGGGACGGAAAGGCGCAGGGTCAGCTTGGGGCCATTTCAAGGGGAAAAGCTCCAAGTCGTTCAAGACAACATTGCACTTAAGGCAGGGGTGAGCGACTCCGGCGCACCAGCAAAATATAATGAGCTGCAGGGCCATGGCAGATCTGCATATCATTACTCGCCTGTAATGAACTTAATTTGAGCACAGCTTCAATGAATGTGGCAGATGCCAAACCAGACTTGCCGGGCGGGTTGCTGCTCTCATGCTGCCGTGGGGTGAGCCGTCCGGGAGCTGCGAAGGAATCGTCCCACTGTGGGGGCTGTGCAAGGCAAGGTTGATGCCATGCAGTGCTTGGGAGTTGTTGCCGGCCTTCCAGGGGTAACGAAATCAGATGAGTGGTGTCAGGGTGGACACTGAGCCCATAGAATCCCAGAGTAGTTCTGATTCGGAGGAAGAGCAGTCGCTCCTGGGAGAGGAGTGCGCCCCTTTTTCCCAGGGCCCACAGCTGACAGAGATTCCTCCCACCAGCATTCCTAGATTAGAAAGCAGTCCAGGGAGTGACCCAGCACAGATAGCAGACTGGGTGGATGCGCGGCGCAGACGCAGAGAGCGGCGCCAAATGGAGGGTGCGGAAAGGAGGTGTAGCGCCCGGTTGGCGCTCACAGAACGGTTGCGCCCAGAGGATCCAAGGGAAAAGGGGAGGGATTCTCCCTAGTCCTTATATTCAGGGGTCTGCTAGTAATTGCCTTTCAAACGGGGACCAACTGTTCCAACTTAGGGCATAGGGATGCTGCTGCTCAGATCTAGTTGCTACCTGTAGAGCTGTTAAGTTGTAAAAGAAGAATAAAGCTTGGAAAAGAATCCCTTTGTCTGTGTCTGGACTTGGCTACTGGATTAGACTGAGAGAGCCCTCCAAGGAGCCCTTGACAAGTGGCTGGGTCGCGCTTGGACATCCAAAGGCACCCGTTTCTGTAGGCACAGGCACAGCATGTGGGGCTCCCAAAGGCGATCACCCAGCACAGGGAGCAGAGCAGCGCTAGGAGATCAACGATGGATCTGTGAGCCAAGGCGAAGTATGGGCAGGAAAATGGTCTCCTGAGGCACATGTGTGAAAAGCAACATGGGGTAGAGCAGGGATGCACCCCCCCCCCCGTACTTTAGCTGAGAGCCAGCGTTGGCGAGAGTGTTGGACTGGGAGCCAGGAGACCCAGGTCCCAGTCCCCACTCGGCCATGGAAGCTCACTGCGTGACTTTGGGCCAGTCACACGCTCTCTGCCCAACCCACCTCACAGGGTTGTTGTTGTGAGGATAAAATGGAGAGGAGGAGGATTCTGTACGCTGCCTTGGGTTTCTTAAGGAGGAAAAAGGTGGGATATAAATGTAATAAATAAACAAACTGCTGATTTACTTATATTTTATTCATTATTTATTTATTTTAGAGTATATACTGCTTCCCATTAAAAAAAAACCACCCAAAGCACTTCACAACAAATTCATAGAATCATAGAATCATAGACTAGTAGGGCTGGAAGGGGCCCACAAGGCCATCGAGTCCAACCCCCTGCTCAATCCGAGTCAGAGTATCCCTGACAGATGGCTGTCCAGCCTCGTCTTGAGTGCCTCCGGTGTGGGAGAGCCCACCGCCTCCCCAGGTAATTGGTTCCATTGTCGTATTGCTCTAACAGTCAGGAAGTTTTTCCTGATGTTCAGCTGGAATCTGGCTTTCTGTCACTTGAGCCCATTCTTACGTGTCCTGCACTCTGGGATGATCGAGAAGCGATCCTGGCCTTCCTGTCTGGGACAGCCTTTCAAGGACTTGAAGAGCGCTATCCTACCTCCCCTCAGTCTTCTCTTCTCAAGGCTAAACATGCCCAGTTCTTTCAGTCTCTCTTCATAGGGCTTTGTTTGCAGTCCTCTGATCATCTTTGTTGCCCTCCTCTGAACCCTCTCCAGTTGTCTGCATCCTTCTTCAAGTGTGGTGCCCAGAACTGGACACAGTACTCCAGATGAGGCCCAACCAGTGCTGAGTAGAGGGGGACTAGTACTTCCCGGGGTTTGGAAGCTATGCTTCTATGAATGCAGCCCCAAATAGCATTTGCCTTTTTTGCAGCCACATCACATTGTTGGCTCATATTCAGCTTGTGATCGACAGCAATTCCAAGATCTTTCTTGCTTGTAGTGTGGTTGAGCCACATATCCCCCATCTTGTAACTGTGCTTCTTTTCATTTGGTTTCTTTTTCCTAGGTGCAGAACTTGGCATTTCTCCCTATGAAATGTCATTCTGTTGTTTTCTGCGCAGCGCTCCAGTCTATCCAGATCACTTTGAATTTTGCTTCTGTCTTCCAAAGTATTAGCTATCCTGCCCAATTTTGTGTCATCTGCAAATTTGATCAGCATTCCCTGCACCTCCTCCTCCTAGTCATTAATACAAATGTTGATGAGCACTGGGCCCAGGACTGAGCCCTGCGGTACCCCACTCGTTACCTATCCCCAGCTGGAGAAGGTCCCAATTATAAAACAGTGCATCGTTATAAAAGCACAAGAACATTTAGACAAGTTAATGGTTGGGCAAAGCTGGATAAACAAGTGTGTTTTTATTCATTGTCGAAAGCACATGATCCTCAGTGCCTGATGCATCACAGAGGGGAGGCCGCCATTCCAGAGGGAGGGGCCCACCACAGAGAAGGCCCACTCATAGAGCTCATGCTTTTCTTGCTAGCAGCAAAGAAAGAGTGATCTGTATGAGGGTTGCTGGCGGAGGGGGTGGAGAGAAGGCCCCCACCCTCTCCACCAGATCACTCCATACTCACTCTTCCTCGAGCATACATGCAGACACACAAGCTGCGGGTTCAGACAGAATTGTGATGGCTGTTTCCTGACACATCCTAGTTCTGAAGCCAGTGCAGGCCAGGCTGTTGCAGAAGCAGCAGAAGGGAGCCTGTCGTAATTGCATGTGCGCACACTCAAAGTGGTCCTTGGTGTGAGGACTGGGATTTATTTTCATCTGTGAAATGTTGCATCAGAGTTCCAAGTGCTGTCTCTACCTCCCTTGATAAAGTTCAGAGAACGCAATAAAAAACACAAACATTCCATTTAAAACCCTGTAAGGGTGATGGTGGACAAGCCCTCAGCTGAGCACCGGTGCTTGACAGCACAGGAAGCACTTGTCCCCGCGCAGTGGTTGCAGAGTTCCCTCGGGCTCTCGGAGGACGAGCGCGAGAGCTCTCTGGCACAGCAGCCGGTGTATCTTCCCAGAGTTCCAGCTGTGTCAGCCCCTCACAGGTGTCTTGCACCCCCCTCCCACGTGGCGTGAAAACGTGGGCCCCAAAGACTCCTTTTCCTTGCTGCTAAGAACCCCAAGCAGGAACACCCAGCAACTGCCAGTACAGACGTCTGGCATCATATATGTAAAAACCTGTCTTCTGATCTACCAACCCACTTCTGTTTCAGACAGGCGGTCATACACAATTGCCAAAGATACTGTCTTAAGAGTGACTTCCCCTACTTCTTCTTCTCTGTTTCTTGACAGCTGCGAAGTTAGCACCCAAGCGCCCCTCCATCTTTCTGAACATTCCCAGCTACCATCTGCCAGTAAGCAACCATGAAGCCGGCCTGGTCTTTTGGGTGCCTCCTGATGTTGGCGGTCGCTCTGGTCGCAGATCCAATGCCAAGAATAACCTTTCAGGGAGGTAAGTAACCCAAATAATGTCAGAGACAGCAGGGAACAGGGGAAATAATAAAGCAACGAGTGAGATTTGGGCCAGGGTAGGGGCCGTGGTGGCTTAGGGGCCATGGTGGTTTAGTGGTTAAGATGCTGAACTGTAGACTGGAAGGTCAGCAGTTCGAGACCCGAGTGCCGCGTGACGGAGCGAGCTCCCGTCTTCAGTCCCAGCTCCTGCCAACCTAGCAGTTCGAAAGCAAGAAATTGCAAGTAGATAAATAGGCACCGCCTCGGTGGGAAAGGTAACGGCGTTCCGTGCACCACGGTGTTCAGTCATGCCGGCCACATGACCACGGAAGCGTCTTCGGACAGCGCTGGCTCTTCGGCTAAGAAACGGGGATGAGCACCGCACCCTAGAGTCGGACACGACTGGTTGGGGACACCTTTACCTTTTTTTAGGGAACCTGGGCTGTATGTAGAGCTCGACTGCACTGCAGAAATGGATACTAAGAGTAGAATTTCCATGTCCTGAGGATGTGTCGGCATTCATTCTAATAAAAAACAAAAACATGAATAAGTTTCTAGGCCTCGTGGTTGTGAAGGCAGGCTTAAAACTGCCTGTTGCTACTGCACACAAACAGGGGTGTGACAATTGTCCTTGAGGAAAAAAGATACCCACCCACCTCACTCCAACATTTAGGGTTGCTGGCCAGTTAGTTTCTTTCTGGCCTGGCCAGTAAAACCATGTCTTTATCAATAAAGTAGTATTAGGGGCAGGAAAGACAGTGAATTTGAAATTCTGCCATGCTTTTGATTTTTATTTCATCCATTTTGTGTGGTTTTTGTCTTGCATGCCGCTTTGAGAGGATTCCACCTTTAAAGGCACCCTAAAAATAATTTTAAATAAAATAAAATTTCTTCATTACCTGATCTCCTGCACTGAAATGGTCTCCCAGACAACACTTGCCTGTGTTACCTCTCTCTCCCTCCCTCTTCTCAAAATCCACCTTTTCTCTGAACCTTTTGACACAACCTCTTAGTCCCCGCGCCCTGCTGTAATTAAGCGCAAGTCCTCATAAATAAATAAATGCCCCCTCCCCACCCATCTACCTCTGCTTCTAACTCCCCCTTCCTCTGTGGTCACCCATGTGTTGAATCTTAGATTTATTCACTTGTTAAATTTATGTCCTGCCTTTCCACTAAAATTAGTGCTCGAGGCAGCTAACAGTGAAATACGAATAAAATAACAAAGTTATAATTAAAAATTAAAACTCATCAAATAAACACACATCCCAATAAAAACTTCAAATAAAAAGACACCAGTAACAAGGAGGGGTGAGGGAAACTGCAGCACCCACCAGATTAGCAGGGAGCTCCAGAGGCTGGGAGCAGCTTCCAAGAAGGCTCCCTCTTGCATTCTGTCCCAATGTGCCTCTGGCAGCGGTGGGACAGAGAGAAGGTCTTTGTCATTGTAAGCAGATGGGGGCAGGGACCTGTTCTTGTTGCTCATCTGGAAAGCACCATGCACAGTGCTGGCGTTCTCCCTCCCTCTATCTGTCTAAAATGTGCCAGTTCTCCTGGCTCTTCTGATCACCCATCAGGTCCCATTCTGGCCGTGCCCTGACCTACAGATTTCTCCCGACTCCACCCCTGAGTCATCACTTTCTGCTTTGGTTCTGTCTGCTCCTCTGGCCCTGTCTAGACAAGAAGCTGGACGTTTTAAATTCAGCGCCTTGAAGCTCTGCCTGCACTCCTGGCAGCAAACCAGCCATGTGGCCCAGAAGGCGAGAGGAATGCAGGGCATCAGCCGAATGCAGGCGTGCTTTGCCTGTTCTAACAAACACATACAGTGGAGCGAGCGTGTGACCGGGTTTGCATGGTCACGGAGGGACAGTGGGCATTTCTACTGCAGCGTAAAATCCTGCACTTAAAGTGGGGCTTTCTGCCTCCGTTTTAAATGCAGGATCACCACTGACTCCCATTATGTGTGCTTTCTTCCCCCCTTCTTCTCCTTCCAGTATCTTTCATTGGTCTCGCTCCTCTTCTTGCCTCTTTTCCTCTTTCATGGCGGGAACTCAAGCGGAGCACAGCGGGGTACTTTGATAGCTCATGAGCTGCGATCCGTTTAAAAACGGGACAGAGGGCATTTGGTGCAGGAGACGCCCTGGATGATCACAGCATCATGTAAAGGGCCTGCAAACTTCCGTGAAGGAGCCCTCTCAATCGCCGGATAAAAGCTCCGCGTGATGAAACCCAATGAGCCATGGTGGCTCATTTTCCCTCCCCACGCGTGCTGGTCGAGAGCCGCCTAATTAGCATACTTACCCTCGCCAGGCGCAGGTTGTCGTGATGTCCAAACGCGGCAGGGGTGGGGTGATTTACAAGCCACCCTGAAGCACATGGCTTGTTCTGGGGTTGCCAGCAGCCCACCCTGTGTGTGTGGTGCCACCGTGTCCAGCCCCAACACAGATGCACTTCTTAGTACACCCATGGAGAGCCCCAGATGCATATCTGTCCTCCCAGAAGGTTTTCCCTGCACGTTTGGGAACCAGACAGACATCCTCCTGAGTGCATCATTGGCATTGTCATGCCACCCGCGCCCACTCTGCGAACGGGCCGAGGAAGGCTGCCGGTTCAAAGCTCTCCCCGTGCCGCCCTGCGGTAGAGCCCTCACCGCAGCTATGTACAGGATCATCGTGTGGCAATGTCCACCATGCTTCTGGACGGCTGAGCACAAGCGACGGGGCCCAGGCCAGAGGCTCGTGGCAGAGGCCACGTTCGAGGGCGACGTCCTGATTTGGAGCTCAGTCTCTTGGCCACCACAGCCACTGCACCAGCCTTCCCCAAGCTGGCGCCCTCCAGATGTGTGGGACTGCAACTCCCATCATTCCCAGACAATGGCCGTGCTTGCTGGGAATGATGGGAGTTGTAGTCCAACACAGCTGGGGCCACCAGGTTGGGGAAGGCTGCACTATACCACCCGTGATATCTTGGGATCTTCTGGGTATCATGTTCTGCTGTATAGGCTGCATGCTCTTGCGCAAAGGCGAGTGTGTGCGCGTGTGGTATATGTGGGTGGAGAGGCTTTCTTAGGAGACTGCTGGCTTCCGCTCTTCTAACCATCCTTCCCATTTTAGCACTACACGGGTCTGAAAAGAGACAGTTCAACCCACCGTGGCGGCCACTGAAGCACTCTGTGCAAGTGAGCTCATTCGGGGAGGGGGGGAGGGAGGGTTCTTTTTTTTCTACCCAAAATAGAGTCCGCCGGTAAAAGCTGTGTCTTCCGGCACTAATTATTCTGGCATCTGCGCTGACACACAGAAAACAAACAGCAGCTGCCCATCTCTCCAGCTCTCAGCTGTCTCTTGATTCTTTCTTCCCTGTCTCCTTTTCTATCATTTTGACTTTGAGATGGGAGCAGCAGGAGGGATGGATGAGAAATTGGCTGGATTTGCATTTTAATGTGGGATCACCCTAATTCACACCTCCCAGAACCCAAACACATTTTGCGGTTGGAAATCTGCACATTTCCGAGTTTGTGATGTCTTTTGCAAAACCCCGCAAAATGCATTCAACAATATGGGCATATTTGAAAAATGTGCAGGGAAAAAATGTGTACAGTTCTGAAACGTGCACAAACGTGCTTTCATCAATGGGTGCATGTGTACAAAAATGCATATGTTTGAAACATATGCACAAAAAATGCACACATCTTGAAAAACTCACAAAAAATGTACAAATGTTTGTGCAAGGGGGAAAAAAGAGGCCCACATGGTACCAGAATGGATCAAGCCTAAGAGTGCTCTCCCTGAAGTCAGGCTAACTTCAGAAGCATGGGGGTGGGGTGTCCCTGCTGCTGCTGCTCTTCACCTTGGAGAGCAGAGAGACATCTGAGCTTAGTGCCCTGGCGACAAGCTCAGCTGCACCAGGGGCTCTGCTGGGAGTTGAGGTGAGTGTAATCTCATAGGACCCCATCTATGCCCTGGTTGGAGGGTGGGGAACATGGAAAGAACACATTTTGGTTGGCTACCAAGACCACCTAAGATTTGTTGACACCCGTGTGTGTGTGTGTGTGTGTGTGTGTGTGAATGAAATATATTTATATAACTATATATCACACATTTAAACTAGAAATTCTTCTGAAATTCTTCCTGGATTTTGTAGTTCTGAATCAATGGGTCTTGATTCTGAACCGGTACCGATGCATTAGGAATTCCTTCCCCATTGTTCTGTTATTGTTTTGTCTGAATTTTGTGCAGAATAGTGCACATACCCCGTTTGAGGTAGCTTTTAGTGCCATCAGTTTGTTTTTGCCTCTCCCCTGCCCCCATCTTACCAATATGGATGAGCATATGCTTTAATAAAACACTGCAAAAAGGCCATCTTGATGTGTTTGTGAACATGATGACATCAAGATTCTTGTGGTGTGGAGTTTTTCCAAGGATCATATGTGCACATCAGAAAAACGCACACACGAGGAAGAAACTTCATGCAACCCTATGCACAACAACACGAAGCAGGCACTTTTGTACTGTTTTACCAATGTGCGCATATGCGTTGTTACCACAGAGTGGAGGGAGGTGGGAATGAACGGAAGGAGCTGAAGGCTGCATTGGACTGTGCATGCTCCAGTTCTGGAATTCACTTTAGACATTCTCCAAGTTAAAGCAGAATTCAGGAGGAGTGGAACATCCGCAGGGCAGAGCGAGACTCTCACGGAGCTCTAAAGGAGGGGAGGGAGGAACAATTAAAAACTAAAATCTCAGCTGTTCCTTTAAGAGCAGGGAAGAATAAAAAGTAGAAACGAAACTTTGCATTTGAAGCTAGTACTCTGAGGTACTAAAAAGGCACAAATTAATTTTTATAAAAAATAAAAATAAGTGTTTGTCAATCATTCCAGTGCTTCTTAATCTGTAGTCCACATGTCTGGAAGGCAGAAGCAAGTTTAATTATTACTGTGCGATTGGATAGAAGTCCACCTGCATGGTTTTTTCCTTCTATCTCCACTAATCAAAGGGACTAGAGAGGTTTTTTTTTTTAATGAAAGCTGTCAATGTAGGGAGGAGCTTGAAATAGCCTTGAGGGGTCCGGCCCTCTGTGGCTACAGACCTTGTTGGATCATGGCCCATACTTTTCCCCATTATTTATTTATTTATGACGTTTCTATACCACCCAATAGCTGAAGAGCTCTGGGCGGTTTATCCATCATCCACAGCCAGATGGCGGCGCTTGTGGGCAAATAGCTCCTGTGTGCATTGGTCCCCTGGCCCGGAAGGTCCCTCCCACTCCCTGTCACTGCCTAGGGACCTGCTCTCATTATTCAGTTTGCAAGTAGAGGGGACTGACCTGGAGATTAGGTCCTGATCTCATTAGAGATCAGGTCCTGAGATTAGAGACCTCTTAGATTAGAGATCTCATTAGAGATCAGATCATTGATCAGATCATCCATCATCAATCAGATCATCGATCATAGATAGATCATAGACAGACAGATCATAGATCATCTATCATAGATCAGATCATAGACCATAGATAGATAGATAGATAGATCATAGATCATCTACCATAGATCAGATCATAGACAGATAGATAGATAGATCATAGATCATCTACCATAGATCAGATCATAGACAGATAGATAGATAGATCATAGATCATCTACCGTAGATCATAGATCAGATCATAGATAGATCATAGATTAGAGATCTCGTGAGAGAGATCAGGTCCTGATCTCATCATTCTGTCTGCAAGGAGAGGGGACTGGAGGCCCCCCCCCCACTGCAGGTGGCTGCAGCTGGATCAGGAGCCAATGACGTTGTTGCGGGAAACGTGGACTGCAGCTCCAGTCACCCTGACCACTGGCCATGCTTGCTGGGGCTGATGGGAGTTTGGCAGGATCTACCCTGGAGCGCCTTCCTTCTGTGGGGCACTGCTGTGCCAGTATTTGTTCCAAGTCCGGTTGCTGCTCTGTGGGCCCACGTTAGTTAATTCAGCGCGGTTTTCGCTGTGTTTGCGATGCGCTGGGAATCGCCCCATGCCGGTGCATAATGTAGTAATTGCGGGCGACGCAGGAGGAGTCTGAAAGGGACTTGATGGTGCACGGCAACTGCTGTCCCTGGAAAAACGTCATAAAGGTGGTCTGGGGAAAAGCAGACTGTTGAGGGAGAAATAGCAGCAGGGTAATGGGTTGGTGAGTGAGTCAGGCATTGTTGTAATGGTAAAAAAGATCCGGCGTAGATCTGACCTTGGAGTCAAAAACACCTGGACCACCATAGGTTCCCCAGCCCTGCGTCAGGCCCCATCTGGCCCCCGCTAGCTGCTGTTCTTGGCCTGGCCGCTCAGGCTGAACGTCTCGTCCCCCAGGGCGAACTCGACTGAGCCAGCCACGTTCATCCATGCCCATGTCTGCCGCATTCATGTAGAGCTAGAGCTGGAGGTCTGCCTCTTACTCCAGATGGGGTGTGCATTTAAATGAAGACCAGGCCATCTGGAGGAAGCCCTAACAGGGCCTGTCAAGCCCTCCCCAGCCCTCCACATCACCCATCTCCTGGTCACCAGCCATGACCTCACCCTCCAGTGCAGAAGCACCTAGCAGACGCTCCCCTCAGTTTAAGGAACCTTCCTATCTGCTGCCCTCTCACTTCCTCCTGTAGCTGGCTGTCAAGGTGGTTTCCAGCTCGTGTTTGTCATAGTGCGCCAGGCGCAGTTAACCATCCCCTCTAGCAAGCCCGCCCGCCCGCTCGGCGCTTCAGCACTTCTCCAAACTGCATCTCGCCACTTCCCCACCCAAACCACCTTTTCCAATGAAGTGGGGAGCTACAATTCTGAAGAGAGCCACAAGTCTCAGCTTGAAGGAGGTTTTGCAGCTATTTTCATCTAGCAGAGCTCACTCACAGCTCAGTTGACAGAAGGGCACTGTAGCCAGGGTGGGCAACCGGAGGCCGCAGGGGCCAGATCCCGCCCCAGAGGTGCCCCATCCAGCCCCAAACAAAACTCCAATCCCAGGCGTCTCTCTGGCACAAAATGTACCTCACTTCTAATTTACTAAACATTGGAGAGTGTGCAACTGCCCACCCCCATGCGCAAGCCAAGACACAGGCAAGGTGTGGTGATGGTCACCACCTTGGATGGCTTTAAAAGGGTATTATCAAATTAACGGAGGAGAAGGCTATCAGTGGTTGCTAGTCCTCATGGCTGCTAGTCACCTCCAGTATCACAGGCAGCATGCCCACGTACACCAGTTGCTGGGAAACATGAGCTGGGGAGGGTGCTGTTGCTCTCCTGTCCTGCTTATGGGCTTCCCACACTTGGCCACGGTGCAAACAAAATGCTGGACTAGAGAGCCTTTGGTCTGATCCAGTATCACCCTTTGTACGTTCTTAAATGACAGTGGGATATTACAGGATCACAAGTATTATTTTCTTGGGATCCAAGATCACCGCAGACGGTGACTGTAGCCATGAAATTAAAAGACACTTGCTCCTTGGGAGGAAAGCTATGGCAAACCTAGACAGCATAGTAAGAAGCAGAGACATCACCTTGCCGACAAAGGTCCGCATAATCAAAGCTATGGTTTTCCCAGTAGCAACGTATGGCTGTGAGAGCTGGACTATAAGGAAGGCTGAGCGCCGAAGAATCGATGCTTTTGAACTGTGGTGCTGGAGAAAACTCTTACGAGTCCCCTGGACTGCAAGGAGGTCCAATCAGTCCATCCTAAAGGAAATCAACCCTGAGTGCTCATTGGAAGGACAGATACTGAAGCTGAAGCTCCAATATTTTGGCCACCTAATGCGAAGAGAAAACTCCCTGGAAAAGACCCTGATGCTGGGAAAGACTGAAGGCAAAAGGAGAAGGGGACAGCAGAGGATGAGATGGCTAGATAGCATCACCGATGCAATGAACATGAATTTGAGCACACTGCGGGAGAGAGCGGAGGACAGGAAGGCCTGGCATGCTATGGTCCATGGGGTCACAAAGAGTCGGACACGACTGAACAACAACAACAACCTGTTCAGTAGCGGTGGTGGTGATGGTACTACGACTATGACTATTATTATTTTGCAAAGCCCCTAAAATTCTCTAACCATTGCAGAGATTAGAAAACAAGGGAGACCCTGCCTCGCAGTCTTACAATGAAATAGACATGAATGACCCAAAAGGAAAGGGGAATAGGGGGGGAAGAAGAAAACAAACAAAGTGAAACCAGTTCAGAAAGTCCCAGAAGAGCCACTCCATGAACACTGGCGCTTTACTGGATGGTGCCATGGCGCGCCGTGATGCCATCTGTGTGGGTGCTTCTGGCACGTTCAGCAGAGGGGGGGTGTTTGTCTTGGAGTCTCTTAAACCTCCGAGAGCTGTGCACACGCTCCGTTCAGAATTAAACCTGGATGCATGCTTTGGTCTTCTCTTACACCTGAAATGGCTTGTTTTTGGTGTTGAAGGACCGCCTGCGCTCAGAGGAGCCCACCTTGTGAGTTACAGATCTGAGTAGGCTTCCTGGCTGGAAAGAAGCCGGCCCAGACGCAGCGGGTTGCCTCTTCTGAGGGCGCACGACACGGCTACGTCTCTGCAGGCATGTGGCAGAATGAACTGCTCCCCCCCCCCCCCGGTGAAGGCTGAGTGGATAGCAGCCAGGCCAGAGTAGTGAGTCACGCAGGGGCACAACGAGGCGCCTCCTCTTGGAGGGTGGGTGCTTTCATCCCACAGACAGTTGGGGAACGATGGGCTTCACATAGGAGAGGCGCGCTGATCTTGATGGGGAGCGGGAGCAGGATCTGCGCCCGCTGCCAGCCTTGCTGCTGCCAAGGCCCTGCAGGTCCACTGCTGGCACCTGCCGTAGCCCCCCTTTTCCAGGGCTGCTGTGCAGGACAGGGCATCTCTGGGGCACCTTTTGACTGTCCGACAGAGTGCCACTCCGTCATAGCGTTGCTCCAGGGCTTTGTGGAAGAGCGTAATGGCGCCCCCACACGCATGCGCACTGGGCCCGTAACCGCCCGGAGCAACACTCCATCACAGGCCCTACAGGGCACTGCAGGCCCCGTGGCTCCTAGCACCCAGCACCCACCTCCAGGGCTCATCGGGGGCCCAACGATGTGTGCGTGTGGGGAACGTAGCAAGGCCCCCTGAGACCCAGACTTGGCCGGAGAGAGGGGGATGCTCCAAGCCCTTTAAGCCCTAGAGCTGGCCTCCTGATCCTGTGCGAGCCCAACCCCGCGCCCCCCGACCTTCATCTCAGGCCCTGCTCTGTGTCTCACTACCTACCGAAATGAGGCTGCTGGGGAAAGGGAGGGGGCACCCTGTGGCTGCACCCCGGCTGTGGAGCCTCCTTCGCAGGGGGACCAGGTCGGCGAGCGGTCAAGCCGCTCCATTAGGCTTCTCCTCCGGGACTGTGCCTGAGCTGCGGACTGCTGGTGTTGCTGACGGAGCGGCTCTGCTTTTTTGCTGCGTGCGTTCCGTAAAGTTCTGCGGGTTGTAGTGTTTGCAGCATTAGTGTTGTGCGGTGCCTTGAGAGTCTCTGACTGAGGAGCCATGTAGAAATACTTTTACGAATAAATAAAGAAAATAAAAAATGAGCAGGCATTTGTGAGTTCTGCCAAGGCATGTATTTTATTTAAAGGGAGCAGAGTGAGGGCGGGGCGGGGCGGGGCAGGAGGAAACAAAGGTTTCAGCTGAATATCTTGCCGTTTCCTGATGACAGGAGGCAGGGTGTTAATTATGGGAAACGGACCCCTTCCAGAACACGTTATGTTGAAGGGGACTGCCTCGTGTGCGAGCAGGCGTGCTCATCGAGCCACGTGTCCCTCCCTGGACGGGCTGTTCAGCCGTGGAAGAGTTTTGGGTGATACGATTTTCTTTCCGCCCACTGGTGTTTCCTTCCTGCTTGTTAGAAGGGGAAGTGTTTGCTTCCGCTTTGATCGCTTCTGAGCAAAGAAGCTTCCGGCGGAGCTGGGCGGGCAGACAGGGGCGTGGAGGGGTTCCCTTTAAAAACTAAAAGTCAAAGCAGTGTTTTGAGGAGGACACAGGCCCAGGATGCTGCTGTGGAGGGGCCTTCTGCCGCCTCCTGAGGGCCTTCCCCAGGGCTTCTCTCCTGTCTTCCGCTTCTGGGCCCAATCCCCAGCGCTGCCCTGCGGGAGAGATGCGCCTTCTCCTCACTGCCGTGCCCCCTTGTGAGAAGGCGATGGAGGCTGGGGGAAGAGCCTTGGCAGTCCCTACGCCCTGCCTCCGCTCTCACTCGGCGCCCTCTTCTCCTCCAGCGGCAGTGGGGGCAGCAGAGCCAGGGGGAATGTGTGGGGGGGGGCTTTGGGGTTTCTCCTGCTGCCCTTGCTCCCACCCCCCGTGCCTTCCTGCCTGCATCCCCACACCTGAATAGAGCCTAGGCACTTACAAGTGTCTGTGCAATCGGGGACTTTGCTGTTCACAGGGATCCTGACCATGTGCAGAGAACCTCCCTCCGTCTTTACATCTTGGAGATGCATAGGCTCCATTTAGATCTTCAGAGGAATGCAGGGAAATGGGGAATAGGCCCCTGCTTCCTCCTCCATACATCCATCCTCCTCTGATTCTGAACATTGACTATGCACAGGACTAGAATCTTGAGGCTTATTGGGCAATACCACTGTATGCATATCTGTGCTAACCATAGCATGCTTCCTCCAGTAGCCAGGCCTGAGGGTGCCTCTTTCAAAATGGTACTAGGCCATGTCTTATGCTGTATCAAGGACAGGGATGCTACAACATGCAAACACAGACACACGCTAAAGCTCCTCCCCTCAACAAACAAACAAACAAACAAACCCTTACACTGGGCAGCGGATGCAAAAGGAACCCTCTGACTTTACCTCTGAAGGTCAGGAAGTGGGAAAGCTGAGCCTCATTAGCTACCAAGCCCAGGGGGCTTTCTCCGCGACAACGGAAGGAGAAGAGAATGGAGGGTTTCCCGGATTTTCCACGGGATCGGCTTTGGTGCAGTTGTGTCCGCATAGGGCTCCACAAGGGAGTGCACCACACCAGTAAAAGTAGCTTCACAGAAGAGACTTCCGGAGGGGCGGGGTTGGAGTGAATGTCACCTGACTGGCAGGGGCTGCTCAACCAATAAGAGAGTCTTTCCCCCCCTTCCAGGCTCCCCCCCACTGTTTCTCCGTTGATAAAATCCTGGGAGGTTTCCTCCAGTGTATTGCCAAAAATCACTCTCCTTCTCCCCCCCCCCCCGCATTACTTGCTTCCTTAAATAAACAATAATTGCAGGAACACAGTGTTCTCACTGCCCTGCTGCGATCAATCGAAGCTTCAGAGCTTTGACATTAAGGCTCTCTCAATGCGTTATTTCGATTCACGGGGATCTAGTAACTTCAGGAGTGCACATTTTGGGAAAAAACCTCATTGACCGCAATGGGAGTTACTTCTGAGTAGACACAGACGTTTGTGCTGGAAAGACGGGGACAGGAAACACCCCTCGACCGGGGTGTCGGTGCAAGGCACCCCCCTGGGCAGGGCTGGCACACCCGAGCTCAATGTGGGGCTTGGGGCACACAGCAACTATACCGGGGAGAACCCGACTTAAGGAAAAGAATCGGGCTTTAAGCCGTCTCCGGAAATCCGGTTCCCCCTGATAAGCTCCGGGGCGGCTGCTGCATGGCCACGACGTCATGTATCCCTCACGACCTCCAAACGCAGCCAGCTCGGAGTAAATCGCTGGTGGAGACACCCCCAGCTAAAATTTCTGGTCCTCTGCGTAAGGTAGAAGAGCCAGCTTGTCTTCCCCCTCTCCCTGGTCAGTTGGCAACCCTCGCTGTAAGCATTCCTAACTGTTATTCCTTCCTCAGGGGACTCCAGCCGGATCCTCACACCGTTCAGCAAACCAGGGGTTCTGAACTACGACATTTTTCTCCTGAGCAAAGATGGGGCGACTCTCTATGTGGGCGCCAGAGACACTCTCGTCTCCTTCGATATCAGCAGCACACACTCCATCAAGCTGAAGGGTGAGGTGAGTGGGAGACGGGAATTTGGAACAGCCAGGGATGTAAGAGGTGCAGGGGAAAGTGACCTCCAGCTTAGGGTGACCATCCACCCTCTTTGAGAGGATGTCCTTTTCCTCCTCTGTTTTGGGGGAGATGCTGGGCTGCCTTTTAAAAATGGTGTCTGTGTTTCTACAAGTGCACTGCAATTTAGTCATCTTTCAGCAACACCCCACATACACACACACACACAATGTCTAGAGAGATATTATATCTTGGAGGGGGGGGTTGTTGCTGTTGTTCAGTCGTTCAGTCATGTCCGACTCTTCGTGACCCCATGGACCATAGCACGCCAGGCCTTCCTGTCCTGCGCTCTCTCCTGGAGCGTGCTCAAGTCCATATTCATTGCATCGGTGATGCTATCTAGCCATCTCATCCTCTGCCGTCCCCTTCTCCTTTTGCCTTCAGTCTTTCCCAGCATCAGGGTCTTTTCCAGAGAGTTTTCTCTTCGCATTTTAATTTCATGGCTACAGTCACCGTCTGCGGTGATCTTGGAGCCCAAGAAAATAAAATCTGTCACTGCTTCCATTTCTTCCCCTTTTATACGCCAAGAAGTGGTGGGGCCAGATGCCATGATCTTCGTTTTGTTAATGTTGAGTTTCAAACCAGCTTTTGCACTCTCCACTTTCACCCTCAACAAGAGGCTCTTTAGATCCTCTTCACTTTCTGCCATTAGGGTGGTATCGTCTGCGTATGTGAGGTTGTTGATAATTCTCCCGGCAATCTTAATTCCAACCTGTGATTCATCCAACCCGGCATTTCTCATGATGTACTCTGCATATAAGTTAAATAAGCAGGGCAACAATATACAGCCTTGTTGTACTCCTTTCCCAATTTTGAACCAATTGGTTGTTCCATGTCCGGTTCTTACTGTTGCTTCTTGACCCTTGTACAAGTTTCTCAGGAGACAGGTAAGGTGGTCTGGTACTCCCATCTCTTTAAGAATTTGCCACAGTTTGTTGTGATCCACACAAAGGCTTTAGCATAGTCAATTAAGCAGAAATAGACATTTTTCTGGAATTCCCTTGCTTTCTCCATGATCCAGCAAACGTTGGCGATTTGATCTCTAGTTCCTCTGCCTCTTCGAAACCCAGCTTGTACTTCCGGTAGTTCTCGGTTCGCATACTGCCGAAGCCTAGCTTGTAGGATTTTTAGCATCACCTTGCTGGCATGTGAAATGAGCGCAATTGTACGGTAGTTTGAACACTCTTTGGCATTGCCCTTTTTTGGAACTGGAATGTAAACTGACCTTTTCCAGTCTTGTGGCCACCGTTGAGTGTTCCAAATTTGTTGGCATATTGAGTGCAGCACTTTAACAGCATCATCTTTTAGGATTTTAAATAGCTCAGCTGGAATACTGTCATCTCCACTAGCTTTGTTGTTACTAATGCTTCCTAAGGCCCACTTGACTTCACTCTCGAGGATGTCTGGCTCAAGTTCAGTGACCGCACTATCATGGCTAACAGGGACATTAAGATCTTTCCTGTATAGTTCTTCTGTGTATTCTTGCCACCTCTTCTTAATCTCATCTGCTTCTGTGAGGTCCCTGCCTTCTTTGTCCTTTATCATGCCAGTCTTTGTACAAAACGTCCCCTTGAGATCTCCTATTTTCTTGAAGAGATCTCGAGTCTTTCCCATTCTGTTGTTTTCCTCGATTTCTTTGCATTGTTCATTTAAGGCGGCCTTCTTGTCTCTCCTTGCTATTCTCTGGAACTCTGCATTCAGTTGGATATATCTTCCCCTTTCTCCCTTGCTATTCGCTTCCCTTCTTTCCTCAGCTACTTGTAAAGCCTCATCAGACATCCACTTTGCTTTCTTGCATTTCTTTTTCTTGGGGATGGATTTAGTTGCTGCCTCCTGAGCAATGTTACGGACCTCTGTCCATAGTTCCTCAGGCACTCTGTCTATCAGGTCTAATCCCTGAAATCTATTCCTCACCTCCACTGTATATTCATAAGGGATATGATTTAGGTCATACCTGAATGGTTTAGTGGTTTTCCCTACATTCTTCTATTTAAGCTGAAATTTTACAAGAAGCAGCTCATGATCTGAGCCACAGTCAGCTCCAGGTCTTGTTTTGACTGACTGTATAGAGCTTCTCCATCTTTGGCTGCAAAGGACATAATCAATCTGATTTCAATATTGACCATCTGGTGATGTCCATGTGTAGAGTCGCCTCTTGTGCTGCTGGAAAAGAGTGTTTGCTATGATCAGCGTGTTCTCTTGGCAAAACTCTATGAGCCTTTGTCCTGCTTCATTTTGTACACCAAGGCCATGCTTGCCTGTTATCCCGGTGATTTCTTGACTTCCTACTTTAGCATTCCAATCCCCTATGATGAAGAGGACATCTTTTTTTGGTGTTAGTTCTAGAAGGTGTTGTAAGTCTTCATAGAACCAATCAACCTCAGCTTCTTTGGCCTCAGCGGTTGGGGCATAGACTTGAATTACTGTGATGCTGAATGGTTTGCCTTGGATTCGTACTGAGATCATTCTGTCGTTTTTGAGATTGTACCCCGGTACTGCTTTTCCCACCCTTTTGTTGACTATGAGTGCTACTCCATTTCTTCTAAGGATTCTTGCCCACAGTAGTAGATATGATGGTCACCTGAATTAAATTCGCCCATGCCTGTCCATTTTAGTTCCTTGATTCCCAAGATGTCGATGTTCAATCTTGCCATCTCATGTTTGACCACCTCCAGCTTACCTTGATTCATTGAATTTACATTCCAGGTTCCTAAACAATATTGTTCTTTACAGCATCGGAGTTTCTTTTCACCACCAGACACATCCACAGCTGAGTGTCCTTTCTGCTTTGGCTCAGCCGCTTCACTCTTTCTGGCGCTACTTGGAAATACCCTCTGCTCTTCCCCAGTAGTATATTGGACACCTTCTGACCTGAGGGGCTCATCTTCCGGTGTCATCTCTTTTAGCCTTGTGGCAGTGGTGTAAATACACACCTGCACATTGGCAAATGCCAAGGCATCCGCTGCCATTCCATTCCCCCTCCGCCTGCACCCCGTGCCACCCATAAGCATCCAGCCGGATGCAAAGTGGTGCCGGATGGGTTTGAATTGCAGCTATGAGTGTTTCCAGTGTGAGACTGAACATGTTTTGTTTTGCTTTTCAAAGGAAACTGTTACGTTTCTATCTTCGGGTTATTCTTTTTGTAAGAGCTTATTGTCCTGCAGGACAGCCTGCTGCAGAGGACAGGAATACAGTTTTCAGCAGGCAGAGAAGAGCTTTCAGTATTCCAGTATTCCTGGGTCTTGGGTTAGTACCACGGTGTAGGTTAGGCTTGGGAAGAGCACTGGGCGCTCTATCCACTGCCATTTTAAATTGTTTAACAGGGACCTCATTAGCACCTTCACCAAACTACATTTCCCAGCGTTCTTGGAGGCGGGTGACGGGAGGGAGGAGCCATCATGGGTACAAAACCTGAATAAACGTGTCGTGTAGATTTATCTTGCAGTCTCATGCCTTCCAGCACGTCACAGATGGAAAAAGAGGCATATGTATTTATAATGCCTGTTCTCCATCCAAGGTTCGCTCCCTGAGCCCCCCACTATTCCACCGCACATTCCAGAAGCATCTTCTCTGCCTGCCCTTGGTTGCGTTCTCTTGCTTGGCAATAGCCGCTCCTGTCCCGGCTTCTGAAGCAGGGCGTGTGTGTGGCAGTGAGCTGGCCGTAATAGGGTCTTTTGGATTTGTTAAGCTCGATAATATTTAATGGGATGCTTCATCTCATAGGGGATCTGCTTGTGCTCATTGTGGAACGGCTGCAACTCTAACACAGTCAGCAGCATTTAGTGTCTGGACAGCCTGGACAGTGGTGGTGGTGGCAGGGAGAGCACGATGGGGTGGCATCCTGTGTCCGTGGGTGTGTGTTTGCATACATCACCACATCTTTTAAAAGGCATCCTCCAAAGGCAACATGGTTTGCCATTGCACACCCTCACCGGGAGACTGTGGCTTGTGCTTGCTCTTCAACCCAGAATCGCAGTCTGGCTTGGAACTGTGGTTTGCAGTCCTGGGCTGGGGAGCAAGCGCAAGCCACGAGTGGGAAACGGTGGTTTGATCAAGCCAGGAAGCGATCAGCTGAAGTGGGGGGGAAGGGAGGAGGGATCATTCCTGTAGTTCTGAAGTATTCTTTGCGTTATGTTATAGCCATGCCTGTGCTTTATCAGGGACAGGGGCCGGAAAGTAGCGGCAGTCTTGGCTTCCACCGCCTTCCTTTCCCCTAAATAATGGCCCAAATGAATTGGCTTTAGTCTGAGCGGTTTCACTCAGGCAACCACTTCCCTCTTGGGGGCCCTTCACTTTCTCTAAAAGTCTCCTTTTCCTGTAACAGATACCATGGAGCCCCGTTCCCAAGAAAAAGGACGAGTGTGTCTTCAAGAAGAATAGCGTGGAGGTAACAATGGGGTGGTGTTGCCAGGGGGTGCGGGGCACCTGTATCTCCTTTCTTGGGCATATGATTTATATTTCATAGCCATCTGCCCAGCAGCCTAAAATATCTTCCATATCGGGTCCAACACTGTGTGGCAGGGGCTTGGATCAAGGCCACAGTGCTGGGGAAGGAGGAGCTTCATTCTTCCGCAACCCCGCCCCCCCGGCCATGGTTTTTGCCGTTTTAAATCCCCACCTCTGCGCCACAGCTGCTATATGCCCCAAGGGGGGAACATGCAGCAAACTCAGCTGTGTGAAAACAGATAGCATATGACAGCTTATGAAGAGATACAGACCACGAGAGATCCAGTCTATAGCCCTCCTGTGTTATGTCTAGTTTGGTCCTAAAATTGTATTTCAGTGTGCAGGGTGGCGGGGGGTGGGTGGCGGAGGCGGGGGGCCGAGGAGGAAGAAGCCAGCCCAGATGTATATGTGGCCTGTGTCACTGCACCTATGGGCCCTTTTGCTCTGGCCTCAGAGAGGCTGGTTGGGGGCTTTGCTTTGGGTCAGGGGTGTTAGGAACTCTGAAACAGGCAGTGACCTCGTACTGAATCAGATCATGGATTGGCGATGCTGGGAAACGGGATTGAACCTGTGACCTTCTGTCTGAAAAGCGCGTGATTTGCCACTGCGCTATGGCCACAGGGCCAAATTCACCCATCTGCTCCGCCTCCCTTTCCCTACCAACTTCTTATCTCTGAGCAGGACCGCCATTTCGTTAACCGGAGCGCTCTTCAGAGCAGAGTTACACTCTTGTGGAGGGTTTTAAGCATTCACCTATTAGGGAATTTATAACCCACCTTTCAACAACAAAGATTCTGAAAGTGAGAAACAGTCATTACAATAAAATACAGGTAAAATCAAGTGAACAAAACAAAAATAGAACAATGAGTGAAAACTATGCAGCAGCCAACACCAAATAAAACCAAGAAGCACATTCACAAGTTGCGTCTCTAGGAGTTCATGGCCTCCATAAAACAGGACAAGCTCTCAGGTCTGCGAATCTCAGCAGGAATGTGACTCCAGGAACTTCGGGGGTCACCACCAAAGAGGCCTGTTCTGGAGTGGCCACCAGCCTAATAGATGGTGAGACCATCAGCGGATTTTGCAAACTAGATTTGAAAGAGCAGGAAGGTATAAAAAGTATGTCAGGACCCCTCAGCTGTCAGGGACACCTGAGTCAGGTGCAATCCCCTCCGAAGGGGAGGGGGAGCCCCTCCCCCAGATCCCAGAACGTGCTGGGACCAGGAGGGCTGGGCTTCTGCTGTGGTGCCCCCAGATAGTACCTTGAGATCCCAGAGAGCTGCTGCCGATCAGAAGAGACAGTTCTGGGATGGAGGCACAACTAATCTGGCCCGATCTGGGCTTTCTATCTTTGCGCGGGCAGCGGGGAGGCTGAGTGTTGGGGACCAGGTTTGCGTGCAGGAGGGTACCGGTTTCAGTCTTCAGCATCAAGTTTAAAGGGACTCACATTGCAGGACTGGGAAAGACGCCTGCATGAAACCCTGAAGAGCCTCATCTAGTTGAAGGACACAGTTCTTGAGCTAGATTGACCAACGATTGAACTCTGTATAAGGCAACTTCAAAAGCTCATATCTCTGAAGGATGTCCTGAATCCAGGGGCTAAGATATACTCCCCCCCATGCCTGGGCTCATCCTATAGCACAGCACCCCCCACAGTGTCCCCCTGGACTCCAGTGGGAGAGGCAAACGTGCCAGCAGGACAGTGAAAAAGCAGGGAAAGGACTGAGTTTTAGGGTGTTCTTCATGTTGTACTCCAGTTTTGCTATTTAACAACATCCCAGTGGAAACTTCCTCTGGAATACAAACATAAACGGAAGTGGAATCCTGCCTCTCTCTCTCCCACCCCCTTTCTTCTCCGCAGTCAGAATGTTTCAACTTTATCCGGATCCTGGTACAGCTGAACGAGACACACCTCTTCGCCTGCGGAACGTATGCTTTCAGCCCCATGTGCACTTATGTTGTGAGTGTCTGGAGGAGGGAGGGGAAGACGCCTCCGCTTGTAGTCAAGGAAGATGTGATTAAGCCAGGGGTGCAAAAACTCAGGTCTGCTCTGGCCCTCCGAGGGTCCCAGTCCGGCCTTCTGGGCTTCTCCTGATGGCCACACCCCACTCCCCCTGGCCCCACCCCCTTCCCCCCAAACACTGGCCTCTGGGCAGTTCCCCGGCTTTTGTGCAGTTTTCTCCCCATCCTAAAAGGTTGACATGCCTCTCGGAAGGCTCAGCTCCTGGCCATAAGAGCTTTAAGCCAAAATATACTGGCATTTTTGGCCCCACCACATTTGCTGTCAACTCTGCCCCCTTGGCCTTCGGTACCACTACCAGAATGCGGAGCTTCTCCGAAATGGGATCTGGCCCTTGGACAGAAAGAGGTTGCCTACCCCTGGATTAAGCGATCTTTTGATCAGCTTAAAAGATGCCTCCTGATTGACCAGGCAGTTGATTTAAAAAAAAAACTACATTTAGTATACAGATCCACAAATGGAAGGCACCTTCTTAGAAGAAGTGTTATCTACTCTCTAACACATTGCTGGGAATGCCTCTTTTGAGGTGGTACTGTGGGTGGCAGGCATCTTTTTGGAAGAGGCATTCCTTCCCCTTTCTCTCCCAAAGACACACACACAGGAGGAATGCTGCTTCTGGGACACAGGCATGCAACCTCTCAAAGCAAAAAGGGTCTTCAGAACTATAGTTTTATTCAAATGCAAAGTCATGCACATGTCATCAACTGATCAATCAATGAAATTCATATGATTAATTGATAAGAGTTCTTAGTACCTAGTAATGGTGTGATCCTCCAAAATCAGCTCTGCATCTCTGTTGCCCAAACCATGCTGGACTCAGTGGGGACGGATGCCCCAGGACCACGGGCAGAGATGCGGTGTCCCTGCATCCTTTCTGGCATTGCATGGGATCTCCAGGGGAGCACCACTTTGATTGGCATGCTGCTACACGCGCCTTTATGCTGTAACTGACCCCAGAGGCCAACTGGGTTGCATGGGGCATGGGCCACATCCTGGCGAGGGTGTGCTTGTTCTCACGAGAGGTGGTGTTGCCCAGTGGCTGAGAGACTGAGCTATGGATCAGGGGGGCGCTGGTTCAAATTTGACCTCTCCCGTGAACTCCCTAGGTAGCCTTAGGCGAGCTACTCTCTCTCAGCCTCAGTCCCCCCCAGTCTGCAATATGGGGAGAATCAGGGGTATGGGTATGTCTGGGCCCATGGGGCTTTGGCCCCCAATCTGTCTCCCAGGGCCCCAATTATTCTACAGAGCCCTGAGTGTCCGTGGGTGCCAGTCGAAGCTCGTTCCCTCAGCTTCCTTACCTGCAGGGGGCAATTTTCAAGGGAGATTGCAGCTGGGGAGGCAAGGGTTAATTTTCCCTTCCCCACAATCTTCCCCTGCATTCGGGGCGGGGGGGGGGGGGATGTCTTCCCTGGTTGGAAATTAAGCGAATAATTTATTTTATTTGAGACAGCTTGGCTGAGAAATTGGCTGGTTTTGCATCTTGTGAAATTTAAATAAATCCTCATAATTATTCTAAATTTGCATATCTAGATATAAATTAGCATATGCAGATTTTATGCAGATTTGTGTCCTGTGGGCCTGGGTTTTCAAATCTTTTGAGCACCAAGCAACACCCCTGGGGAGAATAATTAGAGTTCAGTTGGTCCTCAGAGAGAAAGTTTACCATTTTACAAACCAGAGCCCATGTGATGTGGTGGCTAAAGTTCTGGCCTTCGGTCACTTGGGTTTATTTTATTTATTTATTTATTTATTTATTTATTTCTATACCACCCAATAGCTGAAGCTCTCAATCCCATCCAGTCACAAAGCTCGTTGGGAGGCCTTGAGGCCCGCCCCCCACCCCGCCTAACCTATCCTGCAAGGTTATTGTGTGAATAAAATGAGTGGAGAGAGAGACACATATGCAGCACCCCGAGCCCTTCAGAGAAAGAGAAGGACTACAGTGTAATACATATAGAAAAGGAGTTCCTAATGATATTAGCAGCAAATGGCATCTCCCAAAAAAAGACTCGGGTGTGTACTGGTTGCGGGGGGCTGGATTCTTCTGGAGGAAGCCTTGCCGGCTTCCCTTCCCTTCCTTTCCCTTCATTACATTTCTGTACTGCCCAATAGCCAAAGCTGGGTGGCTTGCAAAGATTGAAACCCTACAAATACAAAAGATAAAGCCTACATACAAAAATATAACAATTTTCAAGCCATCAACAGTAAATCCCAGGACCCATTAAAAACCTTATGATATGCTGTCGAATGCCCATGAGTAGAGGAAAGTCTTAGCCTGGTGTCGCGAAGATGTCAATGGGGAGAGCATTTCATAGTTGTGGGCCACCACCAAGAAGGCGCTCTTCCATGCTGCCCTCCTCTGAGACTCCCTCGGAGGAGGCGCTTGGACAAGGGCCTCCAATGATGAGCATACTATCTGGCAGGCTCCTACCCTTTCTTTCCTTGTCTTGTTAGGACTTAGAGACGTTCACCCTGGTGACTGATGCAAATGGGCAGCCTGTCCTCCTGCAAGGGAAGGGTCTCTGTCCCTTTGACCCTCAGCACCCAAACACAGTGACCTTCGTTGGTGAGTCAAATCTGGAAAGCCAGGAAAAGGGGCAGGGTTCCTTGTATGTCACGTGTTGAAGCCACCAATGAATGGCACAGCCTGCAGCATTTCCCAGATGAAAAGAAACGTGTGTAGCACCCAGTTCTCATACCAGTAGATCACTGTCTGACACACACACACTCCTGGCACACACTCACTCAAGGCCTAATCGACACAAGCCTTTTACTCTGGGGTGGCTGCGAATCGAGGTCCCTCGGGACAGATGATACAGTCGCCACTTTGCAGCCATCCATGGTTTTCTGCTGGAAAATGCAGATTTCCAAGCAGGCATTTTGCTGCGATGTTTTTTGTTTGCTGCGGGTTTCCCATGGTTGGGAGACAGCTGTCCCTTCCCCAAACCAACTTCGCATTTTGCAGTGGGCGTGTTGTAGGCGTGCGGAGTGCTTGCGTCGCTCTGTGACACCCCTTTATGCCCCCCCCCCCCGTCCCTTCGCAGCTGCACAGTTACAGAGGCACAGAGAGGCTTTTTCATTTATTTAATCCCACTTTTGCACAGTTTTGCGGCTTCGTATCTTCATAATAGTTGCTTTTGGACTCAGTGCCCAAGGGCCAGGGGGGTCTTGGGGGAGGACCAGCTTTGCTCTGGCCTCCATTTCAGAGCGATGAGTAGGCACATACCGCTCACGCGAATCATCGTGAGAGTCTCAGGCTGGGGAACGGACAAACAGATGGCATGGAAATGAAGGAGCACAGAACACCCACTCTTTACCTAGTGAGGGACGGAAAGACCCAACAGATCCCATAAAATACAAAACAGCCACTGGAGTGTCGCATCCCCACGCTCGCGGGACTGCACAGCTGCGCATTAAAGTATAATGGCAAAAAAGGGGGCACAGCAGAGTCTGTTAGAGAAGTGCGCAGTAAACCGCGACTGTATCGCAGCAGAAGCTAATTCGAAGCTGCAGTGCTGCGCAGTTGCGACAGGGTGGGGGGCGAAAGAGATGCCATGTAGATGGGGCCCCAGACAGGGCCATGCCAGCCATGTTGCCTGTTTCCCACCAGTTTAAAAGCCAAGCAGGTTTGTACTCTTGTTTAAAGATCTACTACAAAAGCATATCAGCTGTATCAAGATGCCTGCACTCTGAAACCAAGTTTGCAGGCCCTACTTGCCTGCTTGCCTGCCTGCCTGTCAGAGCAGTTAGGCTGATGGGGACAGGGGACAGGGTGTTCTTGGTAGTGGCCTCCCGTGTGTGGAACTCTGTTCTGCCATGTCCCATCATGATAGGCCTTCAAGGGGCCCTCAAGACTAATCTGTTCAGCTTGACCTATAATTGAGTCAGGACTATGCTTGGTGCCATTGTATATATGGTGTTACCTGGTTTTAATTGTTAAGTTTGTTTTCATTTCTGTTTTGTTGTTTTTATAATTTTTTGTGGTTTACTTTTAATATGCGGCCTTGGGAGGATTTCCCCCCAAAGTGGCTTATAAATATTTTAAATAAATAAATGTATGTCCTGCCATGTGCTATCAACCAGACTTCCCAAAACTGGGTGCTTTCCAGATGCAGCACCCACCATCTCCAGCCAGCATGACTCTAGGCTTAAGACGTGTCAGGCTGCGCACTGCCTGCTGCCTTATTGTTCGTGTGCATCAGTTGACATGGGTGTGCGCTAAAGACCAGATGCATGCGTTCCCACTCAGAGGTTGAACGTTTAGAGGCCTGGGGGAAGAAGCTGAACCCTGGGGGATGAGAAGCCTAGCAAAGCCACACAGAGAACATATCCGCAGGGCATCCCCACAACAAAAAGAGAGGCCAGGCTTCCAGAACTCAGGGTGAGGAGCTGGAATGGATGGCATGGTCTCTTGTCCTGCCTCCCCTCTGCAGATGGCGAACTTTACACGGCCACCATGAACAACTTCCAGGGAAACGAGCCCATTATCTCTCGGACGCTGGGAAGCAGGACAGCTCTGAAGACCGATAGCTTTCTTTCCTGGCTGCATGGTAAGGGCAGAGCAGGGGCAGTTTTGTGGGAGGGGGAAGTGTCATCATCACCCCTGACCAGAATCCAGCGATTCCCACCATCCATCAGGGCCTGATCGCCTAGGCAACTGACATGTTAATGGGTTGGTACCCACAGAAGATGTATTGCCTAGGCAACCAGCCTTCCTTGGGGATTCACACCAACTGGGTCATGAACTGAGGGGCAAAGGGGATCTCATGTTGGTCTCTCTTTGCATCTCTCTCCCAGCCGATGCGGCGTTTGTGGCCTCTTTCAACATCCCAGACCCCCCGGATGATGAAAAAGTCTATTTCTTCTTTGAGGAGACAGCGAAGGAGTTTGACTTCTTTGAGAAACTAACCATCTCCAGGGTGGCTCGTATCTGCAAGGTGAGATGTCTTCAAAATCAAGGGTACATTTGAGCTGGGGCCCACCTGGGCTCAGTCCTGGGCTGGTTCTCCTTGCCCTGGAAGGCGTGGAGGAAATGGCATGAGAGCAAGTACAGAATGGGTGTCCCTGGCATTCAGCCTGCGCCTGTCTGGGAGGGAGAGAGCTTCATGGCAAGGTTCAGGAGCCAGGATTTAACTGTGTTGATTATTGAACCAAAATAATGGGACCACCAGGACACTGGGGGCTTTTTCATTTAGAGTAAGGGCTATGACCATTATGGAGAATAGTGAGCAGCAAAATATTTTCCCTCCCTCTCTCATAATGCTAGAACTCTGCATCAACTCCAGAAAGGATGATAGAATCATAGAACAGTAGGGTTGGAAGGGGCCTACAAGACCACCTAGTCCAACCCCCTGCTCAATGCAGGAATCCAAGTCACAGCATCCCTGACAGGTGGCTGTCCAGCCTCATAGAATCATAGAATAGTAGGGTTGGAAGGGGCCTACAAGACCACTGAGTCCAACCCCCTGCTCACTTGTCCTGAATGCCTCCAGTGTGGGAGAGCCCACCACCTCCCTAGGGAATGGGCTCCACTGTCATATTGCTCTCACATTCAGGAAGTTTTTACTGATGTTCAGCTGGAATCTGGCTTCCTGTAACTGGAACCCATTGTTCTGTGTCCTGCACTCTGGGATGATCGAGAAGAGATCCTGGCCTTCCTCCTGCGACAGCCTTTCAAGTCCTTGAAGAGCGCTATCCTGTCTCCCCTCAGTCTTCTCTTCTCAAGGCTAAACAGGCCCAGTGCTTTCAGTCTCTCCTCATAGGGCTTTGTTTCCAGTCCCCTGATCATCTTTGTTGCCATCCTCTGAACCCTCTCCAGCTTGTCTGCATCCTTCTTAAAGTGCGGTGCCAGAACTGGACACAGTACTCCAGATGAGGCCTAACCAGTGCTGAGTAGAGGGGAACTAGTAGATTCAGGACAAATAAGGGTGTGTGTAATTAATTTGGAGAATTAATTGCCATAGGATATGGTGATGGTTCCCCTTCATGGATCACTGCCTTGTTGTGGCGAAGGGGCTTGCGTAACTCAGTGAAGCCATAAGCTATGCCGTGCAGGGCCACCCAAGACGGACAGGTCATGGTGGAGAGTTCTGACAAAATGTGGTCCACCAGAGAAGGAAACAGCAACCCACTCCAGTATTCTTGCCAAGAAAACCCATGGAACGTATCACAAGGCTAAAAGAGATGACGCCGGAAGATGAGCCCCTCAGGTCGGAAGGTGTCTAATATACTACTGGGGAAGAGCAGAGGGAATTTCCAAGTAGCGCCAGAAAGAGTGAAGCGGCTGGGCCAAAGCCGAAAGGACACTCAGCTGTGGATGTGTTTGGTGGTGAAAAGAAAGTCTGATGCTGTAAAGAACAATATTGTTTAGGAACCTGGTGTCAAGGGCTCCTTGGAGGGCTCTCTCAGTCTAATCCAGTAGCCAAGTCCAGACACAGACAAAGGGATTCTTTTCCAAGCTTTATTCTTCTTTTACAACTTAACAACTCTACAGCTAGCAACTAGATCTGAGCAGCAGCATCCCTATGCCCTAAGTTGGAACAGTTGGTCCCCGTTTGAAAGGCAGTTACTGGCAGACCCCTGAATATAAGGACTAGGGAGAATCCCTCCCCTTTTCCCTTGGATCCTCTGGGCGCAACCGTTCTTTGAGCGCCAACCGGGCGCTACGCCTCCTTTCCGCGCCCTCCATTTGGCGCCGCTCTCTGCGTCTGCGCCGCGCATCCACCAAGTCTGCTATTTGTGCTGGGTCACTCCCTGGACTGCTTTCTAAACTAGGAATGTGGGTGGGAGGAATCTCCGTCAGCTGTTGGTCCTGGGAAAGAGGAGCGCGCTCCTCTCCCAGGAGCGACTGCTCTTCCTCAGCATCAGAACTACTCTGGGATTCTATGGGCTCAGTGTCCACCCTGACACCTGGAATGTAAGATCAATGAATCAAGGTAAGCTGGAGGTGGTCAAACATGAGATGGCAAGACAGAACATCGACATCTTGGGAATCAGCAAACTAAAATGGACAGGCATGGGCGAATTTAATTCAGGTGACCATCATATCTACTACTGTGGGCAAGAATCCCTTAGAAGAAATGGAGTAGCACTCATAGTCAATAAAAGGGTGGGAAAAGCAGTACTGGGGTACAATCTCAAAAACGACAGAATGATCTCAGTACGAATCCAAGGCAAACCATTCAACATCACAGTAATTCAAGTCTATGCCCCAACCACTGAGGCTGAAGAAGCTGAGGTTGATCGGTTCTATGAAGACCTACAACACCTTCTAGAATTAACACTAAAAAAAAGATGTCCTCTTCATCATAGGGGATTGGAATGCTAAAGTAGGAAGTCAAGAAATCACCGGGATAACAAGCAAGCATGGCCTTGGTGTACAAAATGAAGCAGGACAAAGGCTCATAGAGTTTTGTCAAGAGAACACGCTGATCATAGCAAACACTCTTTTCCAGCAGCACAAGAGGCGACTCTACACATGGACATCACCAGATGGTCAATATCGAAATCAGATTGATTATGTCCTTTGCAGCCAAAGATGGAGAAGCTCTATATAGTCAGTAAAAACAAGACCTGGAGCTGACTGTGGCTCAGATCATGAGCTTCTTATCGCAAAATTTCAGCTTAAATTGAAGAACGTAGGGAAAACCACTAAACCATTCAGGTATGACCTAAATCATATCCCTTATGAATATACAGTGGAGGTGAGGAATAGATTTAAGGGATTAGACCTGATAGACAGAGTGCCTGAGGAACTATGGACGGAGGTCCATAACATTGTTCAGGAGGCAACAACTAAATCCATCCCAAAGAAAATCCATCCCAAAGAAAAAGAAATGCAAGAAAGCCAAGTGGCTGTCTGATGAGGCTTTACAGGTAGCTGAGGAAAGAAGGGAAGCGAATAGCAAGGGAGAAAGGGAAAGATATATCCAACTGAATCCAGCGTTCCAGAGAATAGCCAGGAGAGACAAGAAGGCCGCCTTAAATGAACAATGCAAAGAAATTGAGGAAAACAATAGAATGGGAAAGACTAGAGATCTCTTCAAGAAAATGGGAGATCTCAAGGGAACATTTTGTGCAAAGACGGGCATGATAAAGGACAAAGAAAGGCAGGGACCTAACAGAAGCAGATGAGATTAAGAAGAGGTGGAAAGAATACACAGAAGAACTATACAGGAAAGATCTTAATGTCCCTGTTAGCCATGATAGTGCGGTCACTGAACTTGAGCCGGACATCCTAGAAATTGAAGTCAAGTGGGCCTTAGGAAGCATTAGTAACAACAAAGCTAGCGCAGATGACAGTCTTCCAGCTGAGCTATTTAAAATCCCAAAAGATGATGCTGTTAAAGTGCTGCACACACTCAACGGTGGCCACATGACTGGAAAAGGTCAGTTTAAATTCCAATTCCAAAGAAAGGCAATGCCAAAGAGTGTTCAAACTACCGTACAGTTGCGCTCATTTCACATGCCAGCAAGGTGATGCTCAAAATCCTACAAGCTAGGCTTCAGCAGCATGTGAACCGAGAACTACCGGAAGTACAAGCGTGGGTTTGAAGAGGCAGAGGAACTAGAGATGAAATCGCCAACATTCGCTGGATCATGGAGAAAGCAAGAGAATTCCAGAAAAACGTCTATTTCTGCTTCATTGACTACACTCAAGCCTTTGATTGTGTGGATCACAACAAACTGTGGCAAATTCTGAAAGAGATGGGCACACCAGACCACCTTACCTGTCTGCTGAGAAACCTGTACGAGGGACAAGAAGCAACAGTAAGAACTGGACATGGAACAACCGATTAGTTCAAAATTGGGAAAGGAGTACGACAAGGCTGTATATTGTCGCCCTGCTTATTTAATTTATATGCAGAGTACATCATGAGAAATGCCGGGTTGGATGAATCACAGGTCGGAATTAAGATTGCCGGGAGAATTATCAACAACCTCACATACGCAGACGATACCACCCTAATGGCAGAAAGTGAAGAGGATCTCAAGAGCCTCTTGTTGAGGGTGAAAGAGGAGAGTGCAAAAGCTGGTTTGAAACTCAACATTAACAAAACAAAGATCATGGCATCCGGCCCCATCACTTCCTGGCGTATAAAAGGGGAAGAAATGGAAGCAGTGACAGATTTTATTTTCTTGGGCTCCAAGATCACCGCAGACAGTGACTGTAGCCATGAAATTAAAAGACGCTTGCTCCTTGGGAGGAAAGCTATGGCAAACCTAGACAGCGTAGTAAGAAGCAGAGACATCACCTTGCCGACAAAGGTCCGTCTAATCAAAGCTATGGTTTTCCCAATAGCAACGTATGGCTGTGAGAGCTGGACTATAAGGAAGGCTGAGGGCCGAAGAATTGATGCCTTCGAACTGTGGTGCTGGAGAAGACTCTTACGAGTCCCCTGGACTGCAAGGAGGTCCAATCAGTCCATCCTAAAGGAAATCAACCCTGACTGCTCCTTGGAAGGACAGATACTGAAATTGAAGCTCAAATATTTTGGTCATCTAATGCGAAGAGAAAACTCACTGGAAAAGACCCTGATGCTGGGAAAGACTGAAGGCAAAAGGAGAAGGGGATGGCAGAGGATGAGATAGCTAGATAGCATCACCGGTGCAATGAATATGGACTTGGGCATGCTCCGGGAGAGAGCGCAGGACAGGAAGGCCTGGCGTGCTATGGTCCATGGGGTCACGAAGAGTCGGACACGACTGAACAACAACAACAACATGGTGATGGTTGCTGGCTGAGGAGCTTTTTGCTTTGTTTTGGTCTGGGCAAATTCACAGAAGACAGTTGTTCAACCAGTAACAATGAAATGGACCCTCCATGTGCAGGAGCAGGTCTTCCTCTGAATACCAGCTGCCTTCCTTCCCTGCTTCTAGCCCTCCTTTCTGAAATAGTTTAACTGGAGGTTGGGATATAAGAAGAGCCCTGCTGGATCAAGGCGGAGGTCTGGCTAGCCAGCATCCTGCTGATTCTCAGCATGGTTGGCCAGATGCCTCTGGGGAACCAAATGCAGGACTGAACCTGGGACCGCGCTCACCCAAAGCGTGTGTCAGGGTGGACACTGAGCCCATAGAATCCCAGAGTAGTTCTGATTCTGAGGAAGAGCAGTCGCTCCTGGGAGAGGAGCGCACTCCTCTTTCCCAGGGCCAACAGCTGACGGAGATTCCTCCCACCAGCATTCTTAGCTTAGATAGCAGTCCTGGGAGTGTCAGAGCGCGGGAAGCAGACTTGATGGATGCGCGACGCCGACGCAGAGAGCAGCGGCAAATGGGGGCGCAGAAAGGAGGCGGAGTGCCTGGTTGGCGCGCAAACAACGGCTGCGCCCAGAGGATCCAAGGGAAAAGGGGAGGGACTCTCCCTAGTCCTTAAGTTCAGGGGTCTGCCAGTAATTCCCTTTCAAATGGGGACCAACTGTTCCAACGTAGGGCATAGGTACTGTGCTGCTCAGCAATAGTTGCAAACGGTAGAGTTGTTAAGTTGTAAAAGAGGAATAAAGCTTTGAAAAGAATCCCTTTGTCTGTGTCTGGACTTGGCTACTGGATTAGACTGAGAGAGGCCTCCAAGGAGCCCTTGACAGCGTGTGTTCTCACCCTGTGTTGTCACTGATAAGAATAGTAATCGTCATCTATGAAATCCTCCCAGGCAGCTTACAAGCATACTAAAGTCAAGACAAAATTGTACAGTGCCACAGAAAAGAGTAAAAGAGAAACCAAACAATGAAATTAACTGGATTGATCTATAATAATAAAAGAGGGTGTGTGTCTGTCCGTCACTACCATAGCTCCAAGACGATGAAACCTAGACACTGGAAACTTGGCGAGCGTACGAAGGGGACCCTAGAGGTGTGCACCTCAGGGTTACTTTGTTTTTAGAATGCATTAATTAATTTCAGTTACCTTAATTTAAATGCGTCCGTGGTTGAAGCCTGCAGTAACATCTTCAGCCACTAGGAACAGACTTCCCTGAGCAGCGCATCACTTTGCAGTCCATACAGGTTGAAGCCAGGAGAGATTAGGGGGCTGAGTGGTAGGCTTCCCCCCCCCCCTCAGGGGAATGAAGTGAGAAGATCTCTCCCTTAAGGGGCTACAGGGGTGCACCGTGGCAGGGGCCGTGGCTAGAGCTGCCAGCAGGAGACGGGGCAGGTACAGTGGGTCCAACTCTGACAGCTGCGTAAGTCTGCTTGTAGGCTTCGCTGTATGCACATTAGGGCAGTTCCACCTGTGCAAAGCCGGGTCCATTCGCTAATAATGAATAAAAGCAGCACCACCAGATCATTACAAAAGAGTGGCCAGGCAAAAGATGCCAAGGGGCACTCCTTAAAGCAGGGGTACAACCCACAGCCTTAACCATGGCCCCCCAGAGACCCCCCTACCAAATCCCCCCCTGTGCAGATTTCCCACCAGCTGCACCATTGTAGTGGCAGCCCCTGCTTCCGCTGCCACCACCTGCTGGCCTTCTCGCCACCCCTCCCCCTCAGCGATCCGGATCCACATCGATCTTTCCTCCCTGGTAGTGCGCATGCGTGTGTGTGTTCTCAGAGCCGAAAAGGTTGTGCGCTCCTGCCTTAAAGGGCCGGTCTTGGCTTGCGTGCCAAGAGAGCGGGAGCAACGAAGGAGTCAGGTCCCCCCAGCCTGTAAATTATGCTTTGCTTTTTCATCTTCCCTAGAATGATGTTGGAGGAGACAAGGTGCTGCAGAGAAAGTGGACCACGTTTCTGAAAGCCCAGCTCTCCTGTACGCAACAGGGGCAGTTCCCTTATGCCGTCATCCAACATGCGTTTGCCCTCCCGCAGCCCGGCGGTGGTGCTGTTTTTTATGGCGTCTTTGCGTCGCAGTGGTAATTTGCTTACTTTTTGTTTTACATTATTTTCAGTCCACCTTTAAGGGTAAAACCCGCTCAAGGCCGCTGTGGGAATCCTTTGTGCTGGGGAAAGGTCTTCGCCCTCAGAACCTGTTTCTGGTCTGCAGTGAGCTAAGCAGAAATAAAGGAGCAGGCCTCTTCGGGTTCTAGCGGTGGAGCTGGCTTGTCTCTCTCTTGGCAGGCAGGCAGACAATCACAGAAGCTCGGCAGTGTGTACCTTCAGCCTAGACGCGATCAGGAAAGCTTTTGATGGGAAATACAAAGAGTTCAACAAGGACTGTTTCCGATGGACGACATACAGTGGGCCGGCCCTGGACCCGCGCCCCGGCAGCGTGAGTATTGCTTCTGGTGCTCGTGGCCGAGAGGCGATGCTTGGACATGGGCAGGCTGGGCCATGCAGTCAGACTGGGCTTCTGGCTAGGGATGCTTCTGAAATTCTCCTTCTCCAAATTCCCCCCAGGTCTTGGAGTAGGGATGGATGAATTGGTCTACTTCTGGTTTGCAGGTCTTTGGTCATAAGTCCGTTCTGCCCAATTTCCACGTCACTCTGTTCATTTTTTTAAAAAAGGAACTGCATGGAAATTCACATTTATTTGCATATGCAATTTCCCCTTAAAGACGCTAACATACACTTTTTTGTGCACAGTTTCCCCTAATTTTCCATTTTTGTTTGCAACATTTTTGCTGAGAACTGCAACGCAAAATCTGGAGGCGTGCAGAATTGGAGGGACAGCTGTGTTCTGCTCCACACATGAGTCCAGCAAGTGTGAATTAGGCTGGTTTGCTTAAAAAGGTGGGTCAGAGCAGAATTCTCCTCATCCCTATTCCGGAGTTCCCAATTGCCTTGCCTTGTTCCCGAAGTGGAGCTGACGTATTGGGAGACATCATTCTGTTCTTTATTTCTGACGCTTGCGCTGTACAATGCACTGTACACGCGTAGCCTGCCTCCCCTTGCGGTTCGTTCGCTTAATGTGGGCCTTTTCCTGCCTCTGCGGTACTGATGCGCACGCCTGCACCCATCCTGCCAAAAAGCGGCCCTGTACCACTGTGGCAGGCTCGTTTTGAACGGTCTTACCCGTGTTCGGGAGGTGCACGAGTGCACACCAGCAAGACACTGCACGTCAAGGAGCCTTGATGCAGCCATACCCCGGACCACATCCAGCTTGCCCTTTTGAGTGGGCCATCTGTCGGGGATGCTTTAAACTGGATTCCTGCACTGAGCAGGGTGTTGGACTCCATGGCCTGGATGGCCCCTTCCAAGGCCATGGCTCTATGACATGGTCACATTGGTTGGGTGGAGGGCCGGTGCGTGTGTGTGAAATGCCAGTGGACTGGAGGAACTAGGAGATCTGGCAGGCTGCATGTGCAGCAGTTCTGGAATAAATTTAGAAATGATCCTGGGCAAACTGCAGTTTAGGATAAGTAGGACTCAGGGCAGAATGAACCAGAGGAACCATTACGGAATTGGGCGGTGGGGGGGGAGATCTTCTCATCCCTACTTCTGGCCTGGTTTGGGAACTGACGCTGTCTTGGTCACCTTGGTGGATATGACCTAGTGCTACTTTGCTGGGTGGTGGTGGGGAGACAGAGGGAGGACAACCCTGTTGATGGTCCTAGACCGGGGTGGCCAGAAGGCAGATGGACTTGGTATATTGCCAGATGATCTGCAGTCGATTGGCAAGTATTTCTGAGCCCCAGTTGCTCAGTGACAGCAACAACAACAAAACTGGAACATGGCCAGTGGTCTTTCTCTGCCCCTCTTCCAAACGTCCCCTTCTTCTCATGGACATGGGAGATTTTATTTATTTATTTATTCATTCATTCATTTCATTTCTATACTGCCCAATAGCCGAAGCTCTCTCCGAAGATTGGGAAAGGCTGCCTTGTTAACATTTTGTTAGTCAGAGTCGCTAGCATTGTTATGCCTTAGCATTCATCCTTCCTCCCCTCTAGGTCTCGAGAAGTTACATTACGGGGCAGATACATTTTATCCCAGTGCCAATGCGTGAGCATCATGTCACCACAGATTAGACAGGCGGCCGTTTTGTATGCTGAGGCGGCTCGTTTTGAGCTGCTGACAACAGTATAGCCTTCCCCAACCTGGTGACTTTGGCCCAGTCACTGTCAGCCTCACCTATCTCACAGGGTTGTTGTGAGGCTAAAATGGAGATGAGAAGGACCATGTAAGACGCCTTGAGTTCCTTGCAAGAGGAAAAAAGGGCGAGATATGAGTGTAATAATAATTTTAAAAAATGTGTTGGGCACATCTGGAAGGCACCAGGTTCAGAAAGGCTGCTCAAGGGTGTATTTAACATAGAGAACAGACCCTCTGGGGCTTCTTAAAGAAGCCTTGGAGATTCTAGGGAAGGGCTATAGCTCTGTGGTAGAGCCCCTGCTTGGTATGCAGAAGGCTCCCAGGTTCAGTCCCAGGCAGTATCTCCAGGCAGGGCTGGGAAACACTTTGCCTGAAAAACCGGAGAGCCTCTGCCAGCCAGTGGACAATACAGAGCCGGATGGACCAGGCGTCTGACTCAGTACAAGGGGGCTTCTTAGCCGTTATAATGTCTGGGCTTCTTCCTGCAGTGCTCAGTTGGTCCCTCCTCAGACAAAGCCCTCACCTTCATCAAAGAACACTTCCTGATGGATGAGAAGGTTGAGCCAATCCATAACCAGCCTCTGCTGGTGCAGCACAACGTGAAATACACCCGCATCACGGTACACCGAACTCAGGATGTCTCTGGGGCTCCCTACAATGTGATGTTTATGGGGACAGGTATGGCTTTTGTCACAGTTGCAGAGACCCTATTGCATGAGTTGCTTGTGACCTTACTCCTTCAGACCAGCAAGGAAAGGCTGGAACATTTAGCCAGTTAATTTAGTTAGATTAAATCAATTTCAAATCTTTTGATCAATTAAGAAGTAGGGCTATTGCTGAAATAAATAAATACTGGCGCCTGGTATATGCTAGGCTCTGATTGCTGAGAATATGAAAGGTACTACCAGGACAAACAGAGAAATCTGGAGTGTGTTTGTAGAGCCTCTGGCTGTCTTTCTCCATCCATGTTCATAGCCAGTTCTCCCTAGGAGTTAGAAGGCAGGGGAACAGCAAGTGGAATCCTCCTCCGCCCTGGTGCTTACCTCCCTGCAGTCAGTCCCCCAAAACTCATCTCCCCACCTGCAAGGCAGCACCTGAAACTGGGAGTGAGCCCAAGGGGGAGAGGGGCTGCAGGGGGAGGGGCAGAGTTCATTATCTCACCCCTCCTCATTTGGAGCAGGACTGAGTTTAAACAAGCAGTTCTGCCACCATCGTGTCTAATTTGAGATGCTGATCTGCACTTTGCTTCCCACAGACAAAGGCTTCCTTCACAAAGCGGTGGTCATCGGCAGTGGGGCTCATATCATTGAGGAGATTCAGCTCTTTGGGAAGCCAGAAGCAGTCCGGAACCTGTTGCTCTCCCCTGAAAAAGTGGGTACCCCGTGCTGGATACGATCTGCAGGGCTACATTTTGATGGGAGGATTATTATTTTTAGTAATCCCATTTTTCTGAACCAACAGGCCCTCCAGGGTGGCTAACCATCAGAAAAGTAAAACAGCATGTTAGAAATGCACAGATCCATATCTGAGTGATTTGTTTATTTAGAAACACTCACAGGCCAATGTTCAGTTAAAGCCCCCCCGCAGCTCACATTCTGAAATAAATATGGTACAATAAAACTCAGTATTAAAAACCATAGAAAACTGCTGAGCACGGCAGCATGAATAAAAACCAGCAGATTCAGTACTAAGCAATGAATTAAACCAAGCTCTGGTGACATGCTGGTCAGCCATGGCAAATAAAACGTTCTTCACCTGGACATCTGATTTGGCACCCAGTGAGCTTTCCTGTATGGGGAGGGCCTTTTATACTCGAGCTGTGACCATTGAGAAGGCCCTCTCTCTGGTGGTCACCACCTTCTAATTTTGGATGGGGTGGGGTGGGATGACACATAGAGGCAGCCTCTGTTGATCGTAGTGTTTAGGTAGCTCATGGAGGAGACAGGGGACCTGTAGTTGACTAGGGCTGGATCTACACGTAGCAGTTTTACCATGATCATTCTGCAGCGCTAACTATTCGTGCCCATGGGTGCCATGCGTGCCAAGAGTTATCACTGCAGTATGATAACGGTAAAACTGCTATGTGTAGATCCAGCCTAGGCCCCAAGCCATTTAGGGTGTTAAAGGTGATCCCCAGCAGCACTTTGAATCGTGCCCAGAAATGTGCTGGCAGCCAGTGCAGCTATAACCTAGCAGCTGCATTTGGAACTAACTGAACTGGAAAGGGCTCAGAAATAATAACTGATAAAAACAAAAGGCAACGTCAGCAACAGTAATCAATAGCTCTGGGAAGAGATAGCCAAGCACGTCTTAGCCAAGTGACTGCTTAAAGGTTCATCGCAAGGGGGCCAGGCGAGTTGCTCGAGGTCATGAGCCCCAAAACCTGAGGGCTGCTGCTGAAACGACTGCCGCCTGTGTCCCTGCCCACTGTGCCTGCGGTGGCGATGGGACATGGAGCAGGGCCCTGTCTAAGGAGCTCGGTCTAGAGGGAACTTCGTGTGGGGCAAGGGAAGCCTTCAGGGATCCCGGTGCCAAACCATCAAGTCAAAAGCATCGCCTTGAACTGAGCTTGGAAACGGACTGGGAGCCAAGATAGCGTAACCGCATCAGCATTAACAAGCAACAGGCTCCCTCCACGCCCTGGCCAGCCCTTGCTGTGCCAGTCGACATTCCCAAGCACTGTTCAGGGGCAGCATCTTGTGCAGTCATCAGGTCTGGAGGTGTGATTAACGCTTGAGTCCCATCGGGCCAGATTTAATCCATCAGGGCGACTTTGAATTGATGGAGCCGCCAATTCAGGGCTCATTGTATTCCGAGACTTATTTCAGTTCTGGTGTGTTTTAATGGCTACTGCAGCCACAACAAAGTGATTGCCTTGGGCGGCTGGTTCAAGCGAAGATGCAAAATCCAGGCTTGCTCCCACCACTTCTTGGCCCTCGCTGCTCCCTTAGGGCTGCCAGGTCACAACACAGAAGTGGCAGAAGAAGCACAACTGGCCCAATGCCCTGGCCCAGCCCAGATGCCAGGCCTTGCCTGCGTCCCCAGAGGCTGACCTCCCTGCCTTCGCTCCTGCCTAGCGATGTAACATTTTCAGAAATGGGGGGGGGTTTTTCTGGGAAAAAACGGACATTTTAGGGGAAAGTGAAAAATAAGCAATACTTTTTTCAGTGCTCTTTACAGATCTAAAGTCACTTTCTTGCCTTAAGATAGCCGTCCCCAACCTGGTGCCCTCCAGATATTTTGGACTTCAGCTCCCATCTGCCTCAGGCAGCATGGCCAATGGCCAGGAATGCTGGGCACTGTAGTCCAAAACATCCAGAGGGCACCAGGTTGTGGAGGGCTGATTTAGGAACATAACACAGCCTTTCAGTTGCTAAAGTTACTTTATGTATAACATAGTTAGCTCATAAAATTATCATTACATTTTAAAAACTTTTGAAACTAAACTCAGTTAATTTGTAATTATTGACTGAATAGATTAGAACTACATTAAAGGATTGCTACAGCATAAGAAACACAGGACTCTATAGAACAAAATCCAAACTGTCATGAATGCACAGTGGTGACTCTACTTAGGAAACTGAGCATAAACGTCCATCAGTAAAATATACTTTAGATCAATAATTAATAAGAAATGAAAGAAATAATTATGCTGGGAATCTTACAGAAAAGATTAAAAAAAAATTCCCCCTATGACTTCATTATTTCCAGACATTTGACATCTCTGCTCTTTCTATAAAAGTGTTATTAGATCGTTGTTAGAAATCATTTTCTGGGGATTCAAGGCTGGGTAACAATATATAAATACTTCATCTTAAATTCTAAAAGAAAATATTTCATAATCCAAAGCTGTTCAAGTTTTCTGGAAAAAAAAAAATGGGCCTCGGAAAAAAATGGGGTTTCCCCCCTAATTTTTCTGGGCTTCCTTCGGGGCCTTCACATCTCTCCTTCTGCCCCCACAGTGGCTCCCCCTGCCAGGCTGAGTGCCGCAGAGCGCACGCTGCCCTTCCTGCCTCGAGGCCCCGGGTGCCATTTCCCGCAGCCCCCCTTCTCCCTAGCACTTCATTTCCTCACCTTCAGGCCCTTGCACACGCAGAGAGGCAGACGGTCACTCCGTCCCAGAGCATTTAGTTAATTGACCTCAGCTTCCCTTGCCCCCTGCTGGCCAGGGGTGACTGGAGTTGGGGAAGGGTGGTTTGAAACATAATTAATGGGATAAAAGTGTAGGTAAATATAACACCCTTCCATTCTTAATTACCTGAGCTGTTATTTAATTTTTACAGGCAGTGCTCATCAACACACATTGTGGCTGTGAGTCCCACACGCTAATGTGAGGCAGGGCTGTGCTGCGCGTGTCTTGGATGGGGCTCTCGTAATGCTGACAGATGCCTCTTTGCACTCTCTTAGGGAGTGCTGTACGTGGGCTATTCCAAAGAAGTCCTACAAGTTCCCCTGGCCAACTGCAGCGTGTACGCGACCTGTGCTGACTGCGTGTTGGCACGAGATCCTTACTGCGCCTGGGATCAGCGCAAGTGCAGGAACATTCGGGACGTCGCGGAGAACACGTGAGTCCTTGCCGCAGGGGCGCTGAGCCTCCGTTGGCCCAAGGGCCAAATTCAATTCCCGAGAAGCTCTCGAGGGCCGCGTTCCAGAAGTGGGCGGGGCCAAAGGGGCGGGCCGAAGATCCCAGCATATTGCAGCTTCAGGCTCTTCCTGGTCCTAACTGAGCCTTTGGAGAGGTTTTCAGCCTTTTAAAAAGGAGGGGAAAACCGCACCAGAGCCGGGAAGCCACTGAATGATTGTGGGGAGGTGGCTGATATGCGGAACTGCAGCAGCCCTGAGAAAGCACAGAGGAGAGGAAAGGCTAGGAGGGTGGCAGCGGTCATAGCCACTAGTGGGTCACCTAGGGGAGTACTGACCGGTCGCCAGGGTCCCTGGGGGCGCCTGCTCCCGCCTGAGCCTCCCTGGCATCATCATCGGAGGCCCTCCACCAGGCGGTTCCCCCGGTGCAGGTTAGGTGGGTGGCACTGGCACTGGGGAGGGCCTTTCTGGGTTGGTGTCCCTCCCATGGGAGATCTGCTGCCTGGCGCCTGCGTTAACCTCCTTTAAGTGCCATGCAAATGGCCCTATTCACCTAAGCTTTCGGTAGGTAAATTGATCAGTTGCACTTTCTCAGTGACAGTTTTATTTGTCCATGTAGAATTTACTATACCAATGGTTTTATGAGATCGTGTTGAGTCACATTGAACACCAGCTGTGGCAGGAAGTCAGCATATGCATTTTAAAAATAAAAATGAGAGCACAACCCAATGGCGGTAGTTGGCCACCTCCGCACTCGGAGGTGACCGATTATCCAATGCAGGGCGGCCGGAGCGCAGAGGGGATCTTCTCCTCCACGCTCCGCCCACCCTGCATTAGCGGCTAGATAGCTGATTTCGGCTGTCTAGCCAGGGCAGGTCGGAGCAGGGTGTGTGTGTGGGGAGGCCAGATGGCTCATAGGAAGCATCGTAATGATGCTTTCACTGTCCCCTCCCCTCCCACATGAACACCCCCTTTCCCCCCACTCCACGCTGCTCTTACGAGCACAGAGCCAGGGACAAACTGCGCCTCTTACAAGGTGGCCGGGGTGGGGAGACAGTTTCTGGGAACCAACCTTGGAGTGTTGGCTCTGAGCTCAGTTCCCAGAAAACGAAAAATCCTGTGGCTGTGTAGCCACTGCCTAGCACCCATAGGATTGTGGCCTAAAATCCTAACAATATATTCTTTTCAAAGGGGGATTAGACAAATGCATGGAGTAGGGTAGGTCTCATGGGGTGTTTCTAGTCAAGGCTGTTTTTGTACAATCACTCTGCCTCTTTCACAGAATGTTACAGAGGGACCAGGTGATGTCTTCCATTTGTAGTCTTCCAGGTTGCCTGACCAACTTCTTTCATCTTTTTCCTTACCAAAAAAAATCCTTAAGGAAGAAAAGACAAAATAGCCACACAGTGTCTTTCGACTGTTAGTGAGTGGACCCCTGGACCACTCCAAAAGGATGTGGAGTGGTATATAAGTGCTGCAAATATATAAATAATAAAATATGGGAGGAGATAATCTTTCAGGTAACCTGGCCCCAAGCCATTTAGGGCTCTGAATGTTAATACCAGCACTTTGAATACGGCCCAGATCTGGCCTGGCAGCCAGCGCAGCTGGAGAAGTACTGGCATACTATGATCACGTTGACCAGTCCTTGTTAACAGTCTCGCTGCTCTGTTTTGAACCAGCTGAAGTTTCCGGACCGTTTTCAAAGGCAGCCCCACATATAATGCATTGCAGTAATCCAGACGAGAGGTTATCAGAGTATTGTCCTTCTTGCTGTGTCGTGCTGATTTCACAACTTCTAGTGTGAAAGAAACCCATTTGTGATGAAAGCTCCATATTCAGAGGCAGGAATTAAAAGAAGAACATGAGAGGTGAAGCTATTGCCTTCATGCCTTGCATGGCAGCAGGATCCTGGGTGAGATGGACCCAACTTGTTCTGGTCCAGGAGGGCTTTACTGAGGGATTTAGCCAGTGCTGTCATGGATGGTGCTGCTAGAGTCAGCAATCTGGGCTTGTGGGGTTCCTTCTGTGAAGCATCCCAGGACTTGATTTTTGTGTCCCCAACATTCCTGAGCTGGACTTGGAGAGCAAAACCTTATCGCGCACTCTGCTGATCTCTTGATCTTTCTCTCACAAGGTAGCAGAATTCAGGACTTGCAGTAGGTTCAGGACATGCAAATGGAAGTCCTTCCCCTTCTTTGGTTTTGTTTTGTCATTTTATTGGAAAGTATGCCTTTGTGGCAGGGATTCCCAGTTTTATTGCTTTATTCCGTACAGTGCTATGTGCACTGATGGCACTATAATAATAATAATAGCAACCATGACTCATAATTTACTTGTGGTACGCCTTGCCACAAGAGGGTCACTAGCTTACATGACTTTTTAGAAGGAAAAGAAGTAGGCATATTCATGGAGAAGAGGTCTGTCAATCAACTGCTATTACGCATGATAGCTACATAGAACCTCCATGCACTGAGACAGTCTACCTCTGAACAGCAGTGGCTGAAGACAAGCTGCAGGGGCAGGCTGTCAGCTTCATGCCATGCTTGTGGGCTTCCTGCAGGCTTCTGGCTGGCCCGAGCTGGAAACAGGATGCTGGACTTACCTTAGGGATGTCTTTGCCTAATCCAACAAGGTGGTCCCTTGAAGCCTCCCATGTTCTCTCTGCTTCTAGGAGTGACTGGCTGCAAGATATCGCGATGGGGAAGTCCAGCTTGATCTGCCAGCGCCATGATGGGAAGGCCAGAGCCTCGCCAAGGTCCAGGAGTGACCCTGAGGGCATCTTGCCAAAAGGTTCAGTACAAGCCTGGCAGGGTGTGATTGATGGGCCAAGGGTTTTTCCATCCAAGAACAAAAGTCCTTGTACTTCAAGGCTGCTTGCTGTTCTGTGAAAACAAGGCCTTTGAAAACAAGGTGTCTGCTTGCTAAAACCAGCACATGTGTCTCTGGGGAAGAACACACAGGGAAAGGGCTGGAGGGCCGAGGAATCTCTCCGTGGCTGTGGCTTTATCACAAAAACGCAGTATAATTGCCTCCTGAAGCTGACAGCCTCAGCCTGCTGAGGATTTTAGATTCATGTTAGGAAAACAGAGAGCATTGCTCGTCTGTTTGGGCCAGAGGATAGGGCAGTGATCTGTCTGTGCCAGCAGGGCTGGAAAGGATTTCAGATGGCAACCTGTCTCTTTCTGTCTCCCATGCGCACGCACGCGCACACGCACACACACACACACACAAACACACACTCCAGGGCTGCCACTCTCCACATTCCGGATCCCACCCCTCTGGCGTTAATCGTTTGAGAGTGTAATCTGATGCATGTTTAGACAGAAAAAAATCCTTCCGCTCCCAGCATGCCCCTGCCTGCCACGCTGTCTGGGGAGTGCTGGGCACTGTACGGCTTTTTTCTGTCTAAACCGGCGTGAGATTGCGCCATGAGTCTTCTTTGTAACTTGACCTCAAACTAGTGTGCCTGCATATTGGTGCATGATGCACATGAACATTAAGGCATCGTGCAGTGTGCAAACGGCCCCATGAAGTGGCTCTTGAGGTGGGAATTGGGATGTTATAAGCACAGCCCAAGAGTGTCCCCCGTTTAGCTGGCGCAGTGCTGGAGGGCGCGCATTACAGCTGTGTTGCTTCCATTTGTTTCAGTTCTGAGCGCTCCACTCAACTCCATGGTGAGGCTGCCCTGTCCCCAGACCTCAGCCCTGGCCAACTACTCATGGAACTACCTAGAAAAGAAGATGCAGGACAGCATGGTCCGGGAGGATGGCAAGGCCCTGGTCATCGTTGTGCAGAAGGACACGTTAGGCACGTACGAATGCTGGGCCAGCGAGCACGGGTACCGGCACCTGGTGGCCCAGTACCAGGTGCGTGCCCCTGGCAGTGTGGAGGCCATGCCAGTGGGCGAACGGCGCACCTACTGGGTCCAGTTTGTCAGTGTGACGGTGCTTCTGTCCATGACCTTAGCGGTGGCTGCGGCTGTGGCGTTCTTCTCCTACCATGACAAACTGAAAGCGAGAAGCAAAGTGCAGGGCTGCAGCCCCCCCGAGGCCAGCAAAGGCTCGGGGCAGGAGAAAGCCCTCCTCAACAGCAACCAGAATGCCCCCCAGGGCGACGAGTGCCCGGCGCAGGGTCCTGGCCAGGAAGCAGCTGGCAGCTCCAAAGCCTGCTGTGTCCAAGTGAATGGGACTTTCCAGGACACGGACGCCGAAAACAACCGCTTGAGCTCCAGCCTGGCCAATGGCGATGACTCCAGAGGGGCCGTGGCCGTGAGCGGGATCTAGCCTGGTTTTGCTGGGAGCAACCTCTTGAGGGAACACCAGCGGGCAGGCAACCTGACGAGAACAAAAGGCCCAGCACTGCTGTGGCCCTGCTCCGAAGCACCGCCAGGAAACACAGAGTCACCTCTGATTTCCGTTTTTTGTCTCCTAGTCTTTTCTGTACGATGCCACGTAAGCCAAGAACGCATGCCATGCCGTGGGAGGAATCCCTGCCACTCCCGTATCTTCTGGCCCCCGGCCCCGCCTCAACACTGCCTTTGTAGATAGGGTGCTGAACTCCAGAAATTCAGCCGCAGTGCCTCCATACATCCCCTGGTAGCCAGATCCATAATTCTCCCTGTAAAACGTTTACAGAAATCAGAGGACAAACGGAGCCCATCTGCCTGGCTGGGAGGTGCTCAGGCGCAGGGATGGGTGCAGGGCAGGGCCGGGGGGCGGGGCCGGGGCTCGGCCATTCTTTTAGGCCTTGCTCAGTGGCGTTCGTGTTGAGATGCCTCCGCCGGATGATGCCTGTTGATGCCCGGGCTTCATAGAACCATGGGGTCGGAAGGGGCCTACAAGAGCATCGAGCCCAACCCCCTGCTCAGCGCAGGAAGCCCGATTCCCAGGTGGTCCCCATCCAAGTACTAACCAGGTCTGACCCTGCTTCACTTCTGAGACCAGGCGCATCCAGCCCTTTGCTCGCCAGATGGCTGGAGAAGGGAGGTGACAAAGCGAGGGACCGGACGGGGCAGCTGAGCAGTCCTGGGGTCCCAGCAAGGCAAGGAGAGGCTTCCTGCGCAGAAGGGGCAGTTCAGCGACAGGACTGGCTGTCCAGGGAGGCAAAGGGAGATAGCAGAGTATGAGCGTGGTTGGGGGCAGCACCAGGCAAGGTGGACTGCCCAGACTCCTGAGGGCGGATCTGTTCTGTTCAGGCCTCCCTGGAGTTAACAGGGCACCTCGTATTGGCCAAGCCGGCTCCTGGCTTGCCTGTGTGGCCCTGCAGGGGAGGGCCGTGCAGTTTTGCGTCCTTCCAGGATGTGATTGTGCCGTGGGGTGCCGGGAGGTGTTTGGAGGCCTCCCTGAGTCCTGCAGCAAGTGCTTACACCTCTCTAAGGAGTTCTTCCTCATACTTTAAGAACCCACTACAGGCCGTTTTCACCAAAAGGTCCATTTACAGCAGGTCTCTGTATGCGGTGTGTGCGCTGTTCTTAAAGGCTGTGCCTGAGCCATCCAAATCCTGTGCCGAGAAAAATGGTCACCTCCTTCATTGGCATAACGTCTCTTCTTTTTGACAGTGCCAATACGCTGGCTATGTATGGTGGGTTCTTGGAGGCGGAGAGAAACTATGCAAGGCCTAAAGTGCCCCCCGCTACCCACCTCGTCCAGGACACCTTGCTCTGCACCCCTTCTGGCTCGTAAGGTTTCCTCAGGCGTCACCCCCACACTTGCCAGCATCGTCTTCACCACCGCCATGACCAGGATGACCTTCCCCAACCTGGCCCCCTCCGGATGGGTTGTACTACAGCTCCCATCATTCCCAGCTACTGGCTGGGCATGATGAGAGCTGTGGTACAACCCATCCGGAGGGGACCAGGTTGGGGAAGTCTAGATTACAATCTTGGGGGGGGGGGTCAAAACAGAAGCAGAGATTCTTTGGGAGACGTCTCCTCTGCCCCGGCCTCGCTCCCGTGTTTCTGCAGCAGCGGCGGCTGCGCGGAGGCTGTTTGACATTTCTAGGGTGCAATGGCTTCTCCCACACACGGAGGGATACCCACCACCTTCTTTCCAGTCCCGTCGCGCCAATCCTCTGGTCCCACGCGTGGCAAGCCGCGGCATGGGGCAGGCTGAAGGAGTCCACGTGGTCAACCGCTGTGCGGCGTGGGTTGAATGGACCAGCTGATCCCGAGGCTGCTGGCTTCTGCAACAGCTCATCATTTCTACGTTCCTTTTTAAACCTGCAGAGGACTTTACATATGTTTGCTCTCACGACAACCCTGTTGAGGCACGCCAGTATTATTCCTCGTTCATAGAGGGAGCTCGCCTGCTGTCCGCTCAACAAGGTGCCTTGTGTGGGAAGGAGTTTTCTGGGGCGGGGGCTGTGGAAGGTTTTCAGTCCGTGATAATGGGCTGAACTGCAGCCTTATGTTTACCGGGCGTGCACGTTCCTCTTGCCCAGTGCTGCGCTTTTTGATGGTTCACTTGAAAAGGGTGTCATTCTGCCAGATGGAGGCCTCCCTCTTTTCTCCTCCCCCCAAATCAGGGGAAAGCTGTGGATTTTGGAACTGATCCCCTCCCCTTCACTGGAAACGTGTGTTGCAAATTCTTCCTGTTTCAGTGTGTGTTGCTGCTGACCTCTAGTGAACAAAACGGCAATCACGTCAACCTTCCAAACTGCCTCGAACCTGTGCCCTGCTTTGGAGACCTTTATACTTGGAAACAAGTTTTATCTGAGTTCTAGGCCTGCTTTTGTCACTGCAGTTGTCACAGGCATGCAGAACTACTTGCAGTATTCATTGTTTTGAAAATCACATCATTCTGTATCTGTTTAAAGGAAGCATTATTTTAACGGGGGGGGGGGGGCGGGCGTTCAAGGCCCAGAAATCGAGCTAGAACACAATCGCTCTGGACTTGTCAATGTGGATATGGCTTGTAAAAACATAACAATCACGTGTTATACTGTAGCAAGCACGAGGTTTCAACAGTCTATGTGCTTCGCAGAGAACCAATGCCAGGTGAAGGATGACCATACCTGCACAGTGCATATTTTTTGCAGGAAGTTCTTTGTCACAGGCACTCTTCACCCCTTTGGATGTATTCTCAAAATAGCGCAGGCTTGCACTTAAAAATAGATGTGTGAAAGGACCTGAGTTGCAAAGACCTATTGCTTATTACAAACAAACAGCAGCCATGAGCATCCTCTGTACACACTGTGTGCGTGCGTGTGTGTCTTCATGTGCACGACGTTCTTAACTGTGGTGTAGGATCAACACCTCTCTCAAAAGAAGAGGGAATCCCCGTGATGCCCAGTTTCACAGGCTAATTAACTGAATCATTTATCACTTTAGAATTTACCCACTGAGTTGAGAAAAGGAAGCAATGTCGTCTTCAAACGTTTTTTAAAATAACCACGTAGTGACCTAAACTTGTACTAGGCTCATGGCTGTACGTGGGAGGGAATACAGGAGGAACTCTGGTCAAGAGAAAGGCAGCCTCTGCTGCTCACTGCCCTCCACAGGTTTCTACCTCTTCCCCTTTGCCCCATCCTTCTGAGGGATAAGACATTTATCAGCATGTATATGTCTGCAGAGAGAGAGAGAGAGAGAGGGTCATTTCCAAACTTTAATGATGCACAGAGATTTTAAATGTGCAAATACGGAGATTTAAAAATAGCAGGGGGTGATTTCCTCCCATGATCTTTGAACAAATCTCCCTGAACCCCATTAGTGACAGTAAAGCTCATTTCACCACGGGGAGGGATATTTTGGTCCTACCGATGGCAGCTAAGCTGAAGTGGTTTAAAACACCTTGATGACATGTCGCAGGCTGGAGAAAGAAAATAATTTTCAAGTGAGCAGAAAATAGTTTGAATGAGGCTTTGCTTCCTGTTTTGAGCCTGCTTGACCAGAGGCAAAGGTAGGACCGTATACGCCATAATCAGTGGATCTCCATTTCAAACAATGCAAAAAAAAACTTCTTTCCAAAACAAAAATCAGTCACTTATCTCCAGACCCTTTGACCCCTTATTGCAGTTAAATACATGCACACCAATGGGTTGTTTTGGCCCTTTGTTACTCATCGTGTTGTTTATAACCATTTTTTTAAAGATGTAAATCATTGTGTTTATGCGTACTATTTTTATTAAAAAGTGTGATGTACAATGGTGGCGGAAGTGGTTAATAACTGTTATTGCACCTGAAGTTAAACATATTACTCTTGTGTCAGGTGTCCAACTCATAGAATCATAGAATAGTAGGGTTCGAAGGGGCCTACAAGACCCTCGGGTCCAACCCGCTGCTCAATGCAGGAATCCAAGTCAGAGCATCCCTGACAGATAGTTGTCCAGCTTCATCTTGAAACTCCTCTGAGTCCTACCTCTCTTTTTTTTTTCTTGCGCCTGCAGTTCTGCATGCAGTAAGAATTCCCACCGGGGTTCTCCACACTTGACTGGCAATTTCAGAGTTTTGGAAACCTCCCTGCCAGGATCTCCAGGGGAAGGACAAGTAAAGTCTCTGGTGGGGGGCCAGAATCAAGGGCATGGGACAGTTATTGCTTGATTTCAAGACTTTTAAATCTGCCCCGTATTCATCAGTCTCCAGCTCTGACCCATTCAGTACTGCCCCAGCCCTACTCTGCCAATCTGCCAGTCCCCATTATGTTCCCTGCCCCTACCCCTGCATCTCAGGGTCCGAGGGGCTTGAGAAACAGCAATCCCTTTAGTCATGTATATTTTGTAATGGGGATACACATTTGGGGGAGACGTGCATGTGGGAATTGACATGGCCCCTCCAGGAAATTCCTGACTTGTGTGGCGGATAACTTTCTCCTACAGAAAGTAGAGGAAGGAACTAGACGATCGGCTATCCTTGACTTGATCCTAACCAACAGAGATGACTTAGTGGGTAAAGTAGCAGTTACAGGAACTCTGGGGGAAAGCGACCACGTTGCACTTGAGTTCTTGGTTCTAAGGGAAGCAAAAGCCGAGTGTAGTCAAACGCGTACCCTGGATTTTAGGAAAGCTGATTTTCATAAACTCAGAACAATGATCAGTCAGGTCCCATGGCAAGCGATGCTAGCGAGAAAAGGAGTCCAAGATGGGTGGGAGCTTTTAAAAAAGGAAATTCACAAGGCACAATCACAAGCAATTCCAACAAGAAGAAAAGGTGGAAGACAACAGAAGAAGCCAATGTGGCTTCACAAAAAGCTTAGGGATGACCTGAAAACAAAAAAGGACACATATAGGAAGTGGAAAGAAGGCCAAGTAACAAAGGAAGAGTACAGGCAGATAGCACAGAATTGCAGGGATGGCGTCAGGAAGGCTAAAGCTGAGAATGAGCTGAGGTTAGCGAGGGATGCTAAAAACAACAAAAAGGCTTTCTTCAGCTACGTGCATAGTAAAAGGCAGAAGAAAGAAATGGTGGTTCAGCTATTAAATAAGGATGGCAAAACAATAACAGATGACAAAGAAAAGGCAGAGGTGCTCAGTTCCTACTTTGGCTCAGTCTTCTCCCAAAAGAGGGCCTATGACCCCCCTGGCAAAGGCGAAGTACAGGCTGAAGGGGCAGGATTGCAGCTTGAGATTGATAGGCATATGGTCAAGGAACACTTAATTACTTTGAATGAGTTCAAATCTCCAGGGCCGGATGAACTGCATCCCAGAGTCATAAAGGAACTGGCAGAAGAACTCTCAGAACCGCTGTCTATTCTCTTTGAGAAATCATGGAGGACGGGGGAAGTGCCAGAGGACTGGAGGAGGGCTAACGTTGTCCCTATCTTCAAAAAGGGTCAAAAGGAGGAACCTGGGAACTACAGACCAGTCAGTCTGACATCAATCCCTGGGAAAATTCTGGAGGAGATGATAAAGCAATCCATCTGGAAGCACCTTGACAACAATGCCGTGATTACTCGAAGCCAACATGGATTCGTCAAAAACTAGTCCTGCCAGACAAATCTGATCTCATTTTTTGATCAAGTCACCTCCCTTGTAGACCGTGGGAATGCTGTAGACATCATATACCTCGACTTCAGCAAAGCTTTCGACAAAGTGCCCCATGATCTCCTGATGAGCAAATTAGCTCAAAGTGGGCTAGATGAAACAACGATCCGGTGGATCCACAGTTGGCTACAGAATCGGACTCTGGCCAACACAGTTGGCTACAGAATCTTATCCGGTGGATAAGAGTGCTTATCAATGGGACCTTCTCAAACTGCGGAGAGGTAATGAGTGGGGTACCGCAGGGCTCAGACCTGGGCCCAGTGCTCTTCAACATTGTTATTAATGACTTGGAGGAGGAGGAGGTGCAGGGAATGCTGATCAAATTTGCAGATGACACAAAATTGGGTGGGATAGCTAATACTTTGGAAGACAGAAACAAGATTCAAAGTGATCTGGATAGATTGGAGCGCTGGGCAGAAAACAGCAGAATGACATTTAATAGGGAGAAATGCCAAGTTCTGCACCTAGGAAAAAGAAACCAAGTGAACAGTTACAAGATGGGGGATATGTGGCTCAACAACACTACAAGCGAGAAAGATCTTGGAATTGTTGTCGATCACAAGCTGAAGATGAGCCAACAATGTGATGTGGCTGCAAAAAAGGCCAATGCTCTTTTGGGCTGCATTAATAGAAGCATAGTGTCAAGGGCTCCTTGGAGGGCTCTTTCAGTCTAATCCAGTAGCCAAGTCCAGACACAGACAAAGGGATTCTTTTCCAAGCTTTATTCTTCTTTTACAACTTAACAACTCTACAGCTAGCAACTAGATCTGAGCAGCAGCATCCCTATGCCCTAAGTTGGAACAGTTGGTCCCCGTTTGAAAGGCAATTACTAGCAGACCCCTGAATATAAGGACTAGGGAGAATCCCTCCCCTTTTCCCTTGGATCCTCTGGGCGCAACCGTTCTTTGAGCGCCAACCGGGCACTACGCCTCCTTTCCGCGCCCTCCATTTGGCGCCGCTCTCTGCGTCTGCGCCGCGCATCCACCCAGTCTGCTATCTGTGCTGGGTCACTCCCTGGACTGCTTTCTAATCTAGGAATGTTGGTGGGAGGAATCTCTGTCAGCTGCGGGCCCTGGGAAAAAGGGGCGCGCTCCTCTCCCAGGAGCGACTGCTCTTCCTCCGAATCAGAACTACTCTGGGATTCTATGGGCTCAGTGTCCACCCTGACACATAGCTTCCAAATCCCGGGAAGTACTAGTTCCCCCCTACTCAGCACTGGTTAGGCCTCATCTGGAGTACTGTGTCCAGTTCTGGGCACCACACTTGAAGAAGGATGCAGACAAACTGGAGAGGGTTCAGAGGAGGGCAACAAAGATGATCAGGGGACTGGAAACAAAGCCCTATGAAGAGAGACTGAAAGAACTGGGCATGTTTAGCCTTGAGAAGAGAAGACTGAGGGGAGATAGGATAGCGCTCTTCAAGTCCTTGAAAGGTTGTCACAGAGAGGAAGGCCAGGATCTCTTCTTGATCATCCCAGAGTGCAGGACACGGAAGAATGGGCTCAAGTTACAGGAAGCCAGATTCCGGCTGAACATCAGGAAAAACTTCCTGACTGTAAGAGCAATACGACAATGGAACCAATTCCCTGGGGAGGCGGTGGGCTCTCCCACACTGGAGTCCTTCAAGACGAGGCTGGACAGCCATCTGTCAGGGATGGTCTGACTTGGATTCCTGCATTGAGCAGGGGGTTGGACGTGATGGTCTTGCAGGCCCCTTCCAACCCTTGTTGTTGTTCAGTCGTTCAGTCATGTCCGACTCTTCGTGACCCCATGGACCATAGCACGCCAGGCCTTCCTGTCCTGCGCACTCTCCCGGAGCGTACTCAAGTTCATATTAATTTCATCGGTGATGCTATCTAGCCATCTCATCCTCTGCCGTCCCCTTCTCCTTTTGCCTTCAGTCTTTCCCAGCATCAGGGTCTTTTCCAGGGAGTTTTCTCTTTGCATTAGGTGGCCAAAATATTTGAGCTTCAGCTTCAGTATCTGTCCTTCCAAGGAGCACTCAGGGTTGATTTCCTTTAGGATGGACTGATGTGACCTCCTTGCAGTCCAGGGGACTCGTAACAGTCTTCTCCAGCACCACAGTTCGAAGGCATCAATTCTTCGGCGCTCAGCCTTCCTTATAGTCCAGCTCTCACAGCCATACGCTGCTACTGGGAAAACCATAGCTTTGATTATATGGACCTTTGTTGGCAAGGTGATGTCTCTGCTTCTGACTATGCTGTCTAGGTGTGCCATAGCTTTCCTCCCAAGGAGCAAGCGTCTTTTAATTTCATGGCTACAGTCACCGTCTGCGGTGATCTTGGAGCCCAAGAAAGTAAAATCTGTCACTGCTTCCATTTCTTCCCCTTCTATATGCCAGGAAGTGATGAGATGGCTAGATAGCATCACTGATGCAATGAATATGAACTTGAGCACGCTCCGGGAGAGTGCGCAGGACAGGAAGGCCTGGCGTGCTATGGTCCATGGAGTCACGAAGAGTCGGACACGACTGAATGACTGAACAACAACAACAACTGCTTTTCCCACCCTTTTGTTGACTATGAGTGCTACTCCATTTCTTCTAAGGGATTCTTGCCCACAATAGTAGATATGATGGTCACCTGAATTAAATTCGCCCATGCCTGTCCATTTTAGTTCGCTGATTCCCAAGATGTCGATGTTCAATCTTGCCATCTCATGTTTGACCACCTCCAGCTTACCTTGATTCATTGATCTGACATTCCAGGTTCCTAAACAATATTGTTCTTTACAGCATCGGATTTTCTTTTCACCGCCAGACACATCCACAGCTGAGTGTCCTTTTGGCTTTGGCCCAGCCGCTTCACTCTTTCTGGCGCTACTTGGAAATACCCTCTGCTCTTCCCCAGTAGTATATTGGACACCTTCTGACCTGAGGGGCTCATCTTCCGGCGTCATATCTTTTAGCCTTGTGATATGTCCCATGGGGTTTTCTTGGCAAGAATACTGGAGTGGGTTGCCATTTCCTTCTGCAGTGGACCAGATTTTGTCAGAAATCTCTGCCATGACCTGTCCGTCTTGGGTGGCCCTGCACGGCATATCTTATGGCTTCACTGAGTTACGCAAGCCCCTTCGCCACAACAAGGCAGTGATCCATGAAGGGGCCTTCCAACCCTACTATTCTATGATTCTATGATTCCCAAGAAGTATATCAAGTTGTGAAGAAAAATTCACTGGTTGCAGCCATTTCCAGGTGTCCGGACAAAAATGGGGCCATGTACAAGCATATGTGCAATGTAACAACGTTGCTCTTTTCTCAACCGGCTGCATAGTTAAAGCCAGGGTAGGAATTAAATTCCTTCAATTTAAGGGATGTTGGACATGCGCACAACTCTATCGACAAAGCTCCATCACCATGAGATATTGGTTTCATGGCCATCCCCTTTCCCCCAGGGAACAATAAGGATCTACAAGGGGGATTCTCTGCACACACCCCCCCCCCAGCAAACTATAATTTCCAGATTCCTTGACAACAGCCAACCTGGGGTTGCCAATCCGTCACGTCCCACCAGGCCAGCTGTCCCCAGCCTGCTGCCCTCCAGATGGGTTGGACTGCAACTCCCATAATTCCCAGCAAGCATGTCCAATGGGACAAGGCCCTGCTCTTTATCCACTAAGCTCCCCCCCCGCCCCCCAAGATCCAAGACTCCACCCCTGAAATTCCATGTGGGGGGAAAAGCCTGGTGTGTGCATGTGTTCAACCGGTTTTTTTAGAAGGGGGTGGGGAAGAGAGATACTTTGCCTGCTGCTGCTTTCTGTTTGCACCATGAAATCTATCAATGTTTCATGCTAAGACTTAGAATCACTTTCAAGTTGCTAATTCCTCTTATCAACATATAAACCCCTTGTTTCCATTTGACATAAAACCAGAGGGCCTGTTTTTCCCTTTTCCATACGTTGAGGGGAGAGAAATCCTACTTATAGCGAAGGATGGGGGGAGGAGGTTGGACTGGATGATCTTCAGGTACACCCTTGCTAGCCCTGCAACTGTCTTTTTAAGAAGGAGAACTAATGCCCAGAGCTAGGCTCATGTATCTACCAGCATCCCTGTTCTCTCCTCAGCAGCCATCTTACATGTGGGCAAGTCCCAGAGAGAAAGTGTAGAGTTACACATTCTAAACGTTGGTATTCAACTGAAAGCCACCATTGATTGATTGATTGCATTCCCACCTTTTTTCCAGGAAAAAAGGAACCCAAGGCAGCTTACATTCTCCTCCTCCTCCTCCTCTCCATTTTATCCTCACGACAACAACCCTGTGAGGTGGGCTGGGCTGAGAGTCTGTGACTGGCCCAAAGACACCCAGTGAGCTTCCATGGCCGAGTGGAGACTAGAACCCGGATCTCCCAGCTCCCAGTCCAGCAGTCTCGCCACCACACCACGCTGGCTCTCACCATTGGCCATAACTCTGCATCACTTGCCACCCCTGAGGTGAAAAACCCGTAGACTTTGCATCGGTAGTCCAAGTGGGACACCAGTTCAATTGTCTTCTGCTTAAGACTGGAGCCAGATGCAGGTAATTGCTGAATTTTATATTTTAAAAAATGGGGAATTGGCCATTGTGCGTTTCTTTGTCGCAACAGCCCTAGGGTTTCATTGTTAGCCAACCTGAGCACTAATTTTAGTGGAAAGGTGGGATATAAATTTAATAAGTAGGTACAACAACCTGAAGGTTGCGCAGCACTTCGTAAAGCCTGATCCAATTGAGGCTGCCATCCTACTCTCCATTGTAGTGATTACATACACTTTGTGGCTACGACATCAAGCCAACTTTTTTTCTCCCCCTTTACCTAACATCCAGCCAGGTGAAGAATTCTGCGGAGCTCAAAAGCTTGTTCATTATTTTATGACATTTTGGTTGATTATTTGGTGACATAAAGGTATTGCCTGGCCATGGATGGATGTTGTGGTTTTTCATATGGACGAACACGGCATCTTCTGCCTTTTGTAAGGGTGCTTTCAGACGGAGGGCTCCTAGCGCTACCAGCCAAAAGGCAATTGTACAGTCATTCCATCTTCCCCAACAGTTTTCTTTTTTTCTGTTAAGAAAAAAGACAGAAGTTGTGCGAAAACAAGGGTTACAAATTGAAGGTGACATCGTTTGGACCCCCTGTAAAATCCTGTGAATGAGGCAGGGCAATCGCACAATAAATGCCTTGTCTGAAAGCACCCTAAGGGTGCAATCCTATGCATGTTTAGACAGGAAAAAGCCCTACAACTCCCAGTGTTCCCTGGCTGGCTGGGGAACACTGGGAGTTGTAGGACTTTTCCTATCTAAATATTTTTTTGTATCTCTATATGAGAGGACAGAGGTGAGAAATATACCAAATAACTCACTCCACCACAGATACATGGAACTTCCTGATCTCTGTGTAGACCTTTCTACATCCTCTGGGGCGGAAGTGAAAACTGCGCATAGAAAGGAAGGGAGCAATCCCAGAGTTTATTCCCGCTGTCATGGGGCAGTCATGCATTTGTCCCCGCAGAGTGAAAAGGCAGCAGCAAAAGGAAGGAGCGGGGCTCTTTCGAAAGGGCTTTCTTTGATGTTTACCCCTCCAAGAGATTGATTGATGTTAAACACCAGAAAGAGTCTCAGGGCGCTATTTATTATGGCATATGCTTTCGTGGCCTACAGTCTTCTTCATCAACTTCTACCGTAACAAATGTGTTAGGCTTTAAGGTGCCACAGGACTCTTCGTCGCGTCGGCTGCAACGGACGAACTCCTCTGGAAATTGTTACGACAGCCCTGCGGTGTAGCGCACTGTCCATCTGCGGGGCTGAAGCTGGCGTGGGCTTCCAGGCAAACGCTACCCGTTCGGAACACCAGCCAGGCCTCGGCAGCCCCCTTAAGCCGCCCTTCGCCACGCAGATCTCGGAAACAAGGGGCCTTCCCCACCCCGGGAATCATGGGGGGATTCTGGGAGTTGCAGCCCGGCACCCCTGGAGGGCGTCAGGCTGGGGGAGCCTGAAAGAAGGCCTGGTGGATAAAATGGAGAGGAGGAGGAGAATGTAAGCCGCCTTGGGCTCCTTGCAAGAGGAAAAAAGGCGGGGTACAACTGCAATCCATCAAGCCATCAATGGTGGGGGGCGGGCCGCCGCCAGTGACGGGGCGCCGAAGTCCTGGCCTTGCCCCAGTTTTCTCTCCCTGGGGAAGAAAGGGACGGTCCCAAGGAACTCGGAAGTGCCGATCCCGCGCACGTCTACAGATCACACGTTTATGATTCCTATCCCTGCCACCGGAGGCCGCGCTTTTCCTCGCCCTGACCGGAAGTGCCCCTCTAGTTCCGCTGGGCCTCTATGGCCGCCCGTCCCGTCTCCGTCGCTCTCGCGCCTCGGCCTTCGCCTTCCATCTTTGTCCCTGGCGCCGGCGCAGGCGCAGTGGAGACCGCGGAAGCCCGCCGAGCGCCCTCGGACCGCCAAGCGGTAAGACGGGGGCGGCAGCGCTGGGCGCGGGGCCGCGCGGTGATTGGCCCCGGCGGGCGGCCAGGAGGCGCCGCCGCCCCTTCGCCCGGCGCTGTGAGGGGAAGCGAAGGAGACCCAGGCCCGGCGCGGCGCCGTGCGCCCAGCCAGCCAGCCAGCCCCCGCCGACCCGCCCGGGAGCGGGCTGGGGCTGGGGCGCAGGCGGAGGCGGAGGCCCGGCAGGGCCCGCACGGAGCGGCGCCTCGGGGAGGTGAGTGGCGCCCAGCCGCCGCCGGGAGGCCCCGCCGAGGGCGGGCCGGGGCTCGCGGAGGGGCAGGGCCAAGCCCCGGTCGCCGAGGCGGGCTCACGGGGTGGGGCAGGGCCTCGTTGAGTGGGGAGCGGGCAGGGCACGGGGAGGCACAAGCCCCCGCGGGGGTGGCGCTGGGGAGGGGCCCGCCTGTGTCGAGCGGGGCCCACGGTGGCGCGGGGCCCGTCTTCCGTCCGCGCGCTGAACGCGAGCCCAGCGAGCACGCCGCGCGCCATCGCCCCCGGCACCGGGGCCTCCTCCGGGCAGGCCTCGCGCGGGCTAGCGTCGGCTGCAGGCGGTTCCAGGGAACCCGCGCCGCTGGCTCAGGGTGGGGGCCCGGCTTTCTCGCGGCAGGCAGAATGAGGGGTGAGAGGGGGAACTCGCTGGAGACTGTTTGCTAGCAGAGTGAAGAGGACGCGGCGATGGAAACGTGAGGTGGAGGACGGCCAGGGTCTTGGGGGCAGAGCAGAAGGTGTGGGGGGGACGCAGCTTGTTCGTCTATTTATTTATTTATTTATTTATACCCCGCCTTTCCCCCCCCTCCCTCTTGCAAGGAACCCAAGGGGTCTTACATTCTCCTCCTCTCCATTTTATCCTCACAACAACAACCCTGTGAGGTGGGTTGGGTTGAGAGCCTGTGACTGGCCCAAAGTCACCCAGTGAGCGTCCATGGCCGAGTGAGGACTGGGACCCGGATCTCCCGGCTCCCTGGCCCAACACTCTTGCCAGTACACCACGCTGTTTGCTGGGGGGCACGAGCTCTGCCCAGCCCTTGCTTGAGCTTGGTGACCTGTTCTTGCATGATCCATGCGGCCATTCCTCTGCTGTAGGGTGACAAGTCTGGGCGTTTCTCATCCTCAGAACCTGAGCTTTCCTTCTTAATAGCTAGGTTTCTATCTGATGGAAATAAAGAGATGAAGGGTGCACTCCTATGCATGTTCAGACAGAAGAAAGGCCTACAACTCCCAGCATTTCCCCAGCCACTGCGCTGGCTAGGGAATGCTGGGAGTTGTAGGCCTTTTTTCTGTCTAAGCATGCATTGGGTTGTGCCTGAAGTCACAGAGGGAGCAATCCTCTGGCCACTAGACACTGCCTAGAGGGCCATAGGATTGTTCAGTTCCCAGAAATCACACTCATCCCCTATGGCCGTTCAGTGCTGGCACGGTTCTCTCCACACCAGCTACGTCTCTGCACTTGGAAATGGAGCGCAGAGATGGGGAAAAGTGGACCGTCCTGGTGGTGGAGAGTGGAGAAGACTGTGGAAGCTGCTTTATGCAGCTTCCTATCGGGTCTCCAGGCCCCTTCCCTCCCCGAAGCCATGGGTAGATGGGCAAAATCATCCATCTAGGCAAAAGTGCAGGACGGCCAGAGCATGGAGGAGAGGATCTCCAACTGCCCTGCATAGGATAGTCAGCGGTCTCTATTTTCAGTGGCGACTCTCCGGGTAGGATTGCGCCATAAAACGAGCAGGCCCACATAACGGATGACCTGCCAAGCCAAACACAGCCGATCAGAGTTTCAAGTGAACCTCCTAGTTTTCCTGCCTGCCGCAGGATAGGATAGAGTGCGTACATGCCCATATAAAAAGGTGGTAGGCAGGTTGCAGAATGTTGCAGGAGGGCTGATTTAGGCATGATAGGTTTCAAGATGCCTCAGTTTGGACTAGAATAAATCTGAGGGAATTAACTCTCGGGCTGGGGATTGTAATGTTTTGGGTAGACTTGATGCTGGAAACCTCAGTTCAAATCTTTGCTCCACCATGAGCGAATTTTCTAACTCAAACCAACCTTATAGAGTAGTTTTGACAATAAATGCTGTCAGAAGTATGCAGCCCTTTGTATGGTAGAGAGTGCTGAAGAAACGTGTGCCAGCTCCCCTGATCCTAAGCAGTATCTGCCAAGATCACATAATTCCTGTTCCTTCTTCCTGTTTGCTGTCAAACTGTATTGTGTAGGAGTGTGCATGTTGAGCAGGCAGATTAGGTAAAATAACATTTATGCAATTTCCACAATGCTGTGTGCAGCAGTGCACAGGGTCACAGCTCTGTGGCGCTCTGCAAAGTATTATATGATTCTTGTCTCTTTGTCCTTCTCACTTGTAGTATTTTAATTTGTGACTGGCGTTGACATTCTTGGTTGTATAGTATTGTAATTAAGGTTTCCCCCCAGAATTCAGAGTAACACACTTTTCCCGTTCTTCCTTTTAATCATATCTATACCTTACAAATCTTGCCATTGATGGCCTTGTTCTTTGGTGTGACTTGATTTTCCTCATGGCAAACTGGGGATGAAAGCTACTAGAAGCACCAGGAAACTGTTTTGTGTTATCAGGCTGGGCAATAATGCTCGAGTTGGGCAAAAACTTTAAAAATGTTAAACTATTTGGCTGTCCCAAATTCCTTTGCCTCTGCAGAGATGAGTTCAGAATTAAAATTAGAAGTGTCTGCTGCCTTTCCAGCTTGTTTGACCTATTACTGTCCCTCTTGAGAGCTGTGCTGAGTGTGGTGGACCCTTGCTCAGCCTCAGCTCAGTCCAGTTCTGGGCATGGCCCAAGCTCTTGTTCTTGTCCTTTTCTCTTCTCCAGAGCACAAAAGCGCCTGCTTCATTGGCCAAAGAAGCACGTTCAGAGAGAGTTGCAGCTTGTTATAGACTTGTCTTTGGTAAACATGCTGAAAGGAAAAATTACTCTTTTAAAAATGATATCGCATTTCAGTCTGTTTTTAAAACAAACAATGCAAAGCGGCAAATAAAAAAATCCAAAGCCAACAAAGATACCAATAAAATGGAACACCATCGAAACACTGTAAATGCAGATAGCTGTATAAACAAGCAAAGGATGGAGAAAGTGGTTGGAGGTAAATGTTTCTCCCTCATAAGATTTAAAGCAGTGGAGGCTGGTGGCTCCGATGTAATGCCGGTTTTCAGCCAGAACCAGTCAGAACTCTGGAGGAGCACCTTGGATAGCTCCCTTAGAGTTCTGGGTGATTCTGACTAAAACCCAGAGCGGATTCACTGCCTAAGTGACATTGCAGCTACCAGCCCCCACTGATTGAAAGGAGTCACCCAGTGCAGTTGATGGGCAATAGATTAAAGACAGACAGAAGGAAGTATTTCACATAACCTATATCTTACTTATGGAATTTGCTGCGCCAGGGTTTCGTGATGAATACTGCCTTAAATGGCTTACAGTGCAATCGTATTCATGTCTACTCAGCAGTAAGCCCCATTGAGTTCAGTGGGGCTTATTCCCAGCTAATTAGGTATAGGATTGCATTCTTAGTAGGTTTAGACTAATTCATGGAGATCAGACCCATTGGGTATTGGCCATGATAGCTAAGTGGAATCCCTCATAGAGGCCAGTACTGGGGATAAACAAGCTTGTTACCTTTTGGCTCTGCTTATGGGCTTCCTCCCCTTCATGGATCACTGCCTTGTTGTGGCGAAGGGGCTTGCGTAACTCAGTGAAGCCATAAGCTATGCCGTGCAGGGCCACCCAAGACGGACAGGTCATGGCAGAGAGTTCTGACAAAATGTGGTCCACTGGAGAAGGAAATGGCAACCCACTCCAGTATTCTTGCCAAGAAGACCCCATGGAATGTATCACAAGGCTAAAAGAGATGATGCCGGAAGATGAGCCCCTCAGGTTGGAAGGTGTCCAATATACTACTGGGGAAGAGCAGAGGGTATTTCCAAGTAGCGCCAGAAAGAGTGAAGCGGCTGGGCCAAAGCCGAAAGGACACTCAGCTGTGGATGTGTCTGGTGGTGAAAAGAAAATCCGATGTTGTAAAGAACAATATTGTTTAGGAACCTGGAATGTAAGATCAATGAATCAGGGTAAGCTGGAGGTGGTCAAACATGAGATGGCAAGATTGAACATCAACATCTTGGGAATCAGTGAACTAAAATGGACAGGCATGGGCGAATTTAATTCAGGTGACGATCATATCTACTATTGTGGGCAAGAATCCCTTAGAAGAAATGGAGTAGCACTCATAGTCAACAAAAGGGTGGGAAAAGCATTACTGGGGTACAATCTTGAAAATGATAGAATGATCTCAGTACGAATCCAAGGCAAACCATTCAACATCACAGTAATTCAAGTCTATGCCCCAACCACTGAGGCCGAAGAAGCTGATCTGGATTGGTTCTATGAAGACTTAAAACACCTTCTATAACTAACACCCAAAAAAGATGTCCTCTTCATCATAGGGGATTGGAATGCTAAAGTAGGAAGTCAAGAAATCACTGGGATAACAGGCAAGCATGGCCTTGGTGTACAAAATGAAGCAGGACAAAAGCTAATAGAGTTTTGCCAAGAGAACATGCTGATCATAGCAAACACTCTTTTCCAGCAGCACAAGAGGCGACTCTACACATGGACATCACCAGATGGTCAATATCGAAATCAGATTGATTATGTACTTTGCAGCCAAAGATGGAGAAGCTCTATACAGTCAGTAAAAACAAGACCTGGAGCTGACTGTGGCTCAGATCATGAGCTGCTTCTTGCAAAATTTCAGCTTAAATTGAAGAACGTAGGGAAAACCACTAAACCATTCAGGTATGACCTAAATCATATCCCTTATGAATATACAGTGGAGGTGAGGAATAGATTTCAGGGATTAGACCTGATAGACAGAGTGCCTGAGGAACTATGGACAGAGGTCCATAACATTGCTCAGGAGGCAGCAACTAAATCCATCCCAAAGAAAATCCATCCCAAAGAAAAAGAAATGCAAGAAAGCCAAGTGGCTGTCTGATGAGGCTTTACAGGTAGCTGAGGAAAGAAGGGAAGCGAAAAGCAAGGGAGAAAGGGGAAGATATATCCAACTGAATGCAGAGTTCCAGAGAATAGCAAGGAGAGACAAGAAGGCCTTCTTAAATGAACAATGCAAAGAAATCGAGGAAAACAACAGAATGGGAAAGACTAGAGATCTCTTCAAGAAAATTGGAGATCTCAAGGGAACGTTTTGTGCAAAGACGGGCATGATAAAGGACAAAGAAGGCAGGGACCTAACAGAAGCAGATGAGATTAAGAAGAGGTGGCAAGAATACACAGAAGAACTATACAGGAAAGATCTGAATGTCCCTGATAGCCATGATAGTGCGGTCACTGAACTTGAGCCGGACATCCTAGAGAGTGAAGTCAAGTGGGCCTTAGGAAGCATTAGTAACAACAAAGCTAGTGGAGATGACAGTATTCCAGCTGAGCTATTTAAAATCCTAAAAGATGATGCTGTTAAAGTGCTGCACTCAATATGCCAACAAATTTGGAACACTCAACGGTGGCCACAAGACTGGAAAAGGTCAGTTTACATTCCAATTCCAAAGAAGGGCAACGCCAAAGAGTGTTCAAACTACCGCACAATTGCGCTCATTTCACATGCCAGCAAGGTGATGCTCAAAATCCTACAAGCTAGGCTTCAGCAGTATGCGAACCGAGAACTACCGGAAGTACAAGCTGGGTTTCGAAGAGGCAGAGGAACTAGAGATCAAATCGCCAACATTCGCTGCATCATGGAGAAAGCAAGAGAATTCCAGAAAAACGTCTATTTCTGCTTCATTGACTACGCTAAAGCCTTTGATTGTGTGGATCACAACAAACTCTGGCAAATTCTTAAAGTGATGGGAGTACCAGACCACCTTACCTGTCTCCTGAGAAACCTGTACGAGGGTCAAGAAGCAACAGTAAGAACCAGACATGGAACAACCGAGTGGTTCAAAATTGGGAAAGGAATACGACAAGGCTGCATATTGTCACCCTGCTTATTGAACTTATATGCAGAGTACATCATGAGAAATGCTGGGTTGGATGAATCAGAGGTCGGAATTAAGATTGCTGGGAGAATTATCAACAACCTCCAATATGCAGACGATACCACCCTAATGGCAGAAAGCGAAGAGGTTCTCAAGAGCCTCTTGTTGAGGGTGAAAGAGGAGAGTGCAAAAGCTGGTTTGAAACTCAACATTAAAAAAACTAAGATCATGGCATCCGGCCCCATCACTTCCTGGCATATAGAAGGGGAAGAAATGGAAGCAGTGACAGATTTTACTTTCTTGGGCTCCAAGATCACCGCAGACGGTGACTGTAGCCATGAAATTAAAAGACGCTTGCTCCTTGGGAGGAAAGCTATGGCCAACCTAGACAGCATAGTAAGAAGCAGAGACATCACCTTGCCGACAAAGGTCCGTCTAATCAAAGCTATGGTTTTCCCAGTAGTAATGTATGGCTGTGAGAGCTGGACTATAAGGAAGGCTGAGCGCCGAAGAATCGATGCTTTCGAACTGTGGTGCTGGAGAAGACTCTTACGAGTCCCCTGGACTGCAAGGAGGTCAAATCAGTCAATCCTAAAGGAAATCAACCCTGAGTGCTCATTGGAAGGACAGATACTGAAACTGAAGCTCAAATATTTTGGCCACCTAATGCGAAGAGAAAACTCTCTGGAAAAGACCCTGATGCTGGGAAAGACTGAAGGCAAAAGGAGAAGGGGACGGCAGAGGATGAGATGGCTAGATAGCATCACCGATGCAATGAATATGAACTTGAGCACACTCCAGGAGAGAGCGGAGGACAGGAAGGCCTGGCGTGCTATGGTCCATGGGGTCACGAAGAATCAGACATGACTGAACAACAACAACAACAAATGGGCTTCCTAGACCCATCTGGCTGGCTACTGTTGGAGAGAGGATGTTGGGTTAGAGAGATCCTAGAATCATAGAATAGTAGGGTTGGAAGGGGCCTACAAGGCCATCGAGTCCAACCCCCTGCTCAATGCAGGAATCCAAGTCAGAGCATCCCTGGCAGACAGCTGTCCAGCCTTGTCTTGAAGGCCTCCAGTGTGGGAGAGCCCACCACCTCCCCAGGTAATTGGTTCCATTGTCGTATTGCTCTTAGTCAGGAAGTTTTTCCTGATGTTCAGCCAGAATCTGGCTTCCTGTCACTTGAGCCCATTCTTCCGTGTCCTGCACTCTGGGATGATCAAGAAGAGATCCTGGCCTTCTTCTCTGTGACAACCTTTCAAGTACTTGAAGAGTGCTATCATATCTCCCCTCAGTCTTCTCTTCTCAAGGCTAAACATGCCCAGTTCTTTCCGTCTCTCTTCATAGGGCTTTGTTTAAAGCCCTATGTTTCGGTATCCTCCTTGATCTCATCCAGCAGGACTCTTCTTATGTTAAGGCCCCTCCCATCTAAATTCTTCCTCAGTTGTTAAAGGTGCTTTGAAGTGTAGGGGAAAGACAAATTCTAGGCTAGTAGGTGAGTTCCACTATGAAGGTGCCACCACCAAAAAGACTGCCACAGATGGTTTGTGAATGAAGAGCAAGGTCCCATCTGTGGATCTTATAGGGTGGGAAGGAAGGTGTGGGAGAAGAGACTTGATCATTTTGCGGATAGATGGGCTAGTAAAGACTGTGAACTGGTCACTTGAAAGCTTATTTGCAAATCTGAACCTTGCAAATAAGAATTGCAGTTACATCTCAGTTACATTCAGGCCTGGTCTTCACCTGCAGCAGAATGAGGTGGTGGAAAGCTGAGGTTGGAATGTGGAGGATGGGGTTTGCATTTTTCACCTGCCTGGAAATAGAAAGCTAGGAGACCAGGCAAGGGACTGGGCTGGGCTAGAATCTTTTTTCTTGATCGACTAGTTTTGTATTTTCAGAGAGCATTTTCCAGGCCACCTAGCTGGCTTAGAAGGGAGAACAGGTAAGCAGGGCACAATCCATTGGCTCTGCTGAGAGACAAGCTCCATTTGGTTCCTCCTCTCTCTGAACTGTTTTCCATTCAAGCTGAGAGGCTTTGAAACTTTAAAAATTGGTGCCTTTACTTTTTCCTCTTCCTATCCCCTTCCCTTTTGTGCCATATCTTTTAAGGGCAGGGACTCTCTTATTAGTTGTTTTCACTGAGCCATCTTCAGCTGAAGAGCAAGGTAAAAATACTTCAATAAAATTTTACACGGGGAAGCATTCAAAAGGGATATACTCCACCAGAGTATAGCCATGCACCAAAATGAGGCGGTAAAACAGTTTGTACCACTTCAACCACCTCATTGTGCTGCCTGTGTAGACCCATTTTGAATGTTGGGATCATTGCCACAGGGGATATGTGTATGGGGTTGAAGATGGAAATCTTCCTTGAATCTTCAGCTTTTTCACTCTCTAAAGTTCTAGCCATTTCCCATGCTTTTGATGAGGTTTTTGTATGTACCATCTGGCATACTTGGCCTTTCTCCCAAGCGGGTATACTAAGAGATATGATGTGAGTTAACCATCTGTCATCTACCTTGAATAATATTTCTTTGCTGATGAGCAAATTGTGTTCTCCTTTAAATGAAAAGGCCTGGGAGGGGCATAGCTCCACAAGAGAGCAGATGTTTCAGGTCCAGTCCCTGGCAGCTCTTGTTTTTCCTGAGTAGCAGGGCTGAGACTTTAGAGAGCTCCTGATAATCCTGGGCTATGCAGACGAATTGTCTGATTCATGTTGACTCCAGTACCTCATCTGTGTTGGAGCAAGCGGCCATTTCATTTTGGGGAAGGGAGTTCCATAGTTCAGTGGCAGAACACCTACTTGGCATGTAGGAGATCCCAGATTCAGTCATAGCATCTCCATTGATCTTGAGCTGCGAAGGAACGGAGGCTGTGGAGGGCTGCTGCCAGCAGGCGTGCTGGGCTAACTGGACTATTAGTCTGGCCTGGAATAAGCTTCCTGTGTTCAGTCATATATGTTCATTCGTGTGTGTGTGTGTGTGTGTGTGTGAGAGAGAGAGAGAGAGAGAGAGAGAGAACATAGATATGACTGAACACAAGAAGCTGGCTTATTCCAGGCCAGACCAATAGTCCATTTAGCCCAGTACACCTACTGGCAGCAGCCCTCCACAGCTTGAGCAGCTTCCCAGCCCAAGATCAATGGAGATGCCATGACTGACTATATAATCACTAAAGGTGATTATGGCACATTCTCTCTCTTGATTAGATGTGTGACATTGGCATGGAACAAGGAATGGGGGAGATAGAAGGAGGACCAAGGAGGAATGTGACTCGGGGAAGCTTCTTCATCCCATTCACAGAAAGCCCTGCCTAGCTCTCTGTTTTTTAAGCCTCGGGCGGAATCCTGTGGGGAAACTTGTGGGATAGAGATGACATAGAACTGTATAGCTGAGATGGTCCTAGAAATATTGGGATGTGACACTGAATGACCAAATGGGATTGCTTTTGCAGATTCCTAGAATTTAACCTGTCATTTAAAATCATGTTTCTTGTTCTCAGGGTTGCAAAGTGAAATCTAAAATAATATGGGTAGGAGGGGTTTTGTTTTGCCAAGGCTTAGAACAGTTGGGGAACTGTTTCAGATCCAGGGGCTAGCCCCCCCACCCCCACAACTCTCCTGTGGGCCCAATCATGTCAGGGAGCGGGGGCCCTCCTGTGACATCACAGACAGGGTCCCACCCCCTAACGTCATCAGGTCCGCGGCTGAAGCACTGGGTAGAGCTCCTCCAACCAGCACGTGGGCCAGGGAGCCTGCTTTGCTCTGCCTGGGCTTTCCTGAGAGCTCCTCCAACCAACACTTCGGCCAGGGAACCTGCTTCGCTCTGCCTGGGCTTTCCCGGCTAGGGAAAGTCTGAGCAGAACAAAGCCACCGAGGTGCCAGCTTCCCTCCTTCCTTGCATTCCTCACACGGAGGAGGAGCAAAGCTGAGCCAGGTGAGTCCCTTCACTCCATCACTTTCTGACAGAGGAGCAGGGGGGACTGAGCCGACTTCGGGCACTCGGAGGGCCCACTTCGGCGCATGCAGGCTTCCCTGGCCAAAAACAGCCCATGCGCGCCGAAGCCTCTTGGGCTGAGGCTGCTGGTGGAGTCCTTCCACCTTGACTGAATGGCTTCGCTTGCCCCATGCCTTCCCCCTTTGGGGAGGATGCGAGGCAGGCAAAGTACTTAGCACACTGCTCCCCCTCCCAACTGAAAGGGCAAGTGGCATGCTGAGTAAGGCAAATCCTTGCTGCTCTCTCCAGTCAGTGGGAAGGTAGAGAGAGTTTAATCTAGAGTGGGTGAAAAATTTGGAATGATGCTGGTGGCCGTGTTCTCCCTTCTTCACTGCTTTTCATCTCCCCCAAGACTTGCAATGGTTACCATGCAATATAATCCAATCTCTTCTTTTGCAGAAATTTGGTGTTCTGAAAGGAAGAACTCTGAAAAGCTGGCAGTAACTAGGAACTCGGCATGAATGGGGAAAGGTTATCTTCATTGCCCACGAATCCTACTATGCTACCTGTTCAGTGAAAGGTACGATTTAGGCTTTGCTTAGATGTGCCTGCATCCAAGATTGGGCTGCTTGAGAGTGGCTCAGTTCAGACATGATGCCAAACCATGCACAACAGGAAAACCATAGGCCAAAATAAAGTTTTGTGGAGCACAGTAGCGTAACCATCATGGGCAGAACAGTGGTCTCTGAGCACCACCTTCTGGAACTGGCCATCAAGGTAGGAATGGAACCACCGGAACATGGTGCTCCCAGTTCAGTTCCCTACGGTCAGTCTATAAGGATATTGATGGTATTGAAAGCTGCGGAGAGCCCTTAGTTTCTTGATGTTCTTTTTTGTTTCTGGCATTCCATGTCCTCATGTTTTTGGAGATATTTCTATGCAAAAAAAAGAAAAAAATATTACAAATAAACCAGAGCATTTTGGAATGGCAGCCCCAATCACGCTGTAAATTAAGTATCTGTGCCCGATTAGATGTAATACACTCCAATCGCAGAATTTGAGTTTTCTGCTTGCAGAATTTCCTTTTTTTAGTGCAGAACTCTTAGATCAAGTTAATTAACGTAGTTGTCCCATCGTCAGCCCAGTTCAGACATCATGTTGTGATCTTCCAAATAATGGTTTAGAAGATTTCGAACGGAAGATTTCAAACATGTCTCATGCTTGCACGTTCCTCCCCTCCTGCTCTCGAATTCTTCCCTCCATTTCCAGGTTTCCTGTAACGGTAGTTTTCTGTGATGGCTGAATCAGGGAAACTACTGTTGGTGCTCACCTCCAGCCCCTGATTGAAACCATGGTTTATTGGTCAGGGCTAAGCATAGATGGCCTAATCTGGATATCCTAGCAAACTACCATTAGAGGAGATCTAGAAATGAAGGGTGGGATCTGGAGTGCTAGATGGGAAGGGAGAGTTGGAGGCAGGAACACATGAGCCCATGGTACATTACTGAACCTCCAAGCTATGGTTTGGAGGATTGTCTGAACTGAGGCATCTCGGAAGAGGGAATGGAGAGTAAAGTGACCTTCTGAAAGGAAAATCAGGAAATGGAACCGCCTAGTTTCCTTCCAGTCCACTGTCATGAAAGGTGGCGGTGAAGAGACCCTGGCTTTCTTCCCAGCATATGAGCAGGTTCTCCAGGCTAGGCTGTGAACTCTGTGCATGTGCTTCTTCTGCTGCCCCTCGGAAGCAGCAGGAAGCAGAAGCAGGGGTTCTGAAGCGACTCTTGACTTGAAAGCTGCTTGTTTCTCTAGGTTTGCCTCCTTTCTTTTGTTCCTTCCTTGTTCTTTTTTGTTTTTACAAGACACCAACAATGTGTGTGCGAGGTTTTCAGTGCAACTTGGCAAGCTGCTGCCATTTATAAAAAAACAAAAAATTGAAAGCCACGTTGGTCAGAATCTGAATGAGACAGTATGTTCAGCACATTGTCATGCAAGCTGTGCAGGCAGGGCTGTGCTTAAAAAAAATACATTCTGCAACCTGTGTAAATGAAGGCCGCAATCCTATGCATGTTTAGACAGAAAAAAGTCCTACAACTCCCAGAATGCCCCAGCCACCCATGCTGGGCACCACTCCTTACCATGGCCAGAGAGGGAGCTATATAACATTTCAGCAGACATGAATAACCATAAAGGATGGGAACTAGGGCTGTGATGCTTAGCTGATTGATAAATTTGTTTGATTAGAATGTGCTCTTAATTGGGTAGCAGATTTCTTAGGAAATGTTAATATCTTTCATGCAAGTATTTAACCCCACACACACACAGGTGTGTGGGGGGGTGCCACCTTGGAGGCATTCCTACTTCTGTGACAGGAGAGAAGGCCTCTTCTAAGAGAGTGCCTGTTGGAACATTTGGATGCATCTTCGAAAAATGTAAGGAGTGCTTCCCATTTTCAGAGTTCTTGTCATCTGCAAATGTATAGAGACTTAATATTAGATTAAAACTCAATAAATTTGCTAGGATTTCTTTTTAATTGGGTGGTAATCCTACATCGGGGTAGACAGCTTGTGTTCCTCCAGATGTTTTGGCCTGCAGCTCCCATCATTCCTCACCATTGGCCATGCTGGCTAGGGCTGATGGGAGTTGTAGGCCAAAACATCTGGAGGGACACAAGTTGCCCCCCCGCCCTGTATGAATCCTCTTTTCCCCTTGAGAAGCAAGATTCTGACAGACTACTATCTCTGCTTCATTTACAGGAAGCCTCAGCCATGGAGGACAAGCGCAACATCCAGATCATCGAGTGGGAGCACCTGGACAAGAAGAAATTCTATGTCTTCGGAGTCTGCATGACCATGATGATCCGCGTTAGCGTGTACCCCTTCACGCTCATCCGCACGCGACTGCAGGTCCAGAAGGGGAAGAGCCTCTACAACGGGACCTTTGATGCTTTTGTCAAGATCCTGCAGGCAGAGGGGGCAGCTGGACTCTACCGTGGCTTCTTGGTCAACACCTTCACCCTGATCTCAGGCCAGTGCTATGTGACCACGTACGAGCTTACCCGCAAGTACGTCTCTCACTACAGCAACAGCAACACAGTCAAGTCCCTGGTGGCCGGCGGCTCAGCCTCCCTTGTGGCCCAGAGCATCACGGTGCCCATCGACGTCATCTCCCAGCACCTGATGATGCAGCGGGTAGGCGAGACCATGGGCCGGTTCAAAGTGCAGGCCCACCAAGGCAAGCGGTTTCCCATCTTTGGCCAAACCCGGGACATCATCGCACAGATCTTCAAGGCCGACGGGCTGAGGGGCTTCTACAGGGGCTATGTGGCCTCCCTGCTCACTTACATTCCCAACAGTGCCGCCTGGTGGCCCTTCTACCACTTCTACGCAGGTAGGAGGAAGCACGGCACCTGCTGGATCTCCCTTTGAGCTCTTCACAGTCTGATAATCTAATCTCACCCTCTGCTTATCCAACACTAGGCAGCGGGGGTGGCATCGGCGTATCTGAAGGACGGTGTGCTGCCATTCACACCTGCCCAGATGTTACATTGGGTGGGGAACCCTTTTTTAGTCCAAAGCCCAGTTTGCCAGCTGGGAAACCTCAGGTGGGAGGTAGGGGTGCATTCCAGCACTGGAGCCTGGCCCCCCAACTATCTTGCACACCATTCATCCCCTCCAACGCACACACTCTCTAAACACACACACCTTTCCCAGCCCTCTTCTCAATGGGTCCTTGCAGATGGGGGGGGGGGGGTTCTCTGCTCAATACTAAGGAAGGGACCTTTTGCCCAGGGTGGGGGCAGTCCTGGGGAAGAAGCTGGTAGTGAGAAGCCTTCACAGGTTTGCAGCTGAAACTGCTCCAGATTGCCACCTACCTTCTGAAGTGATTTTGGTGGCAACCAGGGACATGACCTTTTTGGTGGTGGTGCCCACACTGTGTAACTCTGGTCCCTAGAAGTATGTGTCAGGCACAAATTTCTTCTCTCTTAGGCACTAATTGAAAACATTTATATTGTTCACTCAGTTTGGTTGATCAGACTTTTTTTTTTTTTTTTGCAGTTTCCCTTCCTGAGTTCTGCTTAATAATTTTATTGAAGCTTTTTTGGTACTGTTTTCCAAGAGGCCTGCAAGCATTAAGACATGGGTGGGCAAGCCTTTTGCCCCCAGGAGCCTGTGTGGTGGTGGGTCATAGAATCATAGAATAGCAGGGTCGGAAGGGGCCTACAAGGCCATCGAGTCCAACCCCCAACTGGGTTGGGGCTGCAAATTGGTGGTGGGTGGGGTCAGTGCTCCCCCACACACACACACACAGACACACACACAGACACACAGACACACACACATATATATACTGCCTTCCTCCCACTCCTCCTCACAGGTTGCCAGACCCAAACATGAATATTTTGTTGCTGTATAGCTGTGCAGGGATGTTGGTGGTCTGGAGAGTGTCCCTTTTCCCTTCCTTCTTCCTGAAGCATCCCTATATAGTGCAGGAAGTCTGATTTTGCTTCATGGTGCATCCCCCACCTCCCCAACCCTAATCCAGGAGCTTTCTATGTCAGCTGTTAAACAAAAGCTTGCAGGCTAATTCCTCCTCCTCCGTTTTTTCTCCTTCCCCCTTTTCAGCTGACACCCTAACATTCTGTGTCTCACCCACTTCCATTTTTTTTTCTTCCCTGGGGTGGGGAAGTGAGAGTTGCCCATAGAAAGCAATGGAGAAATCCAGGATTGTGGCATAGCTGTGATTGAGCAGTGGTATGTCTCTCTACCCCAAAGAAAAGGTAGACGCAAAGGGAGGAGTTCTTGCCATCTTGTCTCTTAACATTTCTTGCCTGCTGCTGCTGTAAAACGTAGGACAAGCATCAGTTTAAAACAGAAATACGTTGTTCCTAAAGAACAGCCTCCCCCAACCTGGTGCCCTCCATATATGTTGGACTACAACTCCTAGCGTGCCCCCAGCTGTTGGGGCACCAGATTCAAGGGCACCAGATTGGGGAAGGCTTTTCTGTAGGAATATCCATATAGAATTTCCTTATAACAGTCCAGCATGTTATTTCCAACAGTGCCCACCCAGATGCTCCCAGGTGAGAAGGCAACACTCCCCCCCCCCATTCTTTGACCCCAGCAGTTGTGCTGCGACCATGGAGGCAGCAAAGGCACCCCTACAGGGTAGCATACATCACCTGCCTCTCGCTCTTGTTTCCAGAACAGCTTTCCAGCCTGACACCCAAGGACTGCCCACACCTGCTCCTCCAAGCCATATCTGGGCCAATGGCCGCTGCCACAGCTTCTACCCTTACCAACCCCATGGACGTCATCCGGGCTCGTGTGCAGGTAAGAGCCTCCTCGGGCTGATGGTGTCCCCTGTGTCAAGAGTGAGCTATTTGTTCTGCTTCGAGGCCAGTATCACGAGCTGGAGGTCGGCCTGTAGGCCATTTGTCTACGTTGGGTTGCATGTACTTAACCTGATCTGCATGTGACTCTCAGAGACAGGACAGCTGCCAACACAGGTCCCTGCACTGGTTTCCCATCTTCACCCACCACATATCCCTTTTAACTTAGAGCTCTTTGTCCCACATGGATGGATGGCTCCGGAAGGTGGTGCTTGGGGAATATTGCTCGGCCTTGTGGATTCTCCAGCATGGGGTTCCTCTGGAGTCGGTTTTGTCCCCCATGCTATTCAACACCTATATGAAATTGCTGAGTGGGGTCATCCGGAGTTGTGGAGTGTGATGCCATCAGCATGCTGATGACATGCAGCTCCACTTCTCCTTTTCATCTTTTCCTCTTCATCTTGTACTGCCGGTGAGCCTATGTGCACCAGTTGCTGGGGAACATGGGTGGGAGGGTGCTGTTGCGCTCATGCCCTGCTTGTGGGTTCCTGGTCGGCAGCAGGTTGGACACTGTGTGAACAGAATGCTGGACTAGATGGACCCTTGGTCTGATCCAGCAGGGCTCTTCTGATGTTCGTATCAGGTGAGGCTGTGGATGTGCTAAATCAGTGCCTGGCTGTGACAGTGGACTGGATGAGGGCTAATGAACTAAAGCTCAATGCAGACACGACGGAGATGCTGTTGGTGGGTGGTTCTGCTGACCGGATGGAGGGTGTTCAGCCTGTTCCGGATGGGGTTGCACTCCCCTTGAAGGAGCAAGTTCATTACTTGGGGAGCCTCCTGGAGCTATCACTGTCACTTGAGGCTCAAGTGGCCTCAATGGCATGGAGTGCCTTCTACCAGCTTCGGCTAGTGGCCAAGCTACACCCCTATCTGGACAGGGATAACCTGGTTTCAGTACTCTATGCTCTGGTAATCTCCAAGTTAGATTACTGCAATGCAGTCTACATGGGGCTGCCCTTGAAGACTGTTCAGAAGCTGCATCTTGTGCAAAATGCAGCAATCAGATTAATAACTGGGACCAGAAGGTGTGGGCATATAACACCAATTCTGGCCCGCTTGCACTGGCTGTCTGTATGTTTCTGAGCCCAATTCAAGGTGCCGGTTTTAATCTATAAAGCCTTATGCAGCTCAGGACTGCAATACCTGACAGCCTTCCTCCAAGTGCCACCTCCATGGGAGACTTGGAACATAGGAAGCTGCCTTATACTGAGTCAGACCATTGGTCCATCTAGCCCAGTATTGCCGACACTGACTGGCAGCAGCTCTCCAGGGTTTCAGGCAGGATTCTTTCCTTGCCCTACCCGAAGAAGCTGGGGATCGAACATGGGACCTTCTGAATGCAAAGCATATGTTCCGTCACACTGAGCTATGGTCCCTCCAAGGGAGGCAACAAGGGAGAGGGCCTTCTCAGTGGTGGCCCCTGAATTATGGAATGATCTCCTTACTGAGGCTTGCCTGGCGCTAACACTGTCATCTTTTTGGTACCATGTAGACTGTCCTCTACTCCCAGGGATTTAATGGCATATTAAGGGACATTTACGCCAGCTGTCTGAACAGGTCTAGTGTATCCAACATGGCTAAAACAATCCAACTATTTATAAAAACTGAACATCTGTATTAGCTGTATTACCACCTTGGATACTTGAGTAAGAAAGACAAACTATAACCTTAAAACTATATAAATAGAAATGCAGCGGAAACAATGGATGGAGAATGAACCATAAACTGTCATTTGTGTAACTTGTCTGGATCTTGGAACTTGGTGTATTCTTTAGCATAGAATTTGATCACTTTGTCATTTTTAGGTAGAGTGTGTGTATCCCAGAGTATCCACAGTTTTCTGTCCTTATGACCCTTATCCTGCCACGTTGCTTCTGCATGAAGCTGTCTGACTTAGTGACTCTTCTTCTTTTCCCTCAGGTGGAAGGCAAAAGCTCCATTGTCCTCACTTTCAAGCAGCTGATAGCAGAGGAAGGACCCTGGGGCTTAACAAAAGGCCTTTCGGCCCGCATCATCTCGGCCACGCCTTCCACCATTGTCATTGTGGTGGGGTACGAGACCCTGAAGAAACTGAGCCTCCGTCCAGAGCTGGTGGACTCGCGGCACTGGTAGCAAAACTGGGGAGCGGAGAGACGGACTTCTGTGGAATCTCTTGGACCATTGGTATGGTTGAAAATTCACCAAACAGTGAGAACGGTGGCAGGAGAGCTTTCTAACAAGGCATTCTTAGTGGAGAATTTAATACAAGTGACTGCGTCTACACACAGAAGAATTCCCTGGCCCAGTATTACTCCACTCCTTTGGATTGATTGCAGCATTCTGCAAAAGAAGCGCCTACTGTAAAAACTCCTTAATTCGTTCATACCTGAGTGAAACCTGGCACATCTCCTGGCCCTCCTTTATTCTTTTTCATTAGGAAAACGCTTAATGGTTGAGGCGAAGTAATGTTTTTTTTGCAAAACTGATTTTGATTCATTTATTTTGCCAAATTCCTACAGTGGGAGAATACCTTTACGTGTGACCCCTTGCTGGAGACCCTGCCAGTTGCAGCAGTGCCACCACTTAAAAAGAAGCACTTTGTAGAAATACACACACACACCCGGCCAACGCCGAAACGTCCAAAAACTGAAGATTTGAAGGGGGGTAAATGTACCAAACACCAGGAGTTATTTTTAAGAGACACTGCTTTGACATCTGAACAAGATGTGTACATATATTTTTTTCTTCCTTTTGGTCTATCCTCAGAAGCTGTCTTGCCAATCTTCCAGTATCGAAGCAGTAGCGTCCCCCCCCCCCGCCCATTTCTGATATGTCTGATAAGTGATTTTAAAGGAATGTCCTTTTTAGTCTACAGCAGTTGTGGTTTACAATTGTTGTGTTGTGTGTATGTATATCTTCTGGGAGGAGGCTTAAAATCCAGTCTAGGGAGAGTGCACCCTTTATTCTGTGGCCTTTGCAAATGTGAGTGTATAAAAATAACTGGATCCCTGTCCTAAAATTGCTTCCTCCTATTTTTTTCCCCTTTGAAGCACAAAGAAATCTGATTATTCTCCCTTTGGGCTTCATTTGAAAGGCAGGGTTCAGTGTTGCTGAAATGTCTTGTATAATACTTCATTTGATCTTTGTACGAGTGTCTCAATCAATGAATGAGTCGTTAATCTGTAAAGACAAGGATGTTGGTGGACAGGAGAAGGAACTCTGCATCTTCCATTTGTGTGGGGGAGGAGGGGAAGGAAACATCATTTATACACTTCTATTTTTAGCTTAGCGGCGATCCAATAGAGACTGTGGCCCTTGACAAATCCAGCTCTACCTTGGAATTTGTTTGGGTCCCTGTTCCATACCTAAGAGCTTTCAGCCATTGAAACAGTAAGAAGAGAGTGTGGGCAAGACTAAGACATGTGGTCTAGACCTTTCCAGAGATGGGCATCTTCCTACTTCATCCCATCTTGTCACCATCTTTCTACTGCAAATTTGGTGATGATTCTGCATTTTATAAACTTAGCTCCTCTTTGTCCACAGTGCTTGTGTAGCTATGTTAGTCTGTGAAAGGCTGTGAGTGGGGGGAAAGGAAGCTGTATTACCACGGTGGAAGTAAATTCAGTTGCTTAAGAATGAAATAGGGAGGGGGGGGTTGAAACCTGTACTGGGGGCGGGGGTGATATTCTCTGCACTTTGGATCTCTTTACTGCAGCAACCAAGAACACTTTTTAAAAGCTTGGATCAGAGTTTACTCAAGTGCCATAATCAGGAACTGAGAGGCCATTGAAGGACCTCCTAATCCTTGAATGTTGTTCTCTAAGAAGGCTCTGTGCAGAAACATGTACTGTGGAACATGTTCTTGGCATGTGGTGGCCACTGGAAGCTACCGATACAGGCCAGTCCCCACTAAACACTTGTAGAGATCTTCCCCTTCACCAAAGAGACCAGGGGGCAGGGGTAGAACTAGACTTGCCTTCCCCTCCAGATGTTTGGGACTGCGACTCCCAGCATTCGTATCCATTGGCCATGCTGAGTGTGATGGGAGTTGAAGTCCAACACATCTGGAAGTTAGCAGATGTTGGGGAAAGCTGTACTAAACAAACAAATCACACCTTTCCCCCATACTGCTTATGGGCTGGGAGCTGGGAAGGATAAAACAAACTCTTCACATACCCAAACCAGCCCTGAATTGAAGCAGCCTTGGACCTGTCACAATACAGCAGCCTCCCCTAACCTGGTGCCCCCCAGATGTGCTGGAGCACCGCTCCCATCATTCCCATGCAGGCTGAGAATTCCTGGAGTAGCCGTCCAGTGTGTCCGGAGGTGCCAGGCTGCGGCAGGCTGCCCCATAGTTTTCTGCCCTGTGTGCTGAGTTTACTGAGGTGATAAGCTTGGATCTGGGGGATCACTGGAGGTGGGGGCTCACATGACAGTTCTTCCATGCACCCCCCCAACTGTATACACAGAAAACTAGTTTGCTAGCCTAGCCTCTCCAGTATGCTGGCTTTGTGTGTGGAGGGATTTATTTTTAATGGAAGAGCTTTGAAGTGGTACAGCCCAGACACAATTCCCAGCCCAGCCTATTTACCAGTGGCACGGGCACGCCTGTCACGATGATGATCTGGCAGTCGTGGGGCATTTGGGTGTTTGTAGAGCAGAGAAATCTCTGCTCTGTCTATGACCCCCAAATGCCTGATTACCCTGTATTTAGCAATATGCAGGCAACAAAACCAGGCCCATACTTTGGGTTGTCTGGAAGTCACACTGACCATGCAGAATGCCTCGGTGCACCTGAAGTTGATTTGAATTTGATTTTGCCAAGCGGTTTATATGTGTGTTTTTCTTTTCCTTTACAAGAGGAGCCCTCAAGAAGTCTTAATTGAAATGAAAGACTTTTGGGTTGTGCACACGTTCCTCCTTATGGTCACGTTCCACACAATGCTTGTGTTTTGCACTGGGTTGGATTTGGTGGATGGCTGCTTTTGCTGAGGATACCCAGGTGGTAACATGCTGAGCCCACCCACATGTAGTGTTTTGGCTTAAATAGGTCTCTCTAAGGTAAAATGGCAAAGGAAGCCTATAATACTCCCTTGGGGGTTTGGGTGGATTAATCCCCCTCCCTGAAAAGCTGTGATGGTTTTGCAGTAGCGTGTTACTGATTTCAGTTCATCAGATATGCTACAGGCACTTATGAAAATGCTGTAGCCTGCTCAATGGGTTGTATATAGGGTGCTGATCCCTCATGCTGGTTAAATGAGCAAGTTTATAACTCTAGTATGTTTTTCCCGGTGAGGTCCGTGCACATTTTATCCTATCCAAGTACGAATCACCACTTTTGATAATTTAACTTAGTGGGCTAAGATCTCATTCCATTCTTTAGTTTTGACTTTTCTTTAAACATACATTGGTACTCAGAGGTATTTGTTGTTTCTAATCTGTAGTACAAAGAGAATCTGTAGGGTGCTCCATTGAGCTGATCTCAGGAAGCTATAGTTACTGGCTACCTTAAAACACACACAGCACACACACACCTTATGAGCATAGGGGTATAGAGTGAGTCAGGCCAACAGGAAGCCTTCAACAACCATGTGAAATGAGGATCTGCCTGTTCACGTCTTGTCTAAATGGGAGTAAATTCCAAGTGATCTCTGTTATCAGTGCCTGCTGCTGTTTCAATACGGAGTTTGAATGTATTTGTGTACATTAAAACAGGTTCGATTTTGCACTGTAAGAAGTCTTTGAAGTGTAATTAAAGTTTTTATTATTTATTTGACCCTTTTCCTAGTGGATCTTATTTTGCTGATAAGGTACAAACAAGGGATGAGTGTGCTCTACATGACTGAGTGGCTCTAGAGACCAGTGGCTTTCAGGCTGTGCTCCTTGGAGAGAGTTGGGGTTCTTTGGCAGAGGGCTGATGGTGAGTGAAGTGACCTGAAAGGTATACAGCCTGCCTACAAACCCACCCACTAACCCCTCTTCACCTGGAAGGGCAGCTGGAGTATGTTTGGGTGAGGCTGAATGAAACTGCAGTACACATGTATGTGCAATCCTCTGCACTATGTGAGGGTTCCATGGTGATACTGAGGTTCCAGAGAAGACAAGTCAATTAACTAGTTAAGACATAATGCCAAACCATGGTCTGGAGTTACATGAGGGGATTTTGGGCTGACACACTCTGTCTTGCACTTGCACTTTCAGATTCCCTCCCATATACACTTTTCTGCCATAAGAGTCAACACGGCTTCTGCAAAGGCAAGTCCTGTCTCACTAACCTTTTAGCGTTCTTTGAGAGTGTCAATAAACATGTAGATGGGTGATCTGGTAGACACTGTTTATTTGGACTTCCAAAAGGCTTTTGACAAAGTCTCTCACCAGACTCCTGAGCAAACTTAGCAGTCATGGAAAAAGAGGACAGGTCCTCTTATGGATCAGTAACTGGTTACAGAACAGAAAGCAAAGAGTAGGAATAAATGGTAAATTCTCCCAATTTGTTGTTCAGTCGTTAAGATGTGTCTGACTTCGTGACCCCATGGACCATAGCACGCCAGGCCTTCCTGTCCTGCGCTCTCTCCCGGAGCGTGCTCAAGTTCATATTCATTGCATCGGTGATGCTATCTAGCCATCTCATCCTCTGCCGTCCCCTTCTCCTTTTGCCTTCAATCTTTCTCCCAATGGAGGGAAGTAAATAGTGGGGTCCCACAGGGATCTGTATTAGAACCAATGCTTTTCAACCTGTTCATGAGTGATCTGGAATTAGGAATGAGCAGTGAAGTGGCCAGGTTTGCTAATGACACCAAATTATTTAGGGCGGTTAAAACAAACGGAGTGTGAAAAGCTCCAAAAGGATCTCTCCAAACTGGGAGAATGGGCACCTAAATGGCAAATGCAGTTCAGTGTAAGCAAGAGTAAAGTGATGCACGTTGGGGCAAAAAATCCCAACTTCAAGTATAGCCTGATGGGATGTGAGCTAGTGGTGACCGACCAGGATAGAGATCTTGGGGTTGTGGTGGACAGCTCAGTGAAGATGTCAACCCAGTGTGCAGCTCCTGGAAAAAAAGGCAAACTCCATGTTAGACATCATTAAAAAAGGGATTGAGAATAGAACTGCCAATATATTGCCCCTATACAAATGTATGGTGTGGCCACACTTCGAATACTTGTAAAGTTCTGGTTACCGCACCTAAAAGAAGATATTGTAAAGCTGGGCAAAGTGCAGAAAAGGACAACTAAAATGATCAAGGGGCTGGAATATCCCCCTGTAAGAGAAGGTTACAACAGCTGGGATTGTTTAGCTTGGGGAAAAAAAGGAGGGTAAGGGGAGATATGATGGAGGTCTACAAAATTATTCCTGGTGTGGGATAGGGAGACACTTTTCTCCCTCTCTCAAAATACTAGAACCCAGGGTCCTCCTATGAAGCTGACTGGTGGGAGATTCAGGACAGAGGAAGGGAAGGACTTCTTCACACAGCGTGTATGTGGTTTAAGTATCGAATTCACTACCAAAGGATGTAGTGATGGCTTTAAAAACGGGTTGGACAAATTCCTGGAGGAAAAGACTATCAATGGCTACTAGTCCTGATGGCTACGTGCTACCTCCAGTGCCAGAGGCAGTGATGCTATGTACAGTAGTTGCTGGGGAACATGGGCAGGAGGTGCTGTTGTGCTTGTGTCCTGCTTGTGGTTCCTACTTGACAGCTGGTTGGTCACTGAACAGAACGCAGGACTAGATGGACCCTTGGTCTGATCCAGCAGGGCTCTTCTAATGTTCTTCTGATTATGTTTTGCAATGAGAGAAGTGCCAGAAGGGTGCAAGGGAAGGAGGGTGCAAAAGCATGCCAGGCCTTGATTGAGGAAGCCTTGTTGTGGTCTGGTGCAACGTCTGGGTTCACAAACCAGAGAGTTCTGGCTGTTGCTCTGCTTCAAGGGGCCCCTCTGCCTAGGGGTTCCCATCGCTGCGGAGCAAACACAACTGTCCTGTCACTGGCAGGCATGTCTAACACAGGGAGTTCTGGAATAGGGTTGCTGGTAACTGCCAGCAGTTTCTCCACATTACACCACAGGCAAGTCCTAAAGCTAGGCAGTGGCGGCTTCATTAGGTGCTTCATCACACGGCGCTCTTATCCTGCGACTGAGAGGGCTTCTTCATGGAAGTTTGCGGGCTCTTGACATGACGCCGTGACCCTCCAGGGCGTCTCCTGCACTAAATGCCCTCGGGTCCGCTTTTAAGCAGATCGCAGATCATGAGCTGTCAAATTGCCCCAACGTGTTCCGCTTGAGTTCCCTCCGTGAAGAGAGGGAAAGCAGCGAGGAGCGAGATCCATGAATGAGAACGGGAGGCTCAGCTACAGGGAGAAGGAGCAGGGGAGGAATCATAGACTGCTAGAACCGTGGGGTTGGAAGGGGCCTGCAAGGCCATCGAGTCCAGCCCCCTGCTCAGCGCAGGAATCCCAGCCAGAGCGTCCCTGACAGGTGGCTGTGCAGCCGCGTCTTGAAGGCCTCCGGCGTGGGAGAGCCCGCCGCCTCCGCAGGGAATCGGTTCCGTTGTCGGATGGCTCCAGCAGCCAGGAGGCTTTCCCTGATGCTCAGCCGGAATCCGGCTTCCGCCCCTTGAGCCCGTGATTCCGTGTCCTGCGCTCCGGGATGATCGGGAAGAGGTCCTGGCCTTCCAAGGGCTTGAAGAGCGCCGCCCTGTCTCCCCCCAGCCGTCTCTTCCCCGGGCTACACCGGCCCGGCTCCTTCAGCCTCTCCTCGCAGGGCTTCGCTTCCAGGAAGCGCACGTGAAGGGAGTCCGTGGCGGTCCTGCGTTTAAACCCGAAGCAGAAAGCCCCGCTTCAAATGCAGGGCTTCAGGCTGGCGCAGAGATGCCCCAGGCCCTCCCGCCGCTGGACTCCTCCAGCAGTGGCGCCGAGCGGCAAATCCCCTCCGCGGCCCGCAGCGCGCCCGCCAAGCCCGGGGAGGCCGCGGCCAGGCACAGGCCGCCCCGCAAGCCGGCCCCGGGCGCTGCCGGACGAGGCCGGGCGCTAGGGGGCGCGCTTGGCCAAGCCTGCCCATCGGGCACCAAACGCGGGGCACTGCGCCCAATGAAAGGAAACCATGTCACGCCCGCCCCTTCGCTCGCGCGACGGGCCGCGTGGGCGGGGCCGCGGACGCTCAGCCAATCAGAAGCTGCGCGCGGGCCTCAGTGGGCGGAGCTACCGATTCGTAGTTTTGGCGGGCCGAAATGGCGGCTGAGGCAGCCGGGAAGATGGACCCCGCTGAGGGGGATGGGGAGGCCGCCGCCGCCGCCGCCGCCGCCGCACGTCCGGCCCCTCAGGGGAACCTCGGCCGGGAGCAGATCTTGGACTACATCGTGGCCCTTTTCTTGCGAACGCTGGAGCCCGGCGGGTGAGCGCGGCCTCGGGGCAGATCTCGCGAGGGTTTCCGGCGGGGCCCGAGGTTCCGCGCGAGTCGGCGCGCGCGACGAGCCCGGCCCGGGGAGGAGGCCTCGCGAGATCCGGGGAGGGTTCTCGCGCGACTTGCTTCCGCCGTGGCCGCGAGCACAGGAGAGCGCCGGGGCTGGGGCCGGGCCGCTCCGGCGTTCTGCTCACCCAGGGGCCGGCCAGCCGGGGACCCACAAGCAGGGCCTGAGCGCACAGCGCCCCCTCGCAACTGGCGCAATAGGCTCCCCGCCGCTGGGCCTGGAGGGGCCACAGACAGCGCCCGCAGGACTCGCAGCCGTTGGTAGCCCTTCCCTCCAGGGGCGCGCCCAGGCCCCTTGGAAAGCCACCCGAAGTCGCGGCCGCCACGACGTCCTGTGGCAGCGAGTTCCATAGTTTCACCCTGCACCGTGTGAAGAAGCCCTGGCTTTGATCTGCCCTGAGGCTCCCACCATTCCGCTTCGCAGGGTGACCCCGGGTTCTAATGTTATGAGAGGGGGAGAAAACTGTCTCCCACGCCACTTTCTCCACACCAGGCAGAATGTTGTAGCCCTCTGTCATGTCTTCCTTTATCCTCCCTTTTTTCCGAGAGCAGCAATCCCAGCTGTTGTAACCGTCCTTCATAGGGGAGATGCTTCAGCCCTTTGATTATTTTAGGTTACCTTTTTTGCACCTTTTCCAGCTCGACAGTATATTTCTTTAGGTGTGATGACCAGAACTGTGCACACAGTTCTGCAGTGCTCATCAGCCCCAGCCAGCGCAGAACTATGGGAGTTGCAGTCCTGCACATCCGGAGGGCACCAGGCTGAGGAAGGGCCGATGCTGTGCCGGGAAGGGTCGCAGGCTGCTTTGAGAAGGTGGCGCCGCACACCCCGCCACCCCTTCCTCGCGAAAGGCACGGAATTCACTCCCATCCTTTATCTCTTGCCTTTGAGGTCCCAAGTCCTTCCTAGGAGACCCGCATGTAATACCCAAACACATTTGCAGGAAGAGATGACACTGTTTGAGGCCGGCCTCGCTGTGCACAGCCAGAACAGCGGCTGCCAGGCGGGGAGCATTCCTGCCTCAACCTGTGCTTGGCAGCGGGGCTCGCAGTCCTGCTGAGCTGCAGCTGATGGAGCCACCTCTCCCACAGGAAAGGGAGGCAGAGAGTGGGTGAGCTTCAGGACTCGGGACCCCGGTGCCCAGCAGTGGTTGCAGGAAGCCCGTTTCCTCCTGTAGGAAAGAGGAGGGGGCGTAGTTCCTCTCCCCAGCCCCAGCATTCCTCCCAATCTTGGAGCTGGGGAGGGGCTGGGCATTGCTGCGAAGCTGCCAGGGCAATTTCTGTTGAGCTCTGCAGCTTCAAAGCTAAGAGACTTGGGGCACAAGCCTATTGGATCTGCCCTCAGTACTCAAGAGCCTCCGAACTCACCTCTGCTGCATGTCCCACGCTGCAATTTAGGTAGATGGGCATTTACTTCTGTCTTAACTGTGGCATCGGGGAGGGATGGAGGCTGGGGAGTCCTGGGAATGCGGCCTAAGCCCTCTGCACCCACCAGCATTCTCCCTTTCCCTTCCCTCTGAGGTTGCCGGTGCTGTTCTCTCCATGCCAGCTGCGAGGGGGAGGGGACCCCGGATTCAAAGGTCTGAGCACTGTCTCCAACCTCAGATCCAGAAATCTAAAGTACCCTATGCGCCCCCCCCCCCCCGACTCTTTCTCTGGGACAGAGGATTGCTCTCTTAGATCAAGGTGTAGAGACAATGCTTATCACAGAAGATGGAATCAGGGTTCAGAATTATTTTGACAGACTGAAGTACTAGGATGAAACCAACAAGATGAAATTTTACAGAGATAAACAAAGTCTTGTGTTGAGATACAAAGGTTAAGTGTCTTAAGGTACAAAGGTTAAAGGCATGAGTGTAGGATGGGTGAGCCTTAGCCTGGCAACAGTACATGTGAAAAGGACCTAGGTGACCTGGTGAATCACAAGCTGAACAGTCAGCAGCTTGTGTTTTTAATTGTGCTTTTAATGTATTTGTTTTCATCAAGTTTTTATTTATGATTGTGAGCCACCTTGAGTGCCATTTCCTTAGGGGGCTACATATCCAATAAATAAATAATACAGGTCCTAAAAAGCAAATGCAATCTTGAGCTGCATTAACACAAACATAGTGTCCAGACTGTAGGAAGTACGAAGTCCTATGCAGGCATTCACCTGCAACACATGAAGGGTGAAACTGGAGAAGAGATGTGGGTGCATATGTAAACCCCACCCCCAGTGTCCCCACATGCCTGGCTGCTTTTAGAATCTGAAAGGGGTTTGTAAGTGCGTTTGGCTGAATGAGCTTATAGAGGTCCCTGTGTTTGTGAGCCCGGCCTTATCAGGGTTTGTGATTGCAGGGTGCTTTGTAAGTGTGTTCTGCCAAACGTGCATACAAGCCCCTTTCAGATTTTCACACTAAACACACAAAATATCTGTAATAGCAGCTGGGTCCCAGTTTAACTCTACATGTGCTATAAGAAAATGCCTGCATAGGACTATAGTTCTACTCTATTCTGTACTGGCCAGGCTGCCTTGGGAGTACTTTATCCAGTTCTGGGTGCTACATCATAAGAAAAAGGCAGACAAACTGGAGTGTGTACAGAGAAGAGTAACCATGGTTGGAGGAACTGGGTATGTTTAGCTTGGAGAAAAGAAGATTAAGGGGAGACATGATAGCAGTTTTCAAGTTTCTGAAGGGCTATCATGCAGGTGATGGAGACGGGTTGTTCTTTGTTGCTCTGGAAGCAGGTTTCCCAATGGTAAGAAATGTTTGATAGTGGAACAGACTACCTCAGGTAGTGGTGGCCATCCAGCCCCTGCTCAGATACCTCCAGTGAGAGAGAGACCACCCGCCAGGGATACTGTAGTCGCATCCTGCATTGAACTAAGTGGACTAAATGGCCCCCAGGGTCGCATCCGACTCTTGATTCTATGAAGGGTTTTCAGTTGTCATGCTCCCCAGAGGGCAGTTCTACATTTGTCATGGTGAGCATAACTGTTGAAGCCTCATCAGGAGTCTTCCCATAAGGAAATTGGTGGTGCATGGCCTACGGGAGGGAGGGGACATGCTAGACGTAACATGCCTAGTATTGGGCTGTGAATGTGGTAATGTATGTGTTCACTTGTGCAACTCACTGCCCCATGATGTGGCTCCTGGCTTAGATGGCTTTTAAAAGGGAGTTAGGTAAACATCATGCAGACAGGTAGGGTCTGGCAATGTCTATGAGCCTTCGTAGCTTAATGGAACCTCCATATTCAAGGGCAGTCTTCCTCTGGATATCAGATACCAAAGCAGAAAGGGGAAAGATGCCCTGTTTGACATCTTCCCACAAACATATGCCTGGATGCTGTTTGAAAAAGGATGCTGTATTAGATGGACCCCTGTGCAGATCCACCAGAGAGTCGCTTATGAACTCAGTTAACTTCCTTCTCTTCTATAGCAGAATCATAGACTTGGAGGGGACCTTGTAGGCCATTTAAGGGAGGCTCTGGGGTGGAGGAAGTAGCAGATGAGAACTAGCATTGAAAGGGACTCCTTCCAGTTTGGTATATGGTATTTTAAAAATGTAATCAGAACTGTTCTTTCTCTACCTGTAGGTACCAACAGTTTGTAAAGTGCTACAAGCGTCTCTACAGAGCACAGCCTGAACTCACGAAGTGTATTTATAATCAGTTTCTATGCCATTTGCAAAGCTCAGTTCAGGTGAGAGCCAAGGAAACAACACCCAAGACCATTCCTTATATTTTTCAACACAACTAGCAGTTCCTATTTTCAAGAAATGGGAAAAGGCTGTCAGTTTGGAAAAAAAACAGTAACAAGCTTGTTTCAGATTAACCCTTAGACCTTCCCTGTAGCATTTTGCCTATTAAGTCACACCCCCAAATTGGGGACAAATGTTAGAGGAGATCTGATATTAACACAGTTCTAAATATAATCCCCTAAAATTTCTCTATATGCTGATTTGGGGGAGATCACTTCTAAATTACAAAATGATGTATCACAACTAAAAATTACATCAAATATAGGACACATTTAATTAATTAATTAATTAGCTAGCTGCCCAGCTGGCTGGCTACCAGGCCACTCTACGCATGAGAAGACCAAGGATCTAGCTAGTCCAGCATTCTGTTCACATTGGCCAACTAGCTGCCTGTGGGAAACCCACAAGCAGGAAATGAGTGCAGCAGCACCCTCTCGTTCATGTTCCCCAGCAACTGGTGTACACAGGCATGCTTCCTCTGAGCCTTGAGGTAGCATATAGCCATCATGCCTAGTAGCCATTGATAGGCTTCTCCTCTGTGAGTTTGCCTAGCCCCCTTTTAAAGCTATCCAGATTGGTGACCATCACAACATCTTGTGGAAGTGAATTCCATAGTTTTAAGTATGCGCTGTGTGAAGAAGTCCTTCATTGTATCTGTCCTGAATCTCCCACCATTCAGTTCCACAGAATGACCCCATTGAGTTCTAATATTACGAGAGAGGGAGAAAAAGTATCTCTATCCACTTTTCTTCACCCCATCCATAATTTTTACACCTCTATAATGTCTGCCATTACCATTTTTCTCTAAGGAGCCCCAAATACTGTAAACCCCAAATACTGTAAACAAAAATTTCCTCCAGCCCCTTGATCATTTTCTGTACATTGTCCAACTCTACAATATCCTTTTTTAGGTGTGGCAATCATAACTTTACACATTATTCCAAGTGTGGTTGCACCATAGATTTGGATAAGGGCAATATGATATTGGCAGTTTTATTTTCAATTCCTTTCCTAACTATGCCCAACATGGAATGTGCCTTTTTCACCCAGCTGTCCCTACAACCCCAGTCACTGCTAGCTCAGATCCAATCAGCTTATATGCAAAGTTGGGATTTTTAGCCCCAACATGCATCACTTTACATTTATGGCAAACTGCATTTGCCATTTAAAGCCCATCCTCCCAGTTTGGAGATACTTTTGGAGGCCTTATATCTTCTGCAGTGAAGGAAAGATTTCATTCAGCGTCTCCACAATCACCTTATCCTCCTTTAATACTCTTTTAACTCCACTGTCATCCAGTGGTCCAACTGCCTCCCTTGCTAGTTTCCTGCTTCTGATATATTTAAATAATTCTTTATTATTAGCCTCGATGTTATTTATTTATTTCATTTCTATACCGCCCAATAGCCAAAGCTCTCTGGGTGGTTCACAAAAATTAAAACCAAAAAGCACACAATAAAACAATATAAAATACAAAAACTTTTTTTTTCCTCTTGCAAAGAACCCAAGGCCGCTTACATAGTCCTCCTCCTCTCCATTTTATCCTCATAACAACCCTGTGAGGTAGGTTAGGCTAAGAGTTAGGGCTTGGCCCAAAGTCACCCAGTGAGATTCATGGCCAAGTGGAATCTAGCAGAAACTAGAACCCAAATCTCCCAATTCCCAGTCCAACACTAACTACTGCCTCACAGTAGCTCCTCAATTTTTTTTTTTTTTGTATCTCTTGTCTGCTTGCATCGCCTTTGTGCAAGTTGGTGCTCCTTTTTGTTCTCCTGATTTGGGCAAGACTTTTGTTTTCTGAAGGAAGCCTTATTTTCTCTAATGGCTTCCTTATTAGTCATGCTAGTGACCTCTTGGACATAGAATCATAGAATAGTAGGGGCCTATAAGACCATCGAGTCCAACCCCCTGCTCAGTGCAGGAATCCAAGTCAGAGCATCCCTGGCAGATGGCTGTCCAGCCTCCTCTTGAATGCCTCCAGTGTGGGAGAGCCCACTACCTCCCTAGGTCATTGGCTCCATTGTCATATGGCTCTTGACAGTCAGGAAGCTTTTCCTGATGTTCAGCCGGAATCTGACTTCCTGTCACTTGAGCCCATTATTCCGGGTCCTGCATTCTGGGATGATCAAGAAGAGAGCCTGGCCTTCCTCTCTGTGACAGTCTTTCACAGAGTTGGTGACTTGGTGCTTCCTTTCCTGATTTGCGGTATACATTCTACCTGGGCTTACATTACTGTGGTTTTCTCCAAGCGTTTTGGAGAGATTTAATGATCTCGACTCTTCCTTTTTGCCATTTCCCTCATTTTAGAGAGGTTTCCTCTTTTAAAGTCAAATGTGACTCTGTTGGACTTCCTTGGCAATTTCCCACTTAAATATAAATTAAGTTTGATAGCACCAATCACTGTTTCCAGTTGGTTCAACTACGCTTACGTCTTGTACCAGACCCTGGGCAGCACCATTTAGGATTAAGTCCGGGGTCACTTCCCCTCTGGTTCGTTCCATGACCAATTGTTTTAGGGCACAGTTGTTCTGGACATTTGAGAAATTTAACCCCTTTGTCATGATTGGAACATGCATTTATCCAGCCAATCTGGGGGCAATTGAAGTCACCCACTATAACACTTCCGTGTTTGAATGTCTCCTTGATTTCATACAGTCAGTTGAGATGTAATGGCATACCATTGTTTAGAGTTCTGTTTTTAGCTTATTTTTTGTATATTTGTTCTGTTGTGTTTTTAAATTTTGTAAGACACCCTGAGAATTTTATTGAAGGGTGGGGTATAAATCCTTAAAATAAAATAAAAATATTTAAAAGTATCTAATTATATGAGAGTGAAGGAAGGCAGACAAAAATCTACAAACTTTGTTCAGAACTTAGCTTCCATTATTAACTCTTGGTGGAGCAAACTCGCAGTGTGACTCGCCTGTTCTATTTCCTGCAACTTTTTTCTTCTGTTCTGGAAAGTTCTAATAGCAAACTTTCTGGTCCTATGTCTATTGGTTGGGCAGTGAAATAGAGCCACCCACAGGCAAGGTAGGGGCCTTTGGAGACTTCACAGACTACCCAGGTATATGCCCCAGTGTATTAGTTTATTTAAACAAGTCAGAAAATCCCGAGTCTGACAAGGACTGAGCATGTCCCTTGTCCTCCAGGAGATACTGAACAGTGAGGGCAGTTAAGTGTCCTTCTAAAGGAAAAAAGGCAAATGAGGGGTTGGGGGACTGGCATGCTTGAGCCCCTGAGAGCTTATGCTGCTGTGGGGTAGGGGCCAGGATGTGCGCCATAAAACTTGCCTGATTTGCTCCCCTCTAGTCCAGGACACTGTCAACTTTTAAGGACTCTTGCCCCCTTGAAACAAAAAATCCTGGGGTGTGGGTTTATTAGGGCCAGCAGAGGAAATGCTTCCACGGGTACTAGTTAATCTCACACATAGCTGTGGACTCTTTTTCAGTCCCAGAGGGGTCAGGTCCCTGAAATGGAGAATGTGTGCTGAGAGTGTCAACTGAGCTTAGGGCAATGTGAGGCTCACAACTATCCAATCCCACCTAGAGAGGGAGGTGAAATGCCCTGCCTCCCCTCAGTGAATTGCTCAGGTCTGGGCTAGATGAGCAGCTTCCTACTTGCCCAGCCCTGAATGTCAGCCATCTAGCACCCCATTGCCCCCACTCCCTGTGGATGCAGCTGAAGGGGAGGAGAGACTGTGCAGCCCAATTGGCCCCAGCAGCCAGAGGCATAAATTACAAGCTGTGAATCATTTTGGGTCCCTCTGCGTTGTTGCGTTTTATAGACATTGTCTCTGGCTTCTCCCTCTTTAGTGGGGAGTAAATGAAAATGACAGACTACATTCCGCGGGTGCGGGTTGGCATTCATTGCAAGAAGCACAGAGTAGTTCACGCGCAATCTCCATCATCTACTATGCAGACATGGGGGATCACCTTGACTTCCCTGTCTTGTGAAGCTGGAGCTTTTGTGTTTTTTCTTTGTGCAGGCGGAGATCCAAGAGCTGAAGGAAGAAGGGAATCTCGTAGTGCTGTTTGAATCACTGGATAAGCTTGTGGGCGGAGCAAAGGACCGGGAAACTCCTGCATGGTATGGGATGATTCATTTGATAAAAGAACTGCCTGTCTGGATCAAACCAGAGTCCTGTTTGGTCCCACAGTCTCTTTTCACAGGGGCCATTTAGAAGCTTCTGTAAAGCCCCTCCTCTACATTGTTTGTCCCCAGTTTCCGATAGATTGCCTCTAAACTCATTTCATACAGAGCAGCTCTGTTACCCGAGTCCCTTCAGTTGGAAATGATGGGGATTGAACCTTGGGCTTCCTGCATGAAAAGCTGAGCTCTATGAAATGTCACAGATCAATTATATCTCCTGCAACACCAGCCTTGCACCTGGGCTTCTGCATCAAAGTGTGGACATTGCATATACACACGTGCACATTCCCAAACATGAGAGAGCAGATGAATTCAGGGCTGTATAATTTTCCTGGATTTTAGGAAATAGCTGGTCTTTTTATTGGACTTGCTGGGAAGACTATTGAGAAAATGCTAATCCACCTCTCTTAAAACAATATAAGATGCCTTCTTATGAAATGCAGATGCCCAGTGTTTAATGGTAAATAATTAAGAACTTGAACATGTAAATAAGTTAAAAAGTAGTAATTGCATTAAAGAGAAAATACAGGTTCACAATGAATTCTGGGTAGCTGGCATAAAAAATACTGGTCAAGTCGACATGGATGGTATCCAGAGAGAAAATATTGAGCTAAAGCCCTATCACTTGGGCCAAAAAGTTATTTGAATAATGAACAGCTGTGAGGCTGTATTATTCTAGGTCAAAAATGTACTTAAAGTTTTCGCTTATCAATTAATGAGCAAAAAAGACTAAGGTATACATCTCAAAAAAGCTTGATATACAGATGTCTAGAAAAATGTATAGATTCAAGTTTAATTGGCAAATTTTGAACAAGGAATTTTCTTCTCAGAGGTAGACTTCAAAACCTTTCTAGCCTGAAAGGTATATGTATATGCTCTCATTTTTTAGGAATGTGTAATAACAATGAAATAATTAAGACTAAGCCCTAATTTATGCCATAGTAGATAATATTAACTATGAAGTAATTTCTACATAAAAAGTATGTGCTGATTTTAGAATGTGGGGGCTTCTTCTTAGAAGCTCACCAGGCCTGTATACCTGTCAGCTGAATAGCCTGTTCAGTATTGAATGGGGAACTTGGTACTTAGAATGAGATCTCTCCTTTTTAAGCTGTTAAGATCTAAGAATCTTTAGCAGTGCTCTGTTTAATGACAAAAAGTGTTTTTATATGCACAATATATTATAATGGGATGCTACAAATATATTTTGTAGCAATACGACAATGGAACCAATTACCTAGGGAGGTGGTGGGCTCTCCCACACTGGAGGCATTCAAGATGAAGCTGGACAGCCATCTGTCAGGGATGCTCTTACTTGGATTCCTGCACTAAGCAGGGGGTTGGACTCGATGGTCTTATAGGCCCCTTCCAACCCCACTATTCTATGATTCTATGATTTCTAATAAAAATAAAGAAATGGATAAAAAAGATTTTCCTTTACTAATTCTTGTTAGTACAAAATCAAAATTGAATCCACCTAAAGCAGTTTTAGTGTACACTTTGTTTAAAGAGTATTGATCAGCTATAGGTAGTTAACTGGCAGCCAAAGGCTTCCTCAATCCTGGAACTACAGACTGAGAACACTCAGCAAAGCCCTAAAACTTTAACCTAATCTGCCTCTGCCTGTACCTCTGTTCTGAACTTTTGCCATGTCTCTGAATTCAGGCGCCCCAGTGGAATCCCAGAGGAAGATGTCCGTAGTGTTGTTGTGCCATACTTTCTGAAACAGCGCAAGTTTCTCCAGAAGTCTCTAAAAGAGAAGGAAAAGGGGAACGCCAGGCTGGCCCAAACTGTGCTGACTGGTCGAAAGAGAATTGAAGATCTGCAGGAGGAGATCCAAAAACGCAAGGAGGAGTGGCAGGTTAGTGCAGTCTTGGAAATACGTCCACACTTTGTTAGCCCGTATGTATCATGCTAAATCACCTGCGGCACATCAACAGCCTGAAAGGAGAGAAGATCAGCCCCACGAAACAAGTTGCCTTCCACCTCGCGAAACCTTCCCTCCCTGCTCACCTGGCAGCAGTTTGTACTCAGCACAAGGAAGTAGGAGTGTGACTGTTTTACAAACCTGGGCTTACTGAGCCTTACCTTTCTAAAAGTTGGGGCATCTTTTATTTATTTTTACTTATGTATTTACAAAAGCATCTATACTTTCATCCTTTGGGCCACAAGGCAGTTCACAACCATAAAAATACAATTGCAATATAACAGTAAAAAACAGAACTTCAAAATGTAGCCAGGTAAAACATAATCAAACAGTAAGGAGGAACCAGACAGGAAGGCCTGGCGTGCTCTGGTCCATGGGGTCACAAAGAATCGGACACGACTTAACAACTGAACAACAACAAGGGAGGAACTTAAGTCAAACCAGATGTTTGGTGAAATAAAAATGTATTTGCGGTTCACTTAATGGCCAAAAGAGGAAGCCAACCAGGCCTCTCTAGGATGACATGACTGGAAAGGCCCTGCCCCACATCCCTGGCCAGGCATACTTCAAAGTCAACAAGGTGCAAAGCAAGGCCTCAGATGAAGAATGCGGTGGGTGGGCATGTTCTTATGGGAGGCGACGTTCCTCCAGGCATTCTGGCCCCAGGCTGTGGTAGGGCTTTGTAGGTAAGAACCAGCACTTTGAACTGAGCCTGGAAGCCAGGGCAGAGGGAACAAAACCAGGGGAACGCTGCAGCCCAGCCACCCCCAACCTGGTGCCCTCCAGATGCGTTGGACTACAGCTGCTCTTCCATTAACCATCAGCCTAGTCACAATGGCCAGGGTTGATGGGAGTTGTTGTGCAACACATCTGGAGGGCACCAGGTTCGGGGAGGCTGCCTCATACTAATAGTAAATACGTTCTCGAAGTGCCAGTCCTTATGTAGCCAAATCAGGACCACCCATGCACAAGAGGGAGGTATCAGGAGGATTGGATGGCACCCCAAGGTTTGCAGAACTACAAAACATCTGCATGGGGGGGGGCTAAGTCCTTGGGACGTAAGGGTTGAGCGTAATAAGGGCTGAGCATGCTGAGTGTGCCCCGAATGCTGACTGTTTGGAAATGGAATAAAAATTGTATTTTTAATTACTAAAAAATGGAATACTAGGGTGGGGGAGGCCAAGAATGGGATGGAGTTTCCTGAGGCCATAGCTGGCTGGCTAGAACTGTGAACCCGGGCACAATACACTGCAAAGTTTGCATGCTCCAAAAAGGCAACCCCAAACAGCAGTCTGGTTGCCACATTTTGTACCAGCTGAAGCTTTGAAACACTCTTTTCAGGGATCACCTTTCCAAGCAGAACCAAAGCCACAACAAAACTGTGCCCTCTGATCCTTCCCAGCCAGGCAACCCAGAAGGATATTCTTTATTTCAAGCATTTTTTGCTCCACTTTTCAGCCCAGAAGGCTCCCGGAGTGGCTTACACAAGATCAGGAAGAAGCAAGACCATCCTTGCCCGCAGGCTTACAATCTAAAAGATGCGACACACACAAAAAGGGAGTGAAGCAAAGGCACCAGTCCTTAAAAATTACAATGCTGTTATGATGACTGGCATAAAGAGAAACAGTTGAAGGAGAGAAGGAGCAAATGGAGCTAGTTTCTCAGCAGAGCTGATGGAGGGGTCTCGCTTCCCATCTCTTCCTCTTGTGCAGCAGTATTGACAACTGAGTGGACCAGCAGAACCAAGTGGACCAGCAGAACCAAGAGGAATGCTCTCCTCGGTGTCCAATTCCTGGTGTCCATCAGGGCAACAAAGTTTGTCTCAGTCTCCAAACCAGGCCTGAACCATGGTTGGGAAAGATCAAGATACGATCAACAGCTTCTAGTAGTTTTTATGTCACTAACTCAGATTTTTCCCCAAAGAATCCTGGAAATTGTAGCCTGATGAGGCTGCTGATTATCCCCAGTCTCCCATCCCACTTCACCCAGAACTACGGTTCCCTGAGAAAAGGGAATGACTGTTAAACCTGTTTTGAGACTGTTGTGTGGATGAGACCTTCTGGTTCTGAGAGAAACCTGAATGTTGTGTTCTGAGCCTGGGTGCTTAGATTATATATATTTTCCCCTTGCTTCTCTGCAAGGGTGGGGCCTGGGAATAGAATGCCGGAGGAATTTGTTCCTATATCATTAGTTTTCTGAAGTTGAGATTAAAGGTGGGTTCTGAATCTGGGAATTACTATTTCAAATGCTGGTGCTTTGTTTTTATATGACTGTAATGCCTTTATTAGGCCAGTTCTGATAAAGGTATTGAGAGAGATGGATTTTGAAGGGGAAATTGGCCAACATGGCTGCATTCACTTTTCATTTTATATTTGATTGTTTTTGGTGTTTTAATTGGTTCTGGTTATTGTAAGCCGTCCTGTGAGGGTAGACACCCGAAAGGGCCAGGTATTAAACCTCTTAAACTCAATAAGACTTCTGTTACTTACTTTTTTTCCCTCCCTTCCAGGCAATTGCTGAAGAAGGCCGAAAGGCTGTGAACGAGCTTGACAAGCTGCACTGAGCTTGCTGACATCTCAGGAATGGAGCCTTATCTGTGTCGGGAAACGTGATGCAGATCTCTGCACACACTCTCATGTGGGATTCCCCGAGTACCTAGTCGGGCCAGCGTCTGCAGTAGTGGTAGATTCACCAGTATATGATTCTTGCCGAGTGTTAGCCTGGACACTCCTGTGGCTGGACATCTTCAGAACCCCTTTTCTGTGTGTCCGGGGATGACAAAACCACCTCATGGGATTTGGACTGCGCAAAAAGGTGTGCCTTTTTAACAGAGCCCCAGGGTTGGTTCGTTGGCCATGGTGTCTTTGTATCCTTGTGAGTCCCCATCAGGAAGTGCAAGTCCCCACTCCAGTATTCTCCTATTTTCAGCTGCTTCTGCATCTTGTGTTCCTTCTCTCTTCTTTTGGTAAACCGGCTCCTTGGATCTCTGTGTATCCCACCTACTTAAACTTCTCAAAGCTTCTTTCTAGGTGTAACTTCTCACAAAAGGCAGGATAAAAATATCCAGTGCACTACCTAGAGCTCTGCAAGAGAGGAATCAGTGTTAAGGCTGCCACAAAACATTCCATGTGCATATTAGAAGCCTTGGGGTGCCTTGAGAGGGATCGAAGCAGGCCCTCTTTGTCCTTCGTTTGCAGGAAGCAAACACATGTTGGTTCTGGATATATAAATGAGCAGCAACAGAGTTCCAGACTAATGAGCACATCCAAGCCTCTTGGTATCCTTCTGGAATATTTTGTCTTTGTGGCTTTGGAAATAGTCCTGCTGAACTATTTCATTTGCATTAAAATAATGTGGTTACAGTTTTTGCCTTGCATTTCTTTAGCTCAAGTATTGTCATCTGTGGAAGCCATTCTGTGTGCCTGGCATAGAGTCCATAATATGATTGCATGATAGGTGTGTTGTGCCTGTTCTTGGAAATACTGGCATGCCTCTTCCTTGTAATTTTGGAGGCACTGTAAATGCTTCCTCAGTTCTACTGTAATCTTACTAGAGCCCTGCGTCTTTCTCTTCGGGGCCCGGGGGTGCCCACAGCTCGGGAGGAGCCTGCACCCGCTGTGTGCGGGAGGTCTTCGGTTCAGTCTCTAGCATCTTCAGTTAAAGTATTTTGGATAGCAGGGCTGGGGATGTTTTCCAAGGGTGTAGGCAGAGACGTCAAGTCTGGGCATGAGGTGCCAGAGGTCTGGCATGGTATAAGTTGCTTTCCTATGGTACAACTTTTCTTCTGGGGAATCTTGGGGTTCCTCTATGGCAGGGAGAAGCAGCCTTTGGAGCTTGTGGACACATTTGGAATTTGAGGAACTGCCATGGGCACAACTATAAAATGACTACCATGGGTGAGCGTGGCTAGTCACGTAGGACAAGTAACCTGCCCAGAAGTGTTCATGGGAAATTAAGATGGCAGCAGCCAGAGGCTCCCATTTTGTGTGAAGCAATCACAGCTGCCAGTAAGGAAATATAATAAGTATTTTTTAAATTAAAAATGGGAGGAGCCAGTTGATGTCTTTGTGGACCCCAAGGAAGGTGTCTGGGGGCACATTAGTGCCTGGGGAAACCACATCACCCAGCCCTGCTCTGTAGCAATTATGCACTAGCTGTTTTTTAGGTATGTCTTCCTCAATCTCTCCTGCAATCTCCAGCCGCATGATCATGCTGGCTGTGTTCTGGGCACACTCTGCTTACATGGATAATGGTGGGGATGGACACACCTGCCCAGTGGGCCATCTAAACTGAATGTGGGCAATATGAACATGTTCCACAATCCACAGCAAGAGGCTGAGCTTCTGTGGCAGATAATTCCTTGCCCCAAACTCCATAGTCCACAATGAAGGGGTTGCTCAAAGACCCGATTTGAAAGCCATTCTGCTGAAGCACCATATTGAGCTGGAAGTGGAGGTTGTCTCTACTGTACTTCCAGCATCTGCTCCCAATTAGAGGCAACTTTGTGTTTGGATGTTAGGTTGACCCATTTTTTGTAAACATGGGTTTCTTGGTTACATTATAAATATAGAGCAGGATGCCAAGCCACACTTTCAGCTGGCTTGTGCCACATCCCCTGTGGCAACAGTGGCCAGCATGGGACATCTGGGAGAGGGCTGGGCTGCTTCAAGCCAGCCTCAGCTTTTCTGGCTACAGACCAGAGATCTAGGTGCTGGGAAGCAGTTGAGGACTCCTGGTAACACGGAGACGAGGAGCACCAAAAACAACCAGTTGCTCCTTTTTCCTCAAGCCCGCCACAGACTTGAAGACCTCTCATGGCAGACAAACAATGTGCTTGGGGCCAACACGTTTAAAGCCGTCTGGCTGACACTCTGTCTCATGCTGTGTTTATAATCAGGGCTGTGTGTTCTTTACTAATGCTAGAATTCTACCTTCGTGCACACCTGGTGCTGAGGAAAGCTGAACTTTGCAACCTGTGTCCATTGTGCAAACACACACACACACACATACACACACACTAAAATTAGCTATTTTGCATAACGTGTTTGCATGTCGGAGGAGTGAGAAGGGCAGTGGATCAAAATGCTAAACCGTTTCCAGCCACTTCTCTGGGTCCTGAGACCTCAACAAGAATTGCCCACATGCTGTCAAGCATACGTTCATAGCTGTTGGTTTAGGATTACTGTTTATAAATCAGAGCTGGGAGTGAAGACTCGCATTTTGCATTTGTCTTTCCCCCTGCACCTCTGCAGAATTGTGGCAGATGCATGTAGGCCTGATCTAATACTCAGGAAAAAGTGTGCTGAGAGCTTGGCCTCTCTTGGCAATTCATAGTCATGCCATGTTGTACGTAGCAGCCTGAAGCAAGCAATGTGGAGTGGCTGAAATGGAGCTTAACTGCTTGTAGCCACTGTACAACACCAGTTCTTGGGGAGTGTCAGTTTTCCAAACAGGGACACGTACCTTTTGGTAGAAGAAGACTTGGTAAAGCTGATGTGCTCCAGTGGTGATGATCGAACTGAGCTAGGAAGCAGGAAGGCTCTGCTTTGAATCTGGCCTCAGACCACTAGGCGGCCTTAATCAAGCCCACCCACTCTTCTCTTCCTCTCAACCTGAACTTCTGCCATCTACAGCGTGGGGACCATTGTTCTGACCTACCAACATTATGGGATTATTGTCGGGATTATAAGAAGGTGATGTGAAGGGTTTGTGTTTTTGATTGTTTTGTGTTTTTGCGGCTAGGTGCCTTGAGCACTATTTGATGGAAAAAATAAGTGCTTTGAACACCGAGGCACCTCTTGCATCAGCCTTGCTTAGACTATGCCAGTCTGGCCAGTGCCTGAACTGGAGAGCACCCTGGCATCTCCTTTGTATGGGATCACATGATGCAGCCCTGGCCGAGGGCGGGGGGGATCTTCCCTAAGACCCCAGAGACAGTGCCAGCTCCATTTTTTGAGGGCCCTTCGACAAGTGAGCCCCTCCCTCAGTGAGTCTCCCTTGTCCCCAGCTGCTGTTGCTCCTCCTCTTCCTCTCTCATCATTGCTACTGCTTGCTTGACAGGCAAAGAGCCAGGGAGCGAGTTGGGGGAGGCATCATCCTGCTCCTCCTTCTCACCACCATGGTTGTCCGGGCCAGAGCAAGGAGCAGGTGAGCAAGCAGGTTGCCACGGTGAGGAGGAGTAAGTCCAGGGGGCTCTTCTCAGTGGGCCTGCTGGGGAGTGGGCCCTTGGCAGGTGCCCAGCCATGCTTACCCTTGACGCTGGCCCTGTTCAGAGAGTGGCTGCCTGTCCACATGTAGCATTGCTCCCCAGAAATTTAGCAGTTCTTCTGAGCTCAGAGATGGAGAAGCAGCCCAAATGCCTCAGGACAGTCTTGTAAATGCTCACAAGCTACTAGCCTGTTCTAAAAAATTAAGAAAACCTCTCACTGCTCTACAGATGCCTATGGTAGCTACTGTGGCCCATGCGCTGGTAACCTCACAACTGGATTACTGCAGAATACTTTGCATGGGGGTGTCCTTGAGGTTCTCCTGGAAGCTGCAGATTGCCACAGTCAGGTGGGTAATGACAGCAGCTTATCGCCAGCATATTACGGTTATGCTGAAGGAACTGCACTGGCTGCCCAAATGCTGCTGGGCCAGGATGAAGGTTTTGGTACTTGCTTACTGAGCCCTAAAGAACTCAGGCCAGGAGACTAAGAGATCCCCTCACCTGCTACCAGCCTGCTCAGCTGCTGCTCTCATTAGGAGATACCCTCCTGGTGGGACCCAACATTTTGGAGGTCCAGTCCATCATGACTCGGAGTAGGGCCTTTAGCGGCATGGCACCCGCTCTCAGGAACTCCCTGCTGCTACAGATCCGACAAGCACCTTCTAGATTTTTGGCCCTGGCTGATAACCCATTTTTCCAACAAGCATTCTTAGGGAGGTAATCTGGTCTGCTATATACAATAGTTAATTATGATCTTATACTGTATTGTGTACATCACTCAAAAATCCTTTTACTGTAAGCAATTCATACGTATATTTAATAATTATATAATATGGGAGGAATTTATTTTCTCCCAGTTCCACTCATATTCCTCCTTCGGACCATTCTCTCATATCAGCTTCCTGTTAAGCTTCTTGCTCTTCCTTTCAAACATCTGTGGTTTTGCTCCCAACCTCCTCCAACGTCTTTCTCAGGGCTGGCCCTGCCATTAGGGAGGGGGAGGCAGCCACCTCAGGCAGCTGCCGAGGGCCGCGGAAGGGATGGAGTTGTATATGCCAGTTGACCTGCTCTGTGCCCCCTAAGATACCCTACTGCCCCTAGGTGTGGTAGAGGGCATTGCCCTATTGAAACAAGGTTCAGCTGCCAGGATGGTTGGCTCTTGTACATGGAATTGTGGTAGGGAAGGTGGTGCCGTTCTGTCTTTTGCCTCAGGCAGCAAAACGCTCGGGGTGGCCCTGCCTGTACGCCTTTTGCCCTGCGGGCCCCAGTCACCTTGTTCAGCCACAGGCCACCTTCTACTCCTGCAGCTCCCAAACACAGACGCTTCCTCTGCCTGCCGTCTTCACCCGCTTCCTCTTGGTACTTTCGAGCGCCTCCTTCACGACGCATCTCTTCACTTGAGCTCTTCCTGATTTGACTGTCCTTCCCTTGGATTTTTCCTTTTCTTTCCCTAAGTTGTCATGTCTCCTAAATTGTAGGAGATCAGGCAAGGCCCTGTTGGCTCCCAACTCCCCCTGCCCCAACCTGCAATAGTGGCGTGGTACCAGCTATGAAGATCATTTGTAAGGGTGACTTGTGGTGCTCAGTTTTTGTCATAATTTTTGTTATGTGTGTCAAAAACGTTTGTTATTATTTTAACCGGGGAAGAAATCTCTGCTGCTCAGGCAGAGCCTGACGCTGTTGTGGGAGCGGGGCGGAGGGGTGCAGGGCGGCGCCCTTGTTCCACAGCCCTGAGCAACATTTGCTCAGCAGCAGACGTGGCGCTGGAGAGAGCTGGCCTGCTCAGCCTGGCTCTCCTCTCAAACTTCTGCTAGTGATTTGGGTTTGGCGCAAAGGAGGGCGGCCCTCCATGCCTTTTCCTCTCCCCAGATCTGGAGGCTGTCCCAGGCCTTGGAATGCCGCAAAGTGTCCTGCTGTGTCAAGATGCCCTGTGGCGAAAAGTATGAAGGCAGCGGAGCAAAATCAAACCCTTGGGTTTCTCTCTGGCCCGCTGCATCCGTGCAGAGAGGAAAATCTTTGCAGCTTGTTGGTAATTATATGCTTGCAGCCCATCTCCTTCCCTGGCCAGCTGCTCATGGCCCAGCCCCAGCCCCCCTTTCTTTGAAGGCAGCTTCAAATGAGACACAAGCCTTACATGGGAAAAATGCCCATGTAGCAAAGAGCATGCATAAAGACGGACCATGGCACATGCACAGATTCCCCGGGGGGGGGGGACCCTCGGCTGGCGAGCTGCTGTTGTAGCCCATTTACTTGGCGTAGGGAGTCATAAGCCATCTCCAGAGTCTGAGCTTTGGAGCCTGGGATCTGGACCCACAGCAACTGCCAGGGAGCCCTCATCTAGCCCCTTGCCCCTTCTCAGTTCCTGCTCCCTGAAAAAAGTCTGCACTTTCCCCCTTGCCCTATATGCTTGGAACTATCTCCTGGAACAGAAGGGGGGGGGGTCACTCTTATTCCCTTCAAATCCCTCCTCAGGACCCACCTTTCTTGTGATGCCGTGGACACAGCCCCCGAGCTCCAATGCTCAGCTGTAACTCAGCCTAAGCACGTGAAAGTGAAACAACCGCAGATTTCTTCCCTGCTTCTTACCCCGGCCTCCTCTTCCTTTCTCTTCTTTAGTGCTGTTGTTTTCCCTGAACTGAATTTTCGGTTGCAAGCTCCTTGGCAATCTGACCTTTTATACTCTCTAAAACACGAAGCATGCTGATGGTACACACTCTCCCCTTCTCCTTCAATGAGATGATGACGACGACGAGCATGATGTTAATAATATTCCTAACATGTGAGTCCCAACTTTCTATTATATAAATAAAAGCCAATAGAACTGTGTAAATGAACCAGTAATCCTTATTACCAAATTAAAAGTCAACTAAAAACAACTCCATCATTGTCTTTCCTATACCCACCTGAACTCTATGTTGCAATTCTGCCCCATTTTGAATCAGCTCTGAGCCTCTTGAAGAAAGTTACATGGATGGAGATATTCAAGTTCCTGGGCTCCATTTTATCTCCCTATTTTATCAGTCATTCTTCCTTACAACAACCCTGTAAGGTAGGCCATCATTATTATCCCCCATTTTGCAGATGAGGGAGCACCATCTCATGAGCTATGCTTGAATTGTTTGTGGAAAGATAGGGGGCTCTCAGTGAAATCCACAAGCAACACTCTCTGACTCTCCCCACTTTTAGCCAAGTTCTCCTAGCCTTCTAAAAGAAGTGTAACTAAACATTTGAGAACTACTAGTGAGTTTGTGGCAGGGGAGACATTTGAACTAGGGACTTCCAGGTTCATAGTTAGCAACTGCACTACACCAGATGGGAATGAGACTGGAGGACAGCCTGCAGAGGAAGAATCACAGGGGAACCTACATGAGAGAGCAAGAGGCTGAAGGTCAGTCAAACAGAGGCATGAAACCCAGGCCTACAAGAAGAAGAAGAGTGGTAGTAGTGGGAGACTCCTTGCTGCGTGAGATCGAGACCCAAGTATGTCGCAAAGACCCGTGGACTCGCCAGGTATGTTGTCTCCCGGGAGGACGGATTAGAGACGTGACTGAAAGGTTGCCTGCACTCATAAAGCCCACTGACAGGTATCCCTTTCTTCTCATCCATGTGGAAACAAATGATACCGCCAAGCGGAGCTACGAAGAGATCACGTCAGGCTTTGAAGCTTTGGGAAGGAAACTCAAGAACTTTGGGGCCCAGATAGTTTTCTCATCCATCCTTCCAGTAGTTAGAAGAGGGATAGAAAGGGAACAAACAGTACTCCGGGTGAATGACTGGCTACAAAGGAGATGCCGACGAGAGAGATTTGGATTCTGGGACCACGGCCTATACTTCCTGGAAGATGGGCTGTTGGCAAGGGACGGGTTGCACCTCACAAAGGATGGGAAGAATGTGTTTGGCCACAGCATGAAGAACCTCATCAGGAGGGCTTTAAACTGAGTCCTACAGGGAAGGGAGATGTAATGTTGGGGGTAACAATGGACGTAGGCGCATGCACTGCAACAGAGAGAACAGCTCTGACAGCGCCCAATAATAGTCTTCAGGCACATGTAGGAAGAAAGCCAGACTATGAAGCACATGGTCTTCGATGTCTATATACTAATGCCCAGAGTGTGGGAAACAAACAGAACGAGCTTGAACTCTTAATACAAGAGGGAAATTATGACCTGATAGGTATAACTGAGACTTGGTGGGATGACTCTCATGACTGGAATACAGCTATTTATTTATTTATTTATTTCATTTCTATACCGCCCAATAGCCGAAGCTCTCTGGGTGGTTCACAAAAATTAAATCCAAACAACACACAATAAAACAATTTAAAATATACAAAACATTAAAACCACAATATAACAATACAATCACAATAAAACCTAGCAGCAGTGCAAGAGTTTAAAATACAGATTTAAAACAGCAAAGATAAAAATTTAGAAAGCTAAAATGCCTGGGAAAATAAAAAGGTCTTCACCTGACGCCGAAAGGAATACAATGTAGGCGCCAGGCGAACCTCACTAGGGAGCTCATTCCAGAGCCAGGGTGCCACAGCAGAAAAAGCCCTCCTCCTAGTAGCCACCCGCCTCACTTCCTTTGGCAGGGGCTCACGGAGAAGGGCCGCTGATGATGATCTTAAGGTCTGGGCAAGCACATATGGGAGGAGGCGATCCTTCAGGTAACCTGGCCCCAAGTCGTTAAGGGCTTTGAATGTTAACACCAGCACTTTGAATCGGGCCCGGAAATGGACTGGCAGCCAGTGCAGCTGGAAAAGTACTGGCGTAATATGAGCTCGCAGGCCAGTCCCTGTTAACAATCTTGCTGCCCTATTTTGGACCAGCTGAAGTTTCCGGACCGTTTTCAAAGGCAGCCCCACGTATAACGCATTGCAGTAATCCAGATGAGAAGTTATCAGAGCATGGATAACTGTAGCAAGGCTATCTCTGTCCAGATAAGGGCGTAGTTGGTATACCAGCCTAAGCTGATAAAAAGTGCTCCGTGCCACTGAAGGATATAACTTGTTCAAAAAGAACAGGAGGAACAGAAAGGGAGGCGGGGTTGCACTATATGTGAAAAATACATATCTCTGCACAGAAATACAGGAGGATGAGCTTGGTAGCCCCATCAAGAGCATCTGGATCAAAATTAATGGAGCAAAGAATAAAAGGAACCTGGTGGTCGGAGTCTACTACTGGCCACCCAACCAAGGAGAAGACGAGGATGAAACTTTTGAAAAGCAAAGAGCCAATGTTTCAAGGAAGCATGATGTAGTAGTAATGGGGGACTTCAATTTCCCTGATATCTGTTGGGAGACAAATTCTGCAAAACATGGCCCCTCCAGGAAATTCCTGACTTGTGTGGCGGATAACTTCCTCCTACAGAAAGTAGAGGAAGGAACTAGAGGATCGGCTATCCTTGACTTGATCCTAACCAACAGAGATGACTTAGTGGATAAAGCAGCAGTTACAGGAACTCTGGGGGAAAGCGACCATGTTGCACTTGAGTTCTTGGTTCTAAGGGAAGCAAAAGCCAAGTGTAGTCAAACGCATACCCTGGATTTTAGGAAAGCTGATTTTCATAAACTCAGAACAATGATCAGTAAGGTCCCATGGCAAGCGACGCTAACGAGAAAAGGAGTCCAAGATGGGTGGGAGCTTTTAAAAAAGGAAATTCTCAAGGCAGAATCACAAACAATTCCAACAAGAAGAAAAGGTGGAAGACAACAGAAGAAGCCAATGTGGCTTCACAAAAAGCTTAGGGATGACCTGAAAACAAAGAAGGACACATATAGGAAGTGGAAAGAAGGCCAAGTAACAAAGGAAGAGTACAGGCAGGTAGCACAGAATTGCCGGGGTGGCGTCAGGAAGGCTAAAGCTGAGAACGAGCTGAGGTTAGCGAGGGATGCTAAAAACAACAAAAAGGCTTCCTTCAGCTGCGTGCGTAGTAAAAGGCAGAGGAAAGAAATGGTGGTTCAGCTATTAAATAAGGATGGCAAAACAATAACAGATGACAAAGAAAAGGCAGAGGTGCTCAATTCCTACTTTGGCTCAGTCTTCTCCCAAAAGAGGGCCTATGACCCCCCTGGCAAAGGCGAAGTGCAGGCTGAAGGGGCAGGATTGCAGCTTGAGATCGATAGGCATATGGTCAAGGAACACCTAATGACTTTGAATGAGTTCAAATCTCCAGGGCCGGATGAACTGCATCCTAGAGTAATAAAGGAACTGGCAGAAGAACTCTCAGAACCGCTGTCTATTCTCTTTGAGAAATCATGGAGGACGGGGGAAGTGCCAGAGGACTGGAGGAGGGCTAACGTTGTCCCTATCTTCAAAAAGCTTCAAAAGGAGGAACCTGGGAACTACAGACCAGTCAGTCTGACATCAATCCCTGGGAAAATTCTGCAGCAGATGATAAAGCAATCCATCTGGAAGCACCTTGAAAACAATGCTGTGATTACTCGAAGCCAACAAGGATTTGTCAAAAACAAGTCCTGCCAGACAAATCTGATCTCATTTTTTGATCAAGTCACCTCCCCTGTGGACTGTGGGAATGCTGAAGACATCATATACCTCGACTTCAGCAAAGCTTTCGACAAAGTGCCCCATGATCTCCTGATGAGCAAAGGTTGGGAGGAGAGGTTGTTGGGGGAGGGAGGGGGCCCTCCAGAGACAGTTTGTCTGCCACCGTATCCAAGTTTGTTAGAAGAAGCAAAAGCAGTTAAAAAAGTTGCAACTTCTGAAGAAAGAGATTTGTTTGACGACTTAAAGACTGTGGCAAAATCAAGAAATAAAGACAGAGCAAGTTCTTAAAATATCAGGGTCTGTGTAAGCTTATCTCTGTCAGCCTGCTCAGAGCAGAGCCAAGGGGGACTTGCCTAACCCCCCTTCGCCGTGGCTGGTTTAGCCTTAGCAAGCAGAGAGGCTGGAAGGTGTCTGTGAGGACCTGACAAAAGAGTGAGATTTGCAAAAAAAACAAAACAAGAAAAGCATCACAGCTGGAAAGCTGAGCAGCACTGCTCTGTTCTTATCTGTGGCGGAATCTAGAAGAGGTGTAAGGTTACACCTTCCCCATTCGAACTGATGAAGAGACACAGAGCTTTTGTTAAAAACATCCCTTCTTTATGGCCCAAAGCCTTCTTTGTTAGAGGCACTCTGCACATGGACTGGAACTTTAGACAGTTAAAGACTTGCCATAAAAAGTACTGTGAGGCTTGTCATAGCCTTAAACTCCCGTTGTTGTAGAGTGTGTGTTTGTTTGTGATCAGCTCAGTGTACAGTTTGATTTGTGATTTCAACACTCAGATAAAAAGCTGCATTTGACTGAAAGAACTGGGTATATTTAGCCTTGAGAAGAGAAGACTGAGAGGAGATCTGATAGCACTCTTCAAGTACTTAAAAGGTTGTCCCAGAGAGGAAGGCCAGGATCTCTTCTCGATCATCCCAGAGTGCAGGACACGGAATAATGGGCTCAAGTGACAGGAAGCCGGATTCCAGCTGAACATCAGGAGAAACGTCCTGAGTGTCAGAGCAATACGACAATGGAACCAATTACCTGGGGAGGTGGTGGGCTCTCCCACCCTGGAGGCCTTCAAGACGAGGCTGGACAGCCATCTGTCAGGGATGCTCTGATTTAGATTCCTGCACTGGGCAAGGGGTTGGACTCGATGGCCTTGTACGCCCCTTCCAACCCGATTCTATGATTTCCAAGGCTTTGATTTCATTTACCCTAATGAAGCATACAGATACAAATTTCTAGAGATTCATAGACTACAAAGGAAACAGCCTTCAAAAAACCGCAGCGAGCCTTTGCGTTCTGGGCAGCCTTCCCCGCGAGCAGACGGGGCTCCAGAGTCGATCTGGCATCTGCACGCGCGACCGCCCCTCCTGGGGCGAGGGCAGGGGAGGGCTCAGGCGGCTGCCCGGAAAGTATAAATGGCGAGCAGAGACCCAGGAGGGGCGTCGGAGCGAGCAGCCAAGAAAGATTCTCTTCAGCCCGGCAGAGGGGCCCTGCAGCCAGCCAGCCAGCCAGCCAGCCGCCGCGCCCGACATGGACACGCCAACTCTGCTGAGCCTGCTGGCGGTGGCCACGCTCTGCCTCTGCCACGCAGGTGAGCGGGCGCCCGCCTCTGCGCCGGGCGCTGCCGCGGGCTCTCAGGGCCGGCCCGCCGCCAGGCAGAGCGGGGCCGGCTCGGGCAGCAGAGGCCGCGGGGCGGGGAGCGCCGGGAGCGCGGAGGACCCCGCCCCATCGCGCTCGGGTCGGCTTCGGCGCACCGGGGGGGTGGCCCCGCCTGGGCTCGCGCCTCCGCCGCAAGGGTCTTGGGCCGGCCCTGGGCAGCTGCTGGGACGCGGTGCCGGCGCAGCCCCATCCGCTGCGTGCCCTTCTCCCCGTCTGTCTCGATGCGGACGTATGAGAGGGGGCTCCCAGATCAGGCAGGGGATGGTGGAGGCTCAAATCGTTCCGTCGTGTCCGACCCTTCGTGACCCCACGGGCCACAGCACGCCAGGCCTCCCTGTCCTGCGCTCTCTCCCGGAGCGTGCTCAAGCCCATGTTCATTGCATCGGTGATGCTCTCTAGCCATCTCATCCTCTGCCGTCCCCTTCTCCGTTTGCCTTCAATCCTTCCCAGCATCAGGGTCTTTTCCAGGGAGTTTTCGCATTAGGTGGCCAAAATATTGGAGCTTCAGCTTCAGCATCTGGCCTTCCAATCAGCTTCCAATGAGCTCACTGGAAGGAGGTTCAAAAGACCCTCCCAAAGCAGAGGTGGCTCGACCACTTCAGGCTGGCTTGTCTCCCCGACGCCCCCCTCCACTGCTCTCTCCCCTCCATGCCCGCAGCAATGCCATCACTGAGCGCCCCCGCAGGCGCGGTTCCGCCAGGCGCTGCCTCCGCCCTTTCCAGCTTACCATCATAGTCAGGAGAGCTAGCAACACGCTTGTAAAAAACGTTTTAACAAGCGAACAGATTCCTGGGCTGTTGGATTCTGTGCCCAGCCCCAGCAGCGCCCTGCAGACACGCACACAGCCTTTCCTCGAAGCCTCGGCCGGCCTCGGGGCGAGTGGCACTTTGCTCATTCCCGGCCTGCTCTTGCTTCCAGGTGACTCTGCTCACTCCTCTGCTCACTCCAGCAGTGCCAACGACTCGCCCAGCTCTGAAGGTCAGTCGCCTCCCTTGGCTGTCTCAACCATTTGCAAGGAGGGGCATAACTTTACGAACTTGGAAAAGGGGGGTGGGGGGGAGAGGGGGAATAGAGGGAAGGGAGGAGCACGGGGATGTCTCTTTTCCTTTCTGTTCAACAATCAGGGCTAGAAACATGCTTCTTACTTTTAAAAATCAAAGTGGAGATTCCCAGCATCCCAGTTTCCACTCCAACGTGGTAGGTCACTGTGGTGCTGGGAGGGAGTAGATGATGGGGGAGGAATCGCGAGGAGGTGCTCCTGCTGCACATCTGTTTCTCTTCCTCCTGCAGCTTTTGTCTCCAAGCGTGACAGTGCTGAAGTAGTGAAGAGGCACAAGAGGAACTACGACAGGTAAAGGGAGACGTGTCTCTGGCTGCGGGCTACAGAATGGTGGCGTGGGGTGCGGTGGGTGGGTGGGATCCCTCCAGGAGGGCCCGTGGGCGAAGAGTCCTCTGCGTGGCGCCTAAAGGAATTGCTGAAATCACATATCCAAAATCCAGGGGGAGGGGATCCAAAACCTACAGTTGGGCAAAATCTTTATGAGCACCAACCAACATGCCACAAAAGATCGAAGTGCCCTCTTCTGTCGCCGTTCTGTTGGTTGTAATAAAGGTGTTGCCGAAGGGTGGATTTTGGATGCACCCCCCCCACCCCCCGGATTTTGGATGCTTTACTCATTGCCTAGGGTGGCTCCCTGTCTTTCTTATGAGACAACGTATGCGCAGTGCTCTGAATCGCAGGATGGAGCCGGGTTCCTCAGACGGGCTGGTCACAGGAAAGGCTGTTGGGGCACAGCGACTCCAGGTTGTGCCCTCTCGGCCTCTGGAGGGATGCTCCCCTCCATCACCTGCTTCCAATTCTCACGTAGGAATTGGAAGCGGGGGACAAAAGGACAAGACGCATTATGATGCACTGGATCCTCCTTCTTGCACGATTTTGCAAGGGAACAGGCAGAGTGAACCCAGCAGAAAGCAGGCCCTTTGCTCACTCTTTTCCACTCCGTTCCAGAGGTAGCAAAGTGAAGTTTGCAACGCTCACAGTGTGTGACCATGGCTCAGGACCCAGGATGCAGCACGAGGAGGAAGGGGTGGGCCTCATGTGAAATGGCTCGAGGGAGCGTTTAAAAGGGGGTTGGACACATTCCTGGAGGAGAAAGCTACCCAGGGCTCCTAGTCCTGATGGCTCTGTGCTACCTCCAGTACCAGAGGCAGTGAGCCTACGTACACCAGTGGCTGGGGAACATGGGCGGGAAGGTGCTGTGGCACTCTTGTCCTGCTTGTGGGTTCCCGGTCGACAGCGGGTTGGCCACTGTGGGAACAGAAGGCTGGACTAGATGGACCCTTGGTCTGATCCAGCAGGGCTCTTCTGACGTTCTTATGAAGCAGGGAGCAGTTTTAGCTCCTTCCCCAACACCACCCTCTGCCACCTTCTCTCACATGATGGTTCATTCCTGTGGGGAGGACTTTGAGACCTGGCATGCTGTGGTGCTCAGAGTGTTGGGAGTAGGACTTGGGAGACTCGGGTTCCAGTCCCCACTCGTCCATGAAGCTCACCGGGTGACTCTGGGCCAGTCACTGACTCTCAGCCTAAAACCTCGCAGGGTTGTTGTGAGGGTAAAATGGAGAGGAGGACCAAGTATGCTGCCTTAAGTTCCTTGCAAGAGAGAAAAAGGCAGGATATAAATATAACAAGTCCTAGATGCACAACTGGGCCCCAATACCTGACACAAGACAGCCCATCAGTACAGAAGCCGGGCCCGCCTCTGCACACCTCCTGTCAGTCATAATGACAGGCATTTTGCTAGCCAAAGGGGACGGCAGAAGGCGTGCATGATTTTTAGACGTCTCCTCTTGCGATCTCCTTTTGCGTACAAAATGAGATTGTTCCGAGGCAGCAGTAACTGCACGGTGAAGTCCCGAGCGAAGCCCTGCCCGCCAACACTGCTTCCCTCTGGCAGGGTCCTCAGGGCTGCCGCTGCTCCGCCTGTGAGTGTGGACCCCTTCGAAGCCCAGCGAGAGGTTTGTGAGCGTAGCCCCGACTGTGACGAGTTGGCTGACCAAATTGGCTTCCACGAGGCTTATAGAAGATTCTACGGTCCCGTGTAGGCCAGCAACAGGGAAGGGAAAGCAGCCGTGGGGATCAGCAGCGTGGGCCCTGCTGGAGATGCTGCTGCATTGTCCTTTTTCCCCAAGATCCAAGAGGTCTGTACCTTTAACAGCTTCTGCTTGAAACTACTGTGCCTTTGCTTTCTCACTGCCTCTGTAATATGCTTGCTTAATATTGATGTTCTATAAAGAAAACAAATAAAACCATTTAAACTCTTGTTTTTCCTTCACTGGACTGAGCTTTTTCTGTGCTCTCCGTTGTGCTCAGGTAGGTGGAGGTGGCTGGCTGGGCTGCCCTGATGTCACGGAGAGGTAGAGCAGGCTACTGGCTGACCTGCACAGATCCTAGAAGAGGGCAGGCGGCGGAAAGGCTGAGGCGGGAGGAGGAAAAGGAGCTGGGGGCTGGGAGCGGAGGAAGTGGAGCTGTGGCTGCGAGGCAAGGATGGCTGGAGAAGGGAAGGGTCCAGAGGGAAAGAAGCGATGGGGGTGGTCTGGCGGAGGAAAGCTGGGCAGAAGGAGCACCGCTGGACGAGGTCAGGAGCTGCCGCAGGCAGGAGGCCGCTCTCCTGGACCAAAGCAACCAGCCTGATCTTGGGCTGCAGGCGTCATGTACGATCGGAGGGGCTGCTGGAGAGGGGAATGCACTTGAATAAACAATCACTGTGTAGCATTAACAGCAAAAGGAAACAACATCCAGACCAGGGAGGTCGGAGGAATCCTCAAGGGAGTCACATGAGTTTGGGTATCTGTGAATCTGGCCCACGCATTCGGCAGTGGACCAGCTTTTCTCAAGTTGCACAGATTTGCGGGCTGGATTCGTTACTTTCTGGAATTTTATGCAAATTTTGTGGTAGAAAAATATGTAAAATAAAAAAACCACTAGCCAGAATGTGTATTTTCCCCGTGGACTAAAGCATGCAAATGTGCATTTGAGGTGGGGGTGGGGTTGTGCATTTCCACAAGTGCAATTTGCAGAAATGCACAAATCCCCCCCCCCCCCAGAACTGGCACAGGGCTTTGCTGGTCCCTCTTCCATAACGGCTTCTCTGTGAATGATCCACTGTGGTTCCTGTTGCCTGAAAACCAAAATCCACAATGAAAAACCAGGGCAGCGCGGGGTGGGGGTCCGATCCTGTCCCATTGGGATGATAATGTGATTGCCTCGGGGGGGGGGGGGTCTGCGGCCAACCACAACAGTCCCAAAGTGCACTTTATGGCCACGGAGAGTCCCTCTTACTTTCTCAGCATAATTCTCCACAAACGCCGTTCCACATCCCAGTGTCCAGCCCAATACATAAAAGCAGACACTGGCAGACAAATCACCAGGGAGAGGAGTTTCTCTGTATCCTTATAAACACCATCCAGTTACGGTTGTCAACTCTTTTTGACTATCCCTATGGTTTCAGATTCTGGTTTGCTGGTCCCAACACAAACAAAACTATAGATACTGGGCAGGTGGGCAGGCAGGCTTGGATTCAGACATTTACAGAAACCTGGCCTGATAAGCCTGTTTAGCCCCTCTTTCTGGAAAGACAAAAGAAAGGAGAAGGAGCTGGTAGGACTTGAACCCATGCTGTGGACTCCACAGGAGATAGGGCCTTTGTCATCCCGCAGCCATCAGCATGCAGACCAGTCATAGACACGAGGACCAGACCAGCTGTGGGGGGAGCCCTAGTGCTGTGGAACAGCTTCCATGTGCAGGAGGTTGCAGGTTCAAATCCTGGATGTGACCTCACACTGGAAAAGACCGGGTGCACCCCCCACACACACACGGTGCCCAAGTCTATCTGGAGCCAACAAACGAAGCCAGTGGACTGCACACCACATCCCACTGCAAGCCCATTCAGGTGAGGGGCAAGCGGAGCTACGAAGAGATCACGTCAGACTTTGAAGCTTTGGGAAGGAAACTCAAGAACTTTGGGGCCCAGATAGTTTTCTCATCCATCCTTCCAGTAGTTAGAAGAGGGATAGAAAGGGAACAAACAATACTCCGGGTGAATGACTGGCTACAAAGGTGATGCCGACGAGAGAGATTTGGATTCTGGGACCACGGCCTGGAAGATGGGCTGTTGGCAAGGGACAGGTTGCACCTCACAAAGGATGGGAAGAATGTGTTTGGCCACAGCATGAAGAACCTCATCAGGAGGGCTTTAAACTGAGTCCTACAGGGAAGGGAGATGTAATGTTGGGGGTAACAATGGACGTAGGCGCATGCACTGCAACAGAGAGAACAGCTCTGACAGCGCCCAATAATAGTCTTCAGGCACATGTAGGAAGAAAGCCAGACTATGAAGCACATGGTCTTCGATGTCTATATACTAATGCCCAGAGTGTGGGAAACAAACAGAACGAGCTTGAACTCTTAATACAAGAGGGAAATTATGACCTGATAGGTATAACTGAGACTTGGTGGTGTAGCAGCCATATCGGGGATCAGACTAAGTAGCCTCATGCAGTCTCATGCTTCATGTTCTTGCTGAGCTCTTTCTCCCTTGAATATATTGTTGTAAGCTGACGAGACACAGGAATTCCTTATCTTGTCAAAGGTCATACAATTGTATATCTTGTTCTCTGCTGTTCTCTTCTGTTCTCTCCTTATCATGGCTACCCTATAACCCAGTTCTTGTATTATAAACAATGGTGCTAGGAGAAGAAATGTTAAGGACTGCAACCCCACACGGGAGGGGGAGGAGGAGCCGTTTCATATGTGTCACAATGTCTATAAAACCAATGTGCTGATGTATTTCGGGGCTTCTGGCTCTTTGGAAACGATTCCAGCCTTAAGCCCGCGCGTTAAATAAAGAATCTCTTTTTCCTTCACTCCGTGGTCTCTCTGACTCTGGGTTCTGCAACATAAATGGTGCCGTGACTCGGATGTGGCAGGCTCTGAGCCAGACAGGTGGCAGTTGCCTGCTCTTGATTGCTGCACCGGGAAGACGAGCTCGGGCATGCCTCCCTTTCTTGGCGCCACCGACCTTTTTGTCGAGTGAATGGGAGAAAGCCTGCACCGGGATCGCCCAAACGGCAGCGAGCAGCAAGAGAACCTTGGGAAGCGGAGGAAGGAACTTGAGCCCTGCCTGTATCGCAGCTGCAATTGAGTTGAAACCCACATTGGAAGCCTTCAGGAGAAAGGCAAGTATATGGGAAAAAGAGGGCCCCGCCTTATGAAGAAAGGCCACTGGGCAGAAAAAAAGAGGGCCCCGCCTTATGAAGAAGGTCAGTGTTGGTGGTATACGTATACAAAAGAACCTACTCCTTGCGGGTAGAAGGGGGGCCTGATCACACCCCCGAGTGGGCGCCAGTACCCAGCACGCCAGTACTCAGTAGGAAGCTGAGGAAGCTGGGGAAGCCGTTTTCCGCTCTGGTAAAAAGTGGGAAAAGTGGGTGGCAGGGACATATGGATGCAGTGGAGGGATTGATGATTGCGTGAGTGGCTACTGCGGTTTCTGACGCATACCGTTGACCGTCCGGGTGCCCAGGCCAGTAGCAAAGTGTGTGGTGTGAAAAATCCTCTTGTGTCGGCCAGTGAGACCCCTTACTCACTGACCAATTCCCATTCCCTAACTGTGTCTGTCTTCAATTTAGGAGGGAGGCTATGGGTGGTGGGGGAAGCAAACCTTGCACCCCCTTGAGATGTATGTCAAACAAAGAAGGAAAAAGGTTTTTTTAAAAAAAGATTCAGAATAGAAAAACAGCAAAAAGCTCAAGGTCGAGCTGAGAGGAAAAAAAAACAAAATCTGAGGCTGTTTATTAGAAAAATGTTGCAGGACAGTCTGGCTTTTAACAAAGCGTGGGAGCGTGAGAGTGTAAGGCCGAAGAAGTAGCTGTTAGCCTAGCGCGCCGAGAGAGGGGGGGCAGGAAAATTGCCCACAACGTTCTGAGTTGTGCAACATCATCACCTCGCCTAATTGAGATAAAATCCCTAAGAAATGGAAACTGAAAATGAAGACCCAGAAGATGAAGGCAAAATAGAAAATAAAGGTGAAGAATCAGCCCCCAGAGCACAGGCTAGACCCCTCTTCGAGTGAAAAGTGTGCCATAAGACTGTCCCAAAGCAGAATGAAGCGGAAAGACCACGTTGAAGATCTCTGTCAAGGTAACCGTGTTTAGCTTTGAACTGTGTTAGAATTGCATAGAGCCTGTAGCTACTGACCATCAGCTATATGATTTCTAAAGAGCGTAACCATTAAGCTTTTGCCGTGGGATTCCCTGCAATGAAGAAATCTCACTGATTTGAGTGTCCAGTGTTACACTGCCTAAGTATGTGTGCTAAAGAGACCGAGAAACCAGACAGCATGTTCCTGGCCAAGCCAAAATCACGCTACTGCCATGCTCCTGAAAGCTGCAATAAACTGTGTAAGCTGGGAGACCCAACCTGATTGAGAAGAAAAGAAGATATTGGAGCAACTGTCTTAAAAAACAATGAGATCTGTGTAGCTGGCTGGCTGACGCTGTCAGTGATGTTACAACTTTAAATTAAGACTGTTTTCCTGTTTGAGACCCCAGCGAAGAAAGCTAACCCGAGTTATTTGTTGCCCGTGCCAAAGCAAGAATTTGGCGGCCCTGTACCTCATCGTGTCCTGTTTTGAGCTTGGGATTTACAAATACAAACAAACTGAGAAGCTTGCCTTTGAAGTCCTGCAAATCACCCCACCGCCTCCCCGAAGATTAATGGCTGCCTGAAAAATGCAAGTATAAAGCGATGCCCATCACCCCCCAGCGTCCTGAGTTTCGGCACTCAGTGTTTCAGTGCTTTCGTGTACCAGGTTAGAAGAGAAAAAAAAAGAGTAAGTTTTTAAAATGTCTGTGAGAAAACCTGACAGAAATAAAATAAAATTTACAGAGGAGTTGCCCAGGTTAAAGCGTCACGGCTAGAGAGCTGAGCTGTGCCGCTCTGTTTAGATAGAGGCCTTGCTAAAAAAGTTAAAGGCCCTTGTCTGTCAGAAGGGGTGTAGGGCCACACTTTCCCTTTTTAAACTGATGCAAAAGTGGAGAGCCTTTGCTGGAAACATCGCATCTTCATTGCCCAGAGCCTTCACTGTTTGCCTCCATCATCATCTGGGCTTTTTAGAGACACTCTGCACATGAACTAAAATTTTAAATTGTCAAAGACTTGCCATGGACAGTGCTGTGAAGCTTTTGATAAACTTGAACTCTCATCGCTGTGGACCGTGTGTCTATGTTTGTAGTCAGCTCAGTGTACAGCAGGCTAAGTTTGATCTATAACTTTTAGATTTCCTTCTGCTAGAACTCATGCAGCATAGAGTTGCCGATGCAAAAATGGTGACCTAGAACTCTTTGCGTGTGTGGGTATGTCCGTCCCTTAATTTTAATGGGCCCTGAGCTTTCAGCCAGAAGAACAGTATGATTGCTGGATCTGCTCCATCATGCCTTACCATGCAAAAAGTGTTTTCCATTCATTGTGTTAAATTGCAGAAAAAGTTTGTTGTGTATATTTTATGATTTCTTAAATATCATAAAATATATGTTATATTTGCAGATTAGTGTTAGTTGCAACTCCAAATGATACTAAGTGTGGTTCCCAATGGATGACAAGGAGAAAAGACAGTCAAGTAGAGAAAAGACAAAAGCAAGTAAAAAAAAAAGGAATAGAGAAAGTAGAAGACAGATAGAGAGAAAAAAAAAAAGAAGAAAGAAAAGGCAAGAGGCAAAGAAAAAACATTTATAAAAAAGAAGCGTGGCCATAGTTGCCCCCAGGGTAAATTAAAAGCAGCTGATTGTGCCTGGAGCTTATTACCTGGGGTAAAGTAGCCACAATAATGTAATAGTTCTTTAAGATGAAGAAAATGTAACTAGAAAGAGAAGAAGAGCCTATCCCAAATGTGTGTCAGTGGGACTAGTGTAAGGCAGAAAGGTTTAAGTAAGTGAGTTTAACTTAAAAAAGATAAATAAAGAGACAAGGCTGGTGCATGGATCAGAAAGTTTTATATAAAAAGTTTGAAACATGATCTGCAATACAGGCAGATCAGCAAAAAAAAAAAAAGAAAGCAAAAGAAAGAGAAAAAATTTGTCTTCCCATACTAATAAATAAAAAGTGTTATCAAGCACTTTGGGAAGCGAAGTTGTTTACAGGAAGCTGTGCCTGAGAACCAAACACTTCTAGCCTATGCTGAAAATGCTTGCTAGTGTTATGGGTAACATGTATGGTATAAAACCCATTTAGCGCAATAGCTCGTGGTTCAGAGAAGCTGTCTGATCCAACCATTAAGTACGCCTGTGTGCTGTAAGTTACCCAATAAAGCCTCCTTGTAAGTAACGCCCCCCCTGCTGGAATCCCAAAACACAAGTGGGGATTCCATTTAAACCCTGCTGTTAAAAGCCATGAAAGCAGGTATGAAGAAGTCAGTTAATATGACCAAAGTGTCTAAAGTGCTGCAAGGTGCCACCAAGGCCCCAGAGCGTACTTGGAGCGTCTTTCAAATGTCTATCGCCAGTATACCTCCCTCAACCCAGAGGCCCAAGAAGACATGGATGAAAGAAGAAAAGAAGAAGACCCGGCAGAGGCAGAAGATTCTTAAAAAAGAACCAGTGTGCCCAGTGTGGACAAGATGGACATTAGTGGCATGAATGCCCAAATAAAATAAATCAAATACACAAAGGAGAAAACCAAAGGGGCCAGAATGGGCGAAGAGGGAGACAGCTTGAGAGGGGCCGTGACATTGACTGTGAGGGGCCGTGACATTGACTTCATAATTGACACTGGAGCAGCATCAAAAGCAAGCAAACCTTAGCCTTAAACAAAAAGTCCAAACACTAAACAAAGTTCTTCAAGCCCAGCTTAGCTTTGTCTTAGAAAATAAGCCATTCCCATCACAGAAGTTCATCCTTTCCAATTAAGAGTTAAAGTATGAGTTAAAGAGGGAAAAATAACCCTTTGACTCCCAGATAGAGAAGACTGAAAACTGTCATACTTTCCACCCCCACAGCTATGAAAGTAGCTGGAGTTAAACCCTGGATACACTGGACACGAGTCAAGAGAGCGAGAGGGGGAGAGTAGACTGTAAACAGAAATCCTGAAAATCCTTTAAAAATCATTCTGAAAAAGCAGTAAGAAGACTCAGGCTAGACCTTACTGTGGACACACCGGGAAACTGTCCCCCTGCGTACGGTCAGACCTGCAACTGGAGAATTGAAGAAGGGGACTAGACCCTACTGCAGCTTGCCAGGTGAATAGCTGCCCAGCGTACGGTCAGATCCCAAAGAAGATCAAACATGTGTGTTGTAGTGTTAGTAGTGTTGCATTGTGTCTCCTTAATAAGGTGCAAAAAGGGGGGCCAGCCCCTGAAAGAGAAAGTTTGTCCCAGGGATTTGCTGATAATTACTGGCTTCACCTGGCTAACATCACGAGAGTAAAACATTTTTGTTTGCCAAGAGGTATACCTGCAAACAGGCTTATTAGCTCTTGCCTAATACCTGTCTGTAGACATCCTGGGAAAATTCAAAAAGATACCATGTTAAAAGTTTATGGTGTAAGTTTAACTTATTCCCAAAATGCTAATTGGGGCATAGTTGCAAAGATCCTACCCCCTACAGAGTTCACTCTACGCACCCCCATCATTGCTGAAACAAATGCTACGTGTGCACAAATGCTTAATTGTCAAAATTTTTTCCAGAAAATACAAAGCTATCCCTGGCCCCCTTCCACTGTAATAAAATTCAAAACATATCTTTTAATGATGCCCACATACTTTTGCCTCATGGATGGTTTTAGACATGTAATTCCCGCACTTGGTCATTCATTCCTGCCAACTTGTCTGATAACCACCCATGTTGCCTCAGCCGCCAATTGAACTGGTGCCAATTCTTCCCCTGTAGCCCGAGAAAATCCGTCAACGGCAGCCTCGAGCACTCCAACTAACTAAAAATTGTAATAGTTATGTGCAGTTATATTCTGACTCAGAAAAATTGGCCTTAGCAATGTCACTAGTTGGGGTTCCAGGTTTAGCCTTGGCTAATGGTCTAAAGAACAACTGGTTAGCTTGCAGCTTAGCCAAAAGCATACATGCCACCTCACGAGCATTGTCATTGTTAAATAAAGAGTTGAGTGATCTAAAAGGTGCAGTTCTAAAAAATAGAGCTAGTATAGATTACCTCTTCCTTCTTCATCATTTAAGTTGTGAGACACACCAAAAGCTCTGTTGTTTTAACTTAACTAATAATGGCAATGCTGTAGATGAACAGATCAACAAGCTGCACAATATAGTAGCTAACAAAACAATAAAACAAAACAATTAGCTCAATTAGTTGACCCTTTGGCTTCCAGATCTTAGCTGGCTTGAAGCATTGTTCATCCTAATTCTACCAGTATTGTTCATAAAAGTTCTGTTATGTCTCTGCGTTCCTTGTCTTATGCGCTGTTTAACCAATCTGTTTTATGTCTCAGCTAGTAAAACTGCTGCCCTCTGTGCTCTAATAGCCCAACAAGAGGCTAAGTAATATGTATGTCACAAAAAGCTTTGTATGGTTATCAAAAATGCTATAATTGTAATGAAATTATGCATTTAAGGGGGGAATGTAGCAGCCATATTGGGGATCAGACTAAGTAGCCTCATGCAGTCTCATGCTTCATGTTCTTGCTGAGCTCTTTCTCCCTTGAATATATTGTTGTAAGCTGACGAGACACAGGAATTCCTTATCTTGTCAAAGGTCACACAATTGTATATCTTGTTCCCTGCTGTTCTCTTCTGTTCTCTCCTTATCATGGCTACCCTATAACCCAGTTCTTGTATTATAAACAATAGTGCTAAGAGAAGAAATGTTGAGGACTGCAACCCCACACGGGAGGGGGAGGAGGAGCCGTTTCATATGTGTCACAATGTCTATAAAACCAATGTGCTGATGTATTTCGGGGCTTCTGGCTCTTTGGAAACGATTCCAGCCTTAAGCCCGCGCGTTAAATAAAGAATCTCTTTTTCCTTCACTCCGTGGTCTCTCTGACTCTGGGTTCTGCAACAGTGGGATGACTCTCATGACTGGAATACAGCAATTTATTTATTTATTTATTTATTTCATTTCTATACCGCCCAATAGCCGAAGCTCTCTGGGTGGTTCACAAAAATTAAATCCAAACAACACACAATAAAACAATTTAAAATATACAGAACATTAAAACCACAATATAACAATACAATCACAATAAAACCTAGCAGCAGTGCAAGAGTTTAAAACACAGATTTAAAACAGCAAAGATAAAAATTTAGGAAGCTAAAATGCTAAAATGCCTGGGAAAATAAAAAGGTCTTCACCTGACGCCGAAAGGAATACAATGTAGGCGCCAGGCGAACCTCACTAGGGAGCTCATTCCAGAGCCAGGGTGCCATAGCAGAAAAAGCCCTCCTCCTAGTAGCCACCCGCCTCACTTCCTTTGGCAGGGGCTCACGGAGAAGGGCTGCTGATGATGATCTTAAGGTCCGGGCAGGCACATATGGGAGGAGGCGATCCTTCAGGTAACCTGGCCCCAAGTTGTTAAGGGCTTTGAATGTTAACACCAGCACTTTGAATCGGGCCCGGAAATGGACTGGCAGCCAGTGCAGCTGGAAAAGTACTGGCGTAATATGAGCTCGCAGGCCAGTCCCTGTTAACAATCTTGCTGCCCTATTTTGGACCAGCTGAAGTTTCCGGACCGTTTTCAAAGGCAGCCCCACGTATAACGCATTGCAGTAATCCAGATGAGAAGTTATCAGAGCATGGATAACTGTAGCAAGGCTATCTCTGTCCAGATAAGGGCGTAGTTGGTATACCAGCCTAAGCTGATAAAAAGTGCTCCGTGCCACTGAAGGATATAACTTGTTCAAAAAGAACAGGAGGAACAGAAAGGGAGGTGGGGTTGCACTGTATGTGAAAAATACATATCTCTGCACAGAAATACAGGAGGATGAGCTTGGTAGCCCCATCAAGAGCATCTGGATCAAAATTAATGGAGCAAAGAATAAAAGGAACCTGGTGGTCGGAGTCTACTACTGGCCACCCAACCAAGGAGAAGACGAGGATGAAACTTTTGAAAAGCAAAGAGCCAATGTTTCAAGGAAGCATGATGTAGTAGTAATGGGGGACTTCAATTTCCCTGATATTTGTTGGGAGACAAATTCTGCAAAACATGGCCCCTCCAGGAAATTCCTGACTTGTGTGGCGGATAACTTCCTCCTACAGAAAGTAGGGGAAGGAACTAGAGGATCGGCTATCCTTGACTTGATCCTAACCAACAGAGATGACTTAGTGGATAAAGTAGCAGTTACAGGAACTCTGGGGGAAAGCGACCATGTTGCACTTGAGTTCTTGGTTCTAAGGGAAGCAAAAGCCAAGTGTAGTCAAACGCGTACCCTGGATTTTAGGAAAGCTGATTTTCATAAACTCAGAACAAAGATCAGTAAGGTCCCATGGCAAGCGACGCTAATGAGAAAAGGAGTCCAAGATGGGTGGGAGCTTTTAAAAAAGGAAATTCTCAAGGCAGAATCACAAACAATTCAAGAAGCCAATGTGGCTTCACAAAAAGCTTGGGGATGACCTGAAAACAAAAAAGGACACATAAAGGAAATGGAAAGAAGGCCAGGTAACAAAGGAAGAGTACAGGCAGGTAGCACAGAATTGCCGGGGTGGCGTCAGGAAGGCTAAAGCTGAGAATGAGCTGAGGTTAGCGAGGGATGCTAAAAAAACAAAAAGGCTTCCTTCAGCTGCGTGCGTAGTAAAAGGCAGAGAAAAGAAATGGTGGTTCAGCTATTAAATAAGGATGGCAAAACAATAACAGATGACAAAGAAAAGGCAGAGGTGCTCAGTTCCTACTTTGGCTCAGTCTTCTCCCAAAAGAGGGTCTATGACCCCCCTGGCAAAGGCGAAGTACAGGCTGAAGGGGCAGGATTGCAGCTTGAGATCGATAGGCATATGGTCAAGGAACACCTAATGACTTTGAATGAGTTCAAATCTCCAGGGCCGGATGAACTGCATCCTAGAGTAATAAAGGAACTGGCAGAAGAACTCTCAGAACCGCTGTCTATTCTCTTTGTGAAATCATGGAGGACGGGGGAAGTGCCAGATGACTGGAGGAGGGCTAACGTTGCCCCTATCTTCAAAAAGGGTCAAAAGGGGGAACCTGGGAACTACAGACCAGTCAGTCTGACATCAATCCCAGGGAAAATTCTGGAGCAGATGATAAAGCAATCCATCTGGAAGCACCTTGACAACAATGCCGTGATTACTCGAAGCCAACAAGGATTTGTCAAAAACAAGTCCTGCCAGACAAATCTGATCTCATTTTTTGATCAAGTCACCTCCCCTGTGGACTGTGGGAATGCTGAAGACATCATATACCTCGACTTCAGCAAAGCTTTCGACAAAGTGCCCCATGATCTCCTGATGAGCAAACTAGCTCAAAGTGGGCTAGATGAAACAACGATCCGGTGGATCCACAGTTGGCTACAGAATCGGACTCAAAGAGTGCTTATCAATGGGACCTTCTCAAACTGGGGAGAGGTAACGAGTGGGGTACCGCAGGGCTCAGTCCTGGGCCCAGTGCTCTTCAACATTGTTATTAATGACTTGGAGGAGGTGGTGCAGGGAATGCTGATCAAATTTGCAGATGACACAAAATTGGAAGGGATAGCTAATACTTTGGAAGACAGAAACAAAATTCAAAGTGATCTGGATAGACTGGAGCGCTGGGCAGAAAACAACAGAATGGCTTTTAATAGGGATAAATGCCAAGTTTTGCACCTAGGAAAAAGAAACCAAATGCACAGTTACAAGATGGGGGATACGTGGCTCAACCACACTACAAGCGAGAAGGATCTTGGAATTGTTGTTGATCACAAGCTGAATATGAGCCAACAATGTGATGTGGCTGCAAAAAAGGCCAATGCTATTTTGGGCTGCATTAATAGAAGCAGAGCTTCCAAATCCCAGGAAGTACTAGTTCCCCTCTACTCAGCCCTGGTTAGGCCTCATCTGGAGTACTGTGTCCAGTTCTGGGCACCACAGTTGAAGAAGGATGCAGACAAACTGGAGAGGGTTCAGAGGAGGGCAACAAAGATGGTAAGAGGACTGGAAACAAAGCCTTATGAGGAGAGACTGAAAGACCTGGGCATGTTTAGCCTTGAGAAGAGAAGACTGAGGGGAGATATGATAGCACTCTTCAAGGACTTGAAAGGTTGTCACAGAGAGGAAGGCCAGGCTCTCGTCTCGATCATCCCAGAGTGCAGGACACGGAATCATGGGCTCAAGTCACAGGAAGCCAGATTCCAGCTGAACATCAGGAAAAACTTCCTGACTGTTAGAGCAAGACGACAATGGAACTGATTCCCTTGGGAGGTGGAAGGCTCTCCAGCACTGGAGGCGTTCAAGACGAGGCTGGACAGCCACCTGTCAGGGATGCTCTGACTTGGATTCCTGCCTTGAGCGGGGGGTTGGACTCGATGGCCTTGTAGGCCCCTTCCAACCCTACTATTCTGATCCTATGATAAGTGCCATTGCAGCCATGAGTGCCCCCCCCCACAAAGGGAGAGCAACGTTTGTAGAAAGCCTGACACGTTTTAGCCGCTTTTTAAAAAACTTTTAAGGCCATCTTAAAGTGGTTATAAAACGTCTACAGAAATTATAACAGCAAGGAGATATTTTGTTGTAAGGATTTCTGCAGGTGTTTTTATAAGCCCTTGAAGAAGGGCTTAAAATTAAAAAAAAAAAAGGCTGAAACATATTGGGCTTTCCACAAATAAAATTCCTGCATCCTGAGACATTTCTCTCCTTTTTTGCCCTCCAGATACTTTGGCCTACACTCTCATCAGCCCTACCTAGCCAGCATAGCTAATGGTGAGGGATCGTGGGACTCGTAGGCCGAAACATCTGGAGGGCCAAAGTTGTCCACCCCTGCTTTATAATGTTAACAAGCTTGCTTTCGCCACTGTCTTTTCTGTAGAGCATAACACCGCCCTTCCCAAATAAAATCAGGCGCACTTTGTAAAAGGGGTGTGTGCGCGCGCGCGCGCGCATGCTTTTTCTGCAGATGTTCAGCTGCTACCCACTCTAATGGTGGCCCCCCGTGTGTGGGAAAGGAAGCAGACATTTTTTAAAAGCTGTCAGCAGACATCTTTAATTTCCCAAAATTCCACCCCCTTCATAACAAGGCTTTCTGGGAAAGACAAGATGGCAACCATTCTGATTCTCTGCCTACCCTGCTAGTATTGGGATAAAGGATGTTCTCACTGGCATTGATTGGGATGAAGGTTTTATTTTTATTTGTTATCACAGTGCATGTGTTGGGTGTTTGTGTTATCAGCAACAACTATGCTGTGAATGACCGCTGTGAATGATGTGATTGTCACTTTTTGCTTTAAATTTTCCCCTGCCCTCACTGTTTTTCTTCCCTGTTCTTCAATTTCCTTCTCCCCCACCCCACCCCACCCCACTGTATATAAAGATGAACCTCTCCATAATAGCTCACGCACATCTGATGTAGTGGGCTCTAATCCACGAAAGCTTATGCCGGAATAAACGTGCTGGTCTTAAGGCGCCACAATCTTTGCTGTAATGGTTGTTAAGTTCTTCCAGAGGAAGCTTCATTTTGTTTTAGGAGCTGCTGCCTCCTTGAAGTCAGCTTGCAGTTAGATTCTCCAAAGCAGGGGTGGGCAGACGGTAGCTCTCCAGATGTTTTGGACTCCCAACGCCCAGAAGCCCTGGCCAGCACGGCTGGGGGAGAATTCTGGGCGACGAAGGCAAAACCTTCCGGCGATCTACTTCCAGAGCTCCCCCCCCCCGCTCTAAAGCCCCCTCTCCTCCTTGGGAGGCAAATGGCAGGTCTGGGGGCATTTTCCCCCCACCACACCTGGTGCAGGGGGGAAGGCTGCTTGCAGATCCGGGGCTCGGAGCTCGAATCCCCTTTCGGGCACGGGCTCTTCTCGCTTAGCCCCGCGAGGCCCGAAAGTGAACTTCTGAAGCGTTGTTCCAGCCGTTGCTATGACGCGGGGCTGGGGGCAGCCGCGGCAGCCTTCCGTGTGGCTTTCGTTTGTTTTCGGGGGGGGGGGGTACCCGAGGGCCGCCTGGGACAGGGGCCAGAAAGGCCGGTTCTGAGAGCTGCCATTCACTGCTGCTGTACCTCGAGGGGGAGAGACGCCTGGGCGAAGGGCCGGCGTTCGGCTCTGCCCCTGGGTCGGCGTCTCCCCCGAGAGGCAGCTCAGAAACGGGGCCCGAGCTGGAGGGGGCGAGGCGCGCCCCGCGCCGTCTCACGCAGCAGCGAGGGGCCGGGCGCCCCGATCCCCTCCGCGCCGGCGTGTCCCGCGGGAGGGGGCGAGGGCCCTCCCAGGCGAGAAACCACCGGGGGGCTCCCGGGCCGCGGCAGACGCCTCCCCCGCCCCGCTCGCGCTAGGCATCTCCCTCCCAGCTCGGAGGGGCCCCGGCGCTCTTCGCCACGCGGCTCGCCCGGCGCTGCAGGGGTCTCAGTCGCATCAGCCGGCCGCCCCAGCGGGGATTCCGACTCGCGCACTCCGGCTCCGCACCGGCGCCTTGACCCGCTGCGCCGCACCGGCTCTCGGAGGGGCCTCTGCGGAGCTTCTGCTTCAGGCGCCGGCCCCGCAGCTGTTCCGGGAGAGGAGAGCGGGCCCGGCGGGGGCTCGAGCTCGCCACCTCCGCAGTCCGGAGCCGCTGCCACGGGCCTGTCTCCGCTGCGCTGTCACGCCAGCTGCGAGGACCCCGCGTCGGGACGCGCCTTGGAGGCTCCGGGCCCAGGAAGCCGGGGCGGGGCGGGGCGCCCGCACGACTCGGCTTCCCCGCGCACCGGAGATGCCCGCAGCCCACCGGAGCTACTAGGGACGGGCGTCTGCGGGGCCACCGCACAGCCGTCGTGGCGAAGGGCCTGGCCGAGCCCGCAAGGACTCGCGCACCTGCCGCACTCGCACTCGGCCCCGCGACGGCCGCCGGCTCCGGCACGAGGCTCGGGGACGCGGGTCCCGGCCTCTGCGCCGCTGGCCTTCCGGGCGAGCCGCGGGGGACGCGCCCACCCCAGCACGGCTGCCGGGCTCCCCACCGCGCGCAGCCGCTCGCGTCCTCCCTGCCGGGGGCGCCGAAGGCGCGGCCCCGCCGCTGGGCTCCGAAGGGCGGCCGCTCGTCCACGCAGCCGTCCCCGGAGCTCCGGGCAGGCGCCGCCGGCTGCGACGGGCGGAAGGGCCGTCGCGGGGAGGGATGCGGGCGGGCGAAGTCCTGACTCCGGAGACGGCCCGAGCGGTCCCTCCACGCCAGCCGTGGGCACGACCCCCGGCCGCGCCCTGCTCCTCGCCCCATCTGCGGACGCCGGGCACCCCGCGCCCCCTGCGCCGCGCTCGGAAGAGTCCCCATCCGCTCCAACGGGGCCCGATTCCGGCGCACGGGGGGTATTTCCGGAGGGGGGTGCTGCTTCGGCGGGGGAGGCGAGCGCCCCTCCCAAATCTGCCCCCCGTCAAAAATCGCCCCTCCCTGCTTAGGCTGGAAACGGCTCCGGTGGCACGAATGGAGACCTGTCACTCTAGTGAAAATGTAACCTAAAAGCCATTGTATGTGTCTTAAGCAGCACATAGTACTGTAAGAGCTGCGCATGCCTGGAATGAGCAGACAGTAACCCTAAGATAAGGTTGCCGAGCAAACCGCTGGCAACCAATCAAAAGTAACACGCTGGCTGAGGAAGGCAAGCTAAGTGATAAAACTGTAATGCGAGGGTCACCCAGGGTCGACTCTGCTTTGAGCGTGAGCTCCTCTGTCGAACTGTTTGCAAACAATAAAATCGAGTTGGACCCAGCCTGAAGTTGACTCTCCTCTTTGGGGCAAATTGGACTAGCCTCCAGGGGGCAAAACTGGCATTTTGTGCAACAAACTGGCGAGCTGGCAGGAGTCCCTTGGACCACCCTGGGGTCAAACGACAGAACCGGCGAAGGTGCCTGTGGGGCGCGCCGGACCGCCTTTGAGGTCTGCCACGGCACCAGAGAACGGGGGTCGGGACACCCAGGAGGTTAAAGGCATGGACTCCATTGATTGAGTCAACCAGGCTGAACGGGTCTGAAGAGACGGCACTAGGGTGCTGGGCAGAGTAAGTACTTGATTTCCCTTCTGTCTTTCTGTTTGAGTTGCCTTCGGAGCGTCTGAGGTTTGTCAGGCTCCGTGTGTGGTTTCAAATAGAGGCAGGCACAATATGCCAACAAATCTGGAACACTCAACAGTGGCCACAAGACTGGAAAAGGTCAGTTTACATTCCAATTCCAAAGAAGGGCAACGCCAAAGAGTGTTCAAACTACCGCACAATTGCGCTCATTTCACATGCCAGCAAGGTGATGCTCAAAATCCTACAAGCTAGGCTTCAGCAGTATGCGAACCGAGAACTACCGGAAGTACAAGCTGGGTTTAGAAGAGGCAGAGGAACTAGAGATCAAATCGCCAACATTCGCTGCATCATGGAGAAAGCAAGAGAATTCCAGAAAAACGTCTATTTCTGCTTCATTGACTATGCTAAAGCCTTTGATTGTGTGGATCACAACAAACTGTGGCAAATTCTTAAAGTGATGGGAGTACCAGACCACCTTACCTGTCTCCTGAGAAACCTGTACAAGGGTCAAGAAGCAACAGTAAGAACCAGACACGGAACAACCGAGTGGTTCAAAATTGGGAAAGGAGTACGACAAGGCTGCATATTGTCACCCTGCTTATTTAACTTATATGCAGAGTACATCATGAGAAATGCCGGGTTGGATGAATCAGAGGTCGGAATTAAGATTGCCGGGAGAATTATCAACAACCTCCGATATGCAGACGATACCACCCTAATGGCAGAAAGCGAAGAGGATCTCAAGAGCCTCTTGTTGAGGGTGAAAGAGGAGAGTGCAAAAGCTGGTTTGAAACTCAACATTAAAAAAACTAAGATCATGTCATCTGGCCCTATCACTTCCTGGCATATAGAAGGGGAAGAAATGGAAGCAGTGACAGATTTTACTTTCTTGGGCTCCAAGATCACCGCAGACGGTGACTGTAGCCATGAAATGAAAAGATGCTTGCTCCTTGGGAGGAAAGCTATGGCAAACCTAGACAGCATAGTAAGAAGCAGAGACATCACCTTGCCGACAAAGGTCCGTCTAATCAAAGCTATGGTTTTCCCAGTAGTAATGTATGGCTGTGAGAGCTGGACTATAAGGAAGGCTGAGCGCCGAAGAATTGATGCTTTCGAACTGTGGTGCTGGAGAAGACTCTTACGAGTGCCCTGGACTGCAAGGAGGTCAAATCAGTCCATCCTAAAGGAAATCAACCCTGACTGCTCATTGGAAGGACAGATACTGAAGCTGAAGCTCAAATATTTTGGCCACCTAATGCGAAGAGAAAACTCCCTGGAAAAGACCCTGATGCTGGGAAAGACTGAAGGCAAAAGGAGAAGGGGACGGCAGAGGATGAGATGGCTAGATAGCATCACGGATGCAATGAATATGAACTTGAGCACGCTCCGGGAGAGAGCGCAGGACAGGAAGGCCTGGCGTGCTATGGTCCATGGGGTCACGAAGAGTCGGACACGACTGAACGACTGAACAACAACAACAAGCTCCCGTTTAGAGGGCTCTGCCACTCCCTTGGGATGCATGCTAAAGAACTTTAGCAAAGTCAAGCGCCTGAGGTTTGTCAGACTCCGTGTACTAAGGTGTCGAAAGGCAAGCTGGTTACACTCTGTCAATTGGACTGGCCAGCATTTGGAATTCGTTGGCCAGACATAGGATCCTTTGGTGTAAATCTTGTAAATGCTGTATATAAAAATGTGGTGAATAATGGGCAATGGGATCAATTCGCCTATATTGATGGTTGGTTGAATTGGTGCGGAAAGAATCCCCCTTAGTTACAGAAGTGTAAATGTGTAAATGTGTTACTGGCAAAGGACCACAGGGGCAAGAGACCCCGGGTGGTGTCTGAATCAAGTAGTGAGAGATAAATTTGCCTCAGGGAAGGTGAGGTTATCAGTATTTGGATGAGTGCCAACCAAAATCCACTGAAGGCGAGAAAAGGTTGAATATAAAGTTCAATATTGTAAAGTCATGATGGTATGCTCCAAGGTGAAGCCCAGAGCCCCTGTTCTCCCTGATTCAAGCCCCACAGAAGGAGCTTGAAGACTGGGAGACCCTGCCCAAGGTGCCCTGAGCTCCCCCCGGTCTGATTCGGTCTGTTAGGTTGGGAGGAGAGGTTGTTGGGGGAGGGAGGGGGCCCTCCAGAGACAGTTTGTCTGCCACCGTATCCAAGTTTGTTAGAAGAAGCAAAAGCAGTTAAAAAAGTTGCAACTTCTGAAGAAAGAGATTTGTTTGACGACTTAAAGACTGTGGCAAAATCAAGAAATAAAGACAGAGCAAGTTCTTAAAATATCAGGGTCTGTGTAAGCTTATCTCTGTCAGCCTGCTCAGAGCAGAGCCAAGGGGGACTTGCCTAACCCCCCTTCGCCGTGGCTGGTTTAGCCTTAGCAAGCAGAGAGGCTGGAAGGTGTCTGTGAGGACCTGACAAAAGAGTGAGATTTGCAAAAAAAAAACAAGAAAAGCATCACAGCTGGAAAGCTGAGCAGCACTGCTCTGTTCTTATCTGTGGCGGGATCTAGAAGAGGTGTAAGGTTACACCTTCCCCATTCGAACTGATGAAGAGACACAGTTGTTGTTGTTCAGTCGTTCAGTCGTGTCCGACTCTTCGTGACCCCATGGACCATAGCACGCCAGGCCTTCCTGTCCTGCACTCTCTCCCGGAGCGTGCTCAAGTTCATATTCATTGCATCCGTGATGCTATCTAGCCATCTCATCCTCTGCCGTCCCCTTCTTCTTTTGCCTTCAGTCTTTCCCAGCATCAGGGTCTTTTCCAGAGAGTTTTCTCTTCGCATTTGGTGGCCAAAATACTTGAGCTTCAGCTTCAGTATCTGTCCTTCCAATGAGCACTCAGGGTTGATTTCCTTTAGGATTGACTGATTTGACCTCCTTGCAGTCCAGAGGACTCGTAAGAGTCTTCTCCAGCACCACAGTTCGAAAGCATCAATTCTTCGGCGCTCAGCCTTCCTTATAGTCCAGCTCTCACAGCTGTACATTACTACTGGGAAAACCATAGCTTTGATTAGACGGACCTTTGTCGGCAAGGTGATGTCTCTGCTTCTTACTATGCTGTCTAGGTTTGCCATAGCTTTCCTCCCAAGGAGCAAGCGTCTTTTAATTTCATGGCTACAGTCACCGTCTGCGGTGATCTTGGAGCCCAAGAAAGTAAAATCTGTCACTGCTTCCATTTCTTCCCCTTCTATATGCCAAGAAGTGATGGGGCCAGATGCCATGATCTTCGTTTTTTTAATGTTGAGTTTCAAACCAGCTTTTGCACTCTCCTCTTTCACCCTCAACAAGAGGCTCTTGAGATCCTCTTCGCTTTCTGCCATTAGGGTGGTATCGTCTGCATATCGGAGGTTGTTGATAATTCTCCCAGCAATCTTAATTCCAACCTCTGATTCATCCAACCCGGCATTTCTCATGATGTACTCTGCATATAAGTTAAATAAGCAGGGTGACAATATGCAGCCTTGTCGTACTCCTTTCCCAATTTTGAACCAATCGGTTGTTCCATGTCTGGTTCTGACTGTTGCTTCTTGACCCTCGTACAGGTTTCTCAGGAGACAGGTAAGGTGGTCTGGTACTCCCATCACTTTCAGAATTTGCCACAGTTTGTTGTGATCCACACAATCAAAGGCTTTAGCGTAGTCAATGAAGCAGAAATAGACGTTTTTCTGGAATTCTCTTGCTTTCTCCATGATGCAGCGAATGTTGGCGATTTGATCTCTAGTTCCTCTGCCTCTTCGAAACCCAGCTTGTACTTCCGGTAGTTCTCGGTTCGCATACTGCTGAAGCCTAGCTTGTAGGATTTTGAGCATCACCTTGCTGGCATGTGAAATGAGCGCAATTGTGCGGTAGTTTGAACACTCTTTGGCGTTGCCCTTCTTTGGAATTGGAATGTAAACTGACCTTTTCCAGTCTTGCGGCCACTGTTGAGTGTTCCAGATTTGTTGGCATATTGAATGCAGCACTTTAACAGCATCATCTTTTAGGATTTTAAATAGCTCGGCTGGAATACTGTCATCTCCGCTAGCTTTGTTGTTACTAATGCTTCCTAAGGCCCACTTGACTTCACTCTCGAGGATGTCCGGCTCAAGTTCAGTGACCGCACTATCATGGCTATCAGGGACATTCAGATCTTTCCTGTATAGTTCTTCTGTGTATTCTTGCCACCTCTTCTTAATCTCATCTGCTTCTGTTAGGTCCCTGCCTTCTTTGTCCTTGATCATGCCCGTCTTTGCACAAAACGTTCCCTTGAGATCTCCAATTTTCTTGAAGAGATCTCTAGTCTTTCCCATTCTGTTGTTTTCCTCGATTTCTTTGCATTGTTCATTTAAGAAGGCCTTCTTGTCTCTCCTTGCTATTCTCTGGAACTCTGCATTCAGTTGGGTATATCTTCCCCTTTCTCCCTTGCTTTTCGCTTCCCTTCTTTCGTGAGCTACTTGTAAAGCCTCATCAGACAGCCACTTGGCTTTCTTGCATTTCTTTTTCTTTGGGACGGATTTCGTTGCTGCCTCCTGAACAATGTTACGGACCTCCGTCCATAGTTCCTCAGGCACTCTGTCTATCAGGTCTAATCCCTGAAATCTATTCCTCACCTCCACTGTATATTCATCAGGGATATGATTTAGGTCATACCTGAACGGTTTAGTGGTTTTCCCGACGTTCTTCAATTTCAGCCGAAATTTTGCAAGAAGCAGCTCATGATCTGAGCCACAGTCAGCTCCAGGTCTTGTTTTTACTGACTGTATGGAGCTTCTCCATCTTTGGCTGCAAAGGACATAATCAATCTGATTTCGATATTGACCATCTGGTGACGTCCATGTGTAGAGTCGCCTCTTGTGCTGTTGGAAAAGAGTGTTTGCTATGATCAGCATGTTCTCTTGGCAAAACTCTATTAGCTTTTGTCCTGCTTCATTTTGTACACCAAGGCCATGCCTGCCTGTTATCCCGGTGATTTCTTGACTTCCTACTTTAGCATTCCAATCCCCTATGATGAAGAGGACATCTTTTTTTGGTGTTAGTTCTAGAAGGTGTTGTAGGTCTTCATAGAACCGATCAACCTCAGCTTCTTCGGCCTCAGTGGTTGGGGCATAGACTTGAATTACTGTGATGTTGAATGGTTTGCCTTGGATTCGTACTGAGATCATTCTATCGTTTTTAAGATTGTACCCCAATACTGCTTTTCCCACCCTTTTGTTGACTATGAGTGCTACTCCATTTCTTCTAAGGGATTCTTGCCCACAATAGTCGATATGATGGTCATCTGAATTAAATTCGCCCATGCCTGTCCATTTTAGTTCGCTGATTCCCAAGATGTCAATGTTCAATCTTGCCATCTCATGTTTGACCACCTCCAGCTTACCTTGATTCATTGATCTGACATTCCAGGTTCCTAAACAATATTGTTCTTTACAGCATCGGATTTTCTTTTCACCACCAGACACATCCACAGCTGAGTGTCCTTTCAGGTTTGGCCCAGCCGCTTCACTCTTTCTGGCGCTACTGGAGATACCCTCTGCTCTTCCCCAGTAGCATATTGGACACCTTCCGACCTGAGGGGCTCATCTTCCGGCGTCATCTCTTTTAGCCTTGTGATACTTTCCATGGGGTTTTCTTGGCAAGAATACTGGAGTGGGTTGCCATTTCCTTCTCCAGTGGACCACATTTTGTCAGAACTCTCTGCCATGACCTGTCCGTCTTGGGTGGCCCTGCACGGCATAGCTTATGGCTTCACTGAGTTACGCAAGCCCCTTCGCCACAACAAGGCAGTGATCCATGAAGGGGGAAGAGACACAGAGCTTTTGTTAAAAACATCCCTTCTTTATGGCCCAAAGCCTTCTTTGTTAGAGGCACTCTGCACATGGACTGGAACTTTAGACAGTTAAAGACTTGCCATAAAAAGTACTGTGAGGCTTGTCATAGCCTTAAACTCCCGTTGTTGTAGATTGTGTGTTTGTTTGTGATCAGCTCAGTGTACAGTTTGATTTGTGATTTCAACACTCAGATAAAAAGCTGCATTTGACTGAAAGAACTGGGTATATTTAGCCTTGAGAAGAGAAGACTGAGAGGAGATCTGATAGCACTCTTCAAGTACTTAAAAGGTTGTCCCAGAGAGGAAGGCCAGGATCTCTTCTCGATCATCCCAGAGTGCAGGACACGGAATAATGGGCTCAAGTGACAGGAAGCTGGATTCCAGCTGAACATCAGGAGAAACGTCCTAACTGTTAGAGCAATACGACAATGGAACCAATTACCTCGGGAGGTAGTGGGCTCTCCCACCCTGGAGGCATTAAAGACGAGGCTGGACAGCCATCTGTCAGGGATGCTCTGATTTAGATTCCTGCACTGGGCAAGGGGTTGGACTCGATGGCCTTGTAAGCCCCTTCCAACCCTACTCTTCTATGATTCTATGATTTCCAAGGCTTTGATTTCATTTACCCTAATGAAGCATACAGATACAAATTTCTAGAGATTCATAGACTACAAAGGAAACAGCCTCCAAAAAGTTCAAAGAGAAACTACGAAAGTTAGTTTCCCTTTAAAAAGGGGGCAGCAAATTCTCTTAACTTAAGAGGTGAGAGAGAGAGAGAGTCCCCCACTCTCCCGTGATACTTCTAAGCCCAGCTGTGTTTCTGAAGCCTAAGAAAGTTCCTGCCCCATGTGTTCCAGCTCTTTCTCAAAATCTGAACTGTTCTGACGTTCCATTTGCTCAGAGGCAAACCTGACACTCTGCCAAAACTCATGCAGTGTGGAGTTGCCGATGCAAAAATGGTGGCTTGGAACTCTTTCCACATATGAGAACGCCCTTCCCTTGATTTTGATGGGCCCTGACCATGCAGTCAGAGGAGCAGTATAATGGGTAGATCTGCTCCACCATGCCCTACTATACAAAACAAATGTTTTCCAGTCATGGTGTTAGATTTTAATGATATGAAAAAGGTATAAAAGAAGGCAGAAGAAAGTAGCAGACAAAAAGGCTTAAAAAAGAAAGAAAGCTTATCCCAAATGTGTGTCGTTGAAGATCTAAGCAAGCGAGTCTCTGTCGAAGCAATGGCAAACAGCCTAACTTGCAGAGAAAACAAAGAGTTAAAAATGGTGCATGGCACAGAGAATTTGAAACATGATTTGCAGAACAGGCAAGCCAAAAGATAAGTGTGCCTGTTACAAGAGGGAGGCTATAGTAGCCATAAAAAGGGGTGAAGCCCCCGTATGAAGCTTTAACAAAAATATTACCCACTGGAAGTGGACAATTAAAATAAAAAAGGCTTTTCTTAAATTGAAGCAAGCCTTAATATCACCGCCTGCTTTAGCCTTATCAGACCCCAGATCATGAAGTTTTTAGAGCTATGGTGCACATGAGAGCACATAAAAAAGTGCCATTCCTGGAAAAAGGAAAAGGCAATGCTGGCAGCCAGCATGGGCGGAGATATAAACAGCAGCTTGAGAGCACAGAAGCGACCGGGGGGGGGGGGGGGGGGAGAAAAGGAAAGGGCCGACCGGGGCTCAATAAATGTGCGTATTGCTGAGAGAAGAGACATTGGAAGAAAGATTGTCCAGAGCTGAAAGAAAAGAGAAAAGAGACTCACCCTGAAGGCTGCCAAATGCTGGCAGGGTCCTCCAGTGGGGGGGAGTCTAGCTGAAGGGCCACCACCCTACGAACAAATGCTCGGGAGAATCCCAAGGTAAAAGTAAGGGTTGGTGGCGAGGACTGTAAAGCCCTAGTAGATACTGGAGCCACATTTTCTATGATCCCTGTGAAGCCCCCCCGGCCAGAGAAAGTGGAAAGCATGTAACTATAAAAGAAATTAAAGGGGAAAAAAAACAAACTAAATTGCCCCTGTGTAAGCCCCTCCTCACGAAGACTGGAAATAACATACTGGAACATGCCTTTGTAGTTTCATCTGCATACCTGGTTGCCCTCTTGGGGCGGGACTTGTTAACAAAACTGCAAGCTAAAATCTTCTTCCGTGATAATCAGATTGTAGTACAGCTGCCAGCAATGCAGGGCTCAAATTATCGAATGGCCCTTCAAGCAATCAAGATTGTGTCAGCGGCCAAAGGGACTGAGATTTTAGAGAATGTTGATCCATGTGTGTGGGCAGACAGAACCCCTGCCCGACCAAATGCATAACACAAATTAAAATCTTCTTTAAAAAGGGAGAGCCCTGTGTGCGTAAGGCAGTATCCTCTGAAAAAAGCCACCTGTGCAGGCTTGAAGCCGCTCATTGAGAAGTTCAAAAATTATGGTTAGCTAATAAAGGGATCATCCCCCTTTAGCACCCCGATTTTGAGTGCGCCCGAGGCAGATAGCACCTCCTTCAGGTTGGATCAAGACCTGAGAACAGTGGCTGACTGCCCTTTGTGCCTCAAAAATGATTCAAAGATGCTTGAGCCCCCAGCTCAAATGAGAAGTCGCCCATGCGCTTACTATCCTTTTCAGAGATTTCAAATTGACTTTTCAGAGTTGCCCCAGACTCATGGCTATCGGTACCCGCTAGTAATGATAAAAGCAATTGACTGCACCGCTCAGACAGTAGCCAAGATCCTGTTAAAAAGTAATCCCTAAGCTCTTGTTACCTAAAGAGAGTGAATCAAATCGGGGGCCCCATTTTGTTGGACAAGTGACGCAAGTAGTGGCCCAGGCATAACAAACTAACTAGAAGCTACACCCCCCTTGGAAACCTCAATCTACAAGTCAAGTTGAGAAGATGAACCGCACCTTAAAGACAATGCTCATTAAAATTTGTTTAAAGATTAAGTTGAAAGGCCACAGGCCTTGCCAATCACCTTGACTCGAGTACGGTGCGCCCCCAAGGGAAGTATTAAATTGACACCTTTTAAACGTTCCATAAGCGCCCACCTCGGATATTACCTGTGGCTGATAGCTTAAATGTGAATTTAAAAGTAAAAGTTTTAAGATTCAAGGTTATGTTACTGCTTTGCAGTCTGTTTTGTTTTCACAGGTTTGCGACACCGCACCAATCCTGGCCTTTAGATGCTCCAGTGCATAATCTCAATCCCAGCGATTGGGTGCTAATCCAGTCCTAGAAAGATGAACCACCTACCAAGAAGCAGAAGGGTCCGTTTCAGATCCTACTTACCACTCCCATTGCTATGAAAGTCGCCAAAGAAAAGAAGTGGATTCATCACACTGAATAAAGGCATCACCTGCACCAGAGAGGGTCACACCGGAAGCTGACCCACCTGAAGGTCACCGTTGGAATAATGAACCCCTGAAAGGACTCAAGTAGCTCTACAGAAAGAGGGCGCTCTCGTTTCAAGGGTTCCTGATGAACGGAACAAAACTGAGTTCCAAAAGTTCAAAAAAAAAGTGTTTTTGTTGTCAACATTCTAGTAGCTAGAACAAGGGCGTCCCAGGCCTCACTTGCTGTTTAGAGAAAACCGTCAATGCCACAGCGATAATAGTTTGCGCCTTTAAGTGCGTAGTCTACCGCTGGACCAAAGAGAGTATAAATTTGAGAAAAGCCTTTTGAGGGGGGAATTGTAGTAAAAATGTAACCTAAAAGCCATTGTATGTGTCTTAAGCAGCACATAGTACTGTAAGAGCTGCGCATGCCTGGAATGAGCAGACAGTAACCCTAAGATAAGGTTGCTAAGCAAACCGCTGGCAACCAATCAAAAGTAACACGCTGGCTGAGGAATGCAAGCTAAGTGATAAAACTGTAGCGCGGAGGTTGCCCAGGGTCGACTCTGCTTTGAGCGTGAGCTCCTTTGTCGAACTGTTTGCAAACAATAAAATCGAGTTGGACCCAGCCTGAAGTTGACTCTCCTCTTTGGGGCAAATTGGACTCGCCTCCAGGGGGCGACACTAGCATTTTGTGCAACAACTCTGCCAAAACTCATGCAGTGTGGAGTTGCCGATGCAAAAATGGTGGCTTGGAACTCTTTCCACATATGAGAACGCCCTTTCCTTGATTTTGATGGGCCCTGACCATGCAGTCAGAGGAGCAGTATAATGGGTAGATCTGCTCCACCATGCCCTACTATACAAAACAAATGTTTTCCAGTCATGGTGTTAGATTTTAATGATATGAAAAAGGTATAAAAGAAGGCAGAAGAAAGTAGCAGACAAAAAGGCTTAAAAAAGAAAGAAAGCTTATCCCAAATGTGTGTCGTTGAAGATCTAAGCAAGCGAGTCTCTGTCGAAGCAATGGCAAACAGCCTAACTTGCAGAGAAAACAAAGAGTTAAAAATGGTGCATGGCACAGAGAATTTGAAACATGATTTGCAGAACAGGCAAGCCAAAAGATAAGTGTGCCTGTTACAAGAGGGAGGCTATAGTAGCCATAAAAAGGGGTGAAGCCCCCGTATGAAGCTTTAACAAAAATATTACCCACTGGAAGTGGACAATTAAAATAAAAAAGGCTTTTCTTAAATTGAAGCAAGCCTTAATATCACCGCCTGCTTTAGCCTTATCAGACCCCAGATCATGAAGTTTTTAGAGCTATGGTGCACATGAGAGCACATAAAAAAGTGCCATTCCTGGAAAAAGGAAAAGGCAATGCTGGCAGCCAGCATGGGCGGAGATATAAACAGCAGCTTGAGAGCACAGAAGCGACCGGGGGGGGGGGGGGGGGGAGAAAAGGAAAGGGCCGACCGGGGCTCAATAAATGTGCGTATTGCCGAGAGAAGAGACATTGGAAGAAAGGTTGTCCAGAGCTGAAAGAAAAGAGAAAAGAGACTCACCCTGAAGGCTGCCAAATGCTGGCAGGGTCCTCCAGTGGGGGGGAGTCTAGCTGAAGGGCCACCACCCTACGAACAAATGCTCGGGAGAATCCCAAGGTAAAAGTAAGGGTTGGTGGCGAGGACTGTAAAGCCCTAGTAGATACTGGAGCCACATTTTCTATGATCCCTGTGAAGCCCCCCCCGGCCAGAGAAAGTGGAAAGCATGTAACTATAAAAGAAATTAAAGGGGAAAAAAAACAAACTAAATTGCCCCTGTGTAAGCCCCTCCTCACGAAGACTGGAAATAACATACTGGAACATGCCTTTGTAGTTTCATCTGCATACCTGGTTGCCCTCTTGGGGCGGGACTTGTTAACAAAACTGCAAGCTAAAATCTTCTTCCGTGATAATCAGATTGTAGTACAGCTGCCAGCAATGCAGGGCTCAAATTATCGAATGGCCCTTCAAGCAATCAAGATTGTGTCAGCGGCCAAAGGGACTGAGATTTTAGAGAATGTTGATCCATGTGTGTGGGCAGACAGAACCCCTGCCCGACCAAATGCATAACACAAATTAAAATCTTCTTTAAAAAGGGAGAGCCCTGTGTGCGTGAGGCAGTATCCTCTGAAAAAAGCCACCTGTGCAGGCTTGAAGCCGCTCATTGAGAAGTTCAGAAATTATGGTTAGCTAATAAAGGGATCATCCCCCTTTAGCACCCCGATTTTGAGTGCGCCCGAGGCAGATAGCACCTCCTTCAGGTTGGATCAAGACCTGAGAACAGTGGCTGACTGCCCTTTGTGCCTCAAAAATGATTCAAAGATGCTTGAGCCCCCAGCTCAAATGAGAAGTCGCCCATGCGCTTACTATCCTTTTCAGAGATTTCAAATTGACTTTTCAGAGTTGCCCCAGACTCATGGCTATCGGTACCCGCTAGTAATGATAAAAGCAATTGACTGCACCGCTCAGACAGTAGCCAAGATCCTGTTAAAAAGTAATCCCTAAGCTCTTGTTACCTAAAGAGAGTGAATCAAATCGGGGGCCCCATTTTGTTGGACAAGTGACGCAAGTAGTGGCCCAGGCATAACAAACTAATTAGAAGCTACACCCCCCTTGGAAACCTTAATCTACAAGTCAAGTTGAGAAGATGAACCGCACCTTAAAGACAATGCTCATTAAAATTTGTTTAAAGATTAAGTTGAAAGGCCACAGGCCTTGCCAATCACCTTGACTCGAGTACGGTGCGCCCCCAAGGGAAGTATTAAATTGACACCTTTTAAACGTTCCATAAGCGCCCACCTCGGATATTACCTGTGGCTGATAGCTTAAATGTGAATTTAAAAGTAAAAGTTTTAAGATTCAAGGTTATGTTACTGCTTTGCAGTCTGTTTTGTTTTCACAGGTTTGCGACACCGCACCAATCCTGGCCTTTAGATGCTCCAGTGCATAATCTCAATCCCAGCGATTGGGTGCTAATCCAGTCCTAGAAAGATGAACCACCTACCAAGAAGCAGAAGGGTCCGTTTCAGATCCTACTTACCACTCCCATTGCTATGAAAGTCGCCAAAGAAAAGAAGTGGATTCATCACACTGAATAAAGGCATCACCTGCACCAGAGAGGGTCACACCGGAAGCTGACCCACCTGAAGGTCACCGTTGGAATAATGAACCCCTGAAAGGACTCAAGTAGCTCTACAGAAAGAGGGCGCTCTCGTTTCAAGGGTTCCTGATGAACGGAACAAAACTGAGTTCCAAAAGTTCAAAAAAAAAGTGTTTTTGTTGTCAACATTCTAGTAGCTAGAACAAGGGCGTCCCAGGCCTCACTTGCTGTTTAGAGAAAACCGTCAATGCCACAGCGATAATAGTTTGCGCCTTTAAGTGCGTAGTCCACCGCTGGACCAAAGAGAGTATAAATTTGAGAAAAGCCTTTTGAGGGGGGAATTGTAGTGAAAATGTAACCTAAAAGCCATTGTATGTGTCTTAAGCAGCACATAGTACTGTAAGAGCTGCGCATGCCTGGAATGAGCAGACAGTAACCCTAAGATAAAGTTGCCAAGCAAACCGCTGGCAACCAATCAAAAGTAACACGCTGGCTGAGGAAGGCAAGCTGAGTGATAAAACTGTAGCGCGGAGGTTGCCCAGGGTCGACTCTGCTTTGAGCGTGAGCTCCTCTGTCGAACTGTTTGCAAACAATAAAATCGAGTTGGACCCAGCCTGAAGTTGACTCTCCTCTTTGGGGCAAATTGGACTCGCCTCCAGGGGGCGACACTAGCATTTTGTGCAACAGTCACAAGTCCAAAGGAGGCGGGGGGGGGCTGTTCGGGGGGGCGCTGAATGTCCCCTCGCCCGTGCCGCGACCCGCCTGTGGGACGCTCGCCCCTCCCGGCCCCCGATCAGGCGTCCCCGAGGTTCCCACGGCCGTCAAAAGAGGACGCGAGAGCTCCGCGGGCAGCCCTGCCCGCATTCCGCCCTCGCGGGCATCTGCTCGCCCCCGCGCCGAGCGCGGCGGTGCTCTGGCGCGGAACCGCCGCTCCAGTTCCCCGCGACGCCCCCGCAGGGCGCCGCCTCGAGGGCTGGGAGCGGAGCCGGCGGCTCCCCCGCTGCGCCCCGTCTCGGCCGGCATCCCCGGGGGATGAGAGCGGGCGACGTCCCCCGTGGCGCCGGAGCCTTGTGGGCCATGCCAAGGGCGGCCGGGCCGGGCCGGGGCGCCGGCGTGGGTGGAGGCAGCGGCGCCGGGAGAGGGCGGGCGGCCGGCCAGGCGGGGGAGACGCGTCTATTCCGCTGGGGGCTCTCGAGTCTTGTCCTGCCCTTCCGCCAAAAGCCCCCCGGAGCGGCTCACCTGCAGTCAGCAGCGGGAGGCGGCCCCCCTCGAGGACGGGGGGGGATCGGGCCTTCTGGCAGGGCTGGAGGGGCGGCGCCGCTTCCCCTCCGTCTCTCCCTCTGCGGACCCCGCAGGGAGCGCTGCGCGGGGAGCCGGCCGATGCGCGCATTTCACGCGGCTGCGGTCGGAGACCCCAGCGCTCGCCCCGGGGCGCCCTCCCGTGGCCGACTCTTGTGGCCAGCTCTGAAAGAACCCAGCAGTACTGGGCATTACTGAAACCTGGTGGAATGCAGAGACGCAGTGGGATACATCGTCCCTGGATATGAACTCTACAGGAAAGACAGCAAAGGAAGAGCGCAGGCAGGTAGCACAGAATTGCAGGGATTCTGCATTTAAGGCCGTCGAGTCCAACCCCCCGCTCAGTGCAGGAATCCAAGTCAGAGCATCCCCGACAGATGGCTGTCCAGCCTCGTCTTGAACGCCTCCAGTGTGGGGGAGCCCATCGCCTCCCTGGGGAATGGGTTCCACTGTCGCATTGCTCCAACAGTCGGGAAGTTTCTCCTGACGTTCAGCCGGAATCTGGCTTCCTGTCACTGGAGCCCATGATTCCGTGTCCTGCACTCTGGGATGATCGAGAAGAGATCCTGGCCTTCCTCCCTGTGACAGCCTTTCAAAGACTTGAAGAGTGCTATCATATCTCCCCTCAGCCTTCTCTTCTCAGGGCCTAACAGGGTCACTTCTTTCCATCTCTCTTCATAGGGCTTTGTTTCCAGTCCCCTGATCATCTTCGCTGCCCTCCTCTGAACCCTCTCCAGCTTGTCTGCATGCTTCTTAAAGTGAGATGCCCAGTACTGGACACAGTACTCCAGATGAGGCCTAACCGGTGCTGAGTAGAGGGGAACTAGTACTTCCCGTGGTTTGGAAGCTATGCTTCTATTAATGCAGCCTCAAAGAGCATTTGGCTTTTTTTGCGGCCACATCACATTGTTGGCTCATATTCAGCTTGTGATCTACAACCATTCCAAGATCCTTCTCGCTTGTAGTGTGGTTGAGCCACGTATCCCCCATCTCGTAACTGTGCATCTGGTTTCTTTTTCCTAAGTGCAGAACTTGGCATTTATCCCTATGAAATGTCATTCTGCTGTTTTCTGCCCAGCGCTCCAGTCTATCCAGATCACTCTGAATTTTGTTTCTGTCTGCCAAAGTATTAGCTATCCCGCCCAATTTGGTGTCATCTGCAAATCCGATCAGCAAATTTGTGAAGATGCACAGACACTGAACACCCTAAAATGCTGTGCCATGTGGGAGATGAGGCACTTCAGAAATTCCAGCCACCATTCACGTTTGCAAATACACATCGCCTTTCCCTGGGAACACTCCGGCCATCCTGTCTCCATGACCAGTGCTGATCGCAGACCTTTGGTAGCAGACAGTATTGTGGCCTGTTCAGTCTGCTCAAAACGTGTCTGCTGCTTGTACACTTTCCAAGCAAAGCACGCATGCATTTTGACGGTGGGTTGTAACAAACTTGTGAGATGTAAGTTTTTCGCTTTCAGTGTGATTACCAATGTTCAGTTTGAATGTAGACAGAATGAAACAGTTTAAACTATGACCATTTCACCTGTACTCCAAGCTAGGCATGAATCACTTGCTTTGTAGGTAGGTGTTGACAGCAGAACAGAATTAGATATGATTAAGGGTTCACACCTGCAGTTCACACCTGACAAAACAGGCCCTTAACTAGCTTTCTTCCGCCATGAATTTGTCTAATCCTCTTTCAGAGTCACTAACAGCTAGAGAGCTAACAGCTAACCACTAAAATTTGTGGAAATTCTGAAGCTGTGGGAGGGTGGGGTTCCTGGGTTTTTAAAGGAAAAAAATTGAACTTTGGGGGGAAATTGAAAAATGAGCAATACCTATTTTTAAGCACTCTTTACAGATCTAAAGTCACTTTGTTGCTTAAGGACAGCCTTCCCCAAACTGGTGCTCTCCAGATGTTTTGGACCTGAGCTCCTATCAGCCTCAGGCAGGAAGGCCACTGGTCAGGAATTGTAGCCCAAAACATCTGTAGTGCACCAGATTGAGGAAGGCCACTTTAGGAACATAAAGTTATATATAACATCGTTGCTCATAAAATTGCCATTATATTTGAAAACTTTAAAAAGTGAACTCAGTACATTTGTAATTGTTGTCTGAATAAACTGTACTTTAAAATTTTCATATGCCAAACATGATTAATTTTATGAGCAAACCAAGTTATACATAACATATTTTAGATTCCTATTTTGTGTCTGACCAGAGGGAACTTCAGCAAGTAGTCCCTGAAACATCTGAATCATCCTAGAACCCAGAAGAAGCTGGAGGAACTGGAGGCAGAGGAAGACAAGTCCAGAAACACAGGACTCTGTAGAACAAAACCCGAACTGTCAAGAATGGATGTTTTCTTCCATATTATGATATGGTGACTCTGTTCACATGTTTGCAAACAGAACCTGACTTGGAGTATCCCAAAATGTCTATCAGGAAAAGATACATTGGATCAATAATGTTAATAAACAATGGAAGAAATAACTATACTGAGAATCTTACAGAGAGGATTAAAAAACATTTTCCCCGTGGCTTCACTATTTCCAGACATTTTACATCTCTAGTCTTTCTGTAAAAGTCTTCTTATTCCATAGTTTTTAGAAATCATTCTGGCGGGGAGTAAAGGCTTGGTAACACCTTGTCTTAACTTCTAAAAGAAAGTATTTCATAATCCAAAGGTGTCCACTTCTTCCAATTTTTTGGAAAAAACAACAATGGTGCTTGGAAAAAACTGGGGGGAAAGGAGGTTTTCCCCAATTTTTTCTCGTTTTTGTCCAGGTCTTCACGTCTCTACTAATAGCACAGTGCTCTACATTCCTACTCAAACCAAGTCATAAGAACGTACGAAGAGCTGGAACCAAAGGTCGATCTAGTCCAGCATTCTCCTCTCACAGTGGCCAACCAGATACCCATGGGAAGCCCCTGTGACTGCATCGCACCCTCCTGCTCGTGTTCCCTGCAACCGACCTACCGGCCATGCTACCTCTGATACTGGAAGACATACCTTGCCCTCAGGACTGCTAACCATGGATAACTTTATCCTTCCGTGACTTGAAGAAGAAGACAGCGCTTCCTCTGCCTCTCAAAAGTGTTTACTTGAGACTAGAAAAACAGCTAGCTATGCTCCCCATCTCCTCTGCCAAGTGATTTTCCAAGTGCTGATCAAAAAAGAAGAAGAGGACAACTCAAAATGGACATTATGACATGTTTTATGTGGTTTGATCAGGGTGGTCTTGATTGACAGTGGCAACCCCACTGACCAATGGACACAAGGTCATAGAGGCAGGAGGTGCCCAGGAAAAAGGGCACCTTTTGCATCTGGACCCATCCTCACAAATAAACTATGGTTTGTTACAGGCTTATGAAGTCTGGCTTGTTTAAACCATGGCTTGTTGCAGAACCCAGAGTCAGAGAGACCACGGAGTGAAGGAAAAAGAGATTATTTAACGCGCGGGCTTAAGGCTGGAATGAATATGAACTTGAGCACGCTCCGGGAGAGAGCGCAGGACAGGAAGGCCTGGCGTGCTATGGTCCATGGGGTCACGAAGAGTCGGACACGACTGAACGACTGAACAACAACAACAACAACTTAAGGCTGGAATCATTTCCAAAGAGCCAGAAGCCCCGAAATACATCAGCACATTGTATTTATAGACATTGTGACACATATGAAACGGCTCCTCCTCCCCCTCCCGCGTGGGGTTGCAGTCCTTAACATTTCTTCTCCTAGCACCATTGTTTATAATACAAGAACTGGGTTATAGGGTAGCCATGATAAGGAGAGAACAGAAGAGAACAGCAGAGAACAAGATATACAATTGTATGACCTTTGACAAGATAAGGAATTCCTGTGTCTCGTCAGCTTACAACAATATATTCAAGGGAGAAAGAGCTCAGCAAGAACATGAAGCATGAGACTGCATGAGGCTACTTAGTCTGACCCCCGATATGGCTGCTACATTCCCCCCTTAAATGCATAATTTCATTACAATTATAGCATTTCTGATAACTATACAAAGCTTTTTGTGACATACATATTACTTAGCCTCTTGTTGGGCTATTAGAGCATAGAGGGCAGCAGTTTTACTAGCTGAGACATAAAACAGATTGGTTAAACAGCGCATAAGACAAGGAACGCAGAGACATAACAGTATCTCTATGAACAACACTGGTAGAATTAGGATGAACGATGCTTTAAACCAGCTAAGATCTGGAAGCCAAGGGGTTAACTAATTTAGCTAATTGTTTTGTCTTATTGTTTTGTTAGCTACTATATTGTGCAGCTTGTTGATCTGTTCATCTACAGCATTGCCATTATCAGTTAAGTTAAAACAACAGAGCTTTTGGTGTGTTTCATAACTTAAATGATGAAGAAGGAAGAGGTAATTTATACCAGCTCTATTTTCTAGAACTGCACCTCTTAGATCACGCAACTCTTTATTTAAAAATGACAATGCTCGTGAGGTGGCATGTATGCTTTTGGCTAAGCTGCAAGCTAACCGGTTGATCTCCAGACTATTAGCCAAGGCTAAACCTGGAACCCTAACCAGTGACATTGCTAAGGCCAATTTTTCTGAGTCAGAATATAACTGCACATGACTATTACAATTTTTAGTTAGTTGGAGTGCTCGAGGCTGCCGTCGATGGATTTTCTCGGGCTACAGGGGAAGAATTGGCACCAGTTCAATTGGCGGCTGAGGCAACATGGGTGGTTATTAGACAAGTTGGCAGGAATGAATGACCAAGTGCGGGAACTACATGTCTAAAACCATCTATGAGGCAAAAGTATGTGGACATCATTAAAAGATATGTTTTGAATTTTATTACAGTGGAAGGGGGCCAGGGATAGCTTTGTATTTTCTGGAAAAAATTTTGACAATTAAGCATTCGTGCACACGTAGCATTTGTTTCAGCAACGATGGGGGTGCATAGAGTGAACTCTGTAGGGGGTAGGATCTTTGCAACCATGCCCCAATTAGCATTTTGGGAATAAGTTAAACTTACACCATAAACTCTTAACATGGTATCTTTTTGAATTTTCCCAGGATGTCTACAGACAGGTATTAGGCAAGAGCTAATAAGCCTGTTTGCAGGTATACCTCTTGGCAAACAAAAATGTTTTACTCTCGTGATGTTAGCCAGGTGAAGCCAGTAATTATCAGCAAATCACTGGGACAAACTTCTCCTTCCAGGGGCAGACCCCCCTTTTTGCACCTTATTAAGGAAACACAATGCAACACTACTAACACTACAACACGCATGTTTGATCTTCTTTGGGATCTGACCGTACGCCGGGCAGCTATTCACCTGGCAAGCTGCAGTAGGGTCTAGTCCCCTTCTTCAATTCTCCAGTTGCAGGTCTGACCGTACGCAGGGGGACAGTCTCCCGGTGTGTCCACAGTAAGGTCTAGCCTGAGTCTTTTTACTGCTTTTTCAGAATGATTTTTAAAGGATTTTCAGGATTTCTGTTTACAGTCTACTTTTTCTCTCTCGCTCTCTTGACTCGTGTCCAATGTATCCAGGGTTTAATTCTAGTTGCTTTCATAGCTGCGGGGGTGGAAAGTATGACAGTTTTCAGTCTTCTCCATCTGGGAGTCAAAAGGTTATTTTTCCCTCTTTAACTCATACTTTAACTCTTGGTTGGAAAGGATGAACTTCTGTGATAGGAATGGCTTATTTTCTAAGACAAAGCGACGCTGGGCTTGAAGAACTTTGCTCAGTGTTTGGACTTCTTGTTTAAGGCTAAGGTTTGCTTGCTCTTGATGCCGCTCCAGTGTCAATCATGAAGTCAATGTCACGGCCCCTCTCAAGCTGTCTCCCTCTTCGCCCATTCTGGCCCCTTTGGTTTTCTCCTTTGTGTATTTGATTTATTTTATTTGGGCATTCATGCCACTAATGTCCATCTTGTCCACACTGGGCACACTAGTTCTTTTTTAAGAATCTTCTGCCTCTGCCGGGTCTTCTTCTTTTTTTCTTTCGTCCACGTCTTCTTGGGCCTCTGGGTTGAGGGGGGTATACTGGCGATAGGCATTTGAAAGACGCTCCAAGTATGCTCTGGGGCCTCGGTGGCACCTTGCAGCACTTTAGACACTTTGGTCATATTAACTGACTTCTTCATACCTGCTTTCATGGCTTTTAACAGCAGGGTTTAAATGGAATCCCCACTTGTGTTTTGGGATTCCAGCAGGGGGGGCGTTACTTACAAGGAGACTTTATTGGGTAACTTACAGCACACAGGCGTACTTAATGGTTGGATCAGACAGCTTCTCTGAACCACGAGCTATTGGGCTAAATGGGTTTTTATACCATACATGTTACCCATGAGGCAGCACAACACTAGCAAGCATTTTCAGCATAGGCTAGAAGTGTTTGGTTCTCAGGCACAGCTTCCTGTAAACAACTTCGCTTCCCAAAGTGCTTGATAACACTTTTTATTTATTAGTATGGGAAGACAAATTTTTTCTCTTTCTTTTCCTTTCTTTTTCTTTGCTGATCTGCCTGTATTGCAGATCATGTTTCAAACTTTTTATATAAAACTTTCTGCTCCATGCACCAGCCTTGTCTCTTTATTTGTCTTCTTTAAGTTAAACTCACTTACTTAAACCTTTCTGCCTTACACTAGTCCCAGTGGCACACATTTGGGATAGGCTGTTCTTCTCCTTCTAGTTACATTTTCTTCATTTTAAAGAACTATTACATTATTGTGGCTACTTTACCCCAGGTAATAGTTCAAAGCTAAACACGGTTACCTTGACAGAGATCTTCAACATGGTCTTTCCGCTTCATTCTGCTTTGGGACAGTCTTATGGCACACTTTTCACTCGAAGAGGGGTCTAGCCTGTGCTCTGGGGGCTGATTCTTCACCTTTATTTTCTATTTTGCCTTCATCTTCTGGGTCTTCATTTTCAGTTTCCATTTCTTAAGGATTTCATCTCAATTAGGCGAGGTGATGATGTTGTACAACTCAGAACGTTGTGGGCAATTTTCCTGCCCCCCCTCTCTCGGCGCGCTAGGCTAACAGCTACTTCTTCGGCCTTACACTCCCACGCTCCCACGCTTTGTTAAAAGCCAGACTGTCCTGCAACATTTTTCTAATAAACAGCCTCAGATCTTGTTCTTTTTTTCCTCTCAGCTCGACCTTGAGCTTTTTGCTGTTTTCTCTCTCTATTCTGAATCTTTTTTTTTTTAAACCCTTTTCCTTCTTTGTTTGACATACATCTCAAGGGGGTGCAAGGTTTGCTTCCCCCACCACCCATAGCCTCCCTCCTAAATTGAAGACAGACACAATTAGGGAAGGGGAATTGGTCAGTGAGTAAGGGGTCTCACTGGCCGACACAAGAGGATTTTTCACACCACGCACTTTGCTACTGGCCTGGGCACCCGGACGGTCAACGGTATGCGTCAGAAACCGCAGTAGCCACTCACACAATCATTTTCTCCACTGCATCCATATGTCCCTGCCACCCACTTTTCCCACTTTTTACCAGAGCGGAAAGCGGCTTCCCCAGCTTCCTCAGCTTCCTACTGAGTACTGGCGTGCTGGGTACTGGCGCCCACTCGGGGGTGTGATCAGGCCCCCCTTCTACCCACAAGGAGTAGGTTCTTTTGTTACGTATACCACCAACACTGACCTTCTTCATAAGGCGGGGCCCTCTTTTTTTCTGCCTAGTGGCCTTTCTCCCTAAAGGCGGGGCCCTCTTTTTCCCATATACTTGCCTTTCTCCTGAAGGCTTCCAGTGTGGGTTTCAACTCAATTGCAGCTGCGATACAGGCAGGGCTCAAGTTCCTTCCTCCGCTTCCCAAGGTTCTCTTGCCACTCGCTGCCGTTCAGGCGGTCCCAGCGCAGGCCTTCTCCCATTTACCCGACAAAAAGGTCGGTGGCGCCAAGAAAGGGAGGCATGCGCCGAGCTCGTCTTCCCGGTGCGGCGATCAAGAGCAGGCAACTGCCACCTGTCTGGCTCAGAGCCTGCCACATCCGAGTCACGGCACCATTTATGTTGCAGAACCCAGAGTCAGAGAGACCACGGAGTGAAGGAAAAAGAGATTCTTTATTTAACGCGCGGGCTTAAGGCTGGAATCATTTCCAAAGAGCCAGAAGCCCCGATTTACATTAGCACATTGTTTTTACAGACATTGTGACACATATGAAACGGCTCCTCCTCCCCCTCCCACGTGGGGTTGCAGTCCTCAACATTTCTTCTCCTAGCACCATTGTTTATAATACAAGAAATGGGTTATAGGGTAGCCGTGATAAGCAGAGAACAGAAGAGAACAGCAGGGAACAAGATATACAATTGTATGACCTTTGACAAGATAAGGAATTCCTGTGTCTCGTCAGCTTACAACAATATATTCAAGGGAGAAAGAGCTCAGCAAGAACATGAAGCATGAGACTGCATGAGGCTACTTAGTCTGACCCCCGATATGGCTGCTACAGCTTGTCGTGATGTCTGGACCCAGAACCATGGCTTATCCCTGGCTTGTTTGTGTCGCTGTCCACCCTGAATAGAGTCACCCAGCAAAAACAACCTGAAAACAAAGCCACTCTGAAGGCTGACAAAATGGACAGGAGAGAAACAAACCAGAAATAGGGAAAGCAAGCCACGGTTTGTTTGCTCCACTGCGAGACAATTCCTGGCTAAAGCAATAAACCTTGAGACGTGAGAGGGTTTTCAATTCATTATTTTATCTTAATTATTTCAAGAGATGTTGAGTTTTATACAGCAGCAAGTCAAGACTCAAGAAGGGCACCATAAAATGGGCTGGGGGGAGATTCTGGGAGACTTTTTGTGTGTGATAGGCAAATCTAGCATTTTGGTGTTAAAAAAATGCTTTTACTGCAATTTCTTTGAGATTAAGCTGTTTTATGAGCCAGGTTCATTAGTCCAAACAAGAAATAGTGGCTTGCAAGACTGTATTTACAATATAAAGATTTTGATCAAAATGGGATATATATCCACCATACAGGCTCTCCTTATAAACATTGTTTATAATGCTATGCTTCCCTATAGCAATATTTTGTGTATTCAAAGTTCTTCACTTACATTACTTCAATGATCCTTGCAACAACCCTATAAGGTAGGCATACTAATGTCATGAGTATACCCCATATTACAGATGGGGTGGGGCTGAGTCTGAGAGGGAGTCGCCTAAGGTCACTTAGGGCGCAATCCTAAGCATGTTTAGACAGAAAGAAGGCCTGCAACCCCCAGCATGCCCTTGGTACCCACGCTAGCTGGGGAATGTCGAAACATACTTCGGATTGCGCCCTAAATGAGTTCAAGGCAAAGCTGACATTCGGACTGGGGACTTGCAAGGACCAGCTCCCTCTGTGGCCATAGTGCCACAATCTAGCGATGTGGGAGGCATCCTAGGGTCATCTACATGGAAACTGAAGGAGAAGCGCTTCGGGGTATTATCCAGATTTTCATGAAATCGGCTTTGGTCCGGCAGGGACACACAAAGCAAAAAATGCGGAGTAAACATTACCTTAAAACCCGCCATTCCCAGGTCAAACTGCACATTAATCTGCCTCACTTTGGGGTCAGGTGGGCGGAGTCCTGCTAGTAGAAGTGAACGTCATGCACCCCACAGATGCTGCTCAGCCAGTGAGAGAGGCCTGCTCCCGCCCCTCTCCCCACGCCACTGCTCAGGGAAGTTGAATGGAAGAGAGGAGCAATGTCGGAGAGTTCACCCCACACCTCTCCGCCTCCCATCCGCTAACTGTGAAACAGCAGTATCGGAGCCTGGGGACGGATGGGCAGGCAGGCAGGCAGGCAGGAGGCGCCTTTGTCCTGCTTGGAGGGAGAGGGCTGGAATCTCCTGCCTCTGCTAGCACTCTGGAGTCAGCAGCGCGGCTGCTATTGCTGTTGTTGCTGCCTCTGCTTCCCTGACCCCGAACCACGCCTGCTCCTCCTCCCCGTAAACATGCAGGGAAATCACACACACGGGGACTGTTCTGAAGGGGTGACACAGCGTGATTGGGGAATGACTGAATCAGAGGCTCTTCTCTGTGAATGGAGGAAGCAAACTGCTGCGTTACCCTGAAGGAGCGACCCAGCGCAATTCGGGGATTGGGGAGGCTTGTTCCTAGCCCTGTCCATGCTGCACTGGCCACCCTTTCTCCTTCCCCTCTGCGTATTCCTTAGTTGTGAGTGTATCACAGTAACGTGGCTGCGAAATACCGCTGCTGTAGGCTCCTGCTACTGGCTGCCCCTTCTGCTTCCCCTCTGTGTATTCTTTATTGTGCACTCCGTATAAACCGGCTACTCCACGATTGTGAATGAAACAGCACTACTGATATTATGAATGGGAAAAGGAGGCTACTTATTGTGAAAGCAGCCCTAATGTGAATGGGGGGAAAGAGGGGATGGGGTGGAGGGGGAAGGGCAGCCAGGTCACAGAAATAGGCACACCCAGGATTTAATGCGGGGGGACAGGGCACACTGCAGCAGAACTGCTCCAGAGCCGCATTTAAGGGAAACCGTGCCCTAATAGGACTTTCCGAAAATGTGCCTTTTCCAGAGAGAAGCTGTCGGGTTGCTGCAGATTGGCGACAGCATCATCTGTGGCAAAAGACCCCAATGTGCTCTCCCTCCACATTAAATCATCCATGTAGATTGGGCCCCCAGAGAGCACAGGAAAGCACCATTTATAGCCCAATCCTATGCAGGTTTACTCAGAAGTAACATTTGGTGGGACTTCCTTTTGAGTAAGCGTGCACAAGGTTGCAGGCTAAATGGCGAAGCACTGTGGGAATTTAGTGGGTGGTTCTCATGCTGCTCCTAGTCAGAAGGCAAGGAGGAACTGAGGAATTTCCTCTCGAATAATCATGTGCTAACTAAAAAAAAATCATGTGCTGTTATAAGTTAAAAATAAAGAATCATGTGCATTAACTCAAAAGCTTGTACAGTTTTGTTGAATTTTGGCTGGTCCTAATACAAGTATTGCCCAAGTATTCTCCCCAACAGAGCTGCCCACAGAGCAGGTCTTCTTTGGACACACTCCTCTGGATGCACCTGCCGAGTTAAGTGAGGCAGGAGCTAATGGGGAAAGGGCCTCTCAGTGGTGGCACCTCAGCTCCCAAATGCCTTCCTGAGAGAGGCTCACCTGGCACCACCTTTCTACTAATTTCTGTGCCAGGTGAAGACATTTATTCTTCCTCCCTCTGTATTATTTTAATGTTTCAACTTTTGTGTGTGTGTGTGTATAATTTCAGTTGTTTTATTTCACTCTGTCTGAACATTTTTATACTGCAAATGTTTTGATATTGTATTTTTAATTGTGTTTTATTATTTTATCTGTGATACTTCTATAAATGTAGTAAACATAAACAAACAAAAGTACACTTTCTATTCTGAAAATGCATGCATGCAATCAACCCAAGTCCAATCCAAGTTTATTTGAAAGATCAGTGCAATGGATTTCAGCAGAGTTATTTCCTAGGATGCATGCTTAGGACTGCTGCCTGGAAGGTAAAGGAGAATCATAGAATAGTAGGGTTGGAAGGGGCCTACAAGACCATTGAGTCCAACCCCCTGCTCAGTGCAGGAATCCAAGTGCCTATCTACACTTATGTTTTTTTCCACTTCCAATGAGGTTTCACTGCCCATCTTTCACACTATGCAGTACCCACCTCGAATTGGAACCGGAATTTCAGGCTTCCGCTTTCAATACCCTGATATCCCGGTATTTCTCCTTACTGTGCTCTGATTTTCCACCTTCACTACCATATCTGGTCATAGTCCCCTCCCCTGCCTGTCCATATATGGCGGTGTTTGTATTTCCCTCCTGTCCAATCACAGCCCTCAACGGCCCCATGTCGTCTTCTGGCTACTGATTGCATAGCTTCAGTACTCAACATTTCCTCAACAACAAGCAAACGGCTGGATGTGTGCATGCTTGTCTGATCTCAGAAGCTAAGCAGGGTCAGCCCCAGTCAGTAGTTGGATGGGCGACCACCTGGGAATCAGGCTTCCTGCATTAAGCAGGGGGTTGTTCTATCCCTTCAAATGAGACTAAGTTTTACCCCCTTCTACCCCTGTTTCAGCTTTTTTTTTTTAATTAAGGTGTTATCTTCGAAGAATCGTGGCTTCTCCATGACTTTTTTCCCCAATTCAGGCATGATCTTTGAAGATTTGAAGATTCGAACCTTCACATCTTCACATCTTCAAATCTTCAAAGATCATGCCTGAATTAGAAAAAAAAAAATCACGGAGAAGCCACGATTCTTCGAAGATAATGCCTTAATTTAAAAAAAAAGCCAAAGCGGGGGTAGAAGGGGGTAAAACTTAGTCTCATTTGAAGGGATAGAACAACCCCCTGCTCAGTGCAGGAAGCCTGATTCCCAGGCGGTCGCCCATCCAACTACTGACCGGGCCGACATGAAGCTTCAAATCTTCAAAGATGCTAGCAGCCCCCTCCCAAACGTGAGCACTGGGTGCCACCACTGCTGCCCCTCTTCCTTGCACTGGCTGTCAAGGCCTGGCGCGGGGAAAAGAGCACTGGCAGATACCCCCCAGCCACTCACCCTGGCCTCCAGCAGGTGAGGGGGGAGAAGAGGATAGATGCCTCCTTCTTCCCTCCACCCCCACCTGCCAAAGCGGTGGCGGCAAGGGACAAGCTGGTCGTTTTCCCCAAGGCCAGGAAAACATGTGGAAAATGACAAGTCTCTCCTGCGCCACTGCTGTGCAGTGGGCGTGGAATGAGCAGAAACAGGAATAGTTTCTGATCCTCCAAAGAGAGCCGCCGTCTTTAAGAGCAGGAGAACAGCACAGCGCTTGAGTGTGAACCGAGCCCACGCATTCGATGAAACACCACAAGGGGGAAAATGGCTGAGTGTGGATAATCGTGTTTTAATGCGAGCATTTCTGACAGGTAGCTGTCCAGCCTCATTTTAACTGCGCAGCTGCAAAGGGGCGGTGAGGAAAGGGGTTTTTGAGAAGTGTGTCTTACTTAAGAAGTATGTGGCTTATATTGCAGGAAACAGGCACGAAGGAAGGACTGGTACTCAAGCGGAAATGATAAGCAGGAATATATTGTATGTGTTTTTAGTCTTTTGCCTGCAAACTGGTAAGTCCTAATTACGTTTCTTTTTACAGTAAAGTTTTGAACTAAGATCTTGCGTGATTTTTGGGTCTTGAAACAGAGACTTGGTTAGGTGGCTGTGCAAACATCCATCCTCAAGACTCAGCTTCTTTAACAATTCCAGAATCCATCATCAGGCCATACCTGAATTAGGACCAACCAAATATGCACAAAATTGTGGGAAAGCTTACAAGATCTTCTGATATCTTCATGAGGCAAGATGTTACAAAAAGCTGATGGGCCGGTGGGAATCTGACAATGTTGAAGTCTACATAGTTTTCTGAAGAAGCACTCCTGATGGTCCCAGATGGGTTGGAGATCCACTTGCGAGGCGCCAGGAGCCAGGCTCCCATCCTATGGAATGCCCTCCTGACTGAGATCAGGCATGCCCCTACCATTACGCTTCTTTTCAGGCAAGCATTTCCTGACTGATGATTAAATTCCAGCCACTGGTTTAATTATCTATTTGCTTTTACTGTAACCATTTATTTTATTTCTATACCGCCCAACAGCCAAACCTCTCTTTTTGTATTTTATGCTTTAATTTAGTGTACACTGCTCTGGTATCTTTTGATGTGAAGAGCGTTATAAATTCTATAATACATATACACATAAATGGTTAGAGTCTTAAGATGAAGTGAAGGAAGAAACACCAATTTTAATGGATTTGACTTATCTAGTAAGTGTCATACGCATTTCAAGTTACAACTAGAACTGTTGGAACAAACCAACATGTAATGGCTGTTTTTTTAAAAATATAAAACACCCTTACGTGAAACACACGGGTTTCTTGGTAGGGAGAGAACCAAAGTAAAGAGAGACAGCACTTTTTACATTAGCAAAGCTGGAGATTAATTCTGAGTGGTGCGCTAGGCAAAACCTGATTGATTTGAGAAAAGAGCATGGCAAAAGCACACATACTTTGCAAGAAAGCTACCACAGCACTTTAAACTCCCTTGTGTGAAAAGGGATGTAAGATGGAGGACTCTGTATGTGTATGTGGGGGGGGGGGGGAATAGCGTTCTAACATTTAAAGTGATAATGGTTGTGTTTTCCTGTGGCTTGTGTTGTTTCTGATAAGCTCTTTGGTATATTTAGAGGATTGGCCATGTTCATCTGTGGCAGCCAAAACAACAAAGAGTCCTGTGGCATCTTAAAGACTAATAAATGTATTCTGGTATAAGCTTTCATGAATCCAATGATCCACGAAAGCTTATGCAAGAATAAATTCGTCAGTCCTTAGAGTGCCCCAAGACGCTCTGCAATGTGTTTACAGTACAGGCGCCTTGACAGATTAGAATGTTGGCTGTTATAAATTTCTCTGCCATAAGAAAGTAAGTCTCAGAAGTTTCACCTCACAGAAATTGCAATAAAAGCACTTTGTATTACCTGGGAAAATTTATATTTAAACTTATGCTTGATGCACCAAACTGTGCAGAAATTTGTAACTGTTTTATTAAACGTGATCTCTAAAATCACTCCATGATTAGGGATCATGCTGATGTTGGTTTGTTTTTTTTAAAATTCTCAGCTTATTTTTGCCATGTTGAATCTTGAATTGTGCTATATGCTGATTTGAAGCTTGAGACATCGGAGGTTTTCAGTTAATCTTCTGTCTTTATTTGCCAGCCCTGCTGCTTTGAAAGGGTGCTGTTACATATGGAAGTGCAAAAGTATGCAGAGCCATACTGATTTTAAAAGCTTCATGGGGGCCGGGGGGGGGAGCAAATCTCGCTGCCCCACAGCTCCCCATTTGATGATGTCCAGTTCTGCTCACAGGACTCCAACCCCCCAAACGGATGTGGTTTCAGGTGCCGCTTGCCCAATGCAAACTTTTTTTAAAAAAATGTATATACCACATTAGTGGCTATCGTTTGCCCTGGGAGGAGGTAACCCGATTTCATGAAAATCCATAATTAAACGTAACTGTCTCAAAACCTGTTTCTGTGTAGATTGGGCGCAGGAGATTTTTTGCATGTGGCAGAGCAAATCTTCCTGAGAGATCTATTATTGCAAGTTGTTTGGAATGAAGCTGTTTTTCGAGTCAGATTCATTAGACCCAGAAAGCATGGATTGTGTCAGGGTGGGAACTGAGCCCATAGAGCCCCAGAGCAGTTCTGATTCTGGGGAGGAACAGCAATCCATGGGAGAGGAGCTCGCTCATCTCTCACAAGCACAGCAGCTGGCAGAGATTCCTCCTGCCAGCATTCCTGGGATAGATAGTGACCCTGGCAGCGAGAGAACACTGGAGGGGGGCTTGCTGGATGCTCAGTGCAGACGCAGGGAGCGACGACAGATGGAGGGCACGGAAAGGAGGTGTAGCGCTTGTTTGGCGCGCAAACAACGACCGCGTCCCAAGGACCCAAGGGAAAGAGGGAGGATCTCTCCCTAGCCCATAAGTTCAGGGTCTTCCCGTGATTCTTCTTCAAACGGGGACCAACCGCCTTACCTGGAGCTTAGGCTACTCTGCTATCTTTCCCCAGTGCTGTTCCTTGCTTTGTCGCTAGTGACTAGTATTCTGAAAGAGTCATAAAGGAATAAAGTCTCGGAAAGAATCCTCGTCATCTGTGTCCTGAGTTGGCTATTGGTGGTGTCTGCAAGAGGCAGTTAGGGTGCTCAGATTGCAAGACTATATTTACAATATTTAATAAAGAGATTTATCAAAATGAGAAAGATAGCAACCTGGGTTGCATGTCACACTAAGCCTCGGTGAGCTGTCCTCATCCAGGGTGGCTTAGCGTGACGTCCGAACCCGGCACAGTGTTTCCATCATGGGTTGTTTCTCGCAAAGAAGCCACCACGAGAATGCGTGGCTTGGAGTAGGGTTGCTTAGTGGCTTGTTCTCAGGATGCTTTGTGGTCATGCCTAAACCGGCAGAATCACTTCAGGGTGGGTTACTTAAAACAGGAAGAGGGCCTCCTGGTAAGAGTGGAGAAAAACCCTGCCAACTCGCTAATGATATCCCCTTTTTATAACATCTTGAAATGACACTAGTCAATTTACTCCTCCCCTTTTATTTATCATTTTATTTATTTGTGTTATTTATATACTGCTAAATATAATAAAATCCCTAAGTGGTTCACATATAAATATTAAAAACACATTTAAAATACAATATTAAAAACAATTCCAATTACAATGAGAGAAATACAAGCTGCAGTACAATGGGGCAGCATGATTAATTTAATTATAAGCCAGGGAAAGCTGGAGTGAACAAGTGCATTTTCAGGAGACATTTGAAAGAGGCCAGATTTTTGGCCTCCCGAACTGCACGGGGGAGGATTTTCCAAAGGGTGGGTGCCACTACCGAGAAGGCCCGCCGTCGAGGTATTACATGGTGACATTCCGTTAATTTTGGAATGACCAGCAATGCCTCCTCTGATGATCTTGAAAGTCAGCTGGGTGGTCTGCCAGGTATCCTGGTCCCAAGTTGGACTTGATGGTCTTATAGGCCCCTTCCAACCCTTCATTCTATGATATGTTTCTAAGTTGTTTAGGGCTTTGTATGTCAACAACATAACCTTGAACATAGCTCAGTAGCTAATAGGCAGTCAACACAGGTCTTACGTGAGCCTAGCTGGGTGTCCCAGTGAGCACCCAGCTGCTGCATTCTGTACTAGCTGCAGCTTCTGAACCAGGCACAAGGGCAGCCCCACATGGGAGCCAGTGTGGTATAGTGGTGAGAGTGTTGGACTGGGAGCCAGGAGATCTGGGTTCTAGTCCTCACTTGGCCATGGAAGCTCACTGGGTGACTTTGGGCCAGTCATAGACTCTCAGCCCAACCTACCTCACAGGGTTGTTGTGAGAATAAAATGGAGAGGAAGAGGATAATGTAAGCCGCCTTGGGTTCTTTGCAAGTGGAAAAAAGATGGGATATAAATGCAATAAATAAATAAACAAACAAACAAACAAACACATAGAGTGCATTACAGTAGCCTAGTCATGAGGTTACCAGTGCATGGATCACCATGTCTAGACTATCCTATCCAGGAACAGGTGTAGTTGTTGTACCAGTTACACCCATTGTAGTTGGTAATGGGTGCTCCAGACCACTGAGGTCACCTGGGCTTCCAATGACAAAGATGGATCCAAGAGCACCCCCAAACTATGGACCTGCTCCTTCAGAGGGAGTGCAATCTCATCCAGAACAGGCAAACACCCCAATTCCCAGACCTGAGAACTGCCAACCCATTGGGTCTCATCAGGATTCAGGTTCAGTTTATTAGCCCTCATCCAGGCTATAACCGTGTCCCAGCACCAGATCAGAACTTGAACGGCTTCTCCCAATTCAGATGTCATGGAGAAATAGAGCCAAGTGTCATCAGCATACTGGTGACACCTTGCCCCAAATCTCCTGATGATCACTCCCAATGGCTTCATATAGATATCAAATAACATGGGGGACAAGATGGTGCCCTGTGTCACCCCACAGTTCAGCTGCCATGGGGCTGAAGTGTAGTCACCCAATGCTATTCTCTGGAACTGACCCCTCAAGAATGAGTTGAACCACTGTAAAACAATGTCTCCAACTCCCAACTCACAGAGGCAGTCCAGAAGGATACCATGGTCAACAGTATCAAAAGTCACTGAGAGATCAAAAAGTAATAGGGTCGGACTTTCCCTGTCCCTCTCCCGAAGAAGGTCATCCATCAGGGTGACCAAGGTTGATTAGGTCCCCAAGCCAGGCCTGGATCCAGACTGGAATGGATCCAGATAATCAGTTTCATTCAAGATCACTTGACGATGAGTGATTTTTAGGGATGGATGGACCCACCTCCATCCGGTTTTGGTGGACCCCCGCTGAAGCTTTGCCCCCACTCGAGTTCCCCTGGACCTGCACTTGAGCCCCCTGCACTCACCCTGGATCCTGTCCACAAGCGCCCACCCTTTTCCCAAGCTTGTTTTTACAAGAAAAGGAGGTCTTTAAAAATGTGCATATTAAAATATGTGCAAATTAGGGCTGGGAAAAGTTGATCTATGCAATATTAGAGGCGTAAATGGGTCATTGAGCTCTACTCAAGAGGAAAGGGGCTCCTCATGAGCAGGGCTCTGACCAGAGAGTGCTAATGTGCTGCAGCTGAGCCCTGGGTGGGGCAGCAGGCCCTGCTGTTAAAAGCCTTCAGAACCGGCCGAGACAGTCTCGGAAACAATGCCGCTCCAGCTGCCCTAGTGCCATGTACTTTGCCCTGTGACTGATGCTCTGCGATCGTGACCCTTAAACTCCTTCTTGACTTTGCTTCTGGACTGAGTGATGTGCCTGACTGCGTTTGGCCCCTCCCGTTTTGCCTAACTCCATACTCTGGACTGACTGGCTGTGCTTTGACCCTGTGCCTGTTTAACTGACCACTCCCTTGTCTACATCCCTGCCTTGGCTAGCAAAGAGCCAGGACCCAGTTCCAAGCGGGACAACCATCTATAGCCCGGTCTTTCTCCTGCCCTGAATCCCGCTCATGGGGGGACCCCACACGCCACACCCAGGCTCTCACCCTAGGACAGGGTCACAGGCCTGTCTCTCACACAGGAGACTCCTAAGATCCTCTTCCCTGCCAGAGCTGGTCCTGTCACAGGTGAGGCTCTATCCCAATCTAGCCACAGCATGGACCTCAGCCGCAAGCGCTCGGCAGCAACGGTCAAACAATCAAGCAAAGCAAAGCTCCGGACAAAGACAGAACGAAAAGGCACTCCTGCTGGCAGGTTGTAGCGGATGAGGCAGAGGGCTCAGTCAGTCAGCCTCGCTCTGCTCAAGTATTGTACAGCTCCCAGTACTTGGCCAACTCCCTAGACAGCCACACTGCTTTTTTTAAAGTAACTGTGCTTTAGCAGGTTTGTGCAAATCTCCTCGAAGATTATAAATACATAAATACAGTTAAGTTTGTGCAAATCTCTGCAAAGGTAAAAAAACGTAAATATGCACAAATTTCCCTGAAGGTGAAAAAATAACACTAACTTTGTACAAATCTCTCCAAAGCTGAAAAAAACATCTAAAAAACAAACAAAAAAACTCTTATCCACTAATGAGGTTCATTAGAATGCAAGCAAAATCCCACATTGGATTCTCATCCATCCTTAATTTGAGTCCTGTGGCACCTTAAAGACTAATACCTTCCTTGTGATGGAAGCGTTTCATCGGCCAGTGCCCACGTTGTCATTTGCAGCATGAAAGCTGACTTTGCATTTGTTACTCTCGAAGGCTGCGTGGCACTGCGACATCTTCACTGCATGCTCCCTGATTGGCTGGGATCGTGCAATGGGTAAGAAAGGAGCTGAAACCAAAAAGAATAAAATTGCAGGCTGGATTGCAAACAGGAGCGAAAAGGATGAAAATATGGTTAGGGGACATTTGAGCCCCCACCCCACCCCCAGTGACACATTTTGAGGATTGTTTGGTGAACTGCCTTGAAAGCTGTGGCCATTAGGTGATATTGAAATTAAGACATAAATAAATATTAAATAAAATTGCTCACATCTGCCATGATTTGGACCACACAGTTATGGCAATATTACTGGTGGAAGTGTCGAGAGCAGGATCTATTGGGCGGTATAGAAACGAAATAAATAAATCTAGGTCAGTTCTGCGGGAGCGGGCCCTGCTTCTATGACAGAAGTGGTAATTTGACCACTCCTGAAAAAACTTAACCTGGACCTGAAAGATATCAACAATTATACATTGTTGGCTAACATCCCCTACTTGGGCTGCACTGGTTCCCAGCCCATTTCTGGGCCCAATTTGAAATGCGTCATGGCCTGGGACCAGGATACCTTCTGCCCCATATAGCTGCCTGTATAGTTGATCTTCTTCAAAGGGCCTGCTCTGGACGACCCTGCCAAGCTAAGAGAAGCAGGTGGCTAATAGAGAAAGGACTTTCTCGGTGGTGGCACAGACCCCAGCTGTGGAATGCCTTCCTGAGAAGCTCACCTGGCATCTTCTTTATAGTCGTCTCAGTGCCAGGTGAAGTCTTTTATGCTCCCTCCTAATAATCTATGATTTTGATGTTACTTGGACATTGTCAAAAGCCTTTTGGAAGTTCAAGTAGTCAAAAGTCCCTCGCCAAAGACTCCTGAGCAAACTTAGCAGCCATGGAATAAGAGGAGAGGTCCTTTTATAGACGGGTAACTGGTTAAAGAACGGAAAGCAGAGTAGGAATAAATGGTAAATTATCCCAATGGAGGGATGTAAATAGTAGGGTCCCACAGGGATGTGTATTGGGACCAATGCTTTTCAACCTGTTAGATGATCTGGAATTAGGAGTGAGCAGTGAGATGGCCATGTTTGCTGATGACACCAAATTATTTAGGGCGGTTAAAACAAAACAGGAGTGTGAGGAGCTCCAAAGGGATCTCTTCAAACTGGGAGAATGAGCATCAAAATGACAAATGTGGTTCAATGTACGCAAGTGTAAAGTGATGCACGTTGGGGCAAAAGATCCCAACTTCAAGTATAGCCTGATGGGATCTGAGCTAGCGATGACCAACCAAGAAAGAGATCTGGGGTTGTGCCAGACAGCTCAATTAAAATGTTGCCCCTGCTGTGAAGAAGTCAAATTCCATATTAGGCATAATTGAGAATAAAACTGCCAATATCAAATCTATGGTGCAACCACACTTGGAATACGGTGTACAGTTCTGGTCACTGCACCTAAGAAAAAGATATTAGAGCTGGAAAAGGTGCAGAAAAGGGCAACTAAAATGATCAAGGGGCTGGAGCATCTCCGCTATGAGAGAAGGTTACAACAGCTGGGATTGTTTCACTTGTAAGGGGAGACATGGAGAAAAGGTGAGTAAGGGGAGACATGATAAAGGTATACAGAATTATGCATGGTGTGGAGAAAGTGGACAGGGAAACATTTTTCTCCCTCATAATACTAGAACCCAAAGGGGTTGTCCTGTGAAGCTGATTGGTGGGAGACTCAGGACAGATAAAAGGAAGGACATCTTCACATTGTGCAGAGTGAAACTGTGGCATTTGCTACCACAAGATGTAGCGATGGCCACCAGTTTGGATGGCTTTAAAAGCGGGTTGGACAAATTCCTGGAGGAGAAGGCTATCGATGGCTGCTAGTCCTGATGGCCATATGCTACCCCCAGTATCAGAGGTGGCATACCTGTGTACACCAGTTGCTGGGGAACACGGGCAGGAGGGTGCTGTTGCACTCCTGTCCTGCTTGTGGGTTTCCCCTGGGCAGCTGTTTGGCTGCTGTGTGAACAGAATGCTGGACTAGATGGACCCTGGGTCTGACCCAGCAGGGCTCTTCTGACGTTGAACCACTGTTTATGTGTGCACAGTTTTAGTTGTTTATTCCTCCCCACCTCAACAGGGTTATGCTGCAAAGCTTTTTAATACAGTATTCAAGCCCTCCTTCCAGCTAGGGAAGGGGTGTTGTCAGCTGCATTCCCTGGCATAATCATTTGGGGGCCATTAGGGGCGGTGGGTGGGGCCAGAGCCAAAAGTGGGTGGGGCAACCCCTTATCTCTCTCGCTTTTCACTTCCCTTCTCTCTCCCCCACCCTACCTAGTGGGGAAGGGCCAGATCTCTCCAGCCAGAGGTCTGAACTGATCGCTTGCTTTCGAAATGAGCCCAAGGGACATGCGGTCCCAGACCCTCAGGTGGCCCATCCCTGACCTAGTGAACGCATCCTTGGGGGCCAGCTTTGCAGGGGGTGTGGAGCCAGGGATGCCCCCTCCCCCACAGCTCCCGAGTGCCCATCTGGGCTTGGGGAGTATGGGGGTGGGGCAGCTTATCCTCGGAATTCTGCAGCAAAGCTCTTGTTCATCAGCGAGGCTTGGCCACGCACCCCCCGTTGCGAGGGGGCAAAGGGAGCTGCCAGTGAGGTTGGTATTAGCAAAGCATGGAGAGACAGAAGTTCATCCCCCTCCCGGAAGAAACAGGCACTGTCCAGAACGCCCAGCACATGGGAGCACGGCTTGGAGGAGCAGGATGGCCTCGCTCAAGGGCCGGGGGAGCATCGCGCCCCTTTCTCCAGAGCATGTGGCAGGATGTTCAGGGAATGTGAGGCCCTGAAATGGGCTGCTTTGAGGGTGTGGTGTGACTCTCTCCTGACGCTTTCTTCCGGCCTCTTCTGGACCTTGCAGAATCCTCTGGAGGAGCAACGGCAGATACAGTCAAGGGAGTCCTGGGACGATCGGCAACATTCCAGCTGGAGACTGCAGACCAATTTATACTCATTACCTGGTCTAGAAAAAAAAGAGACGACGATTTTGAGAATGTTGCTTTGGTGACAACCGGAAAGACCTGCGAAATCCGGATCTTCCTCCCAGCATTGAATAGGCGGCTGAATGTCTCTGAGGATTGCAGGAGGCTACAAGTCAGCAATCTAGTTCAAGCTGACTCCGGCACATACAGAGCACAAATACATCTAAATCCAGACACAGAACCATTAAAGGAGACCTTTAGCCTGCAGGTGTATAGTAAGTCTTTCCCCCACTGCATTGCGTTGGGGGTCTCTCTTCGTCTTCCCCCACAGCACCATGGTCGGAGCAGGGTTTAAATGCCATGGCTATGCACCCCCCCCCTCCCGCTCCCCAGTTTCATCTTGGAAGACTCCTGCAGAGGAGAGCATTTCAAGAGACTCAGAATGGGCAAGGTAGAAGCATCACTGGCTGCAGTACTGTACGTTCGGGGAGGGGGGTGTCCCACAATTGTCTATTGTCAAAGAGGTTTAGTGGTACATTTTTAAAAGGGACATTATTTGATCAAGAACATCTTAAACCTGTTCTGATCAGGGCTGATCTGGCTTACAGTTACAGGAACAAATCATATCGTAGTTTTTCTTTCACTCTCTACCCCTCTAAACATGTTTCTGTGGTTGCTTCCACCCCAGGACTGGATCTACATGGCAACGGAATGCGAAGTGCTTTCATGTTTAATGGGATTTTCCTGAAATCAGCTTTGGTCCATCAGGGCCCTTTTGCGCTGCTGGGGCATTGCGCTTGTAAAATCAGCTGGAGGCAGAATTAAAATGCTGTTCCACACAGCACAAATTAGAGCTCTGTCCTCACCCCAGTCCAACAGCGCTCATCTCCATGGAATGGCCATTAAAATATAAATCAAAGAAACAATCAATCCATATAAAATTCCAAGACTAGAAGTCAACAAAAGACACTATTCATTCAAGTAAAAAAAAAATAAAAAAAATCTCCCTGGCAGTCAGCACTATCAGAAAAATGCTCTTAACTTGGGGCTAATCCATACAAAGCTAACCTATAGCTGACAAACGTATCTGTATCACCCAGCAACCATCTAGTTTTGAAGGCATTTGGCTCAGTTTCTAAAAAGTCTGGAAAGAGAAAAGAAACCGAACCCCGGGTGAATTGTATTGGGAGTCTAGTAAAATGGCCTTTACTATAACCCTGACCCATGCATATCTGAACCCTTTGGGGGCACCCTAAGTCATCTATGATTTTGCTACTTCTTTGTGCTTTGAATCTGCAGAGCAGCAGAACTGATCTTAAGGAGAGTGAAAATGTCTCTTGGGATGCACCTGTGAGCAAGGTCATCCCAAGAAGGTTACTGGCAGCAAAATCCAGGCTTGCCTCATAGGGATGAACATCCTCATAGGGATGTTCAGATACAAGGGTCTTTAGAGACATCACTGTGAGAGCCTCAGGGAGCAATCCTATACCGCCATCCAATGCAGCGTGGGAGGAGTGGCAGAGGTGATCTTTGCCTCTGCACTCCCCGTTTTGCATTTCAGCTAGACAGGTGTTTTCGCCCATCTAGCTGAGGTGCTGGGGAGCGGAAGGAAAGGAGGCCGGGGAGGCCAGAGGAATCCTTGTATGACGGCCTCCCCAGTCCCCTCCCCTCCCCCAGGAACACCCCCTTTACCTTCCCTCCGAGGTTGCCTTTGCGACCTCTGAGAGGTAGCCGGAGTGGTTCTCTCCATGCTGTCTGCGAGGGGGAGGGGACGGGGACCTCAGTTGCTGTCTAGGGGACATAGGATTGCACTGCCCCTTAATAAAAGAAACTTGCAAGAAAGAGCCAGATTGGACTCACAGGATATTCCAGGTAATTCAAAGTCTGACCCAGGCTCCAATTTTATAGACTGGGTTGATCGCAATCCAGTTGTCAGTAAATTGCCCCTTCTTCCAAATGCTGGTTCTGCAGATTCTGTGCCCCCTCCTCGATCTCTGATGATCATTTAGAACCAGTGGAGGACAAACTGTGGGTCTCGTTTTCATTCTTACCTTGCAAGGATAATATTGTGGAGAGGCTGTCCATCTTGGGGAATCAACTTCCGGCGTTGAGGAAACGTCTGCCCTGTTGCGGCCTGCGTTACGCCCCGAGGTTGCGGCGACACAGCCAGCTAAAGTCTCCCAAGTTACTGATCCCACAAATTTCGAAGAGGCAGGGATGACTTTGGCACTGGCTGGTTTCATTGGATGTGGGTTGGTCCCTAAGAAAATTACCCCGTAGATGTGAAAACTCAGGCCCTAAACATGGAGACTGGCTAGTTTTCTCATACTTGGAACCATGTGAGTTTGGTTCTCAATTCCCGCTCCAGGAGCACAGGTCTGTCCCTGGACCATCCAGCTCATTGGCACCACTGCCTAATGGCAGTGTTCTTGCGAACCCTGGAGGTGATCTGGACAGGATCATAGAGTTAGATTGACAGAGGCAGTGGAGAGGCAGAACACATTTAAGATTTGTATCCTGGAATATTGCCGGGTGGTAAAGCAAATGTAGGAACAATTTTTTTCTGGACTTGCATGGGTTTGATGTAAGCCTACTCCAAGAGACATGGTACTGGGACAGCATATATTGAATGGTTTCGTAACTTCTTGCCTTCCTTCACTTCCTCCTAGGGGAAAGAGTAGGGCCAGTCAAGGGGCATCTCTACGCCAGCCTAAAATCCTGCATTTAAAAGGGGGCTTTCTGCTTCCATTTTACATGCGGGATCACAACGACTCCCGCTTTCATGTGCTTCCTTTCCCCACACCCCCTTCCCCCTCCGTCTCCCCGTACTGAGTCTTCCAGTCTCTTTCACTGATCTCACTCCTCTTCTTGCCGCTTTTACTCTTTTCACAGAGGGAACTGAAGTGGAACACAACAGGGTAATTTGACAGCTCATTATCTGGGATCTATTTAAAAATGGAACAGAGGGCATTTAGTGCAGGAGACGCCTTCAAGGATCACGGCGTCATGTCAAGAGCCCACAAACTTCTGTGAAGGAGCAATCTCAATCACAGGATAAAAGCCCGGTGTGAAGGAGCCCTTAGAGTCTTTGCTGATTATTTTATTTGAGGGTCAATTACATTTCAATTACAGAGCAAGGTGCTAATTTTTTAAATGTAGCTGTCTGGGTTAGAACCTATGATTGTTTCATGATTCTGCTTTTAAAGTTTTATGTTCCATATTTATCAAAATGTATTTTATATTTGTATATTTTTATTCTGTATGCCTGTGACTGGGAGACCATAAATAATAAACTTCTACACTGCTGTGGAGAGGCCCCACTCCCCATCCTGATACTGGCTGGTCCAGTTTTCCTTGAGAGGGATCTCACAGCATGAGGCATTGTGTCTCTGTGCACAGAGGACCACATGAAGGTCTTGCATTGTACAACCCTTCACATATACCCTAACCTGTCATAGCAATGCCAGTTTTCCTAGACTTTTCTATAAGAGGGTTACTGAAGTTATCAGGTGACTGAAGTTATCACAACAGACATTTTGCAATGTGGACCACTTGGGTCGCTTCCCACCTCCTCATTATGTGGGGGTCCCTCCTTCTCCTGGGGCATCTCTGAGCGCCATGCAACTGTAAAGAGTATCAATATGCAAACAGTTTCCCCTAAATTTTCTCCAGTTTAGCCTGCTTTTTTGTTCTGACTGATTGCCATCTTTGGGGTCTGTAAGGAATTCTACTCTAGTGAAAATGGCTAGACATTTTTTTCTGTTTTGGTTTTCCCGTGCGGCATGTAACTATTATGCTAAAGCGAGTTAGGGTGCAATCCTATGCACGTTTAGACAGAAAAAAGTCCTACCACTCCCAGCATAGGATTGCACCCTTAGTTTGTGTACTAGAACCTATAGACTGAGTAGGGGGTGGGGAGAGAAGAGGCAGAGCAAAAGCTTTTCTTAAGGCCCTGCTTCTTCTTTTCCTCCACTTTTCCTTTCTTTGAAATCTCCCGTATCCTTTTCCTGCTAATTACTGGTCTTTTGTGTATTGTGTATTCCCTCCCTTGTGTTCAGAGCGTTTGTCCAAGGCTGACCTGTCCCTCCACTGTGACAGAGATGAGAATAGGACTTTGCTGCTGAACTGCTCTGCAGGGCCATGGGAAGACGGCGTGAAATTCAGCTGGGCCCCAGCCAGCACGGACAACATTCTCTCCCCCGGGAGATCCCTTCTCATCATGCACAACTTACAGGACCACGATCAGAACGTCACCTGCACAGCGGAGAACCCCCTTGGCAGCGCCTCCAGGACAGAGTCCTTAAAGCATCTTTGTGATCGTGGTAAGCCTTTTCTCCCCTTCAAAGAGACCTAGGAAGGCGGCTCTCCATTCTTTCTAGGAAGAGTCAGCACTGCCCCATGGCTGCTTTTAAGCTAGTCCCACAATGCCTGTTTGTGGATGAAGTTCAAAGGGGGCAAAGCTGGCAAAATGGAGGACCCGGAGAACGTAGAAACATCCATGGGGGCTTATGGAATAGAAATGTTGCAGCTGTGAAGGAGTTCAGCTGCTATAACTTCTAAGCAGCTCCAAGGTAAAAGAGATGGCACAGTAAAGATTGGGCAACCAGTATGACGTGTGGAAATTAAGTACAACTATTTATCATTGCTGGTCATATTTGCACTGAACTTTTTCCAGTGGTGCAACTTTGCCTGATCTCTGTATCTTTCTGATCTGCTCACTTGCTCTCTGCCCCATCAGCTCAAGCTGAGCACCCAGTGACAAGACCTGTGACGCAGTCCACCCTGGAGAATGGTGAGCCCCTCCCCCATCCTTTACCATTTGCACCCCTCGATTTAAACATTTGGAGATTTACAGGCCTTCTGCCATGGAGGAGACATTTGCAGAACAGGGAACAGGTCACACAACAGAGAGCAAATAATTTTGACTCAAGTGGGTCAATCCAGCCACATGCTGGAGGGCAAGGAAGGAACCGGGGGGAGAGCGAGCAAGCGAGCGCAAGCTCTCTGGCCAATGGGACTGGCAGGAGCTGTCTTCCAGCTGTGGGAAGGAGCTGGAAGACAGGAGCTTTCAGTAGCTGTCTGCCAGCTGTGACTGGCAGTGAGCTGTTGCAAAAAACCCCATCAAGTCATATCTCAAAGAAAATTTTATTGGCCACAATGTCACATCAGCGTTACCCTCAGGAAGGAAGGAAAAGCAGAATCATATGTGGCAAGTGGGTGGGGGTGGATCAGTCACATGAAACGCGGCCTTCACAACAGGCCCAGCCAACTTGGCCAGCAAGCTTAAGAACGTCAGAAGAGCCCTGGGGCTGGGTCAGACCCATCTGGCCCAGCGTTCTGTTCACACAGCGGCCAACCAGCTTCCTTGCTCCACCAGGCTGCGCCCCCCCACAGCCTCCCGCAAGTTAAGGTGGCAACAAGCTTGTCGAAGCCCCACCGTCTTTCCAAGGATCGCCGCCTGCAGCCTCTCTCCCACTCTTACACCCTGCTGAAAGCTCTTGTTCTGCTGCTTGTATGCGGAACTTCACCCATTCACTCATTTCACAGATCCCCTAATTTGACTCTTAGACAGATTTATATTATAACAAATTATATTAGGTTTTATAAGCTAGCTGGAGTAATTGACAATATATGGACTTATGTTTTTGTTTCATGTCTTTATGTATCCTTGTTGTGTTTTTTGTATATATGTCTGTTTGTTGGAATAATTATTTTGTAAAATAAAACCATGCAGCAGAGCAATGGATGGTGCACCACAATTTGGTATTATATTTGATGACATAAGCTATCTGGAGTAATGAATAGTGTATTTGGCTTATGTTTGTTTTCTGTGTCTTTATCTATACCTGTTGTGTTTTTTTGTACATATATCCGTTTGCTGTTGTAAAATCTGTTGTTTTTTAAATCAGTAGAATGCTTGTGAAACAAACAAAAGACAGTGCAGCAAGATTATTCCTCAGACTGGTTCATTTACCCAGGAAAGAGAGAAAGTGGAGGAGCAAAGTGAACATTTTAGGAGGGAGATCCAGAGTTCCGGGGTAGTCACAGAAGAGGCCCTGCTACACCTGGAAGCCAAGTCTGGTTCCCATACAAGTTGGTACCTACAATGGGGCCTCATGAGAAGGTCTTAAATCTCAGTGTGCGTGTGATTCATACAGAAAAACACAAAGATAAGCTGGAAAACACCATTGCCCTATACTAGAGTGTCAACACTCCAAAATATACCAGGGCAGCTGCGCTGTGGGAAGTGGCAGGCTGTGCCCGGCACGATGCTCGTGTGCCTGTGGGTACAAGTGCGCCAGTGACAAGATGCCTCCCCCATGCAATGATTTAACTGCTAGGGGCTGGACCCCGTAGAATGACAATGCAAGCAGCAATGCACACTTGTTGTTGTTCAGTCGTTCAGTCGTGTCCGACTCTTTGTGACCCCATGGCCCATAGCACACCAGGCCTTCCTGTCCTGCGCTCTCTCCCGGAGCGTGCTCAAGGTCATGTTCATTGCATCGGTGATGCTATCTAGCCATCTCATCCTCTGCCGTCCCCTTCTCCTTTTGCCTTCAGTCTTTCCCAGCATCAGGGACTTTTCCAGGGAGTTTTCTCTTCGCATTAGGTGGCCAAAATATTGGAGCTTCAGCTTCAGTATCTGTCCTTCCAATGAGCACTCAGGGTTGATTTCCTGTAGGATTGACTGATTTGACCTCCTTGCAGTCCAGGGGACTCGTCAGAGTCTTCTCCAGCACCACAGTTTGAACGCATCGATTCTTCGGCGCTCAGCCTTCCTTATAGTCCAGCTCTCACAGCCATACATTGCTACTGGGAAAACCATAGCTTTGATTATTTGAACCTCTGTCAGCAAGGTGATGTCTCTGCTTCTTACTACACTGTCTAGGTTTGCCATAGCTTTCCTCCCAAGGAGCCAGCATCTTTTAATTTCATGGCTACAGTCACCGTCTGCGGTAATGTTGGAGCCCAAGAAAGTAAAATCTGTCACTGCTTCCATTTCTTCCCCTTCTATATGCCAGGAAGTGATGGGGCCAGATGCTATGGTCTTAGTTTTTTTAATGTTGAATTTCAAACCAGCTTTTGTACTCTCCTCTTTCACCCTCAACAAGAGGCTCTTTAGATCCTCTTCGCTTTCTGCCATTAGGGTGGTATCGTCTGCGTATCTGAGGTTGTTGATAATTCTCCCGGCAATCTTAATTCTGACCTGTGATTCATCCAACCCGGCGTTTCTCATGATGTACTCTGCATATTAATTAAATAAGCAGGGCGACAATATGCAGCCTTGTCGTACTCCTTTCCCAATTTTGAACCACTCAGTTGTTCCATGTCTGGTTCTTACTGTTGCTTCTTGACCCTCGTACAGGTTTCTCAGGAGACAGGTAAGGTGGTCTGGTACTCCCATCACTTTAAGAATTTGCCACAGTTTGTTGTGATCCACACAATCAAAGGCTTGAGCGTAGTCAATGAAGCAGAAATAGACGTTTTTCTGGAATTCTCTTGCTTTCTCCATGATGCAGCGAATGTGGGCGATTTGATCTCTAGTTCCTCTGCCTCTTCTAAACCCAGCTTGTACTTCCGGTAGTTCTCGGTTCGCATACTGCTGAAGCCTAGCTTGTAGGATTTTGAGCATCACCTTGCTGGCATGTGAAATGAGCGCAATTGTGCGGTAGTTTGAACACTCTTTGGCATTGCCCTTCTTTGGAATTGGAATGTAAACTGACCTTTTCCAGTCTTGTGGCCACTGTTGAGTGTTCCAAATTTGTTGGCATATTGAGTGCAGCACTTTAACAGCACACTAGCAACCTTTTAACAAGGCATCCCCCCAAAGCAAAAACAGGGACAGTGATTTTCCAGGATGGAGTCCAAAAAGTAGCGACTGCCCCTGATACAGTATAGCAGCATCTCCTCCCTCTGACAAGGAGCACTTCTGCTTGGCTTCTAGCCAACCAGGGTCAGCCCCACCCGCGTGCAACTTTTACTTTCTGTGGCTACAAGCAAGCTCAGTCCTCAGTAGGTTGTTTGGCGGGGGGGGGGGGCAGTGGTAGGGCCCCCTTTGGCTTTAAAAACCAAACAAAGATGTACCTCTGCACACCTCGGTTTCCCCAAGAATGCTGAAACCTTCCATTTGCTTCTCAATGGCCCCATTTTGGCCACAATCCCATCCGCACTCACCATCTGAGTTCACTATTAGAAGGAGTAAGGGCAGTGGAAGCTATATAGTTGGAAATGGCTCCGGTGGGCTGGACTCTGTTTCCCGTGCTGCTGCTTGTCTTCCTGGCTTGTCCTCCCATTCTCACTCTCTGGCCCATCACTCCAAGTTGTGCACCCAACAAGACAGAGGTCTCCATGGGCACTGGTGAGTTCTGCCCCTTCCCCCATTCTTTATTGCAGCTCCCCTCAAATAGGAATGCTTTTCCTTCTTCATACCTCCTGTCACAAAATAGTACCACCACCACCAAAAGAAAGGATATTCTTTAGCCACGTAATGAGTAAAGCCAAGATCGGGGGTTGGACACAATGGTCTTATAGGCCCCTTCCAACCCTACTATTCTATGATTCTAGCCTGGAGACAAAAATAGTTTCTTCTGATAGTTGAAGTTGGTTGATGCAATCATTGTTCACAGGCAACGTTTTTGAGAGTCTTTGTTGTTAAAAGCACAGGAGCCTTACAAGAAAAACAGCTGGTGTGCTTGAGAAAAGACTGTCCCTCCTACTCAAGGGTGCTGGTGGCCTTTGGGGACTGGGGATGCTGGCTACAATCCAAAGAGATATTTTAGGCATAAAGAAGGCGTGATGCGGTAGCAGAACTAAAAAAAAAAAAAATCTCCTTTGAATGGCACCCCTCCCCCTCATGTCACCAGCTGATTTTGGGAAAACAAGCAAGCAAACAGTCTTGATTGGAAAAGGAGGTTACCATGTGGAGCCATTATTCTTCGATGAACACAAGTCCTAAACTCCTTTGGACTCTTGCAGCGAACCGTGGGGTTCTTTGGTCCAAAGCTGTCACCCCCAAAACCACTATATGAGCCAACTTTTGAAAATTTACACTTTACTTTTCTGACAGCTTCCGCTTCCTATCTTTTGAGGAAGTCAAAACCAAAAACCAAAAACTAAAAATAAAAAATGAGGGCTGTTACTTTAATACTTGCCCTTTCATGGAGAGGGTGCGAAAGTTTCCAATTCATAAGAAAGGAGATAAATCTAAACCCCAGAACTATCTGACAATCAGTTTACTGGATGTCAGCTGAAGATCTATGGCCGCTTCCTCCTCCAGAAGTTGTCAGACTGGGAAGATGGAAATAATATTTTATATCAGGAAAAAGCTGGGTTTAGGAAAGGCCATAGCACTGTGGACCCGATCTTTGTTTTGCACCATTTAATTTATAAATATATGATTGGTCCTTCCAAAAGGCTCTTTGCTGTTTTCATTGACTTCTCAGCCTTTGAGTCAATCAACAAGAGTCAACTGTGGGATAAGCTTGCAGAGACCAATACTCATAAGAGGCTGCTATTCCTAACTTGGGAATTTTATACAAACACAACTATGAGGTTAGCACAGATGGGAGATTGTCAGAAGAAATCTGTACAACTAAAGGAGTAAAACAAGGTTGCTTGTTGGCACCACATTTATTCAATCTTTATATTAATAACATTGAAATAATGTGTTAAACTGCCCAGAGCGCTTCCTTCCCACAACAGGCAACTGTAAAGATGCGATATTAATCTACGCAGATGACTTGGTACTGCTCTCCATGAACAAAATTGGGCTGAAAAGACTGAACAAACTTTAGGATTTCTGCCTAATGGAACAGCTCACGATTAACTATGCTAAATCCAAGGTGCTGGTCTTTGGTAAACGTCCCCCCAGGTACAACTGGAGGCTAGACGGAAATAAGATAGAGTGGGCTTCCTCCTTCAAATACCTGGGTGTATATTTTGATGAAACAAGTTCTTGGAAGATTCAGCTCCAGAACATTAAAATAACAGCACAGAAGACAACTCGAGCCATCTTGAAATTTTTCTACTCCAGGGGAGGCAGGTTGGTGGTGCCAGCACTGAAAGTGTTTCTCCGAAAAGCTGTTGCTCAAAACCAGTATGGGATCGAGATTGGGGGGGTCAGGCCTAACCATTTGAAGGAGTTGGAGGCTTGTCAGAACAGATTTCTGAGATCCTTCCTGGCAGTACCCGCAGGGACCCCAGCCCCCTTCCTCAGGGCAGAGACAGGCGTGGTATCAGTAGGAGCTGGGGCTCAGAAGGCAGCCCTTCTGTATTGTAAGAGGGTCCTGGACATGCCAGAAGATTGCCTCCCCAAGCTTTGCTTAAGAGAACAAATGAAGACGGATGGCTGGGCCAAGTCATGCCAAGAGTTGCTAACCTCCAAAACCTTCTACCAGATATTTTTACTATACTGGGAGCCAAAAACAAATCGAGGGACTGGATTTATGGAATAGATAACAGGCAGGACCCAGATCTAATTCAATGTTCAACCTTTTCTCAGGGGTATTATCTGTTTAAAACGGATCATGAAAGAGCTCAGTACCTGCAAACTCTCACTTTTGCTTCTTTGAGAACCTCATTTAAAGAACTATGCTTCCAAACCATGCCCAGAGCATTCTTGGATGGAAGATATAGGCATGTTCCAAGAAACCTACGGTTCTGTACCTGTGGCATGGGAGAGGTAGAGGATACCTCACATTATTTATTGTACTGTCATTTATATCAAAATCCCAGGGAGAGATTCCTGGGACAGATTTTGGCATCCTTACGGGGAAAAAGTGTCTTTGTGACGATTTGCTGGTTACTGTCAGACTGCGACCCTTACGTTACACGCAAAACAGCTGTTTGCTAAGGCCGCAAAACACATTTATGCCATTGCTCTGAGAGCTATTGCAGTGGACTGTGCAGGAGATTAGTTAACCTGATTTCTGTTTACGTTCTGTTGTTACATGATGTCTTAAGTTATGTTGCTTGTAATGGCTATTAGTCAGATACAACAGCATGTTCGGACTCAGACATGCTCCCAGCAATGGAGGAAGGCGGGGAGGGGGGAGGAAACAGGAAACCACTGTAGGCTACAGAGTTCAAACAGCCAGCTATGCCCATGCATTAACTAGCTAACTCCCAGACTGCCCCTTCCTGTAACTTGCAGACGAGGTTGTGATATTCCCAACATGTCATTGGGTTGTGAACAGCGGATTGTTCGTGGTTAACAAACCACAGTTTGTTGGCGTGGCTGGGTTCACACAACACAATAACCCATGGTTCAACAACCCACTCTCAACCCATATTCAGCCTTGAGTGTGGGTTGTCATGTCATCTGAACCCAGTCAATATCTGCTTCATAACTATTCCTAACCTCTTGCTGTCTATCATTGCAGCCCCTCTCTGTTTGTGTTTCAGGTGAAATGATCAGCTGTACAGATGACCTGTAGACAGAGATAAGCTCCCTCCACCCCATGAGCACACAAGAGGCCAGGGTGGGTGGGGATCCCATATACCCAGACGTAGGGATGGACGGACTCACCCGAGTCTGCGCTTGGCAGGCACTTGCCAAGCCACCATTGCCACTTGCCCGCGTGAGCCCCTGCAGGCCTTGGCGAGTGGCCCAGGGGCACCACGCAGCCATCCGCTGCTCCATGCGAACCACCATTTTTATGGAAGATGGGGGCTCTAGATTTTCGTATATCTAATGCTGCGCACAACGGTGGCTGTAAAGGGCCATATCCGCAACATTATGTATACAAAAGGCTGGAAATGGCCCTTTATGGCCGCCATTGTGTGCAGCATTAGATATATGAAAATCTCCAGCCCCCCCCCCTTCCATAAAAATGGCAGCTTGCATGGAGGATGGGTGGCTGCTGCTTGCGTGGCTTGGTGAGCAGGGGGGCAGGGGCGGAGTCCGATGGACTCCTGAATCCAGTCAGGCACCCGCAACATCTCTACCCAGAAGACCCTTTCACCCCCTTGGCTCTGGTCCCATGAGAACATCAGAAGAGCCCTGCTGGATCAGACCAAGGGTCCATCTAGTCCAGCATCCTGTTCACAGTGGCCAACCAGCTGTCGACCAGGAACTCAGAAGCAGGGCATGAGCGCAACAGCACCCTCCCGCCCATGTTCCCCAGCAACTGGTGTACACAGGCTCACTGCCTCTGGTACTGGAGGTAGCCCAGAGCCATCAGGACATTCCCAAGGATAGCTGTGGCTGGGCTGAGGAGTGCATGTGTTGGGTTCACCCCAGAAGGGTGTGGGAGTCAGAAGATCAGACTGGCCATGGGACCCAAACTCCTCTGCGAGACTGACCATTGGGGCACCTCAGAGCTGGCAGTTTTGGGGGTGGCCTTTCAGATCTGCCAGCTGCTTAAAACTTGGGCATGGGGAAAATGCTTCTCAGCACAAGGCTCTATCCTTCTGTGCACACTTCCTGTCACAGGATAGACGGTGCGAGGAGATCTGCAAGAGCCAAACTGAAAGTAAAAGGCTGCAGGTATTCTGCCCTACAAGGAGCCACAAGTTAGTGGACCACAGACTTCCACCAAGAAAGATTTGGGAGGACTGCTGGGTCAAGAGGAAGAGTGGCCACCTTTTTTTCTGGCAGGGCACCTCTAACTTTTAAGAGTCACATGAGGCAGGTTTTTCCAGGGATGGAGGTAAAGAAAGAAGGGGAAGGGTTCACCTGCCGATCTTTGGTGCACCGTTTAGTAGTTAGAGTGCAGAAGCCTTGCAAGAAAAAAGAGTAGTGCCCTCGTGAAAGGGCTGCCCTGGCTCCGCACGGGCCCAGGGGGCCTTTGGGGACTCAGTGTGTTGGCCATGGTCCAAACAGTTATCTTAGGCACAAAAAGGGTGTATGATGTGCCAGCAGATTTTTTTTACGCCTTTCCCGTTTGCATAGCATGCCTCCCACCCCACTCCTCTGGCATATCACTGGCCAGTTTTGGAAAACCAATGAACACCTTCAGCTGGAAAAGAAGTTTCCCACCTGAACCACTTGTTTGAGGAACCCATATCCCAAGCTCCTTTGGACTCTTGCAACAAGTCATGGGCTTCTTTGGACTCAGGCTGTTATCTCCTGAAGTCCTTATATGAGCCAACTTTTGAAGAGTTTGCTTCCCTGAAAGCTTCCAAATTAGAGCTGTTACTTTAGAATTTCATTTGTTTTCAATTATATGCTAAAATTCAATACTATAGTAAGTGCCATGGCCCTTGTGGAGGAGGAAGAGTAGATTTAAGTCTTTGTTACTCGTGTGCTTTGTGTGTATTCTAACTAGGCATGCAAAGTCTTCTTGCAAGACCTTACCTGCCTGCTAACAGCTCAGGTCTAAACAGAGTTTCATAGAATTGTAGAATTGGTTGTAGGAGCTGTGGACGTGCAAGAGAACAAGTTTATTCGTGAAAAGTCATGCAATACGGGTTCAGCGAGCACACTGCCCCGTGACCAGCTCCAGCAATATTTTTTCGCAACTCCACCATTACTGCTGCAATGACTAACTCACACTGTTGCTCTTTTTCAGGAACGATTCCTGAGAATTCTGCTCTGCTGAGTTCATCAGTAGTGATTGGCATTACTATAGTGCTTATTATTGTAGTTGCTGCTGCCTGCATAGGCATCTTTCTGTGGAGGAAGAAAAAAGGAGGTACAAAAGGAGGTTTTCATTCATCTACATGTGCCATTTACAAAATGCCCATGGAAACTACAGCAAGCTAAGCCAAGAAAGTACTCTCTCCTTTCTTACCCACTCCATCAAAAAAAAAAGAAGAGAGATTAGCCAGAACAGCAGAGAGATAGTTGCTTCCTTATTAAAGACAGATTATAGCAATAATAATACATATTCACACTTGATGTCAGAGGAATCTGTTTGAGGGGTAGAGCTTGGCAAGTTTTTGCCAGCTTGGCCTCCCAGACTCTGTTTTGCTCATCCGCATGCTGGCCCGACTTGTCAGGCCAGCTCAAGGTTTTTCATGTTTTTAATTTGCGCAAATTACAGCTGTAAATATATACAGAAATTGCAATTTGTGCAAAATTGGAGCCATAAATAGAGCAATTTGTGCAAAATTGTAGGCGTAAATGGTCTTAGACCATTTATGCCTGCAATTTTACGCAAATTGTGCTATTTATGGTCATGATTTTGTGCAAATTGTGATTTTCGTATATATTTACAGCCGCAATTTTGCGCAAATCACAACTTTTAAAAAAAATGGCAAAGTTCCTGAGTTTTGGGAACCAACTTGCTGCTTGGCTCGCAAATGCAAGCCAAGTTGGGGGTGCTGTGGGGACAATGGACACATTGTCCCCACAGACAATTTGGTTCCCGGAAAACCGACTGTCCCCCTTGTCCGCACCGCCTCAGAGCTAGCACGGAGGAACCCCATCCTCCGTGCTCCGAAGAGGAGTGTGGAGTGACTGAAAAAGGGCGGGGCTGGGGGCATTCCAGGGCAGGGAGAGGGAGCCGCGTGTATGACATATCCATTGTGTCATACAGCAGCTTCCTCTCCCGGTCACCCCCCCCCCCCGCCACTAGACAGCCAAAAACAGCTATCTAGTGAACAAGAGCAAGGCAGGGAGAGGCAGGGAGGGAATGATCCCCCCGTGCATCTCCTGCCTTGCTTTGGATAGGTGGTTGCCTCCGAGGTCAGAGGCAGCCGCCTATCTAGTCAGGATTGCGCCCTTAGTGTGCTACATAAATCATCGACACTACAATAATTCCAACAGCAAGTTTTATAAAGCCTTACAATTATAAAGTATTAACCCTGGATATAGAAAAAGTATACTAAGCTCAAATGGAAGTTTATTTGGGGTGTCAAACATAAGCCAGACATAGTAAACGTCTGGCACCACCCAAACTTAGCTGCCCTCCCTCTTGCACAAGAGCTGCTCAGCAGTCTGGGCCTGAGGAGAGGACTGGGGCGGGGGGATAGCTCAGGGGTAGGGCCCCTGCTTTGCATGCAGAAGGTTTCACGTTCAATCCCTGACAGCATATCCTGTTAGGGCTGGGAAAATGCCTGCCTGAAACCCTGGACAGCCACTGCCAGCCAGTGACCTGGTTCGCACAGGATGGCAGCATTCAGCAGCAAATCTGTTCTTCGGTTAACTTGGGGTCGTTTAACCCACGAATAACCCAAAGTGTCCAGGTTCAGACAGCACACTAACAACCCACAAAGGTCCATAGGCGGTTTCTGCAGACTGGAAGTGGCAAAAACCATGATTTGCCAATGAATGCCACCACGATGTGCAAACAGCCCCAGTGCTGACAGTACTGGGCTAGATGAATCACTCCATATAAGGCAGCTTCCTGTGTTCCTGTTGATGGGAATTATTTGATATTGCTGCCTCCTGTTAAAAAGGGATTTAGCAGAGATAAACAAAAGGCAGAAGAGAATGAGTGTTTACTAGTCCCACATACACACCAGGCTAAAAAAGGAGACCATTCCCTTCTTTAGTGAAGAAAAGGTAAAATGGTTTACTCACAATTTCTTGCATAAAAATGCAGGCACAGCATATAGTTTCAGACAGAGTTTGTTGAGTCCATTTCTTTGTGTTCTATAACACTGTCAGGAGGGAGAGAGCAAACGCAACTGCTCCCAGCAATGGAGGAAGTCAGAGAGGAGGTAGGGAAAAATGGGAGGAGCAGGAAATCACACTGTAGGCTATAGAGATCCTAAGGCTAGCTATGCCCCAAATTCCATGCAAAACTGAGCAACTGCAACACTGCCCCCTTCCCGTAACTTACACCACTCCCAACACCAATGGCTGCTTCCTTCGCTGCCCCACCGAGTGCTTACTTAGGGTTAATCCAGCTATCTCCTCTTTACTTATAGGACCAAGAGCCAATCAGATTACATGAGTCTCTGCCCATCCTAGATCAGAATGAAGCCGCCACGCCTTCCTCCTTTGGCATACGCCGCTTGGGGGAACAGGCGCAGGCGCCTGTTGACTTGTGCTGGAAAGTTTTGCTGACCCCAGGGTCCTTCTGATGGGGCTTTTGTCCTTCAGGCACCCCGCCTCATTCACGGAATTTTATGGGGGGTGGGGGACCACTGCATGCTTTCCCTCTGCTTCTTCCATCCTCCCACCCCCGAAAAAGACTTGTCACGGAGGAAAAGATGGAATAGCTGCACGAGGCCTTTGGATTGGTTAGGGTTAGGGTTAGGGTTAGGGTCTCTCGTTCCATTAACTGTTCTACGAGTCTGGAAAATCAGCAGATGAAACTTTTCCAGGCATGGGGTTGCAGGGCTGGGAGGTCATCCCTTTTACCTGCTGATTTTCTGATGTCCTGCAACCGGGTAAGAAATATTTCTTCCCACAATGCACTTTGGCACCGGCCGCCAGTGGTTTAGCTGGGATTAGATGGGATGAGACAAATGACAGGAAGAGGAGGGACCGATCCATCCTTCTTAGTCCCATCATAGCTATATGGAACCTCCTAAGTCTTGGTTACTGGGAGTAAAGCGTTCAGCTAAAATATGCTGGTATTGGGAGATTTTTGGCTCTGGCCCTGCCCTCAAACGTTTCTCAGAAATGGAATTTGGCCCATGGGCTGAAGGAGTTTCTGCCCCCCTGAAATATATGGTGTTTTGGGAGTAATGGGAGCAAAACTGGAGAAGCCCCGGTCTCCAAGGAACTTGCCATCTCAGTTAAGTCACTGGATGGGAGAGTAAGACAACAGCGGACGGGTGGAAGGGGGGAAGGGATCACTGCAAAGAAAAAAGCCCACTTCATTTCCACTGGGGACGAGGACTCCACAAAACAGCGCCAAGACCTCATGGAAGAGGTGCATTTCGAGGAAGGATTTGAAGGAAATGAGAGAGGCGTCATTATATAGGCATTTGGGGATGCTATTCGAGGCATAAGGGACAGCAAGAGAGAAAGGGCGGAGTCCAGTGCAATGTGCTGGATCTGACCTGTCCTGCCAGACATCCATGGGATTATCCCCCATCCTTATGCTGACCCCCTGAGCCAAACATCTCACTGGGGGAATCCGTGGGCGGCATGGTCAGCATCTGGGTTTCTGGGTGGTATAGCCACTGTGAGGCCAGGAAGATCTTCCTCTCCCTACCTGCCAAAGTGTGACAATACAGCCCCAGCTTGGGTTGCCAACTTTTGGAACAGCCCCTGCTCCTGTGCCTTTAGCAGCCTATGTTCTACTGATATTAGCAAGTGATGCCTGCTGTGAAAAGCTTCTTGATTTGTGCAGAGCAAACCGCTGCTTAAAGGCATAAGAGCAAGCTGGCCAGGTTTTGTTCCTGGTTAGTTGGCAACCCTACTAGGAATTGTTGTACAAACCCAGTACAGTTTTGTATCCATCATTTTTCTAGGCATTGCATTTTTGTGTTCCCTGGGCGCTAATCTTTTTAATTCACGCAAATACGGGAACAGGAAGATAAGCTATTTGAAAACCAAAAACCAGAGGAAATGAGAGTTACACATCCTTGCCTATCTTTGCTCTGCTCGTTTCCTGTGTTTCAGTTTGTTTCTTCTTTCTACAGGGGCCCATGGGAGCTTTCAAGGTTCTGCAAGCGGCTCAGGTAAACACCCCCGCCCCGCGTTTACTGTTCCCCCGCCTCCACCCTGGTAGAGCAGGCAGCCACTGAAGAGGACAGGAAGGTTCGTCTCAGAAAAGGGTATTGAATAGCGCTAGAAAAGAACAGCAAGATGCCTGAGGGCCTGCAAGGAAGGGCTCTGACGGCTGTTTTCTTTAGCTTACGGGGGGAAAGGCAAGCAGCTGGGCATGGGGGAGAAGGGGATAGCCAGCAACATGGTAGGCTCCACCAGGCAAAGGGTCGTAAAACAATGCATGGTGTACCGAAGAGTGGAGAGAGAGTTGTTTTTCTCCCTCTTTCCTAATTCTAGAACCCAGTGGAGTCACCCAGTGAAACTCGCTGGCAAAAGATTCAGGACAAGCAGGGAAAGGGGCGGCCTCCGTCACCGGGTGCATAACTAACGCATGCACTGCCCCAAACTAACTGTGGTGATGGCCAGCACCTTCGGAGGCTTGAAAGGGGACTGGGCAAATTCACGGAGGCCACGTCTGCCGTTGGCCGTCGCTGCTAGTCACAGTGATGGCTCCATGTTCAGAGACAGTTTGCTGCTCAATACCAGTTTCGGGGGGGGGGGGGATAAACAGCAAGGGGCAGCGTCTGTCGCATTCACTGCCGGCTCCTGTCATGTTCCTTCGTCCTCCCCCTGCACAATCAACACACTCCGGGAAACAGGCTTCAGGCCAACCCTGCTTTATTAGGACATCGCTTCTTTGCACATGCAGGTTCTGGGAAGCTCTGAGATTGCAATGAAACAGCTAATCCACACATCTACGAATATCAATAGAGGAGGCCAAGTGGAAGTTAGAGAAGTTGCCAGCAACCTGGGCATTAACTTCTCGACCAGACCTGCTTCGCAGGGAGGCCACTCCCTTAGGGTGGCGCCTCCTACGTTGGCTTCCATGAGTGGCCAGCCTGGCGGAGCGTCTGAGCCCTGCCTCTACCTTTTCCCACTTTGCTCTGCAACGGACCCTAGCATCCCTCAGGCAGTCCTCTCGCTCTCCTCCTCCTCCGAAACCTGGGTTCTCATGGTGGAGGAATGGGGGAGCTGTTCAGGCTGGGCCATCTGTGTGTCAAGGTCTTGGGAAGGAAGTCTCGCCGTATCTGGGCTCACTAGGGAGGGTGCCTCCCTCTGTTCTGGATGTTCCCATTCTGATTCCGAATCTGAGCTGCCAGACATCGCCACATGCTCAATTTCATTCCTGACAGCTTCTGGGCTTTCTGGAGGCCTAGAGTGGCACAGATTGTTGGGCTTTTCTACATGAGGCTGTTAATCCACTGCATCTACTTTCGGTTTCGCGTGCTAGGTGAGGAGCATTTCCTTTCCTGCTTTTCCACCACATGATCTCTAGGTGGCACTGTGGTATAGCAGACTAGTGCAATACACAAAGGGAAAAGCATGCTTTCTTTCGCTTTCACAATTAAATGCCGTATTTTCCCTGCTCTAAAAAAAACTGGCGGAAAGTGCTGTTTACAAACAGAAGCGAAACTGGAGGGCCATGACATCATCTAAAGAACCTGTAAACAACTGTGAGTATGGGATGATGACCACACAACAAATGCCTCGTGTAAAAAAACTCTTAGTCTGATCCAGCCGCACTCCTCTAAGCTTACTATTATGTGTGGCTTGAATAATTGTCGAGAAGAGTGAATGGCAGGTGGCACGGCTTTTCTTCTCCCTGCAGCAGAAGCTGTACCTGTCCAGATTCCCCCTCTGGCACAACAACTATAGGTCCAAGCCCCTGGCTAGCCCCCTTTGCACTGTGGGTGCTTCCAGATTAGGCTTTTCCAGCACCAGCACCGTGCCACATTCATGGGAGTTTACAGGGGGTCCAGACATTGTTGTCTTCGACTCATGACCCTCCTGTCTCTTCCTACTGCTTCCTCCATTTTTTCCTTAATGCAGAAAATCCGTTAAGGAGCAAAAGATGGAATAGATGTACAAAGTGCTAGAGCCCCCATCTGGAAGCATCCCTGGTCACAGTCTAGCTGGGCCTGTTGATTGACACCAATTCTATTTATTAAATCCAATTCTATTTAATAGGGCACTTTCAAAGTTGAAGTCACACACATTTCTGCTTCAAGCGTTGAACAGTGAATAGACATGACTGATTAAGTAGTGCTTTAACCACAGGTTAAAATTTGTCTCCTGATTACTCGGCAGGTGTATGATGCTACAGATCCCTGAGTGGGATAGGAGGGCTTCTGCACCCCTCTTCTTCCTCCCTTGGTGCCTTTCCCCAGAGCTGGCTGCAAGTTTTTGTTGGTCCTTAGGCGCAGGATGATGCCCACACCCCTCGCACACAATTGTTATGACTCAGTATTCCTTTCCTCCCTCCCCCACATTGCAGCTCCCTTGCTTTCCCACCAGAATACTGTGAATCTTTGTTTATGTATTTTAATATATTTTTGCAATTAAAAATATATTTTTGCAATAAAAAGAAAAAAAAAAGAGTAGATGCTGAGAAAATACCTCAGTCCAGCTAGTAAAGATAGCGACAAAAGGGGGCCATGCTTTTCCAGTGACAGGTACCCAAATGTTGCAACAGCTGAAATAGATGTTCTCCCTGGTATTCTTCAAAACCGACTCCCCCTCCCCCCATACAGCCTTTGGCACAAGTAATAAATAGGGAAGGGGGAGAAATTCGTTTGGTTCGCATTTCACCTAATTTCACACATTCGAGCCAACACACAAACTGAAACGTGGTTATCCTTCTTAATTCGCAGTTCTCTGAATTTTGCAGTGGAACTTCCGATCAAAATATTAGGAGAAAGTGCACACTAAAATGTGCATATTAGTGAATTTGACATTCAAAAATACATATTAGAGAAACTGCTTGCAAAAAAATGTGTACGTTAGACAAAATTCAGATGTGCTGAAGGAGAATTCCCATCACCATTGGCAATGTTGACTGGGGATGGTGGGAGGGAATGAATGAACTGTATGAATGGACTGTTTATTATTTTATTTATGTATTACATTTCTATACCACCCAATAGCCAAAGTTCTCTGGGTGCTTCACAGCAACGGCAATACAAGTTTTTATGCAAAGGAAGATAAACTGATAATTAAATTAGATAAAAACATTTTAAAATGGAGCCAACATCATTGGGTGTTGTCATGCAACATATCTGGAGGGCGCAGCACCATTCTATACCTTACCTCTGATTGGAAAATGAAGGAGGAAATTGGAAACTGACATAATTTCTGACTTTGTTTCTGGCATTGGTTCAAAGGACGAGACTGTACTTGACAACTCAAGCTTCCATGTAGGTCAGTTTGACAAGTAAAGACCACCACACTTTGGAGAGGCTGGCTGGCTGGCTGATGGGGAAATGAAACAGCATGCCCATAATGTCCAGGGCTGTGTAGGTGCCAGCTGTGAGAATTCCCCTATCACCTTAAAATAAGACTGAAAGAGTTCGCCCTCTTCTTTGATCCCTTTTATAGAGATTTTTATGTGTTCTTCCTTTGCGTATTGTGCCATTTGGAAATGTGAATTAAAAAGCCATATAGCGTTACGACATCCCCTACACTTTGGTGCAAAAACCAGCAATTATAAAACCACAGGGGACCAGAAAATGCTATCAATTGCATGATTAAAATGTGAATACAAATAGCTTTGGCTATTGGACGGTACAGAAGTGTAACAAACAAACAAATTTATGAGCAAAAATGTAAAAATTCTGTACCCTGGAATGTACAGTCAGAAGAAAAGGCAAGACCTTCAGACCCGCTGTACAAAGAACAACCATTGTGGTGATGTAAAAATACTGTTTTGCTATGTAAATGGACTGTGTATTGCGGAACCACCAGAAAAAGTCAATTTCTGCTGGACATCATGGCTGAAAACTGGATTTTGTACAGGACACTGCAACTAAAGTTAATGGGCTGAAAATGTTTAATGCTGAAAATAAGCAACTGACCACAGTCACCACTGTGAATACGTTTGTGAGTTCCAGAACAAGATATCTATTTTCTCTACCCCAAAAAGTATACAAACATGTAAAACTGGTTAAACTGCTCAGGCTTCCTTCAGGGGAACCTGGGAATTGTAGTTTGCATGGGTACTGGGGATTCCTACCCTTTCCCAGGATTGCTTGGTTTAGGTCAGGGGTGGGCCATGCCAGATCTTTTGGACTACAACTCCCATCATCCCTCACCATTGGCTATGCTGACTAGGGCTGATGGGAGCTGCAGTCCCATCAAGTTGCCCAGCCCTGGTTTAGGACCATGACAATTAAACATGCCTTCAAGCTGATTCGCCTCTGAAGGGTAAATGCTTATTTGTTGTATTTCGCCCTATGAAGAATTTTGCATGTCACCCTCTTTCTCTTTTCGGTTGTTGTTTTGTTTTCAGTGTGAAATAAAAAAAATGATTAAACTGCAAAGCTTCCTGATCGGCTCTTTCTGCTTTCATTTGCACGAGGGTTTGCAAAGGCCCACCTGCTCGTTTGTGCCTCTCTACTTCTGTTTCCTGTGTTTAACACCACTTTAAAACTGAGCCCTTTGATTAAATTAACTGCATTTTCTAATGAATACTGACCACAATAAGCAATAACATCCTGATTTATGTTATTTTCAGCCAAAACAATAAAGCGTGTTGTGGCACCTTAAAGACGAACCAATTTATTTTGGCATAAAACTTCATGGACACGTCATTAGATGCAGATATCAGCAGATATCCCAGAATTCATTGTATGTGGGTGGGTGGGTGGGGGATCATCCAGGAATGCACAGAAAACCAATAAAAGGGCTGCCTCCCTTTGGACAGGTCTCCTTCGTTTGGAGGACTGCATGACAGATGTGGCCAGATTATATATCCCAAAGAAAGAGGGCTGTACCTTCTGCCTAGAATAGACAATGGGCAGTATCCAATGGTAATCCTACTTAGATTAGGCCCATTCACTTCAATGGGTCTACTCTGTGTAGGAGTGCCATTGGATACTATCCAATGATCGCAGGAAATGGGATTTAGGAGTGCCCGTTGGGGGGCCTTATGCTTATGTTACTCTGAAAGGAGGCATGAGCACCAATGGTGCCATCGAAGTGATCCTAATAAGGGAGGTCTCTGAATGGGGCTGAGGCCCATTCAGTTAACGTCCACGATTTTTCTTTGCAGAGTCCAAAGAGTGCACAACTGTGTATGACCTAATTGGAAATGTTCCTGAGGTAAGTCCTGATGAATCTAATAAGACATTGCATGATTATCCACACAAAGAAATTGCATTACTCAGACGTTCCTTCGCTGGTGATCAGTCGCAGAGTGGCAATGTTATGAACCGCTCGGAGAGCTTTGGCTCTTGGGTGGTATGCAAATGTCATAAATAAACACATAAAGGTATGCTGAAGTGCCCCTCCTAACAGGCCCCGTAACCATGCCCCAAGAGATTCTAAAAAGGCAGGCAGTTCTGTTGATCCGTGTGTGTGGGGGTGTGTGTGTGTGTGATATGTCTTTTGTAGGTCTGTTATAAAGCTAATGGGTCTTAATTACACATTGGAGACCAAGCCACCCCCAAAACTTGGCATTAAAACAGAGCTAGCTCACAATAATATACTGTTGTTGGGAAAATTGATCCCCTCCGTCCCACCCCCACTATTATGAGGATTGCAGCTAAGCTCAGAGGGACAGGGATGCCAGAGGGGGTGGCAGATAACACCAGTGTCCCTGCTCATCAGAATGTCCCAGGACCTTGACCCTGGGTGCCCAGGCTCCGCCACACCACTGCTGGCGACAGTCTAATGAGGATCCCAGGAAACAGCTTTATGCCAAATCAGTCTGTTGGTCCATCTCACTCAGCACTGTCTACAGTGTCTGGGGTCTCGGACGGGATGCCAGCGCTCACCTCCTTGTCCTCCTGCCCATCACTGCTGAGCATTTTCTCCGCTGCTGATTTTTGCACACTATCGGTCACGTTGCCCTCCTCCCCCACAGTGAGCATAGGCAGTAATGTTCCCTGAAATGAGACTCAAAATTTAGACAGGATGTCAAAAACAGATACGCCCCCAGCACACCAGAATAAAATGTGATTGTGTTAAAACATCAGTGGCATTTCTACCCACCGTTGCTGATTTATCCCTAAGCCCCGAAGGCATGCCCAAACAAGGAGGTATTGCCACGCTTTTGAAAGATTTCATGGGCGGGCTTCGGTGTGTCTCCAGAGGGCCATAACTGCAGGGCAGCCAAGGAGAGCGCGTGCACGCACGTGCGCATGCATGCACAGTACTGTTGCTGATGTCCAGATGGTACTGTTGAAAGGCACCCTGAGATGACTGCAGAGGGAGCAGTGGAAACAGTGGGAGGCGCTGGTCTCTCAAGGCCTTTTTGCTTTACCAAGAAAGAAAAAAATGAGTTAAGTTGCTATTTTGCAATGATCACACCTTTAAAAAAAATAACACCATTCAAAGCCAAAACCGTGCAAAGTTTTATTTTTCATCTCCCATAAATACACTTTATAAACATCAGGTGTGCAACAAAGCTGCTTGAGGTTTCCCGGTAATGACACAGTGATGGTATATTTTGGTCACCAACGTTCAATAAATTCGACTATGGAATACCTGTCCAGCGCAGCCCATGCAGGTGCGACAGGCACCAAGACTGTAATTGTCTTAATACCGGCTCAAAACCTTTGGTTTACCCTGGCATTTCGCTGGCTGATATTTGTCTGTTTAAGTGTACTGGTTACCTTCTCTATCTTATTGTGAATAAAATAGGTGTTTTGATTGCTTTAAGGATGAAGGGTTCAAAATGTTTGAATAAATAAAGGAATATCCAGATGCCCTTTTATTATATGTCACCTTGCCATGGCGACATTTCTGGCCACAGATGGTTTGCCAGCTGATATCCCAGCATTCATTGCTCAGTCCTCCAAGATCATGGAGACAAAACAGGAAAGACCTACCTCTTTGGGCAGCTCCATCCCCTTCTCTATCCATTTGGAGGACTGGAAATGTTCCTGTGGTTTTAAAAAATAAAATAGCCTTCAGTTCATACAGATATTTTAGGGGGGAATTACTCCAAGGTGCTGTAGTGGTGATAAAGCCATTGTAAAAATGAACAGGTGCCATCTCTATGTTTTTGTTGCTTCCTTCCAACATACAGTGGCTGAGAGCATCACAAAAGTCAGTAAACGCTGCGGCTTTCTCTTTTCTTGTAGTCTCAGGATACCAGTACACCGAAAACAAAACAGCGAAAAGAAACAACGAAGGCAAACAAGGAATTATCCCAAACCGTCTATAGTGCTGTGCACCATCCCAAACTGGTAGGAAAAAAACTACATTCTGTTCAGTCTACATTACCAAAATGGAGCTTGAGACCAGGAATAATTGAACTGGAAAACAGCAGGATTGTGACATAACAGCCTGAGGGCTTCTTCACATGGAGCTGCTGTCGAGATTGGTTACTCACAGAAATTTACAGGTCCTTTAGATGACGTCGTCAGCCTCCAGGGCATCTCCCGCACTAAATGACCTTCATTCCATTTTTTAAAAGACTGGCGATAATGAGCTATCAAATTACAGCGCTTGAGTTCCTTCAAGAAAAAGGAAAACTCGCTATAAGAGGCGCTAGACCACAGTGCCATCTAGCAGTTGTATAATGAAACATATCGAAGACTCAGATAAGGGGAAAAGGAGGGCGGAGGGGAGGAGGAAGTGCATGTAAAGGGAGTCCATCCCCTGATCCTGCATTTAAAATGGAAGCAGAAAGCCCTGTTTTAAATGTGGGATTTTAGGCTGGTGTAGAGATGCTCTGGAGCTGGGTCTGGGGTCTTGGGGGGCTTCCAGACAAGGCTTTTATTGCACCATCACCCTGCTTTGTTCACATAATTTTAGGGGGGTGCAGATGATGTTGCTTTCTACTTGTAGCCCTTCTGTATTCCCCCCCCCCCCCGCTTCTTCCATCTTTTTTGCATTACGGAAGAAAAGATGGAAGAACTAACTGCACAATGCTTTCTGACTGTTAGCACTACGAGCTCACCATTTGGAAGCCCCCTAGGATTCCAGCCTCATTTCTGTGATGATTTCAGATTGGATGAGTTCAGAATGCAAAGATGGAGGAGGGACAAGAACCCCACGTGGCCTGTGCTTCCTGTCCCACATGAAACCCCCCTGAAAAATTGTCTTAGCGAAATTCCCCAAGAGACTCGGGTGCTTTCTGCAAATTTCACATAATTGCTTCAGAAATTATTAAACTGTTATTAGAAAACAAAAGATTTGATTCAGCTGCTTAAAGTAAACGCATAGGAATCTTCCCCAAACTCTTCCAAATAAAATTCCTACCATCTTACTATAAACAAACAAAATCACCGTATGTAAAAAAGGGAGAGGAGGCTGCTGCCCCATATTGGACCATGCCTACTTTCTCGTAACATTCCATAAGTTTTAGTAATAAAAAGTACCTTGCTTTTTGCACAGACTCTCTAGGAAACCAGATCTCTCTTTTACATGATTCCATGAGATGCATGGGAATTGATAGCTGGGTTTGTGGAAGGCCTCGTCCTTTCCAGTTTGACTGCTTTCATGGCTTCTCTTTCCCAGAATCTTTTGCAAACAGATGATGAGAAGATGCACATGGAAGGATGGGGAGCCATGAAGGAGAACGACAAAACCGTTTACTCGGAGATCAAGCTGCAAGAGGCATGTGGCTTTTAAAGCATTTATTTCTTCACAAGTGGTGGTGGTTGCAGTGTGCAAGGGAGTAAACTGGCCCAAGTAAAGGCCCACTTGATACCACTCAAGGCTTATGGTCTGGAAAGTTGAATATCTGTGGGAGTGGGGAGGGAAGGCGTGAGCAAAAGCTGCAGCGCAACATTCCACTTCCTGCATAAAATCTTACATCCATGAATGGGGTCTTGGCTGCTACATTCAGCTTCCTATGGTGGCAGAGATGTGCTTGCACGTGAGTGGGCACAGATGCCTCCCAGAAGCGGAAGAAGATACTAGTCCTATGCGGGCACTCACTTGCTCGTGTGTAGGGCTAATGTGTGTAAGGGGACGTGAGCACACACACAGGATCCTGCCCGCAGCATCCTCACACACCCAGCTTCTGCTTAGACCTTCCCATGTTGAGCACAAGGTCTGAAGAGGGCTCTGTAAATGCGTTCAGCTGAACGTGTTTACAGAGCCCCTCAAGACCTGGTACTGGACATGCGGGAACACTGGAGGCAGGGCTTACATGCGCACCCATGCCCCCCTACATGCGAGCAGGTGACTGCCTGCATAGGGCTACCGCTGAACAAGTTTCCCCTGGTCAGATACAGGGCTTAAGTGCAATTCATGGCTCCTTGCCCTTCTTCGTGACCAAAATCCCCCTCAGAATAAGTTGTGTAAAGTGGTAAAAATTACATTACACAGCGCAAGAGAAGTCATGCAAATATCCTCAAGTTGCCAATCTATATACAGGTTGCATAATTCTCTCTTTCCCTCTGACAAAGTTTGTATGATTAAACAGCCCACGGTTTGTTGACTGTGGGTTGCTTTGGAGCAGGCAGGAGCGCGCAGGCACACCGGCTCCCAGCCGCTGGTCCTCTTCCACGTCGATAAACAACCCAGGGATGCCCCTGTTCCTGGGTTGTTCTCTGTGCTGTGCAAACCTGGAAATCTGGGTTGATGGGGGATAAACATCCCAAAGTTTTAACCCAAGAACAAACCATGGGTCAGCAACCAAGAGTTCCGGGTTTCCATGTCACGGAGAACAGCCCAGGGATGGGTTGTCCCTGGGTTACTTAGCAAAGCAGAAGTGGCTGAGCAGTTGGGAGCTAACACACTCCCATGCTCCTGCACACTCCCAAACATCCCACAGTTAACAGACCATGGGTTGTTTGACATCCAGACTGGTCTCTGTCTCACTCTTTAATGCAACCTGCACACAGCTCCAGTCATGGTACCAGCATATCCTTAGAGCTAGAATATATCCAGGCAGGCATTCTTGCTGCCTTTACTGTGCTGGTATTATTAGCTCCTGGACCTTCCTGGTCAGAAACCCTCTCCTTCTCCTTCAGGAGCTGCGAGGCTCGCCCTGTGTGTGTGTGTGTGATGAGCACATACTTGGAATACTGTGTACAGTTCTCGTTGTCTCAAAAAAGATTTCACAGAGCTGGGGAAGGTGCAGAAAAGGAGAGCCCTCAAAATGAAGCACCTTCCCTACAAAGAAAGGCTAAAGCAACTCGGGCTTTTTAGAAGACGAGTCAGGAGGGGACATGATAGAAGTCCATAAGATTATGCATAGGGTGGGGAAATGGACAGAAAGAAGTTTTTCATTCTCTCCTTTAATAAGAGAACTTGGACTTTTGCAGAAATGGAGGGATAGTACATTCAAGGCAGACAAAAGAAGGTACTTCCTCACATGGAGGAGGAGGAGGTGCAGGGAATGCTGATCAAATTTGCAGATGACACAAAATTGGAAGGGATAGCTAATACTTTGGAAGACAGAAACAAAATTCAAAGTGATCTGGATAGACTGGAGCGCTGGGCAGAAAACAACAGAATGGCATTTAATAGGGACAAATGCCAAGTTCTGCACCTAGGAAAAAGAAACCAAATGCACAGTTACAAGATGGGGGATACGTGGCTCAACCACACTACGAGCGAGAAGGATCTTGGAATTGTCGTCGATCACAAGCTGAATATGAGCCAACAATGTGATGTGGCTGCAAAAAAGGCAAATGCTATTTTGGGCTGCATTCATAGAAGCATCGCTTCCAAATCCCGGGAAGTAGTAGTTCCCCTCTACTCAGCACTGGTTAGGCCTCATCTGGAGTACTGTGTCCAGTTCTGGGCACCACACTTTAAGAAGGATGCAGACAAGCTGGAGAGGGTTCAAAGGAGGGCAACAAAGATGATCAGGGGACTGGAAACAAAGCCCTATGAAGAGAGACTGAAAGAACTGGGCATGTTTAGCCTTGAGAAGAGAAGACTGAGGGGAGATATGATAGCACTCTTCAAGTACTTGAAAGGTTGTCACAGAGAAGAAGGCCAGGATCTCTTCTTGATCATCCCAGAGTGCAGGACACGGAATAATGGGCTCAAGTTACAGGAAGCCAGATTCCGGCTGAACATCAGGAAAAACTTCCTGAGTGTCAGAGCAATACGGCAATGGAACCAATTACCTGGGGAGGTGGTGGGCTCTCCCACACTGGAGGCCTTTAAGACGAGGCTGGACAGCCATTTGTCAGGGATGCTCTGACTTGGATTCCTGCATTGAGCAGGGGGTTGGACTCGATGGCCTTGTAGGCCCCTTCCAACCCTACTATTCTATGATTCTATGATTCTATGATTCTATGACACAGAATTAATTTATGGAATTCACTGCCATAAATTCACTGCCAAATGTAGCAAAGGCCACCAGCCAAGGACCAAAAAATTGTGGGTTGTCGTTTTGTTTTTGACAGAGCAGCTGTGGGGCCCCTGATCTGGGTTGGTTCTGCAGCACGGAAGGATTGGGGCTTTGGCAATGTGCCCCTCCCTACTGTGGTCCCAATCTGGCACAAATCCAGTCTCTTTTCCAATGCAGATAATAGCTCTTGGGTATGTATGAGATTCGGACTGGGAACATGGTGTGCATAAAGGGTTTAAAGCCCCCATCCTCCGTGCCACAGCCCTGATCCAGGACAAGCCCCCCTACAGCTGCTGATTACTTAAAAAAAACAGTTGCCCCTTCTGTGAATAACCTTCGTTCTGTTTTTGGCTCAGAGTCTTCAGATGCCTTTAAAAGGGGATTAGATAATTGTGGCATGCTGATGGCTGTTAGTCATGATGGCTATGGGGGCCCACATTCAGAGACTGTGTGAATACCACTGAATGCCAGATCCTGGTGGGAGCGGGGGACAGCAGCTGGGGAGGGGGTTATTGCTCTCATGCCATGCTTGTGGATTTTTCAGACTTACTTACCTGGCAATTGTGGGAAAGACCTTGGTCTTATCCAGCAGCAAAGCTTCTCTTACGTTCTCCTGTTCACTGCAGTTGGTCCAGTGCAAACAGGCCCCCATTTCTGGATAGACACAGACTGACCCTCCTAACAACCTGTGTGGGTGTGTGTCTGCTTCCTTTTACAGGATGAAGACCAAGACATCAAGACAGTCTATGAAACAGTGAACCATCCCAAACCTCCCAAAGGACCGGAATACAATGACATTATTTAGGAACGTCCCAGACCACAAAAGGACGGGTGAGACAGAGCAGCAGAAGGTGCCCGTCACTGCCTGAGGAGTGCCAGCGTCTAATGTTGCTTAGCTCCCTCTCCCAAACCAGAGCAGAAGACAAACATGTGCCTCTTAAGACCTGTAGCACTAGCTGACGAAGATCTGTAAACAGTTCAGGCACTCCTTGACTCCAGGTGACGCCCGTCTGGCCAGAGAGGGCTTCAGATAGATTAGCCCCCCAGGAGCTGCTTTTCCGTGGTGCGGTGCCACATGGCTGGGCGCTGTGCCTGAATGGTGCAACCGCTTGGGCTGATCCCATATGCTCTTCCCCCTGTAACCAGCCCCTTCCCAGCAGTCGACCCAGCCCATGTGCCTGCAGCGTCCAGGCCCAGCCCCCATCTGCCCGCTGACTTGGATGTCTCACAGAAAAACAGGTCCCACCTGGCTGCAGCCATGTCTGAAGGGCCTGAGGCAAAACCTGGCCTTGAGGTGCCACTGGCAGCCGCTTTTCTTGGTCCTCGCTTGCTCCAACGGGCTCTGAATTTTTCAGGTTGTTGTTTTTCCCTTGTTCACCCTAGCGGTTCACTTCGCTACATAGTGCATTCATTCAAGACCCACATCACCACACCCTTGAAAAAGTGCACAAATAGTTGCACTATCCCTGCACAAAACTGAGCAGGAAGATGATGTGATCAGCAGTTTTAATCTCGGCCTCTGTACTTTTATCAGGGAACCTCTTGGAAGAGTTAACCCAGCCATACCAAGCTACCTCTGCCATTTCTCTGGAAGTAAAATACTGAGTTTGTTACACTTGTTTTATATTGTGTTACTGGTTTTATGCCTTCCCCAGCTGGGTGCTGTCCATATATGCTAATTTTAGTAAAATACTGTAAAACATAATAATCCAGAATCGTCATGCATGGTTGAACAAGAGTTTGCACAGGATGGTACAGTAAAACCAATCAAATACTGCCAGGTAACTAAATGAATATTTGTAATGTTTTGATTTGTCTCCTATCTTTGGAGATCTTGTGCTCAAAAAGCAGGATATAAGTCTTTTAAATAAATGCATAAATAAAGAATCCTCCAGCCTTATTATCAGTCAGAATGAAGTGGCCACCTAAGGCAGCGCGTGCTGGGGGCTGGGCAGTGTTGGGGAGGGGTTGTAGGGCGGGGCCAGGTGTGCCTGGCCCGCCCTGCATCCCCTGAGCTGTTGCGCTGCCCTTGGGTGCAGTGAAGGGCGCTTTCCCGTCGCCGCTCTTTATTCAGCTGCCAGCCCGATCCGTTTCTCTGCAGGGAAGAGGTATACGTGTGCCATGCCACTGCATGTCATGTTGCCCTTCGCCTCAGGCAGCAAAATGTTTTGGTCCGGCCCTACTTTCGATCCACCCTTCCGTCGCTCTGTCATTGCTTCCAGCCGTCTCTGTTCTGCCATCCCTTCTCTCTGTGCTCATGCTCCAACTCTGCCAACAGCATCACGATCAAACATCTCCCCGTGACTGCGGGACAAGTGGACCAGGAGCGCCCCCCCCCCCAGCACAGATGGCCTGGGTCTCCCCGACGATCTCTTCTGGCCACAGCAGGGACTAGAGGACTTTGGAAAGGCCTGGGGGCGGTGTGTGTGCATGTGTGTGCCAGGGCCTAGTGCAGGGATGCAGAACTTCTTTTTTTTTACTATATTATTGTACTGTATTTATTTAGTTTCTTTCTTTCTTATATTTATTTATTTATTTATTTATTTATTCTTTGTTTGTTTATTTATTACATTTCTACGCCACCCAATAGCCAAAGCTCTCTGGGCAGTTCACAAAAATTAATTTTATGGTTTTAAGGTCTGTTTCGTGAACTGCCCAGAGAGCTTTAGCAGTACAGAAATGTCACACCTCAGTTTCAGCCGTAGGACCAAATTCTGTTTTGGAGATGCTCCGGGGTGCGGGGCGGGGGCCTTCCTGCTGGTACCTCCAGCTCCTCCTGCTGGTGACTCGGCCTCAGGAGAAGCATGTCAACCTTTCAGAATGGGGCGAAGTCGCCGAAAGCCAGGAGACCACCAAGGAATTGGTGGCTGGTGGAAAAGGGGTGGGAGCAGAGGAAGGGGTCCTTGGCCTTCTGGGGGACCGCAGAGGCTGGATTGGGACCCTCAGAGGGCCCGGTTTGGCCTCTGGACCTGAGGTTCTGCACCCTTGGCCCAGCAGGACTATCAGAGGCAATGGCCTGGTCCAAGCAGGCTGGCAGCGTGGCCAGGATCGGGCCGGGCAGAGCATGGGGCGAGACAAGGCGGGGCAAGAGGGGGAATCAGCATTGCTACTGCTGAGGGCAACAAGTTGCTGCAGCTGAGCGAAGAAGGAAGCCTGAGCACCAGGCTGTCTCTGGCCATTGCGGGGTGGCGCTGCACGGCAGAAGCCATCAGGCCAGTTGCTCCCTCTGCCCAAGCGCTGCCCCAATGGTGCAGCGAGTGAGACGCCCCGGCCTGGCTGCTGGAATCCCAGGTTGAGGCCCCGGGTGCCTTACGCCTCTGCAGAGTCCCCACCCCCGGCAAGCCCAGCACAAGGAGACAACTCGAACCGCAGGGTGCCGGCAGCTCCCCGCCTGTTCTTCTAACCCGAGGCCTTGGCTCACAGGGGAGGGGTTGCCGTCTCACAGCTTAGGGCAGGCCCGACTCGGCCTTGCATGCAGCCCTGCGTGGTGGCACGGCGGTCTATGTGGAAGCGCAGGCGCTCATCGTGACGGTCCCCAGAGCCACGTCCCCAAAGAGAGCCCCCAAACGCAGGCAGCTGTGTGGATCCAGGCCAATCCTTGGGGTTTTCATCTGCCCCAGGAGCAGGTCTGTGGGTTTGATTTATTGACTACCTTTCTATACCACCCAAGAGCCGATGCGCTCTGGGGGGGTCACAGCAACTTCCATGAGGACTGCGGCTAAGATCAGAGGGAACAGGGAAACCGGAGGAGGGCTGGGCAGACGACATCAGTGCCCTGCCAATGAGAAAGCCCAGGTGAGATGTCCGTGTGAGCCCTGCTCCCACTGCAACACTGGCCACTTGCGTCTTTTCTCCCACTTCTTGCTCCCCTTTGAAACTGACAGCAGCCCCCAAGGCTGTGTCCAGTTCTGGGCACCACGCTTGAAGGAGGATGCAGACAAGCCGGAGAGCATTCAGAGGAGGGCAACGAAGATGATCAGGGGACTGGACACAGAGCCCTGTGAAGAGAGACTGAAGGAACTGGGCATGTTCAGCCTTGTGAAGAGAAGACTGAGGGGAGACAGGATAGCGCTCTTCAAGGACTTGAAAGGGTATCAGAGGGAGGATCTCTCCTCGATCATCCCGGAGTGCAGGACACGGAATAATGGGCTCAAGTGACAGGAAGCCAGATTCCGGCTGAACATCAGGAAAAAATCCTGCCTGTTAGAGCAATACAGCAATGGGACTCATTATTATTATTGTTGTTGTTGTTGTTGTTGTTGCATTTATATCCCGCCTTTTTTCCTCTTGCAAGGAACCCAAGGCGGCTTACATTATCCTCCTCCTCTCCGTTGTATCCTCACAACAACAACCCTGTGAGGTAGGTTGGGCTGAGAGTCTGTGACTGGCCCAAAGTCACCCAGTGAGCTTCCATGGCCAAGTGGGGACTAGAACCCGGATCTCCCGGCTCCCAGTCCGTTACTCTCACCACTACACTACACTGGCTATTTAACCTTTCCATTCCCTAGGGAGGCGGTGGGCTCTCCCACACCGGAGGCATTCAAGATGAGGCTGGACAGCCATCTGTCGGGGATGCTCTGACTTGGATTCCTGCACTGAGTGGGGGCTGGACTCGATGGCCTTGTAGGCCCCTTCCAACCCTACTACTATTCTGTGATTCTAAGGCAGAGAGCATCAGCAGAGAATTGGGTGGTGGTGGTGGTTAGGGGGACTTCAACCCTTTCCCTTCCAGTTCTTTTAACACTCAGCGTTCCTCCCTCTTGCATCTTTCCCCCCAGAAGCCAAGAAGTGGGGGGATTTTGAGCAGACCAATTGCTGGAAAGGTTAAATAGCCCCTTCTGCCCCTGTTCCTCCACTGAGAGGAGAACACACAGCTTAGGAGCCAAGCACGTTGATGGAACGTAGGTGGCTTCAGGCACAATCCCTGCATCTTGCCGCCACCGCCCCGTACGCGTACAAAGGGATCTCAAGAAGCAGGGGAGCTGCTGACAGGCGGAGCGGGCGGTACTGGGCTTGGTGGAACCACGTTCTGACCCATGCACTGTAAGGCAGCTTCCTGTGTGTATACGGAAGACTCGAGACTGCTTTGGGCTGAAATCAAAACTTCACGGGGAGGAACGCGCTCCCTCCTCTTGCACAACCCTGCAGCGTTTTTACAGAACTTCTTCCTCGCCTGCAGAGGAAGCTGAGGCAGGAAAGGGGGAAGCGCTGCTTACTCAGTGGTTCATGGCTTGAGGCCCCACACTAGACAGAAAGGTATGAGGTGGCTTTGGATTGTGTCGCTGTCTCCTCTTCTAGGTGAGTTCCAAAGTCGGAAACTGCTTGTTAGAGGGAAGGTGTTGCTTTCAAAGATCAGCAGGTGGAACAGAGCACCTCCGCCCCACCTGAGCCTTTGATGTGGCTGAGATCTCTCGGCCCGTGGCTGCAAACGGAACAGGTGGGAGCAGCCGTAGGACGGAACATCTGGGTCACAGAATGACACCGAGACGCATTCCTGTCGAGTGGGAATTTTTGCTCAGGCAGGGCTCATAACAGCACCGTGGCTCAATTCCCCACTTCAGAGGGGAAGTGGTAGTTAGTGGTTACTGTAACAGAGAGAGCCGAGCAATGGGTCCTTAGGTTTCTGTTCCCAGCTTCTTGGAGGGAAGTAGTTGCATACAAAGGAAGGTCTAGAATGCTCAAACCGTGAGGGTGGCACCCTTTGTATCCTTGGAGGCTTCAAAGGCAGAAAAGATCCTTTTCAGCAAGAGTTCAAAGAGAAAGGATCTAGCGGGCAACTCAGAAGGAGTGATTAATTAATGACAAACACGTTTCGGTAGAATTTCCCCCACCCCTCAGATGTCCCAGTTTGCAAATTTAGGGTTGTTTTCTTAATGTAGATTTAAAAAAGGAAATAACAAGGTATAGAAAGGACTGAACCTTGTAAGCTGATACCTTACATTACTGCCCTCAAACATTTAATATTTTCTCAGCTTTCCTTTAAAATTATTGCCTTTTATTTTATGTGCCCAATTTTGGTTCAGTCATAAATCCCTTTGGTCAGAATTTCATCTGAAAAGGAGGTTGCTTAGTTCAAAAAGGCATGAAGTAAAATGTAGCAAGAAGATTTTTGCTTGTCTGTATTTTATGCACATTGGAGTGTAGGGGCAGGCAACTGGCGGCCCTCAGATATGGTTGGATTCCAGTTCCTGTCATTCCATGCTGGCTGTGGCTGATGGGGAATCCAAAACATCTGGAGGGCTCCAGGCTGCCCCCCCCAGCCCGAGAGAGAGGTCCTACTGCCTCCCTAGAGAATTTCCTGCTTCTGATGTATTTAAAGATTGTTTAAAGTGTTGGTCTTAATAATACCAGTAACGTGCTCCTCAAAATCCTTGCTTTCATCCCTCATTGCCTGCTTGCATTTCCTTTGTGCAAGTTTGTGTCCCTTTTTGTTCTCCTCGTCTGGGCAAGACTTCCGCTTTCTGAAGGAAGCCCTCTTTCCCCTAAGAGCTTCCTTGGCCCTGCTCGTTAACCATGCTGGCGACCTCTTGGACTTGGTGCTCCCCTTCCTGACCTGCGGTATACAAAAGAAATGCAAAAAATCACGTGGGCCCCAGAGGTATACTTGGAAATAAAGATGGTGCCCAAGGCCAGTGTTTCGCTTTGCGGCATGCTAGTCCCCCAGTTGAAAACATTGTTTTAATTTTCAAAAACATACAAAGAAGAACCAGGAGGACAAGGGAGCCTGGTGGGTGCCAAGGTCCACGGGCACCTCATTGGAGACCTGCGCAACCGATGGAATAGAACAGCCTTCCCCAACACCACCACAGCCTCCCTATTGCTTGAGCAGCGCCCCCCATCCCCCCATTACACAGGGCAGCGGGGAGGTTCTCTTCTCCAGTTACACCCAACCCGGTGCACCCCAGATGTCTTGGACAGCCACTCCCAGCATTCCTGGTTATTGTCTGTGCTGGCTGGGAATGCTGAGAGTGGCCATCCAACACATCTGGGGTGCAGCGGGCTGGGTGAAACTGGAGGAGAGAACCTCCCCGCTGCTGTGCGTAATGGGGGGGGGGCTCAAGCAATAGGTAAGCTGAAGTGGTGTAAGGCCCTGGTTAATAATTTATTTGCTTATTTATTACATTTATATCCCAACTTTCTTCCATTGTGGAACTCAAGGTGGCTCCATGCAGTTCCAGGGGCTCTCCCCTCCAGTCACTGGCCAGACCCAGACCCGCTTAGCTTCAGCATGGTGGCTGCCTCCTTGCGTGCCTTCAGACTGTGCCCTGTTGCCTTCCTGCCCCGCGTGCAGGCATTGTGAGGGCATCTGGCTGCCTCCTGTCGGAAGCAGGATGCTGGGCTCGATGAGCCTTTTCTCTGCTCCAGCTGGGCCGGGCCGGGTTTCGGCTGCTCAGCATATCTGTTCTGCCTTTGGGGTTGGCAGTTAGAGAAGGGAAGCAGAGGGCAGCATTCGGAGGGGCTGATGTGGCCTAGGCTGCCAGATGCTGATGGCCAGATAAACAGCGTGGAGTTGAATGTCGAACCCAGGAAATGGCCCAACGCTTCGCCTTTCATAATATCCTTGATCAGCTTGCTCCATATGCCGGCTGCAATGAAACAGCAAAACGCCTCTCTGTCTTTGTGGCCTGTGTGTGTGTGTGTGTAGCTGGAATGAACTTCATGATCCCTGCGCATGCAGCCCCAGAGGCATGCAAAGCAGATGCATGAAAGAACCCCACAAAAGCAAACCAGAGGTTCCAATCCTCAGTCACTGGCTTGCATAAATATTGCTTCCAAGAGGGGAGCTTACAGCATGGTTGTGTCTTAGGGCTTCCACCTTTACACACACCCCTTAGCTGCGCCTTTAACTGCCTTTTCTTCTGAAGCAATCATGTTTCTCTCTCCATACCAGGAGAACCTTCTGCTGCTGATGGCTGCAGACCAGGAGGCTGCTCAGAACTTTGGGGGAAGAAAGGGAAGGCTGGGTTCAGTGGAGGCTGGTGATTCCAATGTCAGTGGAGCTGTGGTAATAGGCCCTCCTGGCCAGAGTGGGGAGCGGCAGCATAATTTGCCACACCTACCACTCCACCACCTTATGCACATGCCTCATCGGACAGTCATACCTTCCCCATGTGATTCACTTCTCCAGTTTCAGATTTTAGCAGACACTGCCCACAAACGTTCAAGTAATCAAACCCAAGAACTGGGAATTTGCTTTCTTTTATGAAAAAAAAAAACATAGCTCCAAGAGCAATGAGGTCAATGGAAGCCATGGATTGAAAAGCTGCTGACGCTGTCAGCGCTGACAATATCCTGCTTCTTGGTCTGTCTGCATTTTGCCAGTGAGTTTTCAAGGTGATGCTAAAATGGGTTCCATTCTGAAATGGAAAGATCTTTAAAATCCACATACTCTCTGCACAGTCATTTTAGTTTTATCTCTGGCTTGCAGAGAATGAGAGTAGCGGCCTCGTGCTCCCAGGGGTGCTGCTCAGAGAGGCAACATGAAAGAAAAATTAATGAACCAGTGGGCAAAGCTGCCAGCTCTTGCAATGCAAATCTCCCCTTACATAGTTTTAATCGTGGCGAGAAGACTGGCAAATAATATTGCAAGGGGCTCTCCAATATTCACAGCAAGGGTTGAGTTGAATTCCTAGGAACACGAGAACCGGATAACGTGCCCTCGCGTTCAGGGTTCAGGCTGCTGAGAAGCCACCCACTCTGAGACCCATCTGGCCTTGTCTGCCAAGTCTGGAAAGCCCATTGCCTTTGGGAAATGGTCCTTTCATCAGCTTGAATGGCTACCTGTACAAGGACTGGCTTCCAGCACCCCAGAGGAGGACGCTCCTTGCCTGAATAAGACGGGGAGGCAATCATTTAAGGCAGACCCATGCTGAGCCTGTACCAGCCGCTCTCTCATCCTAGGAAAGCTCGGCTGCCTGTGCCGTCTGTCCAAGCGGCGAAGAGAATTCCAACACACATCAAGTGCAAACGCACAGTCAAATGTCTCGCAAAGTGGTTGCCCAGGTGGGTGCATTACCTTGGGAACCTGGCACATCGGGCTAGCAGGTGATACACAGCCCGCAAACACTACAACAGAACAGCCAGGCACAAGGATTAAAATGCAGGTGGGGACCATTGCAACCCCCTCCCCTAAGGAAGCCGGTCCAGCGGCCACTCCCACAAGACCTGCCACCACCTAAGGAAACGAAGCTGTTGCCGCAGTTTGCACCAGGACTAGTGATGGGCTGTGACAAACCCGTGTATTCTGGTGTAGCTCAACAGTGCCCCCTAGACCCTCTGGAAAATAGCACCCTGATGGGCAACCCAAAAAGGATTCTCTCTTATCTTTCTTTCCCAATACACATCAAAAAACGTCAGCTCTTTTTATATTAGGCTAACTGGTTCAAACCAGCTGAGTCTTTTGAGATATAAGTTATTAGGAAGGTGGACCCACTCTCTCTCAGACCATCCTCTCTGCAATGAACTCTGCATATGCTCTGGAACCCAATACTCTACTCAAGTAGGCAACATGTAACTAGCTAAGTTAGATTGATTTTATTGGTTTTATTTAGAATTCTGTGTGAATTACTCATGTCTTCCCTTGTTTTCCCCCCTTCCCCATCTATCTATCTATCTATCTATCTATCTATCTATCTATCGGATAGATGGATGGAAAGATGGGGTATAAATCAATCAAAGAAATGGCGCTCAAGGCTGCTTGAGCACCAAATAAACTCCTTTTTACATTTGGATGTCTGGCGATGTTGTTTTAAGAGGGAATTCTCACTAAATTCTTCCCCGTGTGAAGGACTGCATGGTTACTAAACTACCACATGTATGGTTAGGATTTTTACAAGATGTCATTAAGTTCTGTGTTTCTGGGCTTTAGCAAGGAAATCCAAAGTGCCTTTCTTGTTATGTGTTTGGAGGGCTGGGCCGTAGGGAAGGCTCCTTGGAATAGGGCTCAGAAACTCTCCAAGCAGCTGGACAGATGAGGGTCTGTCAGGAGGGTCTTCCAGACTGGTGGCAGCCTATCAGGAATTTCTTTGGGGGGAACCTTTGTAAAGAAGGGCTCCACCCGTAGGAAAGGTTCTCCCGTTTCCCAGTCTGTAACATGGGCAAAGTGACCCCATAGCAAAGGGGTGTGGAACCTCCTTCAGTCTGAGGGCCAAAAGCAAACAGGGAAGAACTAAAATGACCAAGAAGACCAGCATATCGTAAAGCTCTTCCTGCCTTAGGAGACGCCTTTCAACCTTTTCGAATGGGGGGAAATGTGCAAACGTTGGGAAGGCGCCAAATGGTCAGCTGTCAGGAGAAGGGGGCGGGGCCAGGGGAAGAGGGCATGTCTGGATTGGGACCCCAGGAGGGCTGGCATTGGCCCTCGGGCCACAGCAATTCAGAATGAGGCAGATGGTTTATGAGTTCAGCAGTAAAAGCATACATGAAAGTTCTCCTCTATTGCGATCTTTCAAAACATGGCCACGCGTACGCCCAAGGGCAGCTTGGGAGTGCAGGGTGCTTAGCGTGGCATTCTTTTCCCACCATAGGGTGTCACAACATCATGGGCCACAACAGCCTGCGTTAGAACTCATGCGTTGCCACTCCTCATCGCCTCTGTCTCAGGGATTCAGCCGGTGGCAGTTCCCACGAGTGGCCGCTTTGTCATGCCAAACACAAAGGCTGCGGAAAAGAAAGCAGCGGACCTGTAATAATTCTTGGTTTTAATTATGAACATCTTGCAATTTCAGTGGATCAGAGTCAGGGCTTCTTAAACATATGGGAGATTATGAGCAGCCGAGATTTGAAGTACTGGCCCCAAATTACACCTTTTGGTGGCATCGCAAGAGAATTCAAGGTTCCTTTCCACTTCACTGCAACCATTGCGCTCCAGTGCAGGCTGTTGAGAAACTCGGGGTGTTTCAAGAACAGTTTAAAATGGATGAAAACAGAGGTCTTCTACTTCCCATGAATTCTGAGGGCGTACATTCCAATCGCCCCATCCCTAACCTTTTATTCCTATTGCCCCCCCTGCCCTTTCGTTTTTTCCAGTCCTTCAAGCAGAGGAACCAAATCATCCTTCCAACATTGGCCAAGCCAAACATCTACAACGAGCACAAGATGAGTTTGTTAACAAGACGGTGCAGGAAAGCGAGACTGACAGGATGTGGGTAAGCGAGAATAGAACTGACCCCTCAAATGACAGCCGGGGGGCCAACACTACACCTCTTCACACCACCCCCACGAGCAGCGCAGAATATAATGCAAGTAAGTTTCACATGGGACGGGGAGGCGGGGGGCAGAATGAAACATGGGCACTGTGAATCACAAGGTGGATGGTACATTTCAGAGTTGTCATACAAGCTAAGAAATCCCACCATTGTCAATCACAGATTTATTTTTTAAGATACATAAGGAAAGTGCCAAAATAGAGCCATGTATTGTTTCCTTCAATGGTAGTATACACGTATTTTAAAATGAAATTAATTGATTCATCTGTTAAAGGGCTGACGATGAATCCAGGAAAAATAAATACGTTTCGCATTGGTGGACATCCGTAAAATGTGTTTAGCCGAGTAAGAACATTCAGCATGCTGCTGTTTAAAACCTACCACTGAAATTCCGTGTGTGTGTGTCTGTCTGTAGGGACCAAACAATACTATTTAGCATTTGCAAAGCAATTTACATACAGCACCTTGTTGTGCTCCTTATAGCAAACCTGCAAGATAGGGCAGTATTGATATACTTATATTCTGACTGGGATCGGATGATCGTGACCAGGAAAGACAGCATCAAGGCTTCTCCGCCCACTGCCACGTGTGTGACCACCACTTGCATAATCATAGGTTGGCCTGCAATGTTGCCTAAATGGCCCCTTTACGGCCACCGTTTACACAACATTACTTTTATGGACAAACCCAAGCCACCATTTTTACACAAAATTGTGGCTCGGTAAGGGAATGGGGGCTTGCGGACTGCACGAGCGCCTGGTGAACAGATCCAGTGAGTGGCAGTGGCTCGGCGAGTGGGGTCCAGTGGGCCTAGTGGGGGGGGGAGTCCGCCAGACTGACCCCCCCTCTCAGACTCCTATGACATCCCTCAACTCAGCCAATGTCCCCTCTTCTTTGTGTGTCGTGTCTTTTTTATTGTAAGCCTGTGTGCAGGGACTCTTATTTACTGATTGTCAGCTGCTCCAGGAGCCTTTTTTGGCTGAGAAGCAGGATAAAAGTACAATCAATCAGACAGACAGACAGACAGACAGACAGACAGACAGGAGGCCGAGGGAAAGGGCTGCTTGCCTAAGGTGCTGAGGGAATTAATGGTGGAAGTGAAATTCAAAGGAGGGACATTCCAGTCTGTAGCTCAGTCTCTCTGTTCACATTTAGCAATGGATATTAGTCCATACAGCTAAGTAGAACCGCCATCTTTAGAAAGAGTATACCCTGAATACCAGGTGCTGTTGCATCTATAGAGTATATCTTCCTTGTGGGCTTCCTGGAGGCACTGACAGCTGGAAATAGGATGGAGTTTAGGCCTGATCCAGCAGGGCTCTTCTCTCACGTACTTGTGTTAAAATAAATAGAATCGTTATTCAAAGATGGCTTGCGTGGCTCTGCCCACTGCAGAAGCGACTGCCTCTCTTCATTTTCTCCATCAGCGAGGTTGCCAGAACCAGCCATCAGCATCCGCTCTGTAAATGGGACCTGCAACGTCACCTTGAGTTGTGCTGTAATGGGAGGAGGAAGGGATGTGAGCTATGCCTGGTCAAACTCGAAAATGCATGTGGCTCTCTCCGAGGATCCAACTTTGCGTATCACTCAGAAGCCCCACGATGGCTCCTTGGACTACACCTGCACCGTACGGAACAAGGAGAGTGAAAACTCCAGCACTGTTTCTCTGAGGGATCACTGCCATGGTAAGGCCTGGGGCCATATTGTATTTTCACGAGACAGAAGCGGAGCCCATGTCATTCCATCTTATAACACCCGACGGAGTTTATATATGGGAGGCTTTAAGCCTGGCTGTTACTGTTACTCACAGCATCTTGCCTGTCCATCAACTCCAATCCTCCCCTTTCTAGCTATTGGCTAAGTGCCTGTGGTGTCACAGAATGTTCGCACCCCAGTGGCATCCATCCCCTCAGAGCCCTGCCCCGGTTTCTCCATCTATCCCCTCTTTGCCCATTTAAAAACAGGGAGAAAGCCTTAGTTCAAAGAACCCAGGGTTAAACTGCTCTTCACAGAGTTCTGGGATGTAGGTTTTTGTTTTATTTTTATTCCTAAAACAGTGCTGGACGGGTTAGTTACAAGGAAATGTATGTGATGAGTGGGTGTGTACCCCTTCCTGTCTGGTCCTTCTCCAACTTGAAATCACCCTCCCAAAACTGTTGTTTGTCCATGGGGGTAAATTTAGCCTGCATGGATTATTCAGCAAATATAAGGTGTGTATTATTTATTCTAATTTCACCAGTTATTGGGAGGACCCCAGAATCCATGGCATACTTCTTGGAACTCTGAATTGCTGCTTAACCCCTCTCAGACTTCTAAAATTTTACCAGGCATTGAAAGCTGATCTCCATGGCCTTAAGGACTAGAGACTTGATTTACAGGCCATGTCTGCTCAGAAGTACATCCCACTGAGTTCAATAGAACTTATTCTCAGGTTAAGTGTGTGTAGGATTAAAGCTTTAATTCTCTTGTATGAAAGCCATGATTTTTAAGAGGTTGAATGCTGTGCAGGGTTGCAGGCAGGATGGTGCAAATGTGTATTGTACCCTTGAGCTGCTATTCACCCCTTCTAAGGTTTAAGAAAAGAAAAAAAGAAATGAGCAAAGAAAAAAGAAGAGACATTTACCTTTGTGACATGTGACCTTCCACTTTATGATCAAGAGCTTGTTTTTAGACTAGGAAAAATGCTGGTTTAAAAATACTGGCTTAAAATCAACTCTTAGCAGTGTCTGTGCCCACCCCAAAATGGTAGTGGCCGTCCAACAGCCATTCACTCAGCTCTGACCTCCAAGACTGCAAGATTCTCCTGGACTGCGGCTGGATTTTTCCAGATAACCATCATCCTTTAAAAAAAAGTTATGAAAGCACATATATACCAATAGAATATGTTTATAATCAGCAAAGCTAAAGAGAATGTAAGCTATTGTAAAGGGTGAGTTATATGTAAAGCAGAATACGACAACAAAAACAACAAAAACCAGAACGTATACCAAGGAAAACAATATGCATGGTTGAATATTACCTCCGTGTTTCACATTCCAGTGATTTACAAATAAACTCCACTTTTCAATAGATCACCACTGTCCTTATCAGGCTGGAGCAATGCCGGAAAAAGATCTTCCTTTAGCTATCGTATGGCAGGCGGCATACGGTTTTAATTTTTGTGAACCGCTATTGGGCGGTATAGAAATGAAATTAATAGTAATAGTAATAATAATACGGGGGCCTGGGGGCACTTAAGGGAGTTATGACTTAACTTAAGTTATGACTTAAGTTATGAAAGGTGTTTGTTATAAGTAAAAGGGTTTCGACTTAAAAGTAATTGTTCTTAGTCATAGGGTTTCTAGCACTATGTTTCAGAACACAGAATACAAAACACAGATTAACACGATGATACTTTTCACAGTCACTACCATACAGAGACATTCTTGGGTGACAGAGGTGACAGGAACTGGTTTTTCTTTTCTTTCTTTTCTTTGATGCTCCTCCTGGAAACATAGCAGCCCCACCTAGTGAGGAATGCCGGCTATAGCCCCGAAAGCACAACACCATTTTAAAAAACAATCAAGAACTAGTATGCTCAGTGTCATCGAAAAATAATTAGATGGGTGGAAAAGGAGGGTACAAACCCATCGATGGATCCATCACCTGATCAAACAAACTCTATTCCCCACTCTCCCTTCTTTCTTCCATATTTCTCTTGTGAATTTTGTATCACAAATTCAGCGCTGTTGTTTGAGCCTCTAAGTCAGGATTTAACATCGTTAGATCATGCAAATTATTACTTAGAGCCAAAAATTTACATACATTACTGGGGCCTCCTAATTCTAGCTGAGTGAAAGGAGGTACTTAAGGTGTCCAGCAAATTCTGCCACAAAAACATTGCATTTGAGGTGCCAAATGTAACTTCATTTCAAACGTGTCCAACGAACTCTTCTTCCTATGTTACCACAGACCCCCCTTCCCTCAGCCAAGGGCCGTCCGCATCCTTTTACGCCAAGTACATCATCCCACCTTTGATCGTTCTTGTGCTGTTGCTCGGCCTGTTCTTCATGTACAGACGGAAGAGAGGAGGAGGTGAGACTTCACGGGTCATTTCCTTAGCAAGGAGACTTATATTTTGGAAGGACCATGGAATTTATTCTAATCTAATTCAGCTCCGTCTTTTGGAATAGCTGCCTGCTTCACTCCAGAGTCAAACTGCAAAACTGTCCCCTTACTGTTTGACTCCCCTCCCAGTAGCTGTAAGGTATCACATCCCAAAGGCTAGAGAGAGATGCCCAGCTGTCGAGGAATGCTACTGTTCTTTTGCTTAAGTCCTTGACCACACAGTCATCCAGAGATTGGCCCAGTCACAGAAAATCCAGACGGCCCAGAACAAGGGTCACCCTGACAATGGTCCCCTTCTCATCAACACTGGGCTGTGGACCTTTGCTTGCAGGGAATGTCGCTCCCCATCAGCTCGTGAGCATTCTGGGCCATCACACTAACTCAGCTGGTGTTACAGGTTCCCATACAATATGGATTCAAATGTGCAAGGGATCAGACTGGAGTTGCTAGGTGTCACTGCAGATTCACACGACTTCCAAATCTGGGACTGATTCAGTCATATTAAGCTTCTCCCATCCAATCAATAGCTTGGCTCTCTCTGTAGCGGACGATGGGCCTTAATTATGAGCTAAACAGCGTAGCCTTTCTCTCAAGGGAGCCCCCTTGGTGTGCAGAAGGTAGGTATTCTTAAAAATTAATTAAAAATTAACTGTATTCCAACTGCCAGAAAGATCAGTTTTCCCCAGTCATCACAATGTCTTGGACTACACGCACAACGCATTTTAATTTTCTAGGTGGCGTGCGAGGACCCTGGCCATTTTGACGCTGGGGCAAGTCAGTTAGGCCCAACTGTCTTTATGCAATTTCATGGCGGGCGGGCGGGTGGGCGGGCGTGTGTGGAGGGAGGGCTTCTCTATAGCAGAGCCCCCCGCTGGGCAGATGGTGTCCTGCTCTAGAGCAAGTCTTGGCTGTTTGCAAGCCCGTACAGGGAGCGAGGCCATAGAGTAGCCAAGTTGGCAAGCAAACGGTCAGGCGCACAGGGTTCAGTCCAAGGCGTTTTAAGCGAAGGTGGGGGGTCAACGATCCAGGCGGAGGTCAAGACACCGGCACTCAGGCGGGCAGCAGCGGGGGGAGTCAAGGGAACAGGCAAGAGGTCAAACGTGGTAAGCCAGTCAGGTACGTCACACGGTCCAGAAGCAGGGTCCTTAGGCAGGCCAGAAGGTCGGGAACCAGAGCATCAGCTGTGGGGCACAATGCAGGAGGCCAGGTGCACGGCAGAGGCTGGAAGGACCAAGTTGTTCCAATGCTGGCTGGGGTTCCAGTGCAGGCTTTTAGGCTCCCACCCCACAGCCTACTCCTGAGGAGTCCCTTCCTCTTTGGCAGGCAAGCACTCCTTCACACAGGGGCCCTGCCAGCCTGCCTCTTGAGGCGACGACGCTCCCGGGGCCAGGGGGTGGCTCAGCCTCTGCCTCAGAGGCAGAGCCCCTCTCCCCTGACCTGGATGGTCCAGCAGCCGCTTCCCCCGAGGGTGCAGGCTCCTGTGGGGCTGGGGGAGTCCCGGGGCTGGGGCACCCTGGGCTTCTGGGGCCTCTAGCCCCTCCTCTGAGGGGGACTCCTCCAGCCAGGGCAGGACAGATGGGCACGTGCTCCCTCACTGTGCGCTGGCATGCACCCTGCTTTGGACGCAGTTCTGTGACACCCGCCGGCAGGACACCCACTGCCTAGGCTGACCGCGAGCGCCTGGTGCTTGCGGATTCTAGCACCACATGCAGCCCTGGAAACAATATGGTGCTCCAGCCATCGGACTGCTTGATTAAAGATTTCTGGCAGGTGGATAACTTCACTGGATGCTCTGCCTTTCTTCAAGGGCTTAAACATGGACAGAGTCTATTTTTAGACCTTCCCCTGCCATCGCTAGAGAAGAAATACTGCTATTATTGAAAAATGTACACACAGACATACAAGAAGCGTATTCCATGTATTAATTTAAATTACCCCCTCTTTTTTAACACAGGAAGCCATAGCAGCACAGCATCCATCTATGAATCCTCAGGTATGAGAATGTGCAAGTGATGCTATTAATCATCGTATCTGTGAGCTTTTCAAACAGCAGTGAACACTGTGGTGTAGTGGCGAGAGTGCTGGACTGGGAGTTGGGAGATCCAGGTTCTAGTCCCCACTCGGCCATGGAAGCTCACTGGGTGGCTTTGGGCCGGTCACAGACTCTCAGCCCAGCCTACCTCACAGGGTTGTTGTTGTGAGGATAAAATGGAGAGGAGGAGGATAATGCACACCGCCTTGGGTGTCTGAAGGAGGAAAAAAGGTGGGATATAAACGTAATAATAAACCAGCAGTGGAACCCCACGTTTACATTACTGAGCATCTACACTGCTTACCTTCCTTCCCCAAACTGGTGCCCCCCAGAAGTGTTGGACTACCATTTATTTACTTACTTACTTACTTACTTACCACCCATCTGGCTGGCTACCATGCCCATCTTCCCACAGCCAGCTGTGCTTTAAAATGGCCCTTCACTATGTTTTAGAGGGTTTGATATTTATCTCTCCTTATAAAATTAATTTTAAAATTATTGCTGTTGCTGCTTTTAAATTAAATTCTTTTTGCTCTTGGCTTGATAGTGTTTGATTTTATTATGTGTGTAGCTCTGAGAACTTTGCTGCAGGTTGACTCATAAACGGAATGAATAAACAGAAGTAAATGCATACTACAGAGCACCTTGAAATGTGCTCCACGTACATTATAGCAATAATCTTTACAAGAGCTTTGGTAAGGCAGGCAAGTATTTACATTCCCAGACCGTGGAGAGAAGATGCTCAGAGCTGAGGCTCGGTTATAGATCATTGCTAATCCTGGACTCTGATTTGCAGACTCTGAAGATGAGGACGACCCTGCTGCGATAGCATGGCTGGACGTTCCCCATGAGGTAACCTGGTTTCAGGGTGCCCTGTGACAGGGATGGAAGGCTGGCATCCCTTCAAATGTGGCCAGTCCCTTGTGTAGCACCATGACATTGTGACACTTGGCCGATAAGAGGTGGGGCAACTGTAGAGCAGGAATGGAGACCCCAGAGGGATGTTACAGGCCTCTCCCCCCCCCCCCGCCGCCATTTACATAAGAGCTGCTTGGCCACCATCCCAGTTTTGGTTGAGAGGGCTGTACTAATTTTAAAACAGCTTGTAACCAGTTCTCTTTCCAGAAAGGCTGTCATCAGGGTGCCTGTTGCCGCGAGGTGACTCCTTGCCCTTGCTGGGCTTTTCCTCCTCAGTCTCCCTGGCTCTGCTAGTCCTTCTAGGTTAAAAAAAAAAAAAAGATGTTTGGCAGACTTCCAGCTCAAGATAAGGCTGGAGATGTTCCAGCTTCCAAAGCTCTTGACTTGATACCAGGTGAACCATGTGTGTTCCAACGTGGCCTCCACATGTAGGGAAGGGATTGTTTTCATGCATGGCTTCGCATTTCTTTTGCTCTCCCACTGCAGGCCTGCAAGTCAATTCCTGAGGAGGCTCTGCAAACGACGGACGCATCACCCATCAACAGAGAGCAAGTCGTCTTGGGTACGCAGGATCAGCCCCCAAGCCAAACACGATCTTCACTGCAGGGTCTCGGTTCAAGCTCCAACATCCCCTGTTAAAGAGGCCTCGGGTGGCGGGGCTGGCAAAGACCCTTTGGCCGGACACCTTGAAGAGCAGCTGCCAATCCCAGGAGATAATATTGGAGACCACTCATGAGAAGGCACCATCTTGTCTCTCTTGCCATTTCATTCTCTAAGATGCACAGGAAAAGGCTGGACGTCCCTAACCAAAGAGGGCCACCCTAGAAGTCTTGATACCCGGCAGCTGAAAGCTTTTTCACACACCTTAAAGGTACACAAAACAGGATGTATTGGCCATTTGTTTGGGTTTTTTAGAAAGGTCGCTCTTGTCTTATACGTCTTCTTGGACTTACCGCCACTCTAAGCTGTGCTGTGATTGTTTCCAATGCATTTTAATTATGGCCTTGGGTTTTCCAGTTAACTGTAAAGTAGAAATGGAACGGTGCAACCACCAGGAAGCACCACAAGAAGGGGGACAGATCTGTGGGGATAAGAGCAGTGGAGGCGGGGGGCTCAGACGTCAGTGGGGTGGGGAATCACTCTGGGGTTCCGTCAGAGCTTTGCACCTTGGAGAGCTCCGTTAGAGTTCCGACTGAAACCCAGAGTGGATTCACACACACCCCGACATTGGAGCCAGCCGCCACTGGATAAGAGGAAACATTCATTCGAGCCAGGGATGGGAAATAACGTTGGACTGGAACTCCCATCCTCTTCCACTATTGGCTATGCTGGCTGGGGCTGATGGGAGTTGCAACCCAGTGACATCTGGAAGACCACACATTCCCCTCCTCTGGTGTAAACAAATGTTAAGAATTCATAAATTTAAGCTTTAGAAACTTTAAAAACCAACCTGTGCACATCCAAACTGTGCTCCTTCAGGAATATTCACACAAAACACTAAACTCCTACCCCCTCAGAATATGAATAGTGCATTTTCTTGCTTAATTATAATGGATTATATTCTGAACGAATTAGCATTTTTAATTATAACCATAATATTGCCTCCGTTCCTGTGTGCCAGGGACGGTCGCCACCTTCCTAGGAAATCACAGGTCCAGTTTCTGCCTTTGCCAGGGCTGACAAAGCTTTGAGGAATGCGAATTGCCCTGAGTCGTCCTCCGTTTTCAAGATTTTGCTCCCTCGCCAGGGTCTCTAGAAGTTAAACCCCTCCGTGGAGCAGGGGATGCAATTATCTCTAGTGCTGCTATGCCCAGCGTGGTGCAGGCCAGCACACCTGGAGGGGGCACCAGGGCGGGGAGGGCAGGTGTCATGGGCATGTAAATGCAGGCATATAAGCACACTGAGGCACCATGCAACGCAGGGCCTGGATTCTCATGTGCTGGTGAGGCTGAGTTTGAACTGTTGATACCTGGGGTTCAGACAAAACCCATCAAGCATTACAAGCATACGTGGCTCTGAAATACCGGAGGATAAACATCTTATGTACAACTGTGCATCGCCAAATTTCAATAGGCAAGTGATGAATACAAGGCTTTCAAGATGTACTTGCTGTCAGCTTTTTCAGACGCATGCCGCCTCACTCTACACGTTTTTCTCAGTGTGCTGCTAACCCGGCTTAGAGGTGTCTCCTTTCATTTCAGTACACGTGCATCTATGAATCAGGGTTCTTTTCTCTTCCCCTCCCTTTCCACACATGCCTTGTTTTGCATTTTAAATGTTAACCCCCTTTATGGGACAATCTGTCCCAAAGTGCAGTTATTGGAGACATTTGTGTTTTATTGCCCCCCAAACTGAGTGAAGTCTGGACTGAAGGCGGCTGTGCCTCCATCGTCCCAGAGCTCTGGGCAGAGAGTAGCATCGTCTTACATCTGCCGTGATCAATATTCAACCCCTGACCGGTGTACAGCACATTGCAACCTCCCTTGCTGCTTTTTCACTATACTATAACCTGGCTCCCCCCCTCCAGATGTGTTGGACTACAACTCCCATCACCCCCAGTTAGCACAGTCACTGATCATACTGGCATTGCTGGCACTTCTAGTCAAACACGTCCAGAAGCACCAGGTTGGCAAAGGCTGCTGAAATGTTGCTTGGCTACAGTGGATTAAGGAGGTGGGTGGGTGGGGAGTTTGAATGCCGACATCACATTTTTAAACCGTTAAGACAGGAAAGATTCCCTTGTAAAACGCAGCATTCTGCCCCAAATCAAATGGTGCTGCTACAACAGCAAAGAGAGAGCGGAAGGAACGCTGGGCCACAGCAGTGACGATTTCGCAACACCGTTCAGTGATGCGGCTCTCCTGTTGACTGCTTTCCTACCCCACCACCTCGCCACAAACATACCCTTTAGGGCCCGTAGTGGAGTTTAGTTAACCAGTTAGTGTATTCGCTGGTTAGCCCTGCACTCGGGGCTAAAAGCAAGAGGAGCAGTCGGCAAAAGCTGTCAGAAGAGTGGCCAGAGGCTTTGGGGAGAGCATCACCCTTGGCCACTCTGCGCAGCAGTCCGCCAATGTACATTTTAAGAAGCATAAAAACATCTGTACCAAGCCATGGCAGCACCTATCACCCACTCTGACTTGCTTTCCCCTCAGAGCATCCCATATTCGTCACAGCCATCTGTTGCAGAACCTCAGTAATGCATGAATCCCCAACCTGGTGCTCTCCAGATGTGTTGGACAGCAACTTCCCTAATCCCCAGCCAGCAGGGCCATTTGCCAGCACATCTGGAGAGCATCTGAACTGCCTGGACCCACCGCTGGTGTTGCAAACACGTTGAACTTGAAATACCAATTCCACAAGTGAACTCTTGAAATGGCTTTGGTCAGGTCACCATCTGACAGCCTCAGTTCTCCATCTGTAAAGTTGATCTGCAGCGTTCCTGTTACCAGTCACTCTGCCCTGTACCTCTTGGTAAATTCCCACTGTTTCCCTGAACAGCTAACCCCAGAGCCCAAATACGCTTCCTTACCTTGCACTGAGTTACTGATCAGGGTTGGCTATTGTAGCTTTGAAATGTTGCCAGAGGCATTAAACTTCCAATGGGAATGTGGCTGGCCAAGCCATAAAGAAATATCTCAACCCTATGCTTTCCCCTGCACATTTCGGAAGGAACTAGTGAAAGAAAAAGGAATAGAGACAAGGAATACCAGAAGTTCCAAAAGGGGTTTATTTTATTTAAAAATGTACAGTTTTACTTCCTATATTTATGAAAAAAAACCTTACTAACATTGCCATAATGCTTAGTACCACTGCAAACTGTAAAAACAAAATTTTATATATTAAAAAACAATTTACATTTTACAATTTTCTACATGCATGCACAAGGTTTTTCAACTCTGTCTTAAAAATTAAAAACAAAACAAAACCAAAATATTTTCCTAGATTCAGTGTGTGTGTGTTTTTTGAGGCTGGGGGAAAGAAGATCTGTATTTTACACTTTCAGTTCAAATGAGGGGTCTTGTGTCAATGAAACTAAGTTCTCTTGCAAAATCACACTTGTGTTAAAAGCCATCTGAATTTTGTTTGTGATGTGAAATGGCAGTGAGGTCACATCTGGAAGGCCAGGATCAGACACGCATGGATGGACAAGTCAAATGGAGGGTCTCAACTGGTCAATGAAAGGAAAGGGATTAAAAATTTCTAGCATGGTTTTTCCAGGAGAAGAACTTGTGAACCACACCTTTTCTTGACTTTTGGAGCTTTCATTGTATAATGGACCAACCATCTCTGGAAGGCTGCACAACTACAGATATGAGGGCCTGGAAAAAAACCCAGAAAAATTCAGGAGGAAACAGTTTTTTTCTGTTTTTTCCCGAAGGGCTGTTTTTGTTCCCCCCTTCCAAAAGTGGAAAAATTGAACCACTTTGGATTATGAAATTATTTCTTTTAGAATTTAAGACAAAGTGTTTATATATTGTTACCCAGCTTTACTTCTCCCAAAATGATTTCTAAAAACTATGTAATTACACTTTTATAGAAAGACTAGGGATGTAAAATGTCTGGAAATAATGAAGCCATGGGGAAAAATATGTTTTAATCCTCTCTGTAAGATTCCCAGCATAGTTAGCTCTTTCATTCCTTTATTAAAAGTACTGATCTAAAGTATATTTTACTTGACAGACATTTATGCTCAGTTTCCCAAGATGTGAGTAGAGTCACCGTTGTGCACTCTGGACAGTAAATGTGCATTCTTGACAGCTTGGGTTTTGTTCTATAGCATCCTGCGTTTCTGATGCTATAGCAGTCATTCAATGTAGTTCTAATCTATTCAGACAATAATTACGAATTTGCTAACCAAGTTTACTTTTAAATTTTTAAAAAATATAATGATAATTTTATGAGCAAACTAAGTCATACACAAAGTAATTTTAGGAACAGAAAGGCTGTTATGTTCCTAAAGCAGCCCTCCCCAACCTGGTACCCTCTGGATGTTTTGGACTACAGTGCCCAGCATTCCTGACCATTAGCCATGCTGCCTGAGGCTGATGGGAGCCGAAATCCAAAATATCTGGCGGGCACCAGGTTGGTGAAGCCTGTCCTTAAGCAACAAAGTGACTTTAGATCTGTAAAGGATGCAACAAAATAAGTATTGCTTATTTTTCCATTTTTCTAAAATTGCAAATTTCCCCCCCAAAATGGGAAAAAAATGTTTGTTTCCCATGGCCTCAAAATTTCCAGAAATTTTACATCTCTACACACAATCAACTGGAGAAAATGTCTTACTGTGACAGAAATGAGTCATTAGCAGATCACATGAAGCCCCTTTCTAAGTAATGGGAATCACCCACCCATTGGTCACGCTTCTGTTGCTCAAAGGTTCGTGCATACAGAACTGGTTCTGCCATTACTTTATCTAGGGGTTGAGCGCTGCCTCCCTGGATTTAAGAACAGCTGTGACTGGCTGTTATCAGGAGCTACAGAGAACACATCTCCATGCAATAAACTTTCAAGGGGCTGCTACATGGTTCTCATTCATCTGTTATAAACTTAGCAGAGGTATTAACATCCGCCAGTTCCCGATTAAGGGTGTGTGTGTGTGTGTGTGTGTGTGTGTCTAAAGGAGGCGGAGGAGATGCAGCTATGGGTTTAAGGTGGGACTGCAGTGGAAGCTAAACGAAAGTAGTAGGTAGAAGAATGAGAACAAAAGACAGAGAGGTACTCAGGAAATGGCAGACACAGAAGGGGACAGCTGCCCCCCAAAAGAGTGAAACTTCCCACTGACGCAAATGAATCCCCAACTACAGGAGCCTCAAGGCCATATCACACCCGAGAGCTTCCTCTATTCAACGGTGACCTACAACCAATCTCAGCCACCTGCAAGGTTACCGCTGTAGTCAAGAGGGTTTATCACATTTGCACTTCACAGTTTTATGAGTTTACTTAAAACCATTGTGTGCTGAAGAGGCCCTCAGCTGCCTCCATCAAGGTGCGTCCTGCTGCTCCAGGGGACTTTTGTGGCAGGTGATAACATCACAGAATGCCCTCCTACCCTCCCCCACCCTGCACCTCAAGACAGACAGCAACAGCACAATCCCACCAAAGAGAAGCACGCTGAAGCCTCACTGGTTGCAATAGGAGAGATTTAAGCACATATTTAAACTTAAAATATCTGTATACTGTCTTCCAAGGTGACACCTTTAAGCGTGTGTCTCAAATGAAATCAAGGGGGATTTGAAAGTGCTTCACTTTGGCTGGGTCATGCCCCAAGTATGAAAAATAAATTTAAAAAAAACAGTGAAATAAAATGTAAAAACCACAGTGATGCAATCTGAGATGTCTCACCCAACATCCTCACTCCAAAACCTTAAGCAGAACCACCCCCCGAAACATGGTTCCAAACACAATACCCACCAAATACCAATGTTGCCCAACGCTTTGAGAGCAACGTTGCCCTATTTCATTTTTAAAAGTAGCATTTACACATAACTGGATAAATTGAAACTGCAGCACTGCCATAGAAAGAACCCCGCAGAAAAACTCCTGAAGTATTCTTGTAACAAAAAGGATTTCTTCCAGAAAAGTTAACAAAAAAAGGAGAAATCCACATTTAGGACATCAAAAGGACAAAGAGATTTACAGCCCTCTGTGACCTCATCCTTCCCAGTCAGCAATGGCAGCCAGCCAATCAGCATCTTTGTTCCTGGATCTCTCAAAGGCATCAGGGATGCTGGTGGAATTCAGAAAGGCTTGAGGTTCTGATTGGGTGGCTGCAGGCGACAACTCTTATGGGTTCCTTCCCAGCTTGAGGGCGGGAGGACAACTTCACCTCACCGTGGATGGATGGGTAGCAGAAAGTCTCTAGAAGCTGATGCTCCCCTCCAAAGCTCTTCAAGATGGAGAGAAGGCACCCTTCCCAAACACACACACACACACACACACACACACACACACACCTGCCCATTTGAAGAGCAAAGTCATGGATTACTCTCTCTTACACTGGACAAAATTCTCTGACCAGTCTAAGAGGAAAATCTCATACCTGTTGTTTTTAAAAACAAGATGGTGAGGCTATAGAACAAAACCACGATGGAGAACAAGGAAGTCCCAGAACTCTGCAATTCGTGGCCTTTTGCGGAGGGCTTCCAAGGGCCCCCCCACACACACACACACACACCTCCTGCAAAAACCTCACCAAAATGAATGAGAACACCAAATCTCTTGGGCAGTTGCTATTCATTTCATTGCGGCTTCCGCAAGAAAGCTTCCTTGCAGACCCAAGCTCCAGAAAAAGTTTCCTCATTTCATACCTAAGTCTTCTAGAATGCAACAGCCTTTCAAGTCAAAGCAAGGCTCAAACCACAGGGAAGTCAAGGAGCAACTATTTACACCACACAGGATTTCTTTAAAAAGTACAGGAATCAGTATCTTTAAAAAAAAAAAAAAGTCACCATTTTAAAACTTTACCAAAAAACTTCCTACACGTATCTTTTTTGTGTGTTTATACAGTTGAGCTGGGCAAAGACACCAGAAAAGGCTGATACAGGATGTTTGTGTACTGGACGTGCTAAAATTGGGAGGTCCAGCTGGCTTGTTTTTGCATGTGCTACGTAGTGATGGAAAGTGTTTTAAAAAATAGCAGCTACAGCCTACACCAATAGGCATTTCTCTTTTATAACGCCCCACAAAAGTCTTGTGCAACTCGAGTCGGAGCTCAGAGATGAAGAGAGAACAACAGCATCAGATGATGTTTCCAAGGTCAGATCTGTGAGGTTAGTTGGTTTGTATGTTGTGGTCGTTTTAAAAAGGGACAGTCAAAAAGGTTCCTCAAACCCAACTGCATTTGGAGATGCTGGTGAAGACAGTGAACGGAATTAGCCCTTAGAATTTGGCACTGTGACTTTCAACCTTACCACTGGGGTGGGGAGGAGAGGCGATACACCATCCTTTCCATCTGCAAACCTCCTGAGCTCCTGGAGGGTTTGTAACAAAACTGGGATTTGAGAGCGTGGAATTGGACAGGGCAGGAAAGGCAGCAGCCCCTCCCTTCCCCCCAGTTGGCGCCACAAAGAACTTGTGAATGGAACGGGGAGGACTGAGCGGTCAACGCTGGCATCCGAAGATGCAGAGACATGAATGCAAACTCCTGGAAGGCCTCCTACTGCACTTGGCAACCTCACCCCATCCCCAACGAGACACCTGCCGTGCGCCAGGCTGCTCCCCTCACAGAAGCTTGTTCCCTGGCAGTCAAGCCCCTCACCCCAGCTGCCGCTCACACCGAGGTCTCCGACTGAAGCCGCATCACAAACTTGTGCGATTTGGGGTCCACAAACTCCTCCGAGAGCTTGAAGAACGGGATCTTCTTGGCGCTCACCACCAGACTGAAGTCATGGCGCTTCAGAACAAAGACCACCCCGTCCTTCAAGCCGTTGGTCACCGGCTCCTCGCTGACCAGAGTCCACTGCTTGGCCAGCCAGCGGTCCTTGTGGTACTGGATGGTGGGCCCAGCCGTCAGGTACCGCTCGAGGAAGGCCTGCAGGGAACGGAGAGGGAAGGCCTTAGGAAAAGGGCAAGCAAAGGGTGATATGGTGGAGGTGAGCCTAACCATGCCTGGCGTGGAGAAAGCGGATAGGGAGAGACCTTTCTCCTGCTCCCATAATATCGGAACCCAAGGGGGTCATCGCACGAAGCTGATGGGTGGGAGACTCAGGACAGAGAAGAGGACATCCTCCTTCACACAGCACAGAGTCGAACTGTGGAATCCGCTACCACAAGATGTAGCCATGGCCACCCATTTGGATGGCTTTAAAAGGGGGTTGGACAAATTCCTGGAGGACAAGGCTATTGACGGCTACCAGTCATGAGGGCAAAGTATTTCCTCCAGTATCAGAGGCAGTATGCCCCTGTAAGTCAGTTGCTGGGGAGCATGGGCAGGAGGGTGCTGTAGCACTCATGTTTCCCATGGACAGCTGGTTGGCCACTGTGTGAACAGCATGCTGGATGAGATGGACCTTGGTCTGATCCAGCAAGGCTCTCCTCCAGTGTGCCAGGAGATGTCATCCAGCTCCGAAGAGGCCGGGCAACCACTCTTTTGGGCAACCACTCCAGTGTTCGGGCAGCGGATACAGTTGTATGTGAAGTCCAAATATCTAACCGCACCCACAATTCTAACAGCTCGGAGAAAAATGGCACCACCAAATGAATGCATTTTAAAAAGCCCACACACAGCCAATGTGAAAACCTTCCCTCGGGGAATTCAATCAGTGCTGCGCTGAAATGCCCACCACCAACTTCCTCATCCTCTTCACAGACAATGGGGAGGGAGGCAGGCAAGGGGGGGGCAACATGGGCCAAACCTAACGGTGCTTCCAAGGCCAGCAGATCCTTGTTTTTTAACCTACCAGGCCCTAGAGCAGCCCCCCCCCCCAACCTGGTGCCTTCCAGAGAGCTTAGACGACAACTCCCGCCATTCCCCGTCCGCATGGGCTATGCTGGCTGAGAGCGGTGGGAGTTGCACTCCAACTCCATCCGGAAGGCACCGAGTTGGAGGCTGCCCTAGAGGGAGGGTGGGAGGGAGGGCAGGAAGCAGCACCCACCCTGCAATTGACACTGGGGCGCTTCTGTCATGCTGCCCTCCAAAGGCGAGCAAAGAACGTTCGGCTCAGCTGAGCTCAACCCCCAACTTCCAAAGCCAGTCATATTTTTAAGCTGGTTAACTTAGGAAAAATATTTAAAGCCCACCTGACAGTTGAACTTCCATGGTGGCTGACGAAGCAAATGAATTCAGAAGAATATTATGAAAACATAAACCCAACACTCTTTGTAACTGAAGCCTGAGGGCAAGAGCTGTGCTTACTTTGTAGAGAACCTGGGCCATTTCAGGCACTTTATAAATAAGAAACAGAACAGCAAAAACAAAATGAATAAAAAACAACAGAGAAAAGTTGGTTCGTTATGTTGTGGCCAGGAAGAGTGGGGGGTGGGAATCCTGTGCCCCATGGCAGTACCAAAACCATGACTATTATTCATAATAGCTAAATGGACTGAGGGAGATGAGAGGGGGAGGCACGGCCATTCTTTATTATTTTTCCTCCTCCCTCCCCATCTGTTTTTCCTTGTGTGTCGTATCTTTTTAGATTGTAAGCCTGTGAGCAGGGGCTGACTGGTTTTCCGGATTGCATGTAAGCTGCTCCAGGAGGCTTTTTTGGAATAAAAAGACTTCAAATAAAAAAATAATGAACAATAACATTCAGGGGCAGCATGGCTCTGGACACCAGATGCTGGAGGATGAGCAGTCAAGTGAGGGCGGTTAACTTACCATGAAATCCTAGAATAGTAGGGTTGGAAGGGGCCTGCAAGACCATCACATCCAACCCCCTGCTCAATGCAGGAATCCAAGTCAGAGCATCCCTGACAGGTGGCTGTCCAGCCTCGTCTTGAACACCTCCAGTGTGGGAGAGCCCACCGCCTCCCCAGGTAATTGGTTCCATTGTCATATTGCTCTAACAGTCAGGAAGTGTTTCCTGATGTCCAGCCGGAATCTGGCTTCCTGGAACTGGAGCCCATGATTCCATGTCCTGCACTCTGGGATGATGAAGAAGAGGTCCGGGCCTTCCTCTCTGGGACAGCCTTTCAAGTACTTGAAGAGCGCCATCATGTCTCCCCTCAGTCTCCTCTTCTCAAGGCTAAACATGCCCAGTTCTTTCAGTCTCTCTTCATAGGGCTTTGTTTCCAGTCCCCTGATCATCTTTGTTGCCCTCCTCTGAACCCTCTCCAGTTTGTCTGCATCCTTCCCAAAGTGTGGTGCCCAGAACTGGACAAAGTACTCCAGATGAGGCCTGACCAGTGCTGAGTAGAGGGGAACTAGTACTTCCTGGGATTTGGAAGCGATGCTTCTATTAATGCAGCCCAAAAGGGCATTGGCCTTTCACGCCCTGCTTGCGGGAGCCTGGCTGGCCACCAGGATTCTGGACAAACCTCGGTTGGACCCAGCAGGGCTCCACTCTACTCTAGTTCCTGCACTGAACCGGGGTGTGTGTGTGTGTGGACTCGATGGCCCAAATGGCCCCTTCCAACTCTAGGATCCTACCCAATGGGCCAGGGAAAAGAATGTGCCAACAAGGCACAGGGCTAACCTTCTGGAGCCCCACCCGACACACAGGATCACTGTGGCATTTGCCGGCCAAGCAGCCCACCAGAGACTCCCCTCCTCCTCCACCTCTCCCCGCTCCCCACCTTGGGTGTCATGTCATGGGTGATGCAGAACTCCAGATGTTGCAGGATGCTCTCCATCGTGTGGTACGGCTGCTGCTTGGTGGTACGCAGGTACTTCTGCATGGCCCGTGCCATGGAGGCAAAGATGGCCTGGGCCGCTTCCCGTGGGTCCATGATCTCCCGCGGGCTTTTCTGGTCCTCCTCCTGGAGACGCTTGATGTGCGTGAAGGCCTCCTCCACAGCCACCACCAGCCTGTTGCGACAAAGGGGGGGGGACGCTTGAGTGTAAGCAGTGGGTTGCAAAAGTCCTGCTCCCCCACCCCCCACCCCCTACAAGCCACTGCAAGGAGAGAGGAAGGAGAAAGCCAGATGATGGACAACGTGTTGGCTTGTGGCAATGAAGGCTTTGACATCGATTGGCTGAGCTGGGTGCGAGAGCACAGAATGTTCACCAACATTTAATCTTCTCAGGGAACAAAAGCTGTCAGAATGTTTTCAGTCCAGCTTCTGTGAGAGAAGGGAAAGTTGTTCCTTGGGCCGGGATTATAACCTCACACAGACCCTATGGACAGGAGTCACTTTGCGTGGCTAGCTGGGAAGAGGTCTCAGGAAACAGAGGAGAAGGAGCCCAGAAGGAAGAGGGGCAGAATAGGGAATGGTCTGAGAAATCTAAGAGGCGGATAGGTGCAAGAGGAGGATGTCCGAAGCGAAATCTCATCTGGACTTAAACAGCCAGTTCTCAGGCTGCAGCTTCCAGTGTTCAAAGGCTGCCCGAAATAGGTTCGGCCTCCAATCTGTGCACACATTTGACAGGGACAAGGAGGACATCCGCACGACAAGGCTTTCCTGGGCTGTTCCACTTCAGCGTGCAGGTGTGGGAGAGGGGATGCATGTTTTTTAACTGAGGAATATTCAAACAAACAAACCAACAGCACAAAGGGAACCAGCACACCAGGGGGGAAACTAGCCTACAACTACTGCATGCTGATGTTCACATTAATAGTCATTTATATTTTGTCCCTGACATTGCACCGAAGTGCACGACACCTCCCACAGTAGCGCTGCGCAAAGACGACAGGCCTGTTCCTGGAGGAGCTTACGATGGACTCTCCAAGGAGGCGGGAAGCTGAGCCCCTTCCCTGTTGGGGCCAGCAGGCACATGCGCCCCGCCCCCCGCCTGCCGTCCTGGGAGGACGTACCTGGCCCTCCGCTTGCGCACCCGGCGCTCGTGCTCTGCCTCCTCGTAGTAATACTCGTTGTGGCTGTTGTCCCGCCGCCGGGCAGCCGCAGCAATGACGGCCCGTGACTGGCTGGTCGAGTTGTTGGTCGTGTTTTCTGGAGGATGGGAGAAGCACAGAGAAGGAGGGTGGTCACAAAGGCCTTTCTGAGCGTCCCCAGAGACCCTGCCTCAGTCTGGCCCAGCGGCCTAAGCCCCACCGCACCGTGGTCCGCTCAGGGCCCAATTGGACAAAACAGCAGCGCTCCACTTGTGTGTATAGCGGAGAGCAGAGTCCCGTTCTTGAAACAAAAGAGGTGCCTTCCTATGCCTGCCGCAAACCTCCCCCAACACCTCTTCACCCACGTGGGAGCTTCGTTCCAGCACTGGAACCTAAATGAGTGGGAAAGCACCAGGCCGGCAGGGAGGGCAGGGGGAGGCAGGGAGCCAGTCTGCAGGAAGGTCAGCTGCAGGCAGAGACACGCGTGAGCAACTCTTCCCCTGCTAAAAAAAAGAGACTTCCCCACTCCCTGCTTTGGAAACACTGGACAAGACACTTCTTGCTTGCAATGAATGGGTGGACTGCCTGCCTCGTGCGTGTGTTGGGGGGCGACAGAGGCGAGTTTAAGCGGCTCTGCCCTGCCGCCTCCTGCCTAGCCTGGCCCAGTTATTGCTGTCATGCACAACCATTGGGGGAAAGAGAAAATGGAAGCAGAGAGGGAGCCCTGGGGAAGAGCAGCACTTCTGCAGGGCAGGTTCCATTCCCAGCAGCTCCAGTTGAAGGATGGTAGACACAGGGAGACATCAGCAGTCAGAGTAGACCTCGGGAGTGGGGGGGACACCTTGTGGCCCTCCAGATGTTTTGGCCTACAAGTTGCCCGCCCCTGGAGCAGACAGAACTTGGCCAGGTGGACCGCTGGTCTGAGCATTAAAGGACAGCTTCGTACGTACATGGCCAAGGACACAAGATTGCTCACCTTCGCCGAGCGAGTATACTTTGAACCCAGACATCTTCTTGGACAGAACTGATTTTGGCAGGTTGAGGAGGGCTGGGTTGTAGACCGGGAAATCGTGGTAATAGTTCTCCAGGACCCACACTGCAACTCGCTGGATGCTGCAGGGAGACAGGAGGGGAAAGAGGCAGGGTCCAGGTCTGATGAGATCTTCGTATTTATTTGGAGACGGGAAGGTAATTTAATCACCAAATGTGTTCAGCTTTAGGTTTCTGGCTCCATGGCAAGGATGCCAATATTTTATTCATTTATAATAAGTTGTATACCATCCTTCAATAAGTATTTCCAAGGTGGTTCACATCAAAAAGATCAAATTAAAAGAACAGTAATAGAACAGCTGAATTAAAAAAAAAAAGCCCCAACAGCATAGAAAATCAGGTTGGAAGACCTGGGAATCCTTGCAAGGTCCTGAAAAGGTCCTTGCCAGGTGCTAAAAAGACAACAGGCACCGGGTGTCCTATAAACGGTGAGCCAACACTGAGAAGGCCCTCAGCCTGAGACCCTTCTTGCTTTAGATGGCAGGGGCACCTGGAGGAAGATCCCTGAAGATAATCTAAGGTGGGGGAGGCAACCTTTTGGGGCAAGGGGCCCATCTGGCAATTTGAAACACTGTCCTGGGCACCACCACAAAATGGCAGCCATGGGAGGTGTGGTAAAGAATGAGTAACCTGCCCAAAAGACTGAGTACAAGACAGAGGTGGGCTCCGATCCCCAACACACTCAGTGACACCTTTGAAGCCACAGTTTTCAGCACCAACAGAAACCTATTTCACAGCAATCCCAGCTGCCAGTAAGAAAATGTTTTTAAATGGCGGGGGGGGGGGGCACTTTGGTGGGCAGCATGAAAGATGTCCAGGGGTGCATTGGCCCCACACTGCCAACTGATGATCGAAGGGCATGGGCCTCTTGACGTGGAGCCAGATGCTCCTTTGCGTCCCTCGGCAGGTGAGGACCAGGAAGAGGGCCTTTTCTGCTGTGGCGCCCCTGTTGTGGAATGAGCTTCCCAGAGAGGCTCGCCTGGTGCCTACGTTGTGCTCTTTCCAGCACCAGGGGAAGACCTTTGAATTTTCCCAGGCATTTTAGCATTCTAGTCTTTTAGCTCTCTTGTTTTAAATCTGCTGTTGCATCCTAAATCTCTGCTTTGCTGCTAGATTTTACTCCAGCTGTGCTTTGAAACTGCAGTTTAAACCTATTCTATTTTATATTGTATTTTATGCTGTACTTTGTGGCTGTAATTTTTGTGAACCATCCAGAGAGCTTCAGCTACTGGGCGTACAGAAACATAATAAATAAATAAATAAATGTCGGGCGTTAAGAGGAAGCACTAACAACTCAGCTGTGCTCGGAAATGGACTTGGAGCCAGGGCAACTGGGTAAGGCCCAGAAAGGTGCGCCCTCGATGACAACCGGCCCCAGTTTGCAGCCAAGTGGTGGTGCACTGCACTGAGCTAACCTCCATTTCCGAGCTGCCTCCAAAGGCCCTCAGTCCTGCCGGCAGAGAGACTTGCCTCCTCTCTCTGTAGGAGCCCCCCGCTCTCTACACAAACACACTCGGGGCGCCCGACACCCACCCAGAAGAGCAACGCCTGGTTGCGGCCCCCAGCCAGGCCCTTGCTCACCTGAGGTGGCCCACGTTATAGAAGCGGCTGGCCCCATCAGTGGAGCGAACCACCTTGAGGGTGAAGTGGGGCTGGAGCTGCCGCAGCTCGAGCAGGACCACGGCCAGGTAGTGGACGAAGAGCAGGGCGTCCACAAGGGAGACGGCATACTGCACGATGCCCTGGTAGTCGGTGTCGCGCGAGTCCAGGATGCGGACGCCGTAGAAGAGCCAGTAGGAGACCACCAGGAGGAAGACCAGCACCATGAGGAGGGCCCGGAGGACGAAGACGCGAGGGAAGGAGGCCCTGGGGCGGCGGAAGAAGAGGGCCCAGCTGCCCAGCAGCAGGATGAGCAGTTTGAAGGCCACCGAGATGAAGAGCCCCTCGCATGGCGTCCCACAGGCCTGCAGCTTCTCCCCCCACAGCAGCTGGGGCAGCAGCATGAAAGCCACGGGCGTGAGGAAGGAGAGGAGGGCCAGGGCCCCACCCAGCGAGACGCCCAGGTGGCGAGAGCAGTCCAGGTGGGCGCTGTCCTCCATGTCCTTGGTGATGCGCGAGACGTCATCGTGGGAGATGCTGTGCTCCGACGTGCCCGTGACCACCGTGGTGGTCTCGCCCCAGTTGTCATCCTGTCAGGAAGCAAGGGGCAAAGAGTGGGGCTGAGGGGGTGCCCGCGGCTCGCTCGCCAACAGCACACCGCCGGCCACCTCCGGTTAGCAGGGGTCTCGACAAGCACAGCTGGGGAAACCCTCTCTTGGCCCGAGGCCCGGAAGAGCTGGGCCAGCCTGAGAAGAGTAAACCGTCCCTGGGCAAGAGGCGTGTGAGAATTCCGTTTGGGGGTTAAAAACTTGACGGATCTTTCCGTCCCTGGCGGATTTTGTTCCATTTCCCCCCACTGATGTCAGCTCGGTCTGTAGTGACCGATACACCAACTCGGTGTATTTTTTAATGGGGCCGATTTGCACAAATTGGATTGTGGGGGGTTGGAATCTTGAAATTTGCACAACTTCATCCTCCACTTTGTCCAGAGGAAAGGGGGGCGGGGGGGCTGACAAGTTCCTTAACATGTACAGAAAATGGCTCTGCTAGGCTAAACGAAGTCGTGTGCAGCTAGAATGAGACCAAGAAGGATTTTTACAAGATGGGAATATGCCTCTGTGGGGCTATATAGCAGACAGGCAGACTTGCGATTGTGCCCATTTGTGCAAGATGGCCAATAAAAACATATTTTAGAAATTACGCCCCCATTTGTGCAAATCTCAAGATCTGCCCCCCCAATCCCATTTGTACAAATCACCATTGGTGCAAATTACAGGACCAAAAAAAATGTGCAACACTTTTCCAGAATTGGGGGGGTGGGGGGAAATTCGCTACAGTTCGCCACCGCAGAAACACTGTGGAATCCCGTCGGGCTTCAATGGAGCTGAATTCCTGGCATCACACTTCCCCAACCTGGGCTGTGCTACCTTTGACGGGAGGTGTGGCTCACATGACTTAACGCTCCTCCGCGCACAAAATAAACTCCCGGCAGCTCAAAAGCCATCAGACTGGTTTTCTCTGGGCAGGTAATCCATTGTGTGTGTAGGAGCAATAAAGTGCAAGGCGCGCATGCAGACAGCAGTCTGAAGTGGCCCAGCCCAGACAGAGGCTGCCCTCCTCGGGGAGAACGAGCACGGAGTTGCTGTGCTTCTGAAGGCAGCCCACTCGCTCTCTTAGAAGGTGCCTCATGCCGGGTCCCCGTCACCTGGCTCCTCCGGCCAGCAGCAGCTCTCCGAGGGCTTGGGCAAGCATCTTTCGCAGCCCTGTTGCCCGAGATCCTTTTCACTGGCAAAGCCAGGGGACGGAGACTGGGCCGCTCTGCACGCAAACCCGGCCTGTAGGACGTGCACTCCAGCAGCCTCCCTTTGTATGGTTCACTCTGGGTGCGACTCCCCAACAAACCCGAGTGTGCACCTCCCTCCCTCCCCCTAACACATTGTGGAGAAACCCCGACGGCCGCCACTTCCGTATTTGCACACAGAACATTTGAACTGCTCCAAGTACTTTGCATTTGTCCCTGGTCATCCTTACAACCACCCTGTAAGGTAGGCCAGTTGCGTCCACACATTGCAGATGGGAACAAAGGCAAAATGGCCAGTGTCTTGCCGAAGGCATCAGATGCAAGATTTGGAGCAGGGATGCCTCGGGCAGCTGCTCGTTCCGTTAACGGCTACACCGGAGTGCGTGGGACCACAAACTCCTCAGCTTTGACGGGGGCCTGTGCACTCTCTTTTGAGAGGCCACCCCTCCTGTGGCTGTAGGAAGAGAGAGGAGGACGTCCTGGCCTCTGCCACCAGCCAGAGGTCTATGGTCTCCTGAGGAGGAGGAGGAAATGGACCACCTCCACCCCAACCAGGGAAGACCAGCCTGGCCCCAAGCGGGTGCAAGTGCCCATCAGCAACCCAGCTCTTCATTTCGGCACGGGCGAGCCGGTCGCCCTGGTCTACACGGTCCCCTGGCCGGCCTTCCTTCGCCTTCCCCTTCGCAGGCGCGACGGCAGGCAGGGCCTGGGTCTTATTTTCATTTGTTTCCACTGCACTTTGCACTTTGAGCACTGCAGCCCACTTTGGGCAACCACTTCTGTCTGAAAAGCAGGCCGCCAGAGGTCATTCCCTCCACGAGAGCAAATGGAGGTGCCCTGGGAACGCTCACGGAGCAGCGAGTTGGCCTGGGAAGCCCTGTGCCAGCAGGCCCAGCTCTCGCTTGCAGCCCCAGAAAGGAACGGCTCAGGCGTTGGGAGGCTTATTCAGGAAACGGCACTGGGGGGTGGGGGACCCCCCGAAGTGGCTCCCCTTCCCGCTCCCGAGAGTGCCGCAACAGGCCCTCACCCTCTCGTCGCCTCGCGTCGACTCGTTGTCCAAGAGGGGCTCTCCAGGCGCCTGGATGGTCACCGACTTGTCCCCTCGACTGCCGTCTCGACTCTTGGACCGGTGCCGCTCTCGCCGCTCTCTGCGTTGCGGGGAAATGAGATGCGTGCCGTGAACTGGGAGGCCAGTAGCGCAGGGCCCTGTCCTGCACTCAGTGGCCCCCCTCAGGCCTTGCTCTCGCCCTCCCACTGCCCACTGCCATCACCTCACTGTTTTCTGTTGTTTGGAACCTACAATGCTGCCTCACGCCAAGTCGGGCCCACTGGTCTGTCTAGCTCAGCCTCCCCCCGCCTGAAGCCCTCCAAATGTGCTGCTGGACTACAACTCCCATAACCCCCGACCACTGGCCCTGCTGGCTGGGGCTGATGGAAGTTGTAGTCCAAAACTCCCAGAGGGCACCAGGTTGGCTTGACTGGCATTGGCTCAGCAGGGTTTCAGGCAGGAGTCTTTCTCCCAGCCTGGCCTGAAGATGCCGAGAACTGAACCTGGGACCTTTGGGGCACAAAGCAGGGGCTCTGCCACTTACATACAGCTCCTCCCTTGCTTGCCTGTGCCACAGGCCCAGCTATGCCTTCTTAGGGCATAAGAGGGCCTCTCCCCTTTCCCCGTCCCGTCCCTTTGGCTCAGCTGGGATTGGATTTGATGGCACTGAAACCTCTGGCCGCCACTGGCTGACCTTGGCGGATGTCGCAGAGGGGGGAGCAGACTCGGGGGTCTCTGGCTGCCACGACCTGAGCTGCTCAGACCTCAGCGCGGAGCAGAGCGGGCAGAACAGCCCGTGGGAGGAGGAGGAAGAGACGTCGTGGGCCAAGATGGCAGGAACCTTACGGAAGCAGCAGGCAGGCTGAAGGCATCCAGAAGGATTTGTGCGGGAGTGTCAAACCTGAGGCCCATGAACCAAATCTGGCCCACCTGGGGCTCCCAAGAGAGCGGTGCCCCTTGACTTGGCTCCAGCCTGTTTCCCCCGATCATTCCGGTGGTTTCCTGGCTTTTGCCGGCCCTCCCCCCACTCTCAAAGGTGACATGCCCCTCTCCTAAGGCCGAGTCACTGGCCGGAAGAGCTTTAAGCCAAAATATGCTGGTACCGCTGGTTCCTCCCCTTTGCCCCACCCACCACCGGCATGCAGCCCCCAAGAACATCTCGGAATCGCATTCGGTCCTTGAGTTAAAAGAGGTCCAACACCCTTGGATTAGTGGAAAGGGAGAAAGATGGAAGGAAAGGGAAACATTGACTGACATTCCCACAGTGAATTCACAGAGCCTTCCCAATATTTGCCCGCAGGCCTCTGAGACGATTATCTAACAGCAAACGTTGCAAAGTTTCTCTCAGTTGACTTGAAAAAAGAGCCGAGGTCTTGCCAACAGCTTGGTTATGATTTACGAGCTTCAGTTTTGCAAAGGTGTCTTTCAAAAGGGACACATTTCCCATGAGCTGAGTTTGCTAGAAGCACAAACATGCCATGCCACAGCTCATTTCTTTGGCAAGCCCGTCGGATTGTCAAGGAATTGAGCCAAAATGTATCAGTCCAGAGAAGAGCTGAGCCATGTACCAGAGTACGTCGCTTTGCTCTGGCAAGCTTGGCTTCTAGACAGTCTCCCTCAGCCTTTCGCAGCCTGCCGCCCTCCAGGTGTGCCGGACTAGAACTCCCATAATGGGGAAGGCGGGTGGTGTTAACTGCCAGCGTTTTACCCCGTGGGCTTCCTTGCTGTTATTCATTTGAGTCTGTATTACTCAAGTGAAAATTTAATAAAATATTTTATCAAACAAAAATACCTGCCAATGTTTTATTTTAGCATTTATACGGCAGGGCTGCACGTGGGGCAGAAAAGTGGCTTACAAACATAGCTTGGGAAATGACAATGAAGACAAGGTCAAGCAGGAAGGAGGCAGAGATTCTGCCCAGAACTGTCTCCCCAGCTGTCACTCCGCTGGCCGCTTGAGATGGAAAGCGGGGGCAGCGAACCTCCCTCCATCGGCCCCCGGGGCCCATGCCATGCCTCCTGCAGTGGTCGTGGTACCAAGATCTGCTTAGTTTCCTCCGCTTCCCCAGCCCCTTTCCACTTCTGTAGCATGGATATGAAACTGCAAGCCATTCATTTCCAACTGTGAACTGCCTGGAGGGCATTGGCGGAAAGGTGGCAATTAAAATGAGTAGATTAAAGATCTTGCAGTGGCATTTCAAAGCAGGATGGAGGGACGACAGCCTCCAGCACCCCCTGATCAAAGCAGACAGTTCCAGGACGACTCCCCTGTCGCCACAGATCCCACCCCATGGACTCACCGGTGCTTCCGAGAGCTGCGCGAGTGCCCGGACTTGTAGGAGTACCCGGAATACTGTGACTCGTTGTCCATGTTGTCGGAACGGCGAGCCTTGTAGCGGTCCAGGTTGACGGACTTGGGTCTCCCAGGCCCCGGGACAGCCACCAAGGCAGCCGCTGCCTCCTTCAGAGTGGGCTTCTTCAGGCCGAGGGGCACCTTCAGGAAGTCAACTTTCACCTTGAGGGACTCTATTTTGATTGGCTGGCTGGGCTCGTCTTAGAAGAAAAAGGGGTGCCTGCGTGCAGAAGAAAAGGGAGGCAAGGTGGCAGTTGGCTTCCATCTTGCCTCTTTCAAACCCCCCCCCCCCCCAGCACAACAAGTTGAGCTCCCTTCCGCAGTTCTCCACGCCTGTCCACCCGTTAGTTTTTTCAGGACACCCTTATTCAAAAGCCCCCCTGTCCCGCCCCTCTGCCAAGACTGCAGCTCGATTAGCAGCTCTTACTTTACAAAGGATCCCCTCGCAGATCTGAATGCCTGGCACAGAAACCCTGCTCAAAAGGTATAATAACCAAAACCTCCCCAATGCAGGTAGATGTTGGGTTACAAACACTGTACCCATATTGTAATGATTTTCTTCTGCGCACTTTAACACACGCGCACAAGGGTTTGCATACAAGCTGCACAACTGGATCCCGGTTTGAGGAAGGATCACACGATCACAGAGTTGGAAGCGACCGCGGAGATCATCTAGTCCAACTCCTTGCTTAATGCAGGCTCTGCATTTGACAGGTGGCCGTCCAGCCATGAAGCTTCCTTGTTTACAACTTCCCCAACCTGGGGCCCTCCAGATGCTGGCTGGGGGCTGCTGGGAGTTGTAGTCCAACACATCTGGAGGGCACCAGGTTGGGGAAGGCTGTAATAAGCAGATACACGAACCACAAAGTCCTGGTTAGTGTTGCCTGCGTACAAACAGACCAGTTTACTGGGGCTGGGCCTTTAAATCCCGATTCACTGGGGACTGCAGAGACCCTCGTGAAAGTAAGCAAACCTTCTCCCAAACAACAAGCAGAAAGATTGCTGTGCTTGCCTGGCTATTTCAAAAGAAAACCAGCCCCAAGGAAGGCTGCTGGAATCCACATCCCCCCCCCCTTCCAGTTATAACCAAGGCCACAAAATTAAACGTTTCAGATGAATTGTGTTTGCATTAATGTTCTGCTCTACATATTAATTGCCTCAAAGCTAGCCTACGGGAGGAACCAACACAGAAATGAATTATTCAAGGCCAACGCCGGCTCCTTGTCTTCCGCAGGGCTTCGGGTTTCTGTCTGAACAAGCCTGACACAGACGCCCCGGGAGGAATACGAGCCGCTCAAACGCAGAACTCCCGATTCTCAGCAAAAGGGCCTTGCGACAAAACTCCCAGATCCGGTTCTCTCCCCGCTCCTCCTCGAGGGAGGGCCCAGAGCGCAGGGGCAGGGCAGGCGCTTTGCACGGAGGAGGCCCCCGGTGCAATCCCAGGCGTGTCCAACGAAAGGCAAGGCGTCGCAGGGGAGCCAGCCTAGTATACGGCAGTTTCCTGCGTTCTACGCCCGAGGCCTCAGAGAGCTGCTGCCAGGTGCTGTAGAAAGTAGAAGGCCAGCTGAACCCATGGTCTGATCCATCACTATGTTCTGGATTGGTATGTCCTGCACATTACCAATTGCCCAGCTGCAGCATGAGAAGTGATAGTGGGCACTTCCATCAATCCTGAGAATTTCAACTCTTGCTTTTTAAAAAAAGTCAAGTATCTAGTCCTTATGGATGAGAAGACTGCTTGAAGGCAGTACATGCAGGAGTGTGGCTGGTAAGATTCCCAACAGGTGGCTGGGGCTGGGAATTCAGCACCTTTTAGAGTTCCTTGCTCCTCCCCACGACTTAAGGAAAGGGAGGGCCTGAAATGGGTTCAAGGTGGAGCAAAGTAAGTTTAGCCCCATAGGGTTTAGATTTCCTGAGGCTTCTAACCTCTGCACAGGTGAGGGCTATTTAAGTGGTCTGGCCCCATTGACTACTGGATCCAGAAAGGTTCCTGGATGCTCTGGGGGATCAGAGCTGGCGATCCTGTTGAAACCCTGCTTGATTTGTGGAATAGGAGGAAAACCTGGGCATTTGATGCTATCATACCTAAACGCCCTCTCCTGTGGCGCAGAGCCCAGGGTCCTTGGTGCTGGAAAGAGCCTGGGGCAATGACGTGCTTGCACACACTGCCAGAGCAATGGTGGAGGAAGACTCGAGGCTAATTTGGCCCAATGTGGGTGTCACGCCCCCTCTGGCGGAATCCTGTTCGGAGGATGACCCGAGCCAAATCTTGCAGAGGAGCAGCCCCGTCGAGCAGCCTTGGGGGGCACTGGCCCTTGGGGAGGCAGCAGCCAAACCTCCCCAAGACGTGGGGAGCCCCCTCTACAAATCAGAGGTGGGCGCTGAACAGACGCCTACTGTTACAGCACACAGCACCTGAAGGAGCACGCTTGGCCGGCGGTCAGGTGCAGAACTGCGTGCCTGAGGAAGAAGGGACACGAATCCAAACCACAAAGGGGCTGGGGGACTAGCACGTAAAGACTAACATGCATATGAATGCATAAAAGTTCCCTATAATAAATCCATAGGGCTTTCAAAGATGCCAAAAGACTGTTTCTGCTGCAAAAGACCACAGCAGCCTTGCCCAAACTGGAGCCCGTGAGATATGTTGGACAACAACTCCCACAATCCCCAGCCAGCACGGCCACCTGGAGGTCACCAGGTTGGGCAAGGCTGAACTACAGGGACACCCCACTGAAAATGGTTGAATTCAGAGGAGGGTTGGAAGGATTTCTTGGACACGTCCCGAGTTTTCACTCTTACATACAACCCATCGTTTCCTCGCTTGTCAAACTCCTTGGAAGAAAACACGCACGTGCGCACGAATGCGCACACACACGTACGCGCAGCAGGCACAGGCTATCACCATCATGCCCCGCTTGCTTTCTGGCCACTGCTGGACAAGGAACGCCAAACTTGGGGGACCCAGCTTGGTCTGATCAAACGGGGCTCCTCTTATAACCAAGAGACAGGGAGGGCCGTGACTTTATCAACAAGGCGGATTTGCGACGGTCCTCTTACACCAGGGGTGTCAAACCTCTTTCAGCCTGAGGGCCAAATTCAATTCTGGGGAAACTCTCAGGGGCCACATTCTAAGCGGTGGGTGAGGGCGAAAGGCGCCAAAGGGCCTGGCATACTTTATCTCAAAGATCTTCCTGCCAGTGCCGAAGCCTCAGCAGAGGCGGTTCAGCCGTTTAGAGGGAGGGGGGACACACACAAGAGTCAGGAAGCCACCAAACGACTGGTGGTCAGGAAAGGGGCAGGGGGTGTGGCCATCTGGGGACCCCAGAAGGCCCCGTCAGGATCCCAGGTGGGCCGGATTTGGTCCACAGGCCTGAGGTTCAACACCCCCACCTTGGGCGCGCCACACGTCTGGGGAGGAGTCTGTGGCAATTCATTCTGCCCCCCTCTCACCCTGCTGTGTGGGTGACCTCACGCCAAGCCCAGCAGCAAGCACCGCAGTTGCCTCTTCACAGCCCTCACAGCCCAGAGATGGGCTGAAGGAGGCCTCGCCGAGTCACTACTGCCGGAGCCCATGAGCCCTGGGAGGAGAGACGCGCAGCCCGAAATGGGGCTGCCGGTCCCTGTTCCTCTGAAGCCCAGTAGCCCGCAGAGGCTGGCCGAGGGAAGGCCCCTTTCGCTCTCCAAGTGATGCCTTGGACACGAACCAACATCGCTCACTTCATCATTCCATCTGGCACAGACCCTGAAAGTTGCGACCTATTTAAACTGAATTTATTGACACAGGCCCAAGCACAAAATGGGCCCCGCTCCAACAGCACAGTGCAGAGGCAGCACTTTAAAAAAGAGCCTCTTCCCCATGGCACATTTAAGTCAAAGTGGAGGACATTTCCTTGGCCCCACGGGGCAACCAGGGCGAGAGCCACGCTGCTCAGCAGCTTCAAGGAGAGGCAGTTCCGCTGTACCTAAAGAGCCATGACATACCCATCTCCCCTCAGCTGGCCCACGCAAAGCTGGAGCCATTGCCCACCCCCTCTGCCACCTCCTCGCCTCTCCGCCTCTCCAGTGGGCAGTCCCAAGGCCGTGAAGGGGCCTGGGCTGCAAATCCAAGGATGTCTGCCAAACCAGCCCTCCAGAGGCCCCCTTTGCCTGCTGCACAAACACGTCTTCAGCACGGCGCAGTCCCGCCATCCTGCAAGGCCGCATCTGTGAATATGGAAACTACCGGGGCGAGGCAGGTCTCCAGGCCCACGTGGGGATGTCATTCACGCTTCTGTGGCATGGGACCAGAGCAGACGTGGACATACAAACACGCAGCACTGTGCCAAACACCGACACAACTGGGTCACATCCCGGAGTGCAACCAGCAACGAAATATTCCCTATTTCTAGTCCAGCACATCTGGAGCACCAGATTGGGGAAGGCTGCTGAGCGTCCTACCAGCCATGCTTTGATGCTGTTCAGCTGCTGCCTAATTATCCAGCCTTCCCCGCAATCTCGCTGGGCCTCCGGGTACATATCACCACATTCCAGGCTCCCAGAAAACGTATGTGTGCATGGCGTCGGGGGGCGGGGAGATTGCAGGAACAAACAAGGAATGCTTCACCACACCCCACCCACTCCCACCTTGCCAGGCCAAAGGGAACCACCCGAGTACATCTGCAGTTTCAAGGCCAAGAGCCCCACAGTTCAAAGCAAGACAAGGGAATTTTGCATGCTTTGCATAATGCCAGGAGGTGAACTGAGGCTTGTTTGCCTTTTGCTGGTGGAGCTCAAAGGGCTTTGTGATTGGCAGGTAGAGAGCTTCATCTCCTGCGGTGGGAGAGGCCGACCACCCCATCTGGCTTTTGATCCAAAACACTCCGTGTGTACGTATGTGTGTGATATATATATCACACATGCAGACACCTGGCATACAAGTCCAACCGGGCGAGGTTATAGTGAAATGAAGGATAGTGGGTGCTTTGGAATGCATTGGCCCCTGGAGCTAGCTGGATAATAAGTCAGCACATAAATATTTAGGAATATTAAATGAAAAAGCAAGCAAGAGCTAGCCAAAAGGGATCGGGGAGATCTGGGTCCAACCCGAGTGCTGCCATGGATTCACCACATGACCATGGGCAAACCCTGTGCTCTCAGAGACCCCACGAAGAGGCACGAGGACTCCTCTTAATGCATCTGAAGAACCCTGCATGGGACTTTGTCTCTGTGACGTTTTGTTCTTGTAAAGTGGGCTTCATAGTAATTTTAAGGTATTTTACCTAGGATGGATTAGAATTTGGTGATAATTTTAATTGCTTATTCATTTTTATTTTCTTTCAAAGCTATTTTCATTTTTTGTAATGAGTGACAAGAAGTGTCAGCAAAGTCATTCAAATTCACCTTCTGACCCAACTAGCCTAAGATGCATAAGGCTTTATTTAGGGTACAAGGAGTGTTGAGTGAGCTTTTATGCTGCTTTACTTTTTTTGGTACCATATTTAGTCATCCTCTAAATATAATATAGGAAAGAAAGGTGGTTTAGGAAATCAGGTTCCAGTAAATATTTCTAACAAATCTAAGTCAGCCAAAGTAGGGCTGAAGTTAAAAAGTGACCTAGATCTAATAATAAAGCCGCTAGTTCCTTGCTACCATATGCCAAACTGAGCCAATTAGATATGTTTTTCTCTCCATCTGATAAAGGTCACATACTACCCAATTTTAATATTCCTGTTTCAAACAGATTTGGTGTCTTTCAGTCTGCTCTCTTTGATTTTGGGGGGCCCCGAAGGTTTTGAAGTTAAATCTAATCTCCCATCCCAGTGTAAATTCAATTCTACATCCCAATGTACCTCTGGAACTTTTAACACCTTAACTCCAGGAGCAGTGTTCTGTTTGTCAACATTGAGCTAAAGTGTCACAACTACATCTCTCTCGAACTTCTGAAAAATTACATGCTTTGCTCTCTTTATTTAAAACAATCACACAGCTTCTCCAAGAGGTGCTATCTTTGTGCCCACCACACATCCTACAGTTAGCCCCCGTAGTATGAGTATAAAAATAAATGGTAAGGCTTATACCATTTACCTAAGTCTATAGTTTTGCGATGTTTCCTTTTAAGGGCCATTTCCCCTACTGGGGCAACACATGGATGGTTGTGCAACATTCTAGTGCTCTTTCAGCACTTAATATTGATCTATTATCAGTTAAAACTTTAGCAGCTGTCTCATTCCCCCCCCAAAAAAAATTCCTTCTGACATTCAGAACGTCTAGAATCCCCTCCAGAACGAAAGACAAAGACATCTTTGGAATGATGGGAGTAATTCCAATATGGTTTTTAAAAAACGTCCATGTATCTCTCCCAGAGGCCTCTTCTGCTTGCAAAAAATGGAACAATCTAGCTCAAGCACCTTCTGATTTAAATCAGGCGGGATGAGCCTTGCACTCCCCTTCACAGGCCCAAAAGGACACTGGCCAGACAGCTCCTCCTTTGTGTCCATCTGGGCTCGAAGCTTGGGAGTGTGATCCTTTTTCTTTCTCTGCGCTCCCTTCAGCTGAGCAGTTACATATTGTTGAGAGGCTCAACAAATTGAAAGATGAACGTTTAAATCCTTTAAACCTTCCTAAAGTCCAGAAGGAGCAGATTTCAGCTCTACAAACCAAATGTTACCTGGATAGATAAATCGGAGGAATTTAATTATGTTGCACCTGAGGTGAGTCAATGAAAGCCATTTGATAAACCTCTCTTTGACTTGGACAGCAGTTAGGGCTTTGGAGGCTGCAGAAACAGGGTTTTTCCAAGTCTGTAGGAGTCATGGAAACTATACATTGGTATCCGCAGCAAACAGGATATGGTCTAAAACTACGTGGTTCACAGACAGATAAGACTGAAGTTTTGTCAGAGGGAAAGTTGCTTTAGCTGTCTGTCATGGAACATGGCTGGTTGGGTGAATAAAGTGCAGGACAGTACTTTTTTAGAATATGCAGCTTTTATATCCTATGTATTCAGGAATCGTGGCTCTGTGAGAAATTGCATCTGAAGGGGTAAGAAACGTTTACCTCCCAACTGTGCTATCTAGCGCAGGAGGAAGACCCAATGGAGGGGTGTCAATTTTTGTCTCCACTTCTTTGGAAGGGTCAGCAGTATGAGGTACAACTTTGAAGCCTTGGCAGTTATGGTTAAAAAGGGTAGCACTACATATATTATGTTTATATCCCCCCTAAGAGATCGACACTCTTTTGTGATGCCTGCTGGGCAGACTTGGAACAATCTGTGTGTGATCTAGAGGACTTTTACTCTGCTATTTCTTTGTTGATAGCAGGGGATTTCAGTGGTTGAACAGGGACTGGTATGGAGTGCCCAGAGCTCAGTGAAGGACATGATACTATGTGGTCTTGGCATATGAGGCAATGAAATTCAAAAGACAGTAAAACTAATAAGGCAGGACTGATTCTAAATAATTTAAATTTTAAGTTGAATCCCACTGTTTTAAAGATTGCTGATTTCAATGATTGCTGATTTCAATGATCCTTTTGGAGAATTTACCTATATTGGCTCTTCAGGGGCAAGTGTGATTGATTATGTTTTAATTTCTGCATGATCTTTCCCACAAATCCTGGATTTTCAAGTTGAGAACAGGGTATTAAGCAACCCCTAACACTTTACATTTAAGATTTTATGGCCGACGGGGGGTAAAGAAACACCTGAAGTCCACGTAGGGGCTAATCAACTGTTAGTTTCAACAAAAAGGGTAAAATGGAATCCTCAAGTGCTACCAGATTTAAAGAAGAAATTGCATACCAAGGAAAATGTAAATCTAAGGGAGAAATTGCTGCTAGCTAATGATTCTGTCCTTGCTGTAGACCTGTACCATCAGATAACAAAGAATAACAACCATTTATCTGCAGTGAGATAAGTCAGCAGCAAAAGGTCCACCCTCCAGTAGCTGATGGCTAGTATGACAAAGATTGCCGGTTATTAAAGAGACAACTGTGGAAGATGATTATGGTATACAGAAAACACAATGTTCCCCAGACACCACAGTCTTTCTATGACATACGTAGATTATATAAACAACTGATAGCCCAGAAGACAAAACAGTATTTTAGAGACCAGCGGAACAAGTTAGCCCTAACTCAAAAGGATACCAAAACGTTATGGGAAATGGTTGCTAAAATGGAAGTCAAGATGCCTTCTGTTTCTGATTCCCACATCTCCATGGAAAGGTGGAAAACCTGCTTTGGTAATCTGTTCAATGAACAGCTACAACCGACTTGTTGTTGTTCAGTCGTGTCCGACTCTTCGTGACCCCATGGACCATAGCACGCCAGGCCTTCCTGTCCTGCGCTCTCTCCCGGAGCGTGCTCAAGTTCATATTCATTGCATCCGTGATGCTATCTAGCCATCTCATCCTCTGCCGTCCCCTTCTCCTTTTGCCTTCAGTCTTTCCCAGCATCAGGGTCTTTTCCAGAGAGTTTTCTCTTCGCATTAGGTTGCCAAAATATTTCAGCTTCAGCTTCAGTATCTGTCCTTCCAATGAGCACTCAGGGTTGATTTCCTTTAGGATGGACTGATTTGACCTCCTTGCAGTCCAGGGGACTCGTAAGAGTCTTCTCCAGCACCACAGTTCAAAAGAATCGATTCTTCGGCGCTCAGCCTTCCTTATAGTCCAGCTCTCACAGCCATACGTTACTACTGGGAAAACCATAGCTTTGATTAGATGGACCTTTGTCGGCAAGGTGATGTCTCTGCTTCTTACTATGCTGTCTAGGTTTGCCATAGCTTTCCTCCCAAGGAGCAAGTGTCTTTTAATTTCATGGCTACAGTCACCGTCTGCGGTGATCTTGGAGCCCAAGAAAGTAAAATCTGTCACTGCTTCCATTTCTTCCCTTTCGATATGCCAGGAAGTGATGGGGCCAGATGCCATGATCTTAGTTTTTTTAATGTTGAGTTTCAAACCAGCTTTTGCACTCTCCTCTTTCACCCTCAACAAGAGGCTCTTGAGATCCTCTTCGCTTTCTGCCATTAGGGTGGTATCGTCTGCATATCGGAGGTTGTTGATAATTCTCCCAGCAATCTTAATTCCGACCTCTGATTCATCCAACCCGGCATTTCTCATGATGTACTCTGCATATAAGTTAAATAAGCAGGGTGACAATATGCAGCCTTGTCGTACTCCTTTCCCAATTTTGAACCAATCGGTTGTTCCATGTCTGGTTCTTACTGTTGCTTCTTGACCCTCGTACAGGTTTCTCAGGAGACAGGTAAGGTGGTCTGGTACCCCCATCTCTTTCAGAATTTGCCACAGTTTGTTGTGATCCACACAATCAAAGGCTTGAGCGTAGTCAATGAAGCAGAAATAGACATTTTTCTGGAATTCTCTTGCTTTCTCCATGATGCAGCGAATGTTGGCGATTTGATCTCTAGTTCCTCTGCCTCTTCGAAACCCAGCTTGTACTTGCGGTAGTTCTCGGTTCACATACTGCTGAAGCCTAGCTTGTAGGATTTTGAGCATCACCTTGCTGGCATGTGAAATGAGCGCAATTGTGCGGTAGTTTGAACACTCTTTGGCGTTGCCCTTCTTTGGAATTGGAATGTAAACTGACCTTTTCCAGTCTTGTGGCCACTGTTGAGTGTTCCAGATTTGTTGGCATATTGAATGCAGCACTTTAACAGCATCATCTTTTAGGATTTTAAATAGCTCGGCTGGAATACTGTCATCTCCGCTAGCTTTGTAGTTACTAATGCTTCCTAAGGCCCACTTGACTTCACTCTCTAGGATGTCCAGCTCAAGTTCAGTGACCGCACTATCATGGCTATCAGGGACATTCAGATCTTTCCTGTATAGTTCTTCTGTGTATTCTTGCCACCTCTTCTTAATCTCATCTGCTTCTGTTAGGTCCCTGCCTTCTTTGTCCTTTATCATGCCCGTCTTTGCACAAAACGTTCCCTTGAGATCTCCAATTTTCTTGAAGAGATCTCTAGTCTTTCCCATTCTGTTGTTTTCCTCGATTTCTTTGCATTGTTCATTTAAGAAGGCCTTCTTGTCTCTCCTTGCTATTCTCTGGAACTCTGCATTCAGTTGGATATATCTTCCCCTTTCTCCCTTGCTTTTCGCTTCCCTTCTTTTGTCAGCTACTTGTAAAGCCTCATCAGACAGCCACTTTGCTTTCTTGCATTTCTTTTTCTTTGGGATGGATTTCGTTGCTGCCTCCTGAACAATGTTACGGACCTCCGTCCATAGTTCCTCAGGCACTCTGTCTATCAGGTCTAATCCCTGAAATCTATTCCTCACCTCCACTGTATATTCATCAGGGATATGATTTAGGTCATACCTGAACGGTTTAGTGGTTTTCCCGACGTTCTTCAATTTAAGCCGAAATTTTGCAAGAAGCAGCTCATGATCTGAGCCACAGTCAGCTCCAGGTCTTGTTTTTACTGACTGTATGGAGCTTCTCCATCTTTGGCTGCAAAGGACATAATCAATCTGATTTCGATATTGACCATCTGGTGACGTCCATGTGTAGAGTCGCCTCTTGTGCTGTTGGAAAAGAGTGTTTGCTATGATCAGCGTGTTCTCTTGGCAAAACTCTATTAGCTTTTGTCCTGCTTCATTTTGTACACCAAGGCCATGCCTGCCTGTTATCCCGGTGATTTCTTGACTTCCTACTTTAGCATTCCAATCACCTATGATGAAGAGGACATCTTTTTTTGGTGTTAGTTCTAGAAGGTGTTGTAGGTCTTCATAGAACCGATCAACCTCAGCTTCTTCGGCCTCAGTGGTTGGGGCATAGACTTGAATTACTGTGATGTTGAATGGTTTGCCTTGGATTCGTACTGAGATCATTCTATCATTTTTAAGATTGTACCCCAGTACTGCTTTTCCCACCCTTTTGTTGACTGTGAGTGCTACTCCATTTCTTCTAAGGGATTCTTGCCCACAATAGTAGATATGATGGTCACCTGAATTAAATTCGCCCATGCCTGTCCATTTTAGTTCGCTGATTCCCAAGATGTCGATGTTCAATCTTGCCATCTCATGTTTGACCACCTCCAGCTTACCTTGGTTCATTGATCTGACATTCCAGGTTCCTAAACAATATTGTTCTTTACAGCATTGGATTTTCTTTTCACCACCAGACACATCCACAGCTGAGTGTCCTTTCGGGTTTGGCCCAGCCGCTTCACTCTTTCTGGCGCTACTTGGAAATACCCTCTGCTCTTCCCCAGTAGCATATTGGACACCTTCCGACCTGAGGGGCTCATCTTCTGGCGTCATCTCTTTTAGCCTTGTGATACGTTCCATGGGGTTTTCTTGGCAAGAATACTGGAGTGGGTTGCCATTTCCTTCTCCAGTGGACCACATTTTGTCAGAACTCTCTGCCATGACCTGTCCGTCTTGGGTGGCCCTGCACGGCATAGCTTATGGCTTCACTGAGTTACGCAAGCCCCTTCGCCACAACAAGGCAGTGATCCATGAAGGGGTACAACCGACTACTAGTAACTTAGAAGAAGCTTTACATCAGCACAAATTTCAGACTAGCCACCAATCACGTGGAAAAGGTAAACAGAGTTTTATCCCAATTAAAACATGGGATGACTTCAGGGGAGAACCATCTTCCACTTGAACTTTTTACCATCTTGAGGGATTGGTGGGTTCCTGCTTTGGCAGCTCTGTTCTCACACACTGGTAGGTCTGGCTGTTTTCCACCTGAATGGCATTCAGCAATAGTCATATCAATACGTAAGAGAGGCCCTAAGACAGATCCTGCCAATTATAGGCCTATAAGCCCGCTGGATGTACTGGGGAGAATATATGCCTGCCACCTATGTGACAAGTTGGAATGGTGGGGTTGATTTTCATGATCTCTTAGCACCAGAACAGGCTAGATTTAGAGCAGGACAATCCCCCCAAAATCACTGTTTCATTCTTGATCACGTAGTTAAAAAAGCTTAAAAGGTCAATCAAGTGGTGCTTATGTAGCCTTTATTGATTTAAAGGCTGCAATTCCTCATGGACAACTATGGTCCCGATTACTGTTCTTAGGTACTGACAACAACCTTCTGAACCACATTAGAAGTTTATGTACAGATGCAACTTTAAAAGGTTAGGGATTGATGGCATATTATCTAATAAGATCCCGGCTACAAGGCAGTGCGGCAAGCTGGATTTTGGCTCCTCTGCCTTCCGATTTGTATTTGAATACTGTAGTAGCCTTCTTAAAAAGTGACCAATTCTTCCCGGTAAAGGTGAGGAGCAGCTGCTGTGTTCTGTTATATGCAGATGATGCAGTATTACTTTCTCAGACAGAAGCTGGCCTATGCAGATTGCAAAGAGGATTCAGCCCATACTGCCAAATTGAACATCTGAGTACAAATTATGACAAAACAAAAATTATGGTTTTTGACAGAACTACTAGAGCCCACAAATGACTACTTGCTGGACATCAGATCAAATAAGTAAAAAAATTACCTAGGTATAATGTTTCATCCAATAAGTCGGTAGCTTTCAGAAGTATTGAAATTAACTCAAATGGCAGACAGGGCTACAAATGGGCTGTTAAGATTTCATAGAACAAAGGAGGCAACCCAATTAAACCAACTCTTGAATGTGTAGATGTAGAGTTATGCTCCAGTTATTGCACAGTGCCCCTTTATGGACCTAGGATAAGCACGATCCTTTAGAAAAGGAACATAATAAATTTGCATGTAGAGTCTTGCCAGTACCTAGATCAACCAAGCTGGCCACAGTAAGGGCAGAATTAGACCTTCCCTTGGCAGGGCTGTTTTGGCTGACAATAATTTTCTAACAGGTTCTGGTGTTGGTGGCTGAAGCTTATGGAGAGATGGGGAGGGCTCTTGGCAGCAGAAGCTCTGTGAGAAGGCTTTAAATTTGGGCTTCTCTGTTCCTTATTTACTTACTTGGGCTATGAGAAGGCTAAAGGAGCCTTGCTGCGACACCTGAAAGATGTCCCATTGCAAAGTAATTGTGCAGACATTTTTCTTTGTAAATCAAATCCGTTATATGCTAGTATTATGTGTATATCTGTTCAGGTACCACTTAATTTTGAACATCTAGTGAAGAGGGCACTAAGGGTTGCTTTCACACAAGCCCGGCTAAATGTTCTCCCATTGGCAGATTGTACGGGGCGTCTGGAGAAAATTCCCAAGGAGTCTTAGAATCTGCCCATGTAATAGAGTAGAGGTGGAGGGCCGTGTCCATTTCTACAGGGGTGTAAAATGCTTACCGTGTTAAGAGACCTGTACATACAGCCACTATTGGCAAGGAAAACAAAGAAAAGCAGCCACGAGAAACTGCTACATTTGCGATCTGACCAGGACAGATATACCACATTCAGAACTGCAACGTTTATTATATTTGCCTTGAAAGTGCATCCAAAAGTAATTGGATCAAAGACTTGATTTATATTATCTATATTGTTTACGAGTGGAAAATCATGCCCTCTGTCTAAAGGGCATGCCTAGACGCTGTCCAGGTGTGAGCAGACTGTTTTTGCTGTAATATCTTCATCTGAACTGCTTTAATTCTAATTTACTTTGCTATATGGAATTTGACAGATTGCTGTTTCCTTTAGGAATGGTACAATCGCTGATTGCTAATACAATAAACTCCCTTGCTTCTTCTTCACGTAGTGCCTAGAGTCCCACAGGGTTGTGGTGGGATCACACATTTGAATGGAAACAACAATGACCCACCTACAGACCAAACATGCACAATTAATAAAGAGCAGAGAAGCAGAATGTTTATTACCAGGGCTATAAACTTTCATTCACTAGATCAGGGGCAGGAGCCATTTTTGGCCCAAGTGCCGAGTTGACCCCAGGGGCAGGATTTTGGGGTGGGGGGATCAATGGACAGAGCCACCAGCCAAAATGGGTGAAGCCACACAACCTTCCCAAGGGTTCTGACTTGGTTCTGACCTGGATTCCTGCATTGAGCAGGGGGCTGGACTCGATGGCCTTGTAGACCCCTCCCAACCCCACTATTCTATGATTCTATGATTCTAGGGTGATCCTCAGGTGATCCACACAGATCAGCCGACCAGGGGGAACACTTTTATCCGCAGCGTGGTGCACCGGGTGGGAAGTCTACACTGGCAGCGTCGGAAGCTGCCTTATACCGAGTCAGACCCTTGGCCAATCTAGCTCAGCCAACACCGAGCGGCAGCAGCTCTCCAGGCCTTCAAGCCAGAGACATTCCCAGCCATAACTGGAGATGCTGCTGGGGACTGAACCTGGGACCTTGCGCGTGCAAAGCTGGGGCTCCACCACTGAGCCACAGACGCCCAGCCTACGGTGTGGCTCCTCTTCCCTCTGCTGAAGGAGCTGGCCTGCGAAATGAACCCGGGACTGCAGACCCAAAGCAAGAACTGTGCCCCCAGGCCGGCCTCCCTCTACCCAATCCGGTGCCCTCCAGACGGGTTGGACTACAACTCCCAACCAACCCAGCTAGCATAACCAAAACAAGCCTGGCATTAATATGTTCAATTTAAAGCTTCTTAACTGACAACAGCAGCATCCCCAATTAGTTGGGCAGCGCTCTTTTTAATGTATTATTTTTGCTGCAAGTAGTTATAAAAAGTGTAGGTGGCAAGCGCTGCCTTAGAAGAAGCATTCCCCCTCCATTCACACAGGAGGGAGGGAAGGCCTCTTCTTGGATGGCTCCGACTGCAACATGTGTGTGAGTCATCCAAGAACAAGAGAATGCCCTTTTCTCCAAAAAATACTATTTTAGCTGCACGCACATTTATGCAGGTTTAATCTATTAACTGATTTGGTTACTCAGACAGCAGTCCTGTCAATTATGTCTTGAAACTGAACTCTGCACGACCACCTTCTATTGTTTGCTTTCTCACAGCCTCCATCTCCCCCCTCTGCAAAATGGACTCTGGTCCCCCATCCCCAACACTGACCAAACCCACGCCGAGTGGGCTCCGCGGACGGAAGGCAACACAAAGCACCAGAGGCCCGGGAAACAGCGGGACTGCAACAGACTTCTGCAGGAAGAGCCGAGGCTGCCCGTCCATCCCCAGATTACAAGGCTTTCTTGGCAGAGTTTTATGGGAAGTGGGGGAGGGATGGAGGAGAGAAAGAGAATGATCAGAGGAGAATGAAAGGAGCCAAAGTGTCCTCAATGTGCAATCAACCATGCAGCTGAGCAGTAAGGCGGCAGCGGCGGCTTCAGCGTTTATGGCAGCAAAGGGACAAGCCAGCAAGCAAGGGGCGGAGCACCTGTTTGGATACAGGAAGTCCCAGGTCCAGTCTTCGCCAGCATCTCCAATAAGATGCAAGGTGATGCGAAGCCCCTTCTCTGCCAGAGACCCTGGAAAACGCTGCAGGCCAGAGTAGAGCGTGTTGAGCTAGACAGACAAGCAACCTGGTCTTGCCTATGTTCGCGCAGCATGAATGAGGTTATATTGCACGTGTGAAGGTGTCTTAGACCAAGTCAGACTCCATCGTCTCCTCTGATGGGGATGAAGTTCCTGGCAAAAGGAAGCTCTTCCTGACAGCAGCCTTTAGTTAAGCGATGCAGTTTGCTGCCCAGAAGACATGGCCACCAGCTGATGCGCCCTTACATAAAACACCCTTCCCGTAAAACAGCCTTCTCCAATCTGGTGCCCTCCAGATGTGTTGGACTACAACCCCCAGCACCCAACACATCTGGAAAGCACCAGGTTGGGGAAGGATGACAGAAAAGAATTAGACAAACACATGGAAGAGAAGAGGTCACTGGAGAATGCTGAACTATGTGGACCTTCGGGATGAATTCAGCAGGTCTGGGTTTGTACAAAAAGAAACCAATGGAAATATACAATAGTGAGCTAAAACAAATTAGAAAAGATTCCTTCACTCAGGAGTGCTTAACACCAACCCTGCAATGTGGGATCCACTTAATTGTCACTGTATGTCTGTCCCTCTCTTGTTTCATCTCACCAACTTTTCTAGAAAACTGTGATGCTACCACTCTGGTATGGCCCTCCATGGATCAGGGCATGACCCAGTCACCTCACAGGCACCCTGCAATGGAGCCTGAGACACAGTGACACCCATTGGCAGCCATCCAGAGAGTTTTAGGCCCAAGCTATACCAACACTATACCAACACTTCACATTAACAGACGCACTATGGCCTGGAGTCAAGGAACGCAAAATTATATTATAGAAGAGGAGGATATTTATTTAATGAGACATCCTACAGCCCTTACTCTTTCTACAAGATTTAATAGGGCTGACACTCATTTAAAGAAAACTGTAGCTGATCATATGAGTTGTAAGGAATTCAGTTTAAGCTGATCATATGCTTGTTAACATCTACATAAAGACACTGGGTCTGGTCATCCAGAAATTTGGGCTGCAATGCCATCAATGTGGCTGACGGCCAGCTTGCTCTTGCATTCTCTTGCTCTCTCATTTCCATCACCTGATCTCAGGCAACAGTGGAGGTTGTGTCCCAGTGTTTGGAGGCAATCTTATTTATTTATGTATTTATTTAAAATTATTTTTAGGCTGCCTTTAAAGGAACTCTTGCAAGGCAGCATACAAGATAAAAAGCATCTGAAGTGGATGCAATCAAAATCAATAAGTACATATTCAATAATAATCCATAAAAACAGAGATTACCAATAAATACCCATAGAAACAAAGATTACCAATAAAATCAGCAGCCCAAGACACTATGGGAAGGCCAACAAAAATAAGTGGGTCTTCAGAGCGTTCTTGAAGACCTGAAAGAAGGGCCCTGGCAAACTCCTGATGGAAGCCAATTCTGAACAAAGGAGGTGTCCCATCGATCTTGCAATAGATGAAGGTGAACAAACTGAACCTCAATCCAGATTAAGAAGCACTGTTGGTTGGACACTCTGAGGGTAATATCCAGTGTTAGTCCTACATAGAGTAGAACCACTGAAATGAATGAGACAAGTTAGTCTCAACTAACTTAAGTTCCATTCATTTCAATGGGTCTGCATAGGACTAACATTGGATACTACCCTGAGGATCCTGGGAGGAGGTACTCAACCTGTCCTGAATGGCTCAGCTTCTAGATCCGTCTCTGCTTCTGGAGGTGCTGATAGGAGCGGTGGCCAAGAATGCCTTCTACTAACTCCATCTAGTACACCCAATACGGCCTTTCCAGCAGAAGTCACAGCAGGCCACCTCTAGGCTGGATGACTGCCATGCACTCTACATAGGGCTGCCCTTGACAATGATTTGGGGACTTCAATGGGTCCAGAACAAGACAGCCCGACTGTTATCTGGAGGCAGCAGCACAGACCATATTAAGTCAATCATCTGCCAGCTTGACTGATTTACCGATTGTTTCCGGGCTCAATTCAAGGTGCTGGATTTGGCCGTTAAAAGTCCTCAATCAGCCCTCCCCAATTTGGCGTCTCCCCGTTGTATTAGACTTCAGCTCCCACCATCCCCGTCAGCAGGGCCACTGGCTGCGCTGGCTGAGGTTGATGGCAACTGCAGTGCAGCAGATCTGGAGGAGACCTGACTGGGCTTCCCTGAACAGTCTGGGGCCAGAGAATCTCAGGAATTTCCTCCTTATTTGGGAACGCTGCTGATCTTCTGAGGATCGTCTTGCAATCCCACCGACAGATGTGTGGGTGGTGGGAGCAAGAAAGAGGGTATCAAGGCATTACCTTGGGAGAGGTGGGCCGGGGGGGTGCCACTTCAAACATGGCACCCACAGTTTATGTAAAGACTTGCCTTAAAAACAATGTATAATTCATCATTTTAAAAAAACCTGCCTGATCAAGGGGTTTTTAAAAATCAAAAAGATTTAACCCGATTAATCTAACCAATATAATCGATTAAAAGCGGCAGCCCCAATATTTAATAAAACAAAATCCGAGGGGCGCCACTTCTTGTTACCAAAAACCACAGTGCTGAAGTCGCCCTCCCTTACTTCAAAGAACTAACCATTTTTTCCTCATTAGGCTGAAACTATTTGACGATATTTTACAAGAACACAATAATCCAAGTTTATTGCTCTGTCTGGGAGGTATTTCCCCCACATGATTACGGTTGTGTGGATAGTGAGGGGCCCGGGTTCCAATCCCAGGGAGAGCACAGACATGTTCAGCTGCTCCTTTACAGACAAGCCCCCAAAGTGTGGAGAGTGTGTGTGTGTGTGTGTGTGTGTGTGTGTGTGAGATGCACGAGGGCAGGTGGGGCCAGCATGCGTGCCCAAGCTCGCTTTCCACACCCGAGGAGAGCTCACATCACTAAGAGAAAGAAAATAAGACATATTTTTGCTCTTGTCCAAACTTCTTGGCTCTGGGGGGAGGAAACAGAGGGGCAATGGGACTGAAGGGAAGAACAGGCTTTTGTGCAAGATGCTGGAGGGTTTTGCACATTTATCACGACAGGAAAACAAAAGCTCAGCCTGCAAACATGTCCACCCTGGTTGCCTAGGTGATGGCAACAGGGCCGAAGAGCTTGCAGGCCAGCATCCAAAGCGGGGGGGGGGGGGAGGGGGAGGAAGAGGGGTGTCAACCAGGAAAAAAACCCTTCCCCACCCACCCCTCACACCCACCCAGAGCTTTGTTTGGGGAAAAAAGGAGGGTTTCTCAGGAAACAATGCAGCAGGGAGGGGGGGGAGATGAAAAATTTGAAACGGGCCAAAGGGTGAGGGGCTTTTTTGAAAAGGGACTGTGAAGCGGGGGGGGGGGAGAGGCTGCACTTTGTCAAGCCTTATTCACTGTTCTGTGGGGCCTTCAGGAGATTTATGGGAACAGGAAGGGTTAGGGGACAGGCAGTGGGGAAGGGAGACATAAGCAGGGGAAAGCAAAACTCACGGCTCTGCTCCCAACACCCAGCTGGGTCCAGGGGACGGTTATGAACAATTAGGAGTAGCTTCCAATGTGCACGTTGCGGGAAATACACTAAATTCAAAAGGTTCCAGAGAGCCGAGAACTTGGGGGTCGGGGGAGAGCTCCTGCTCGCATGCAAATGGCCCCAGGGTCAATCCCAGGCAGCACCTCCAGGTAAAGTTGGAAAGACCCCCATCTGAGACCCTGGAAAGCCACTGAGGCCCATCAGGGCAGGCAGAACTGAACTAGATGGATCAAGAGTAACAGACAGCTTTCTGTGTTCCAGCTGGCAACAGGAATGGGTTCATCACACTGTGAATTATTCTGGTACTGCCTTCTAACCACCAACTCAATTTACAGGGGCGAGGGCGCACATCACTGACTGGAAGTTTGGGAAACTCTAGGCTAGGGCTTGCAATAGGCCTGCCTCTCTCTTTGGCACCCTTCACACACATTTATCCTTGCACGCAAAGAGATGTGTGTACACACACCTGAGCACACAGGCAGATTCATCAACCCACAACAGCTTGCAGCCTCTATCACCAGTATTTTAAAGTACTTTATGTGCAGCAGTGAAGCTACAAACCTGTTTTTTTATTTCTTTAAAGGCAAATATATTACTACTGAATCTTTATTCCAAGGAGTTCATGGCATAACAAAGGGCTTCTCCCCTTTTATCTTTACAACACCCCTATGAAGTTGTTAGGCTGAAAGAAGGAACTGACCTAAGGTCACCCTGTCAGCATGTTGGCTGAGCAGGGATTTGAACCCTGCTCTCCCTCATCCTAGTCCAACACCCCACACTGGCTCTCCACATAGACAAATTCTGTACGAGACAACAGAATCCATGCCCATTTAGCCAACCGACAGATGTGGAAGGACAAACCCATTCTGCAGTCTTAGGATTGGTGAAATAATTGCCTCGTTTGGGACAGAGGTGTGTATCAAGATTTCTTTGGGTCTGGAGACACCTCTTCCTTTGTCCGGTAGTTACTTCTTGTTGGGATATATCCCAGCAATGTGGGATCTCACATCCAGACAAATGGATCAGCAACTGATAGGAGAGTCATACTACAACACTAGAAAGACAAACCACAGCCTTCAGTCTAGTCATGTGCTGAAGGCCTAACTTCCTTCTCTGAGCAAGAATGCATGCTGTACAAGAAACAAAAGAACCCCAAACAGATGAGCAACCCACCTAGGCAGCTATGCATAGCATTGGACCAGTGACTACTTTCACCAACCATCACCAGGTTCATTCTAATAAAGTCCACAAGCTTCACCCCCTGACCCACACCAATTTTTGCATCTCCCACTGGGCCCTAAAAGTGGGTAGAAGGTAGATCAGGATTTACTGATAGAACTCCAGGTGATTTGCAGTAGATCAGGAAAAGTTTCAGACCCCCAGTGGTTTGTCAACAGTGGTAACAAAAAGCCTTTTTTCTTGCTAAATTAGGCTACTGAATTCAAGAAGGCTTGCGGACAAACAGGAATAGATTTGCAGTTCTATGGCAGCCTTTATGAGCCACCATTTTTCACATCCCTGCATCCAATGTTATGTTATTAGTGCTTCCCTCTCCCTTCTCTTTCTTTCTTTGTTATCGTTTTTTTTAAAGAAATGCAAGACTGCTAGAAATAATAAGCGACCACAAATTAAAAAATAAGCCTTGTGACCATGAGGATTTCTACATCCCCAAAGCTTCCAGAAGGCAGGCACTTATTTTAGACAGGAACGAGTTTAAAGAAGAACAGGTGCATCAGTGCAGAGCTTCAGGGTCATGCTCCCAACAAGCAAACCGTCAACCCCCATTTTACGGGTGAAGCGACACTCACCAACTCGGGGGCACACGACACAGGAAAGTCACTGTGACGGAGGAGAGTCTCCCCCCCCGCCGGTTCACTTAGTTCCACAAGCAGCTGGGCACTGTGGAGCCTTCGCAGCAGTCCGCAGCTGGGTCCAGATGCCTAGTCCCGTCCCAGTCAATGGGGCAAGTCCCGGGTTTCAACATCTACAATGACTGTGATGCCCAGATTCTGGAAGCAAGCTGTTGAAAGAAAACATATTAAATATGAGGTCTGCAAGTAGGGTGGGCTGCAGTGTGCGTCAGTCAAGAAGGGACTGCAGGGTCCCCCACGGAACATTTATTATTTATTATGATGATGCTTAATCTCTTGTTTTAGCCCCTGACCAGGAGTAGCAGCGATCCCAGTGATGTCAGACAAGAAGACCTCAAAAAAGCAACACTGCTGTAGAACTAGAGGAGGAGTATAAGAAGGCAACCCAAACGATCAAGGGGTTGGCCCGCTTTCTCTACAAGGAAAGGCCAACGCGTTTGGGGCTTTTTGGATTAGAAAAAGGACAGGGAATTGGGAGCGACACACGATAGAGGTTTATGGAAATCATACATGGTGTGGAGAAAGTGCACCGAGACGTCTTTCTCCTGCTCTCACAATATTAGACCTCAAGTTCATCCAATACAATTCATCGGCAGAAGATTCAGGACAGACAATAATTAGTTTATGCCACAAGATGCAGCCAGAGCGTTGGCTTAACCGGCTTTCACGGGGGATTAGGCAAATGGGAGGAGGAGGAGCTTTATCCACGGCTACTAGCCAGGATGCCTAAATGGAACTTCCACAGTCAGAGGCAGCGTACTACTGAATATCAGCTTGTGGCTTTCCGAGAGGCAAGTGTTTGGCCGCTGTGGGCAGCAGGGTGCTGGACTAGATGTACCTTTGGTCTGATCCAACAAGGCTCTTCTGATAACAGGAATCTTGTAACACGAAGAAAACATCAAAATAAGCACCAGCCAAAAGAAAGGACAGGCAACTAGTGGTCTTCTGGATGTTCTTGGACTGAAACTCCCATCCTCCTTTACCGCTGGCTCTGCTGACTAAGGCTGACAGGAGCTGCGGTCCAAGAACATTTGGAAGGCTAGAAGTGGCCCACCCCTGAGCCAAAGAAATATAGAACCAGACCCACATCTGCAGACATCTTAGGGGAGGTGAAACGCTTCTCAGATATTGGGCGGAGCGGGGGGGACCAGGATCACACATGCTGGTCATGCCCCCTGCCACACCAGGTGCCCCCCCAAACATCTAGCAAGCATGAGAAGGGACCCTATGCGCATGTCAACATGCGCAGAGCGCCCTCCTGTGACGCGGGGAACCTGTGCCAGACTGGCTGCTGCTCCCTCGCACAGAGGAGCTCTACGTGCAAACACTGGCACACACGCAGGGCTCTTCTCAACTCACCATGCTCACCAAATGCGCAACTGGGAGTGGCTAGCCTGCACACGCCTGCGACTCTCTCACGTGTTCTTTTAACACATAAGGGGATCTGCATGCCCCCCACCACGACCCTGCTAAGCCTAAAAGGCCACCTTCTCCTGTATGAACATGTCTGATCTTTACAGTCACTTCTGGAGGGCTGCCACCAGACTCCCCTAGCATCAGGTGGCCGCTGGACTAGAGAGAGGGCCTTTTCCGTGGTGGCTTTCTATCTCTGCAACAGCCTCCAGAGGCAGGTTTGTGAGGCACCCAAACCAGAGTCCTTCAGGCATCAGGTCAAGATTCTCGAAGGCTTTCTCCAGTCCTTGCTGCTTTGATCATATTTCGTTTTAACTGCTCCAACTGTCCAGGTTGCCACTGTAGCGTTTTATCGGTGCATTTCTATTGCTTTAATTGGACAGTTTGCTTTCAATTATATTTTAAGAATAGAAGGATGGGATATAAATATTTTAAAGTATTTCCTGATTTGATTTGTACCCTGCCTTTCTATCAAGAAAAATGGCACTCAAGGCTTGATTAAAACAAGTAAAACAGCTCACCTCCAGACTTGTGCTAGAGGGGCAAAGCAGAGACCCATCAAAGTCACAGCACAGAGACTGAAGCTGCAATCCTACAGTGGTGAGAAAAAGTCTGTGAACGCTAATGATAATTATGGAAATTCCATCGTTTTACCATGATAGTGCTCATGAATCAAAACCAGTCCTTTTCTAAATATCCAATGGGGTTTATATTAACTAATTTCATGTCTTGTGAAATAAAACGATGTATAAATTAGGCAAACAATGAGTACTTAAGAGTCAGGGTATGTGCAAAAGTAAGCGAATCCCTCATTGCATCAACTCAGTTAAACGGAATAATTAGAATCAGGCATTTTAATTAATTAAGTAGACCTTCAGAGGTGAGTTTGGGAGGCCCCACCTTACAAAAGGATCAGAAACTTTGTAAGTTTGGTCTTCATCATGCAGTTGTGTGGAAACATGTCATGCCACTATCAAAAGACATCTCTGAGGACCTCAGAAAAGTAGTTATTGCTGTTCATCGGCCCAGAGAGGGTTACAAGACCATTTCTAAGGATTTGGGGCTCCACCAATCCACTGTCAGACAGATAGTCTACAAATGGAGAAGGTTCTAAACCACAGTCACTCTACCAGGAGCAGTCATCCTTCTAAAATCTCTCCAAGAACAAACCAGCGCATCATCCAGGAAGTCCAAAAGAACCCCAGAGTAACATCCAAGGATCTGCAGGCCACTCTTGCCTTGGATAATGTGAGTGTTCATGACTCAATGATCAGAAAAAGACTGAACAAGAATGGTGTTCATGGGAGGATAGCTAGGAGGAAACCACTGCTCTCTAAAAAGAACACTGCTGCCTGTCTAAAGGTCGCTAAAGAGCACAAAGATGATCCCCAAGACTTCTGGAACAATGTTCTCTGGACAGACAAGTCAAAAGGTAGAACTTTTTTACCTCAATGAGAAACGTTATGTTTGGCAAAAAACAAACGCTGAGTTTGAACAGAAGAACCCCATCCCAACTGTCAAGTATGGTGGTGGGAATGTGATGGTTTGGGTCTGCTTTGCTGCCTCAGGACCTGGACAGCTTGCCGTCACTGACATAACCATGAATTCTGCAGTGTATCAGAAGACTCTCGAGGAGAATGTCAGGCCACCCGTCCAGGAGCTGAAGCTGAACTGAAAGTGGGTCATGCAACAAGACAAGGATCCTAAACATACAAGCAGATCTACAAAAGAACGGCTGAGGAAGAAGAAATCCCGTGTTTGAGAACGGCCTAGTCAAAGTCCGGACCTAAACTCCATCAAAATGTTGTTGCAGGACCTGAAGCGAGCTCTTCATGCAAGGAAGCCCTCCAATGTCACTGAGTTGAAGCAGTTCTGTAAGGAGGAATCGGCCAAAATTTCTCCATGCCCATGTGAGAGATGGACCAACAGTTACAGGAAACGCTTACTTGAAGTCATTGTTTCTCGAGGAGGTGCCACCAGGGACTGAATCGAAAGGTTCGCATACTTTTTCACACACGGATATTGAACGTTGAATCAGTTGTGGATAAATGAATGTTGAAAAAGCATCATGTTTGTCTGTCAATTGTTTAATCAGATTATCTATTGTTCTTTATCTAGTTAGATTAAGATCTAATAACTTTTTAGGATGGAATATGTGACAATCCTAAGGGGTTCGCAAATTTTTTCCACCACTGGATGTACACTTACTCCAGAGTTAGCCCCTCTGTGCTCAAGGAAATGTTATGCCAAGTAAACCTGCACATGATTTCACCGCATGGCAGGCTTTGCTAAAGGCACATGCTTAATCACCAGCGGCAACCAGCCAAGGAAATTACTGTCAACTGGGTGGAAGCCATTTCTCCGCCCTTCCTTCTCCACTCCTTCAGGGCATCCATGTACAACAAAAACAACCAGCACAGGTGGACATGGGACTGAAGCTCCAAATGCATTATGGGCTAGTAACGTTTGTGGATGTGCCCAGACCGTCCCAGATTCAAGCACAGCACTGCTGCCCGCCCACCCACCCACCCCACTCAGCTGAAAGGAGTCTGTCTGTCCAGCTGTCCTCCCCCTATAAGCACAAGGACGATCCATGTGATACAGGCTCCGCCTTTTCCAGAACACTTCCCACATTCCCAATTCTGCGGTACAGCACCCAGCCAGTGGTGTGCAAACATTATTTATTTATATGTAAAGCCCCCAACTCAACTTTCCATTTAAAAGCTTTAAGACATCATACACAGCAAAATTAGGAGCAGGAGAAAAACAATCTTAAAAACACTCAGAAGCCATGCGGAATAAAAATATATTAACATCCCGCCTAAAACTGAACAAAGACGTCCAACTGTCTTGGGAAGAGAGTTCGACACCTGGGGTGCTGCCACAGAAAAGGCCCCGTCCCATGTGGTGGGAGGGACACACACATGCGCTGATAAGCGGGTCTCAGACTACAGGCACGTTCGTACAGGAGGAGGTGGTCTATCCGTTGCCCCGGCCCCAAGTGGCTTAGGGCTTTACTGATAAGCACCAGCACTTTAAATTGTGCCTGTAAACAAGTCTGCAGCCAGTGCAGTTGATGTAATAAAGACAAGAAAATGGGCACTGGAAGGCAACGTGGCTGCCGCATTTTAACCAGCTGCAATTTCCAAACACTCTTTAAGGGCAGCTCCATGTATACTGTGATGCCTACCTTGATCCAGGACACTGTATTTATTTATTTCTTACATCTTAAGTGGTTGTCCTCACTCAACCGCATTTCTTTCTGGAAGTGGTCAGAAATGAGCACTTTACTGGAAAGAAATTTGCACAGACCCATTTATTCCTCCATATCTAGTTAGAGGCTGTTTTGCAACTCAGTTATTTCTAGAGTGATGTCTGTAGGAGTCTTAACTGGTGAACTTGAAGGATAAGTCAGCCAAAGGGACCGTAAGCAAGGTTCAGACACCAGCCAATTGACCTGTTAATTATTGTCAACCGACTGCCTTGTTTTTGACAGTATTTGCACTATGGTCAAATATTCCACAATTCCCGAAGGTGGTAGCCTGCCTCTTTTATTCATGGGGTGGGGGGAAGGTCTGTTGACAGCTAGTTGCTGTGATAGCCAGGTAGAACTTCCACATTCAGAGACATCTTGCCTTGGTCATTCATGCTCTGTTGACATGTAGGCTGGACCACTGTAATGCGCTCTACATAGGGCTGCCTTTGAAGACAGTTCAGAAACTTCAGCTGGTACAGAATGCGAATGCCTGGATATTGGTGGGGCTGGGCAGTCTGATCATATGGCACTGATACTGCACCAGCTGCCTTGGTCCCCATTGTTTCCAAGCCCAATTTAAAGTGTGGTTTAACCTTTAAAGCCATAAATGGGTTGGCCCCAAGTAACTTGAAGGACCGCCTTCTCCCGTATCAGCGTGCCTACACTTTGAGGTAATCGACTGAGGCCCTTCTCACTTGCCCTCTAAAGGTGGTTAGGGTGGTGAGTAAAAGGAGAGGGCCTTTTCAGTGGTGGCCCCACACTTCTGGAATCTGTTTCCATCGGGGGGTTGTCAGGCCCCTTCTTTGCAGGTCTTCAGGAAGGTTCTGAAGACCCACTTTTTCTCACCGTCCTTCCCATAATCTGTGGGCTGCAGGTTTTATTGATATAATCTGATTGTATACTGTTTTATAGTATTTTATTCTATATTCATTGCCTATTTGTATACTTCTGTATGGATTTTTAAAATCCTGTACACTGCCTTGAGAGGGTTTTATCCTTAAAGGCAGCCTAAAAGTAACTGAAAATAAATAAACATTCATGGGAAGTCTATTTCTGTATAACCGATACCTGGTATTGTCAAAAACAGGGAGATTCCTGAGCTCTTGGCAGACACCGACACATGCCTGGTGGGCAACATGTGACTTGCTGGGTTACAAAGGCTATATGGTACTGAGATAGCTGCTCATTCGGATGGCTGTTAGAATTATTAGCAGGGCCAAGTGTGTGTGTGTGTGTGTGTGTGTGTGCGCGCGCACGCGTCTTGTGCACATGCAAGTGGGGTGGGGGTACATTTTACCAGGGCCCAGAGATGGGCAGGCTGCAGCTTCATTACCGTGAGGAAATAAAACTGAGGCTAAATTGTAGGTGAGGCCCGAGGGTATTTATGGAGACTTATTTCCTTGTGTCTATGTACCTACGCTGCTCAGAGCCTGTGAGATTTGCTGGAGCCAATCAGAGGCAGAACAAATACATCCTGGCCAGCAGCCCCACAGCCTTTCTCTAGGACAGAGAGACGTGCTTCTGCAGTTCAACCACTTCAGCCTCCTCCAGCGTGGTGCCCTCCAGATGTGCTGGACTGAAACACCCATCATTCCCAGCCAACATGGCCACTGGAGAAGGCTGAACTAGGCACCGCAGAGGCAGAGAGAGCTGAGCTTCCCTGAGTGACACACTCGCCCAAGAACGACCAAGTTGGATGTTATGGTAAAGAAGAATTCGCAAAAAGTGGGGAGGGGGGTTGAGGTATGGTGGAAAAGCCCCAGTGTGGGCTGTGGGGGGAACTTCGGCACTAAAACAGAAACTATTGAAATGGGATGGATGGGATCATGGGTGGGTAGGTGGGAGGAGGCCATGTTACAAGTTCAAACTGGACCCCCAAAATGATGCTTGGGCCCAGATTATGAGACACATTCCCAGAGGAGAGTGGTCACCCAAGATCACTAAAGGGAGCCCCTGTATACCTCTGACTACCAGGTGTGAAGGAAAAACAAGCAGTAACTTTCCCACCCTGGTGCCCTCCCTATGTCTTCGACTACAATGCCCATCACCCCTGATCGCTGGCCATGCTGGCTGGGGCGATGGGAATTGTAGTCCAACACATCTGGAGGGCACCAGGTTGGAGAAGGCTGGCCTGTGCCATCCCCTTCATGCCTGCTTGGGAATTTCCAAGAGATACCCGACTCGCCACCGTTGAAACACTTTTTATTGGAACCAATGCGTTTCAGAAAGGTATTTCCTTCCCAAGGGGCAAGTCCGTTGCTCAAACCTATGTTTACAAAGTTTTTCCAGGCAACTGAGAACATCTCCCCGTGTTTTGTGACATATTACTGCCTTCCCCTCTTGCTGTTTCCTAGCCACTGCTGAAAGCCATATGCTGATCTTTGGTTTGATCCAGCACAATAATTGGCCTGGTTTGCATATAATGCTAACCCATGGTTTATTTAAACCATGGTTTGTTGCCCTGCCCAGGGTTTGTCTGGCAGGTGATCCAACAAACCATGGTTTGTTTGCTCAGTCCCTGGATTGTTTGTTTCCTTCCTCCTTCACCCGCTCCCTTCCTGAATCCCAACTGCCTTTGTGGCACTGAAGTACTGGCATGTAAAGAGGCTAGGTTTCTTGACCGCACTTGTCCTCTGCCTCTGCAGCCTGGAAAAACAACCTATGAGCAACCCACAATTCTGGGCTTGCATATAACGACAACCCATGGTTTAAACAACCCACAGTTCACAATCCAACAATATACCATGAGTTCTCTTCATGGGCTGTTTGTGGTTAACAACCATAGTTCCGGGTTCACATGTAACGACAACCCACGATTCAACAAACCATGGTTAATGAAAACACGGGTTGTTGTCACGTGCGAACCACATCACTGTGTCTGAACCCATCCCTACAAACAAACCATGGATTGTTAACCAGCTATAAACCGGAAATAGAACCAATGGTTTGTTGCTGGCATAGTGATGGCAAATTAAACAACTCAAAGTTAACTTAAGAACTAATTGTAGGTTAAGTTTGGTTGTTTAACCACGAACAACCCAGTGACTGAGTTTGGATGACACACCGTGCCTTGGTGTGGGTTATTTAACCCACAACAAGCCACGGTGCCCACACACAACTTGCATATGCAGCCCCTGCTCAGGGGTTGTTGTGTTGTATGAACCCAGTGAGCATCGGTTATGCGAGGGTTAAACAACCCAGTGAGCTTTGGTTATGCGAGGGTTAAACAACCCTCGCATAACCTGAAAATAGACCATGGATTATGCGAGGGCTGTTGAACCCTCACATAACCCACGCTCGTCAGGTCTGCACGAAACAACAACCCCTCCAATGGGGGTTGCATATTCAAAAAGGTGGCTGAACGCTCCCCACACATGCTACAGCCACACTGTAGGTTAAATAACCCATAGTGGGTCTTCGTGTCGCATGAACAGCCTCACAGGCTTGTTGTTGAACCATGGATCAATGTTGAACCGCAGCTTATCAAGCTCTATGAATGCAGTGCATTTTCCGTAGGGTGGGTTATCGTGTTCTCTGAATGCGGTGTGTTTGCTGCAGGGTGGCTTGTTAGAAAACGAAACCACGCTGAAGGCTGGCAAAATGGGCAGGGCAGAAACAAACCAGAAGTAGGGAAAATAAGCTGCGGTTTGTTTGCTCATCTGCAAGACAATTCATGAACAGAGCAACAAAGCATGGTTAACATAGACCACAGCTTAGCATTATGTGTTAACACAGCTATTATGTTCCAATTGCATCTTGGTGCCCCCCGATAGCAGAAGCAGCAGTAAAGGCCTCCCCCAGTACTGCAAGAGTCTGGAACACACTGTAAGAGAGACTGTTGCTCAGTGAGTAGAGCAGCTGAAAGTCAGATAAGGCGGGAGTTGATGGGAAAAATCTTCCTAATCAAGATCCCGGAAAGCCTCTGCCAGTCAGAGTAAACAATACTGGGTAAGATGGACTTGGATATAAGGCAACTTCCTAAGTTCTGCCAAGAGCAGCACAACCACATTTTTAAAAAACCTAAGGACAGTCTTTAGAGACACAGTGGTGTTTGTTTGAATTCAAAGCAAAATTTGTAATTGTTCAGGCTCTTCTCCAGTGTTCCAGAACAAGAACACAGAGGAGATGCTGGGTCCCTTGCATGGCGTTACATATCTTTATTTTTTCATAGCACCGTTGGCTATAAATAATTGATGGAACACAATAGTTTAGAATTCAATTACACGGTTTTATAATGGTGGACTAAGTAACTTGGGGGTTTGCAATTAGCAGAAACCTCGTTACAGTTCTACTAAATCATTCGTTTAAACACTTGAACGTTATTAGTGCAACCGTTACCCAAGTGGACAAAATTAGGGTAGCTATGGGGAGGGGGAGAGGAGGAAATGGCCTTATTCCAGCTTTAGAAGTGGGGCAGGTTTGAGCAGCTTTCACTGCAGTCCAGCTCAACTTCATTTTGGAAGGCCAGGGCCACCACACCAACTAAAGGCAGACCGCAGTTCCCCGTGCCCAATGCCATCAGAAAATTAGCGCTTCCCATATTAATAAAATGTACCACTTAAACCCCCTTCATGGATCACTGCCTTGTTGTGGCGAAGGGGCTTGCGTAACTCAGTGAAGCCATAAGCTATGCCGTGCAGGGCCACCCAAGACGGACAGGTCATGGCAGAGAGTTCTGACAAAATGTGGTCCACTGGAGAAGGAAATGGCAACCCACTCCAGTATTCTTGCCAAGAAAACCCCATGGAACGTATCACAAGGCTAAAAGAGATGACGGCGGAAGATGAGCCCCTCAGGTCAGAAGGTGTCCAATATGCTACTGGGGAAGAGCAGAGGGTATTTCCAAGTAGCGCCAGAAAGAGTGAAGCGGCTGGGCCAAACCCGAAAGGACACTCAGCTGTGGATGTGTCTGGTGGTGAAAAGAAAATCCGATGCTATAAAGAACAATATTGTTTAGGAACCTGGAATGTCAGATCAATGAATCAAGGGAAGCTGGAGGTGGTCAAACATGAGATGGCAAGACTGAACATCGACATCTTGGGAATCAGCGAACTAAAATGGACAGGCATGGGCGAATTTAATTCAGGTGACCATCATATCTACTATTGTGGGCAAGAATCCCTTAGAAGAAATGGAGTAGCACTCATAGTCAACAAAAGGGTGGGAAAAGCAGTACTGGGGTACAATCTTAAAAATGATAGAATGATCTCGGTACGAATCCAAGGCAAACCATTCAACATCACAGTAATTCAAGTCTATGCCCCAACCACTGATGCCGAAGAAGCTGAGGTTGATCGGTTCTATGAAGACCTACAACACCTTCTAGAACTAACACCAAAAAAAGATGTCCTCTTCATCATAGGGGATTGGAATGCTAAAGTAGGAAGTCAAGAAATCACCGGGATAACAGGCAGGCATGGCCTTGGTGTACAAAATGAAGCAGGACAAAAGCTAATAGAGTTTTGCCAAGAGAACATGCTGATCATAGCAAACACTCTTTTCCAACAGCACAAGAGGCGACTCTACACATGGACGTCACCAGATGGTCAATATCGAAATCAGATTGATTATGTCCTTTGCAGCCAAAGATGGAGAAGCTCCATACAATCAGTCAAAACAAGACCTGGAGCTGACTGTGGCTCAGATCATGAGCTGCTTCTTGCAAAATTTCGGCTTAAATTTAAGAACGTAGGGAAAACCACTAAAGCATTCAGGTATGACCTAAATCATATCCCTTATGAATATACAGTGGAGGTGAGGAATAGATTTCAGGGATTAGACTTGATAGACAGAGTGCCTGAGGAACTATGGACGGAGGTCCGTAACATTGTTCAGGAGGCAGCAACGAAATTCATCCCAAAGAAAAAGAAATGCAAGAAAGCAAAGTGGCTGTCTGATGAGGCTTTACAAGTAGCTCAAGAAAGAAAGGAAGCGAAAAGCAAGGGAGAAAGGGGAAGATATACCCAACTGAATGCAGAGTTCCAGAGAATAGCAAGGAGAGACAAGAAGGCCTTCTTAAATGAACAATGCAAAGAAATCGAGGAAAACAACAGAATGGGAAAGACTAGAGATCTCTTCAAGAAAATTGGAGATCTCAAGGGAACGTTTTGTGCAAAGATGGGCATGATAAAGGACAAAGAAGGCAGGGACCTAACAGAAGCAGATGAGATTAAGAAGAGGTGGAAGGAAGACACAGAAGAACTATACAGGAAAGATCTGAATGTCCCTGATAGCCATGAGAGTGCGGTCACTGAACGTGAGCCGGACATCCTCGAGAGTGAAGTCAAGTGGGCCTTAGGAAGCATTAGTAACAACAAAGCTAGCGGAGATGACAGTATTCCAGCTGAGCTATTTAAAATCCTAAAAGATGATGCTGTTAAAGTGCTGCATTCAATATGCCAACAAATCTGGAACACTCAGCAGTGGCCACAAGACTGGAAAAGGTCAGTTTACATTCCAATTCCAAAGAAGGGCAATGCCAAAGAGTGTTCAAACTACCGCACAATTGCGCTCATTTCACATGCCAGCAAGGTGATGCTCAAAATCCTACAAGTTAGGCTTCAGCAGTATGCGAACCGAGAACTACCGGAAGTACAAGCTGGGTTTCGAAGAGGCAGAGGAACTAGAGATCAAATCGCCAACATTTGCTGCATCATGGAGAAAGCAAGAGAATTCCAGAAAAACGTCTATTTCTGCTTCATTGACTACGCTAAAACCTTTGATTGTGTGGATCACAACAAACTCTGGCAAATTCTTAAAGTGATGGGAGTACCAGACCACCTTACCTGTCTCCTGAGAAACCTGTACGAGGGTCAAGAAGCAACAGTAAGAACCAGACATGGAACAACCGATTGGTTCAAAATTGGGAAAGGAGTACGACAAGGCTGCATATTGTCACCCTGCTTATTTAACTTATATGCAGAGTACATCATGAGAAATGCCGGGTTGGATGAATCAGAGGTCGGAATTAAGATTGCTGGGAGAATTATCAACAACCTCCGATATGCAGACGATACCACCCTAATGGCAGAAAGCGAAGAGGATCTCAAGAGCCTCTTGTTGAGGGTGAAAGAGGAGAGTGCAAAAGCTGGTTTGAAACTCAACATTAAAAAAACTAAGATCATGGCATCTGGCCCCATCACTTCCTGGCATATCGAAGGGGAAGAAATGGAAGCAGTGACAGATTTTACTTTCTTGGGCTCCAAGACCACCACAGATGGTGACTGTAGCCATGAAATTAAAAGACGCTTGCTCCTTGGGAGGAAAGCTATGGCAAACCTAGACAGCATAGTAAGAAGCAGAGACATCACCTTGCCGACAAAGGTCCGTCTAATCAAAGCTATGGTTTTCCCAGTAGTAATGTATGGCTGTGAGAGCTGGACTATAAGGAAGGCTGAGCGCCGAAGAATTGATGCTTTCGAACTGGAGAAGACTCTTACGAGTCCCCTGGACTGCAAGGAGGTCAAATCAGTCCATCCTAAAGGAAATCAACCCTGAGTGCTCATTGGAAGGACAGATACTGAAGCTGAAGCTCCAATATTTTGGCCACCTAATGCGAAGAGAAAACTCCCTGGAAAAGACCCTGATGCTGGGAAAGACTGAAGGCAAAAGGAGAAGGGGACGGCAGAGGATGAGATGGCTAGATAGCATCACTGATGCAATGAATATGAACTTGAGCACGCTCTGGGAGAGAGCGCAGGACAGGAAGGCCTGGCGTGCTATGGTCCATGGGGTCACGAAGAGTTGGACACGACTGAACGACTGAACAACAACAACAACCACTTAAACCCTCTTCAGACATGCATGCAGCAGCACTGTTTTACAGAGCCAGCATGGAGGCAACAGATTGTTTGGGTTGGAATGTGGGAAACCCACTTTAAAATCCCCTTTCGGTGGGGAGGGAGAAACGGGAGCGGCCCCTGGTGTGAGGACAAATGACTACCTCTCGGCAAGTTCTCATATTCAGAGACTTCAGCAAGACAGATTCAGGAAACTGGGGTTTATCACCGTTGTAAAGACAAGGTGTCTTAGCAGGAGCAAGGAGAGGAAGAAGCATAGCAAAGCATTCCCCAGCCAGTTGAGGGAGCCTGGCAGTCCAAGGGCCTCCTTCGAAGGATCTGGGAGAAGAGAGCCCTTAACACACAAACAAACAGGAAGACGCAGGAGGGAAACTAGCCTGCTCTTCCATCAATGGGCTTCCTGAATGCCTGTTCAGGAATAAAGCTGTTTCTTGCTTCAGTCTCTCTGGTACCTGCCCCATACTTTCTGTTATTATCTTCTCCCTTTTGTTATTATCTGGCAACTGGAGGCTGGGACCTATCTGTTTTGCTTATGTCATTCTAAAGCACCCAGTACGGTGATGGCACATTCTTTTTATGTACGGGAGAAGCCCACATTTTCGAAGGACTGCAAACTTTAAGAAGAGAAGCAGTTCCGTGCAGATCTGCTTGATGGGCAGGTGGGATGAAGCCCAAGCTGCTTACAAAATCACACATGATCCAGGAGCTCAGCACCCGCCCACACAGCCGAGGAAGTCAAAGCCGCATCCCCTCCAGGCCTCCAAGAGCCATCTGGAGCTAACAGGCGGACCGGTAAATGGAGCTTCCAGGCAGGATTTTCTCTGGCTTAAGAAAAATGAGCATGCCTAGCTGGGTTTGTACAATGGGGATGCCGTAGCCTCTCGCTCACCACGCCTCTCGCTCATCACGTTGTGGCCACCTTCACCACCCGCGGAGCGCGTGCAACACCAGGCCAGCCCTCTGGCCACCAACTGCAGAGGCGTGGATGCTGATGGACCACTAACATGCCAGCGGGGTGGGGTGGGGGGAGAAGCCTACTTACTACAGCCTGTCAAGTAAACTCTCTTCTGCATAAATCTCTCACCCTCTAGTACAACCCATTCCCAAATAATGGCAGAGATCAGAGAAGCCATCTCCACATATTTTAAGTGTAGGAATGTTTTTGCTTGAGATAAGCCAGGCCATACTGCAATAAGACAAAAGACAGCATGACTCTGTTCAAGTATTACTCACTTGGGAAAAGTGCAGGCATGCCCTGAGCAGTGAAATTGACTTGCCCAGAAACTGCTTAGGATGAGGTCTAGTCAATTTCACCACTATTCCCTCCTCCCCCAAGGAAGGGTCATAGCCACTACTATTAGGACATGCAGACAAAGGATGCAAATGCTTCCCCCCTGCAGTGCTGCTCTCCCCTTATGAATGGTCAGAATCAGCACCTTCACAGTGGGATAAAGGGAAATGTTAATTCCCAGGGCTCCAAAAGAAATAAGTGTTCAGATGCCGCCAGATTATATTTTCCTGCCACTCTGGCTGCAAAGACCTTAAAAGAGGTATGAATGGACACTACAAAAAGCTGAAAAATGAGGGAGTCCTGGCGCATTGCTTCACGGTGCATGGATCCTAGCAGACTTTTTGTGGATCACAAGCTAGTCCCTCTCCGACACCCCTACCTTCCCCACAGTGTCACCCAAACTCAATGTGTTTAAGAAAACTTATATCCCATCCTTCCACAGTAAAAAGGGGAAAAAAAGATTTCAAGCCCTATATGCACAAAGGAGAGAAAAATGGAAGTAGCTATCATAAATTATGATCAATTATAATTATAATCTGTTCTAGACGAGTAACCATGTTAGTTTGCTCCAGCAAGAGTCTTGTCGCACCTTGAAGACTAAGATTTTATGGTGATTTAAGCTTTCATGGAATATTTATTACTTTTTTAACCTGCCCAATAACCAACATGCTCTGAGTGGATAACACACGAGGCACAACTGACAGAGTGGGCTCTAGTCCGTTAACATTTCTACCACAATAACACCTGTTGGTCTTTAACATAATACAAGACATTTATTGCAATTAAAATAATGAGTTGTGCAGATTTGTATGATGTTAGTCGCTTGCAATCACAAATGTGACATTCTGGAGTCCAAGAACTCAGGGTTCTCACTCACACCTCCCCAGACACCAGCGGAATTCCATCCTCCCCAACGACCATTATCTCCATTTCCAAGATGAAACACGGAGCTGTTTGCCAGTAGGAGGGAGATCAGTTGCCCCCCTCTGCCTACGGTCATTTGCAGGCAGATCACCGCCATCAGGCCATCTGCAACTCCGAGGTCTCCCACACAGCAGCAGCAGCCCCCCACACCCCTCCTTCCCTCTCCCCCTCCTTTCTAACAGCCCTTGTTCCAGCACACTGTTGTAGTAAACGAAAGGACTTGACCAAGGGGCTGCCAGCAGCCACCTCATTATCTCCAGATCATTAAGCCACGAAGGGGGGAAAAAAGAACCAAAGCCTTAAATGGAAGGACTGGAATCTGGCATGATAGGCTCCCTGCTAGACAGGCAGATGTATTTACACCGATATCATCAGCCTAAAACGCCTGCCACAGAAGCCAGTACACAGAAGCACCAAAGGACTTTCTTTCTCTCCGACGTAAAACCTGTGTCATGGTTCTTGACACTTCAGACGCACATGACCGAAAGCTCCACCATACAGAATTAGAAGACAACTCCCAGCACATGGACTATACCTCCATGATTAAAATAAAAAAGGAAAACCTTCCCTGAATATTCTGCACCACGTGCTAGTTTTCTTAAGTGCTAGAAAGATTTTTTTTAGCATCGGAAGTAGTACCGCCCAGATATAGGTTGACTGTCTCCATGAGAACCATGTGAAAGATTCTGTTATTTCCCTGTGAATGACAGCAGCATTCCCAACCTGGTAGTCCAACCTACGCTGAGAGTGCAACTCCCATCATCCTCAATGCCCATGCTGGCTGGGAATGATGGGAGTTGCAGTCCAATACATCTGGAGGGCGCCAGGTTGGGGAACGCTGAATGACAGTGCTCAGGGACAGTCACAGGCACCCTGCAGCCAAGAAAGCTGCGGAGCACACCCAGCCCGACTCGCAACCCAGCAAGCCAAACGCATCCTGCCATTCCAGGGCCTGTCAGACAGGAGGCTGAAAAGGGTGGCGGGTGTGTTGTGGTTTACTGTACTGGGCTCCGGCCCACACTGGAGGACCGCCCTATCCCCCAGACTCAGCCCAGCGCCCTTGCACGACTCTGCTAGTCTCAGGGCTGCAGCATCGACCAGAGGCTCTTGAACCCGACACTCTTCAATGGAGGCAGTTCACACATTTAGCTGGTGGTGGTTACCCCTAGCTTTGCTTGGAAGACCACAAAAGCAACTAGCAAACACACCCAGGGAAACGAGCACCCGCCCTTCCTACTGATCAGTGCTTCCCTTCCAGGGGCAGCCAAGGGAAGGGGGCCTGGCCAAATCTACGGCCAAGGTCAGTTCTGAATTCAAATCTACCTGGGCATTTAGTCCAGCCAGGGCTCAGGGTGCATCAGGGCCTGTTGCTGCAATGTGTTAAATTCCAAGGCTCAGATCAGGAACATGTAACGGAGTACTGACGAGAGTGCCTCCAGGCGCATGCAGAGTACCCTTTCCTAGCAAGCAAGGAAGGGCAGCCCAACTGCAAACTTCCATGATGCGGAACAGGGCTTAGGCACCAGCCCCTCTTGCTCTCTTTATAAAGTAGCTCCTGAGGCTGTTCTGCACAGCACTGCTGTAGGCAACACCTCCTCTGGTCACAAATCAGATTAAACAATCCAGAGGCTGCAAGCCAGTCTCCTGATGTCCTCCCTTAATTAAAGCTCAAGAGGGCCAGATCCTGCACACACACATTCATCCTCAAGGCAGACGCAGAGTTCGGAGTAGTGCCAAGTCAGACGAGACCAGGATCAGCCTCAGAGCCGAGAGTAGTCCCAGCACAATCAGCAAGGGCTCTTTGATTAAGCAATTTTCCCCATCCTCCTTCCCTGCAATTACTACGCTCATGCCTGAAGGGGGAACCGAATAATAAGCTTCCACATGCACTCAGGAGAAAATTTTCCCATCCGAAAGAGTGCCAAGGCTGATCTTTGAATACCTATGTGCGAAAATGAAAACCCAGATGGCCACCAAGGTGTGAGGATTCGATCTTTAGATATCTCCAGCTTCGAGGGTGGGAAGAGATCAGACAACGCGATTCGTAACAGGTTAATAAGACTGTGAATGGGACAGATACAAGGTAGGCTTATATGTAAAAGGAGACCACAATTCTTGGCCTAGAAGACTATCAGTGGAACTCACTGCCACAGGATGTTGCAACAAGTACTAGCACGAAGGGCTACCGGAAGAGGAGTCGATGAATACAGCTGGGGGTGGGAGGCATGAGTGTGACAACAGAACGCCCAAACACTTGGTGTGAGGGGCCGACCACCAGTAATGGCAAGCACCCTGGTGCCTCATTTATGAACCGCCCCAAGGCCCCAGAGACACAGCAGACAGGAAGCTGTGCCAAACACGCCTCCCAGGCAGCGCTGGAAGGGGTGCCAGAAGAGCCCAGACTAGCTCTTCGGCCGCTCCCTCAGGGCCGGGAGGTGCCGCTGGCGAGGGGGCAGCACCCAAGCAGCCCCCCTCACGCCCGCGGGTCCTTCTCCCCCCAAGCCTCGCTCCTGCAGCTCCCCCGGCCTTGCCCAGCCCAGCGCCCCCCAGATGTGTTGGACTACAACTCCCAGCATCCCCCGGCCAGGCAGGACGCGACGCAGGCAAAAGGCGCTCGGCGGAGTCGAGGAGGGCCCGGGCCGCCTGGAGTGGGGGCTCCCCGCCACCCCACGCCTGGGTCCCGGCCCAGCCTTCACCGCCCCGTCCCGCTGGAGGGCAGGAGGCCCCCAGGAGCGCCCGAGGCCGGCCCGCCCCAGGCCGGAGGCCCACCCCGCCCGGCTCTCTGCTCGCGCGCGCCGCGGCCAGCCGGCTGTCGGCCGGGGCCCCAGCAGCCCACGGCTTCTCCAGGCGCCGGGGCGCGCCGGGGGCCACCGCCGGCCGCCGGCGGGCAGCACGCCGCGGAAGCCGTGCCCCGCCCGCAGGCCGCCTGGGCGCGACGAGGCGGGCCGGGCGGCGCTGTGCCCCGCCCGCCCCGGCCGTGCGGCCGCGCGGGCAGGCGGCGCCAGCCGTCGGCGCTCGCCTCCAGGGGAGGCCGCCTCGGCGCGGGGCCCGGCGGGGAGCGCTCGGCGCCGGCGGAGGGGGGCCGCCCCGGGCCCACCCCCGCCCCGCCCGGCCCACGCGCGAAGACGAGCGACGCGCGGGACGAAGCCAGCGCCGCGGCCCGCCTTCCCCGCCGCCGCCTCGCGGGGCGGCCCAGGGCCCGAGGGGGCTCGGCGCGCCCCGCCTCGCGAGCTCCCCCGGCCCGGCCCGCGCGACGAGCGGCGCTCGCGGCCCCCGTTACCAGCGCCGGCCCGCGCGCCCCGGCGGCTCCGGCGGCGGCGGGCGCAGGGTCCTTCCCGCGCCGCGCTCCGGCCCGTGCTGGCGGCCGGCCCTCCGCGCCCGCGCTCCGCTCCGCTCCCTCGGCGCCCGGGCGGCTCCCTCCGCTGGCCGCGCGCGCGCGCAGGGCGCCGCGGGGCCGGCCAGCGGGCGGGGGCGCGCGGGGGAAGCCGTGGCGCGCCGGGCTCCGCGCCGCCCGCCCGCCCGCCCGCCCGCCCGCCTGCCCCTCGCGGCGCGCGACCTGCGGGCGCTGCGCGGCTGTTCCCGGGGCCGTGCGCGCCTCCCTCCGGCGCTCCCATTGTCTCCGCCGCGAAGTTCCCGGCGCCTCCGCCGCTCCGCCCCCCGGCCGACTAGTTCCCCGGCTCGCCGGGGGGGGGGCGGGGAGTGGGCGGGGGCGAAGCTTCGCCTTCTCCGCGCGGGGCCGGGCCGGGCCGGGCCGGGCCGGGCCGGGCCCTCCCCCGAAGTCTCCTTTGCGGAGCCGGGAAGGGAGCGTCCGGCTCGCGAGGGAGCGCGCTGCGGGCGCTGCAGGCAGCAGCCCCGCGGAAGATGCGCGCGAGGGGCGGCCCCGGGTCCCCCTCCGCGGGTCTCCGAACCTTGCCGCTCCTCTGGTGGGGAAGAACGGGGTTTGCGCACGTTTAGAACCGGGGACGGGACGGGACGGGGGGGTCCGCATTGCTGGAATTTGCGGGGCGGGCGGATCCATTTTTTTGCCGTTATTACTGACTACACTCGTATCCCAGCTTTGTGCCAAAAATGGCGCGCAAGGGGGCAGGCAACAGGGAAATCCCCAGAAAAGCAAGAAATGCGAGTTAAACAAAAATAGATCAAAACCAGAATTAAAGACGCAGCGATGAAATAAATAGACAGCGCCCAACCCCTTTCAGTACTCAGACCCGCTTATATGCCGAAGCCTTGAAGGAACACTTCTTTGCCCGCTGACGGAAGGCCAACAGGGAGAGAGCCAGCCTCTTTCGGCTAGAGTTGCAGGGCCAAGGAGCTCCCACCAAGAAGGCCCTGCCTTGTGTCCCCACCCAACGTGGCTCCCACGGCAGCAGCACGAGAAGGGCCTCTCCCAAACGGGGCCGGCCCTAGGGGAAACAGTGCCCTGGGCGAGGAGTGCCTTTGGTGCCCCCCGCCCAGTCAGTTTTGCAGGGCCACCCAAAGGATTCATGGGGCCTGGTGGAGGTGTGATGTCCATCGAGAACAACACTGCTCCAAACCTCCTCTCAGCCAGCGAGCTACAGTTTGTACAAGCCGAAGTTCGAAAATAAGGAAGAGCTATAAATAAAAAAGGTATCCAGCTGCCCTCTTGCAGCTTACGGCTTTCTGTAATTATTATTTATATAGTGTTTGTAGCGTTTACAGCCTTTGAAGTGCTAAGTGCTTGGTGTTGCCTCAGAGTGAAGCTACACTCCACTGATTTCTGCTTAGCGCAAATGACATCAAAGTGGAAATGGAAAAAGAACCATACTTTAAAGCGAACTGAAGGAAGATCATTTTTGTAGTTAGTACCCAAACAACCTGTAGAAGCCAGAAAGAAAGCTTATAGCCACTTGCTTTTTGCCATCCTAACTCCCCGCAGCCAGTTCGATGCTCTGACTTGGATTCCTGCATTGAGCAGGGGGATGGACTCTATGGCCTTGTAGGCCCCTTCCAGCCCCACTACTCTATGATTGTATGATTAGAAAACGCAGCCTCTGAGCTCAGCTTGGCAGCCCCCTCAGCTCAGCTTACCCAGCTGACTACCCAGCTCTCCCACCCCTAAGGCTGGCCACGCTCCCCTAGATGGTAAAAGCCAGGCAGGCTCATATTGGAGAAGGCAGTCGTTCAGGTAGCCTGGTCCCAAGCCGTATAGGACTTTATAGGCCACAACCCACACTTTGATTTGTGTTTGGAAACAGACCAGAAGCCCGTGCAGCTGCTGTAACAAGGGAGTCACGTGCCCCCTGTAACCAGCCTCAGTCAAGAGTCTGGCCACGCCACGGCATTCTGGACCAGCTGAAGTTTCTGAATGGTTTTCAAAGGCAGCCCCACATAGAGCCTGTTACAGTAGTCCAACTGGGATGTAACTAGAAAGACATTTTTTAAAATCAAGTCTAAGGATGTTTTTGCTGAAGTAAATCCAACAGAATTTAATAGGACTTATTCACAAGGAAATAAGAACATCAGAAAGGCTAGATCAGACCAAGGGACCACTGAGTCCTGTGCGGGGGAGCGGGACATGTGACTCTCAAGATGGTGGACTGCAACTCCCATCAGCCCTAGCCAAGGCAGCCAATAGGGAGGGAGGATGGGAGTTGCAGAGAGGACTACATGTTCCCCATCCTTGTGTTAGGCCACATGGCTAAAAGGCACTCTTCAAGGTCAGCCCCCTGTGCAGTAGCCTAGCCTAGATGTTACTAGAGCATGGATCTCTGTGACCGACTCGTTTAGACAGAAGTCCTGTAGTTCCCAGCATGGCTGCCTGCTACGTGAAACTGACAGGAGAAGTCGTCCAGAGCTTTGGAGTTGGGTGCTCTCAATATGACGATATCTGTCCTTTTCATAGCACCAAGCGCAGCTGTGGGCATCCTGAAGAGACACCTGGAGTCAGCAAAGGGCTGAATGCGGGCTAACAAGCTGATGTTCACTCCAGATCAGACAGAGGTGGTCGTGGTGAATGGTTCATCCGTTCAGGGAAGTGGTACCCATCCAACCTGCTTGAGATGGAGCTTCATGCTCCTTTAAGGACCAATGCTAGATCTGGCATTCCTGGATGAAGCAGCATCAGGGGTGCTCAGTGCCTTTTGCCAGCTTCAGGTGGTGTGCCGGCTGCGTCCCTGCCTGGAGAGAGATGAGCTGGTCACAGAGATCCATGCTCTAGTGACATCTAGGCTAGGCTACTGCACAGGGGCCTGCCCTTGAAGACTGTCTAGAAACTACAACTAGTTCAGAATGTCGAGGGCAGGATATAAAGTGGGACCAGCTACCATGAACACAGTGTGACAGTGTTGAAAGATCTCCTCTGGGCTCCAGTTTGTTTCTGGGCTCCATTCAAAGTCCTGTCTTTGGACTTTAAAGCTGGCCTGGGATCAGGGTATCCAAAAGATCATCTTCTCCCACACGAACCTGCCAGTTCATTACGATCTTTCTCAGAGCCCATTCCCTGGGTTAACCTTCTTCAGAGCTTAGGCTACTGGAGAAATGGCCTTTTCTGTGTGGCAGTGAGAATGAGGAGTTTGCAACACCTTTATTCTCATACGCAGGGTCACAAAACAAGGCCTCCCTCCCACCATGACACATTGCTAAAGCCTCCACAATTTGATTTAGAACTTTAAAACATTTAATGGAATGCATGCTTGCAGCCTGACCAGATGCTTGTTTATATGTGTGTTTGTTTCATTTATGTTCTGCCTTTCCTTCAAGGAGCCCAAGGAAGCATAGATGATTCTCCTCCTCTGCATCTTATTCTCACAACAGCCCTGTGAAGTAGGTTAGGCTGAGAGTCAGTGACTGGCCAAAAGTCACCCAGTGAGGTTTGTGGCAGAGTGGGGACTAGAACCCGGGTCTCCCAAGTCCCAGCCCAACACTCTAACCACTACACCACACTGGCTCTCATATTTACTCAGCAGTAAACGTGTGCAGGATTGCAGCATTTGGTCAAACAGGAGGTGTCAACTGTCTTGCCTCTCTTTCATCCCAAGACTTGGAATCCTGGCTGCAATTTTATTCACACTGACTCTGGAGTAAGGGAATTCCCTCTCCCCAAAAAGCCCAAATGGGGCGGAGACACAGAAAATATGAGCTGTCCTGGGTAAATAGGACAGCTGGAAAGTATGGAAAGGAGACCAGGGTTCTAATCCCCCCTCCCCTCGGCCATGAAGCTGATTTCACATGACCATGACACTCTTTCTCTCCCTGTTTCTCCCAGTATAATCCTACCTTACAGGATTGTTGTGAAGATAAATAGGGGTGAGAACAATGTACATGGGCTTGAGCACTTTGGAGAAAGGGCAGGATATAAGTGTAATAAATAAATAAATAAATGCATACATAAATAATACAGCAATTAGCAGTTCCAACTGTCCCTTTTTATTTGTTTAGCAAGGACAGCCCTGACTTCCCATTCTCGGCTGCCCCCGCCTCTTTCCCCATTTTGCCCCTATCTTGCCTTTCGGGGACGCCCTGGTAAAATGTTGCGAGTGTGAGCTGCTACCTTTGCCATTCTTCAGGGCTGTGCTCCCCTAGAAATTAAGCCATCAAGTGGATCTTGTCCCTAGCGCACTGCCATGCCAAAGCATGCATGCGCATGAAGGCTTTCAGCCCGTGCAGTGCATAGCCTGCTGCTTCACAGTTGCTGGGACATATTTGCAACTCTCCCTAACAGATGACAACTATGTTTTTCGCATATCTTTTTAAGTAAAAGAACAAATACCTGCTTGGCTCTTGAATCAAGGGAGGGCACAGACAGGCTGCTTCAGAATAAACCAGCTTTCCCCAGCCTGACGCCCTTCAGATGTGTTGGACTACAATAGCCAGGTGATGATGGGAGCTGTAGTCTGTCCATGCACCAGGTTGAGGACGGCTGGAATAAATGAATATGGATGGCGCTCCTGCAGGTGGTGAACAACAGCCCCGAGCAATGTCTGATGGTGGGGGTGGGGTGTCCAGGTCTCGCAAAGCCATCCTTGGTAGGAGCTGGGATGTTACAAACGTGGCCCGCTTCTTGCCCGTGAAGGGTTGGAGGGCATTGCAGCTCCCTTTAACCCTAAAAAGCAAGAGGCTCACTAGCCCAATGGACCACCCAAGTTATCTTCAAGGCAGAGCCATTGTGCCTGGACTTCGCCTTTTTCACTCTCCCTCCACATTTTGCCCCATCACTCTAATCGAGGTTGAATTTTCTCCTGGTGCTCTGAGATGCCACCCAGCAGGCTAACAAGATAGTCACCGGGTTCAGGCTTGTGGTCATGTGTCAGCCAGGCAGTCCCTCCCTCCCTCTCCCTCTCACACACACACCCCACTCCCTGTTCTGTGGGGCTTTTCAGGGGTGAGGAAGGGAGGGAGGTTCTGAGAAGTCAGAAAGCAAGACAAGGTTGGGTGAAATGCACCAAACGAGACGAATGAGCCAAGGAGGTCTGCCAGAGCCTGAGGGGGGCATGTTTGCAGCTGCCACCTTTGATCTCCTAGTGGCCAAGCATTCATCTGGCCGGGCAGTGCCAGGAAAGACAACAAAAGCCACAGAAGGCCACTGGCCACTTCACAGGTCTACCCACCGAAGCACTTCAACCGTAATATGGGAAATGCTACTTTTCGTGTGAGCCAGAATTACGGATGTATGGATTTCCTTACATCCGTTGTGTCTGTGTTTTGAGGATTCTCAGGCTTCATTTGCTCTGTCATCTGCTCATGGACGGAATTGGAACTTTTTAACCAGAAATTCATTCTAGTTGTGCCAAGTTGCATTAGCACTAATTCACATTAACAAGCGCACATTAGCGCTACTGTGCACTTGCACAAATGTGTTAATGCACATTAGTTGATGCGAAATTAACGCAGATCCCCCCCAACTAAAAGTGAAATTTGTTGTTCAGTCGTGTCCGACTCTTCGTGACCCCATGGACCACAGCACGCCAGGCCTTCCTGTCCTGCGCTCTGGTCCACAAGTCTGCGGAATCTGCCTGACTCAGAAAAACCCAGTCCATTGAAAAATCTGCGGCTTGGATTCCTAAAACCCCAAACTCGTTTGAACCCATTGCAGATTTCTCCGACATCCAGTGGAGGCTGCTGGCTCCAATCTCAGTAGGGCAGTGAATCCGCTCCGGGTTTCCATCACTGCCCCTTCTGCTCCCCACTCCTCCAATTTTGCTGAGGCTGCCACTGTACCGTGCAGAAGAGCCAGAGAGAGCCCTCCGAGCTGGGCCCATCCAGTCCCATGTCCTGCTTCCCACAGGGGCTGAGCAGAGGACTCCGGAAGGCCCCTGAGCAGGGCCTGGCAGGCAGAAGGCCCCTTCCTCTTCTTGGCCGTCCACATCTGGTCTTCAGAGGGAAACTGCCTCTGTACATGGAGGTGCCATTCCTAACTCTCATGGCTCATAAGACCATTACAACGCCCTTGCTGGGTCAGTCCGAACAAGCTGAGTCCCTCTAACCCAGAGGTGTTGAACGTCAGGTCTACAGGCCACATCTAGGGTCCCAGTCAGTCATCCAGGGCTCCCCAGATGACCACTCCCCCTTCTCCATCCATTGGATTCTCCAATCCCCCAGCCATCCACTGTTTGGTGTTTTCCCAACTTGAACAGTCCGCCTCACCCATTATAACAGGTTGGAATCCCTCTCCTAAGGCTTAGTGACTGGCAGGAAAAGCTTTGAGATGCAAGTGTTGCTGGCATTTTGTCCCACCCCTTTGCCTTTGGCACCACCCAGTATTGGAATGTGGCCCCAGGAGCTTCTCTGAAATTGAATTCTGCCCTGGGCTGAAAGGGGTTCAGCACCCCGGTTCTAATGCAGCAGCCTCATTTCAGAAGCCGCCCACCAAAAGCCCCTGGAAAGTCCACGAGGAGGACGTGATGGCAAACAGGGATGACAGCAGGACAAAGGAAATGCACGTGCAGCACACTGACAGTCGGGACGCCTCACTTCTGCTGCTTCCAACACTCTTAAAAACGACCTTCTGTCTCCTCCAGCCTAAGGCTGCAACCCTAAGGTCACTTCCCGGGGAGCAAACTCAGTCGGACTTCTTCCTGACTCTGCGTGCTCAGAATCGGGCTTCTGCCATTGTCCCCAGCTTTGCAGACCCAGAATTTGAAACACTGCCCAAAACGAGATACCCTTTCAGAAGAATCTTAATTCTGCACCCTAGGTTACGCATAAAAATAAAATCCCCATGCTTGCCTAACTGGAATGAACTGGCTTGATGAGGGCCTTCCTGGTGGCAGCCCCCCAACTGTGGAATGAACTCCCCAGCGAGGGCCGCCTGGTGCCAGCATGGTTATCTTTTCAGCGCCAGGTTAGGGCCTTCCACCTTTCTACTCCCAGACATTTGGCAGCAGATGATAGGTTTTAAATCAGGTCATGGGATATTGTTTGGACATCTGTGTGTGCGCACGTGTCTGCTCTGTATAAATGTTTGTAGCTAAACTGTTTTTATATTGTGCATAATACTGTATTTTTAAGGTTTTTAATCTTTGCAAACTGCCCAGAGAGCTTGGGCTATTGGGCGGTGTAGAAATGTGATAAATGAAATGAAATGCTGGCTGGGAATGATGGGACTTGCAGTCCGGCACATCTGGAGGGCCCCAGGCTGGGGAAGCTGGTCTCCAATAACAGCTGGGGAGGGGCTGCGGGGGTTGTGCACATTCTCATGGCTCAGTGCTTGGGCAAAAGGCTGGCTTGCGCTTCCCAAACCTTTGCTTCTTCCAGCAGAGGGAGCCAGAGTCCACCCCTCTGATCCCCTCCTTGGCCTTCTCCCCAGATCTGAACTCAACATGGAAATGTGGATTTATAAAAATAAAAAAATAAAAAATTGGATTCTGTGCAACTTTAGGCACAGTTGCCAAGTCAGGGGTTGAAGGCCAGCAATCAATACAAGTTCTGAATCAAGGGCTTTAGGGCCTTCCAGCATTCAAAGCACTTGACACACAGTCTCGCAAGAGCCCTGTGAGGTAGGCCGGTACTGTATTGCAGATTGGAGGGGGAGGCTAAGAGACAATGAGCAAATGCATAAGGGCGCAATCCTAACTCAGAGGCGACCGCCTATTCAATGCAGGGCAGGAGCAGGGCGAAGGGGATCGTCCCCTCTGCACTGCAGCTACCCTGCATTCGCGGCTAGACAGCCGATTTGGGCTGTCTAGCCATGGGAAGTCAAAGCGGGGGGGCGGACGCCGGACAACACATAGGAAGCATCGGAACTGCCCTCCTGCCCTCCCCACCCCACCCCCAGGAAAGCCCCATTTTCGCCACTCTGCACTCTCCTTACGAGGGCGGAGTGTGGGGCCGATCCATGCTGCCTACAAGGCAGCGCGGGAGGGGGTGGAGGTCGGTTCTCAGGGAACTGACCTCGGAGCGCGGGCTCCGAGGCTGGTTCCCAGGAACCGACCTATCCTATGGCCATCTAGCCGCTGACTAGTGGCCACAGGATTGCGCCCTGAGCTGCAATCTGTCAGACTGATGTCTCTTGGGATTTTGAACAATAGGAAAAAGCTTATTGTATATATATATAAAAATGGACAAAAATTGGAGCCATAAAAGCCCAATGTCCTGAATTTGAGGTTATCCAATGGCCAGCAATAACTTGAACTTATCAGCACTGTGTTGAAATATATGGTTGGTGCCAACATCAGGAAAAATAACATATGACCTACTTTTGATTCAAGGAAAGACAGAACCGTTTGCATTTTATGCTATAGGGTGGAGTTTTATTCAACAGACATCACAACCGGATTTACAGCAATATATGACTACTTCTGCTCTGAGCATCTGGACATTGTAACAACTAAATGAAGATTTTACATCACACTTAATTCATTTTTTTTTCATTTTTATTGTATTAATTAAGTCTCTTTTAATAGCCCATTGAGCCCCAGTTGTTCGGGGACTGTTTCCAGTGGTCTTTATTGTTATGTTGTTTTTGATTTTCCTGATATATAATAAAATTCTAAAAAACAATCCATTGGCCAGCACTTAAGAAACATTTCAATGTTTATACATAAGGCTCTCCCGACACGCTGGCCCAGGCTGCTGAAACAGACAGCTTCTGTCAGAGTTCTCACCAGGTCACAGGCAATAATAATAACAACAACAAAACAACAACAACACCAATAAACATATATAAAGTAGAGATCTCAAATAAAAAACGAAGTCCTAATTATTCAGCTGGATATAACTCTAAAAATGTAAATGACAAATATTGTGGTGTTTTTAAAAAAATAAGAAACGGAGGAATGGCCCCTTGCTCCCCCTCGCAAGAGGAGCGCGGAGCAGCCAAAACAGGGCGTGTTTAGGGGCGCTCCGGGGCGGGGCGGGCGGAGATGCCTGTGCGACCCATCCAATGTGTCGTCCGGCGGCCTCCTCCCCCTCTCAGCCCTCCCACAGCTGGACAGCTGAAAGTGGCTGTCTAGCTGAAAATGCAGGGCAGGAGGAGAGCAGAGGAAATGGTCCCCTCCGTGCTTCTCCTGCCCTGCATTAGATAGCCAGTCACCTCCCGGCTATCCCCACAGGATTGCACCCTAAATGTTCTCTTTTTTTAAAGAAAGGAGAAATGACATTTTTATTGAACCTTAACATATATTGCTGTATTTGAATGTTGTGTTTTACCAACAGTTAGACTGCTGAAGACCTCTGAAGGGCTCTTACCTTCTGCATAAGCCTGTCTATTTTAAGGCTGCAACACTCCCCACTGGGGAATCAAGAGGGAATGGGGCATCCCACCCCCCGTCCACATCACTGCCAGGTCACAGAAGCATGCCCAGGGTTCAATGGACAGGCGGGGGGGGCATGGCACACTGAGGTGAAACCTCCAGGGACCCGCTTTCAGTAAAAGAAGTCAGAGTGAAAGGAGATTCAGAAAATGTAGCTTTTCAAGAGGGAATTCAGGCTGCTCTAACTTTGCACTAAATTGCTCGTGAAGACAGCCCCTCTCTAATAAAGAATTTAACAAATGCTGCAATATATAAAGGCTGAATAAGAAGACAAAAGAAATCTCCTAAAAGAATGAAGTTTGAAATCTAAGACTGGAACACTTTGAAGAACTTGTTTTTATAAGAAGAATCAAAAGAACCTGGTGCACAGTTAAGAAAGAAATAAGATACAATTATTAAACATGCTTATTAATGAACCTGTGTAAGTAAAGCTATAAAAGGTAAAATATATAATAAAACATTTTAAATAGATTGCAATATAACAAAACATTATTAACAACTTTAAAAGAAATCTTATAAACAAATATTAACATATCAGTGTCTGCAAGATTTTTTATCTCTTTTCTAGACTGAAAAGAAGGCAAATGTTGGAAAATAAATGTCTAATGTTAATCCTGGCTCAGCCTAGATCCCAGATGGCATGTGTGAGACATTAAAGTCATATAATGAAACGTACTCAGCACATGACCCTGATGAGATATCTGGAAGTGATAGAATGCTGATAAGAATGAAAACATATTGTAGAGCTGGAAACGTGCAGAGGAGGGCAGCTAAAATGATCAAGGGGCTGGAGAAACCTCCCCTATGAGAGAAGGCTACAACAGCTGGGATTGTTTAGCTTGGAAAAAAAGGAGGGTCAGGGGAGACATGATGGAGGTCTACAGAATTATGCCTGGTGTGGAGAATGTGGATAGACTGCTGAAGACCTCTGAAGGGCTATTACCTCCTGCATAAGCCTGTCTATTTTAAGGCTGCAATACTCCCCATTGGGGAATCAAGAGGGAATGGGGCATCTCACCCCCCGTCCACATCACTGCCAAAATACTAGAATCCGGAGTCATCCTATGAAGCTGATGGGTGGGAGATTCAGGACAGATAAAGGGAACGACTTCTTCACACAGCACAGAGTGAAACTATGGAACTCGCTACCACAAGATGAAGTGATGGCCACCAATTTGGATGGGTTTAAAAGGAGGTTGGACAAATTCCTGGAGGGAAAGCTATCAACAGCTACTAAACTTGATGGCTCTGTGCTACCTCCAGTACCAGAGGCAGTGAGCCTACGTACACCAGTTGCTGGGGAACATGGGTGGGAGGCTGCTGTTGCACTCATGTCCTGCTTGTGGGTTTCCCCTGGGCAGCTGCTTGGCCACTGTGTGAACAGAATGTGGTCTAGATGGACCCTTGGCCTGATCCAGGAGGGCTCTTATATTTTTAAGTATACGCAAATGATGAAGAAACTCTTACTGGCTACAAGCAAGAGCTCTGAATCTTGGAAACGATATAACATGGACAGCATATCCTGTGAGACGAGACATGTCTATGATGGTGCATTTGGACCCAGAACTGAGAGCCTGTGTGGTGATGAATCAAGAGTGGACAAGTCATATGATGGAGACCTACATGAAAGTTGTTATCTCATAAGAAGCGGAATCCCTTACCAAGTGCAGTTGAAGAAAAAGTTTAGATCTTTTCCTGGTAGGGTTCCTGATGCCCTGGGGCCACCTCCATGCCAGGGGAAAGACTTCTCTGTCAAATTCCTGCTAAGCTACGTGCACAAGAGCCAGGGCAGGCGCAGCCAGGACATTTTGCTGCCCCAGCTGAAAGCCAAGATGGAGGGGCATAGATCCCTCATTCCACGGAGCAGAAGCCAGCCAGACTGACATATGTCTTCAACACTGGCGACTCGGACGGCATCCTCCACAGCATCTGAGCGAGAGCAGGCGCAGCCCTGTCCCCCAACGTCTTGCCACCACTCCCTGCCCACGTGCCCCGGCTTCTGCCGGCAGAGGCCACTGCCTCACTCGGCCTCATGGTAGGGCCGGCCCAGAGATCCATGCCAGGAAACCACTGGCATCCCTAGGACCACGTGCCATTGCTCGTGTGCTCTGCAGACAGATCTGTGGCAATGGGTCCTGGAGCGCCCTTCCCCAAGCTCGTGCCCCCCCACTGCTGCTCCCACTGGCCTGGCCGGGGGAGGCTGTCATAGAGGCAGGGATGACATCACAACCTTGCTCCCACAGACAGCAGCAGCCAGGGGAAGGTGGGAGGGCACAGTGCAGGCGGGAGGGGCCACCAAAGGTCACAGGTCAGTCGCTGCTCCCCCTCCCATGAGTGGTTGAAGCCAAGCAGGGGCTCACACACCAAGGCACATCTTTAGCCACAAAGCCCCAGGAACCGGGTTGCCAACTGATGACGGAGGGGAAACAGCTTGGCCACGGCTAAAGACTCAGGAGCAGAGGTCAGTGAAAAGAGCTGGCACCTCTGCGACCCTGACAAGCAACCACCCAGACATCCAGGCTCCCAGGTAAGGTTGCCACCTTTTCCCCAGCCCTGCTGCTGTGCCCTTAACATCCGCCTGTCACGCACCGATTTGGGGCTGGCAAAAGGCGAACTTGCTCATCTTCTGCTGCCCAACCGCCCAGCCTGGGCTGCCCTGTCTCCATCCCCTTTCGCTCCTGCTCTAAGCACTAGTCACATCCTTTGCAGGGCTGGAACAGGGAAGACCATGAACGTGCTGAGGCCGCCGCCACCGCCAGCCCGCAACGCAGGCCTCTTCAACACGGCCGTGGGGCCCCTGCAGCACCAGCTGCGCTCGGGGGAGTACAACCTCTTTGCGTGCGCCACCATGTTCGAGGGCGACTTTGTCCAGGTGAGAGGCCTTTGGCTGCTGGGTGGAGGGGTGGCGGGGGGAGAAAGCAGGACACGTCGAGCTGCCGTCATCACACCGATGCCCTCCAGATGCTTTGGACTTCAGCTCCCAACAGCCGCATCCAGCATGGCCTCTGGCCAGGAATTCTGGGAGTTGCAGTCCAACACATCTGGAGGAGGCCAGGCTGGCGAAGGCTGACGGAGCCCATGTTCTTCTCCCCTGAGTGGCAGCCGCTCCAGCAGGCCTTTCTCACGTGGCTAGCCGGGATCCGCTTACTGGCGGTGCAACCCGGGACCGTTGCAAAGCAGGCCCGGCTCTTTCCCCGGCTTCCGAAGCGCGATCGCTCCAATGGAGCGGACGAACGGTCCCTGCGGTGCCACACCCCGACCCCACCAGCCGTCTGGGGCTCTCGAGCCTTCCAGGATGGGCCCGGACACACCGCCGGGCCGACTCTTCCTTGTCCTGCAGGTCAGCAAGCGAGGAGGCACGCTGGACGTACACAACCAAGTGCAGCTGGTGCGGGTCGCCATCGCTGCCACCAGCCCCGGGTTCCGGGTCCCCAACGTCCTGCTGCTGGCCCGGCCGGTCCTCCCTCCTGAACAGCAGCGGCCGCCCCGCCAGGCCAGGCCCCGCCACACGCCTCTGAACACGCGGTTCGAGCTCACCAGGTGAGGCCTGCTTCCCCACGCCTGCTCCCTCGCCTCGTCGAGGCCGGTGCCTCCGCCCTGCCTCGCCCCACGGGGGTCCAGGCAACGCCATCTTCCACTCCTAACCCGCCCGAGCCTGCCCACCGCTCCCTTCCTTTTCCTTGGTGCAGAAAGCCTGTTAAGGAACAAAAGACGGAATGGCTGCCAAATGGCTTCTGAGTGGAGCCCTCTTTCTGTCTGGAAGCTCCGATTATGTTCTTGCTCTTTCACCTTCAGTCTGTCATATACTGAACAAAATTATCAGCAGTCAGAGTAACCTTTTCAAGAGCTGCTCAAAACACTTTGCAAGACATGTCAGCTAAGCCTCTCTGCAAGCTTCTTTGCAAAACTGCAGTTGTTCAGCAACAGAATTATGGTAGCCTTAGGGCGGAATCCTATGCAGGTTTAGACAGAAAAAAAGTCCTACGACCCACAGCATGCCTCAGCCAAGCATGCTGACTGGGGCATGCTGGGAACTGTAGGACTTTTTTCTGTCTAAAACTGCATAGGATTGTGCCCTTATTTATTTATTTGATGTGATTTATTTATACCTCACCTTTCTACACAAAAATGGGACTCAAGGTGCTTGCTTAGCCTTGCTAAGACTCAGCTGCTAGGCAGTTCAGGCCTCTGCCAAACCTTCGCTCTGAGGTATTGAGCAGCTCAGGTTTAGCCAAGTTTATTCACTTATTCCGAGTTCCTTTTTTCTCTTTTTTCCTGCTATTCTAAGTACAAAATGCCTAGTTTGGAATTTATAAGCACGTTATGGCTGGAGTGGGCAGTAATCAAAATAAATATTATTATTTTAAATATTTACATGCCGCCTTTAAGGGCCATCCAGCCCTCTCAAGGCATTTCTCACCACAAATTATAATTAGACAATACAAAATCAGTAGAAAAGCCACAAAAGCACACCATCTGAAACAAACAAGCAGCAACAGTTTACAATGTATCATTTTGTAAACCTGAGCCAGTTTAAAATATTTATATTGTGAATACGTTTGTCTCCCGCCCTCCTTCATTGGATATTTGTTTAGTTCACAAGCCTGTGGGCGGCAATTCTCTATCTTTCAATATTTTTGCAGTGTGCTTAGAGATGTCTTTTGATATAGTAAACAGTATGTAAATAGATTTAATAAATAAATACATAAATAAATAAATAAATAAATAAGCAAGAGCATAGTCACACATTGGCCCTGGTTTTCTCATCCTCTCCTGCATCATGGGCTCCCAGGAAGGATGGGGTTGCATGTGTTTTGGGGTGGTGAGTTTGCTGCTGCGGGGGGGGGGGTGCTGCAGATGACCAGGAGGGTTTTTCCCCCCAGCTGAGGCTGGTGTGCGTTTGAGTGATGCCAGAGCTGGTCATGGTTGTTTGCACCCAGGTAGCATCCATTTGATCCTGGCAATGTATGCATACCTGGGGCTGCCCTTGGAGAAATGTTCAGAAGCTGCAGTGGGTGCAAAACGTGGCATGGAGAGTGCTCTTGCTAGAAATCTGCCACACCAGCCTTACATCAGGCTCCCGATTTGTTTTGGGGCCCCATACAAAGCGCTGGTTTTGAACACTGAAGCACTGAGCAGCCTGGGACCAGGTGTCTCAAGGGTGGAGGTGTCCTCCCATTCAACCTGCCAGTTCTCTGTGGTCTCTCCGGCTTGGTCCCCCACCCCCACCCTAGTGAGGTGAGGCGAATGAGTGCACGGGACAGGGCCTTTCTGGTTACTGCAGCCATACCCTGGAACGCTGGCCTAGCCTGCTCATTCCTTGCTTCCTGGGGAGGCGAGAAACCTGTTGCTGCTGCTGCTGCTGATCTGAGGCAGCAATCGGGGCGGGGCTTTTCAGCCTGACCCCGTGCTGCTGGTCTGGTTTTGTTATTTTCCCGTGTCATAACTCCTTCTGCTGTTAGCTGTCATTTTGAGACTGGTGGTGTCACTTTCATGCAGAAAAGCCAAACTCTTGTCATCTCTCTTGTTGAGGCAGCAAGGTGGGGTTGGAGTGAAAATAGAGAACTGCACGACTAAGAGGGCAGACTGCTGGGCAACCTCTGGCAGGCCACACAGTCGGGCCGGCCCAGGCCCATGCCCAGACTTCCCTTTTCTTCTTCTTCCTCCTCCTCCAGGCTCCTTCCCTTGTGCTTCGTCAAGATCTCCATCCATGACCTGGAGAAGCAACAGCTCCGATTCAAGATGGCAACTGGCCGCACCTTCTACCTCCAGTTCTGCCCACAGCTGGACGCACGAGCCACCAGCTTCGAATCGTGGGTCAAGGTTGTCCACCTGCTGAGGCCCCCCTCGGACCTTAGCCAGGCGAGGAAGGAGCCGTCCGCGGACCTGTGGAAGCCGGGGGAGCTGGATGTGCCCGCAACAGGGGTGGGTCCCTCGAGGCAATGCATCTGGGCCCTGCCCCTCCGGCATTTCGCATGTGTAACCCTCTCCCGCCCCTGTTCTCATCTCCAGGAGAGACCCCCGCCCCCCCGCCTTGACCCAACGCTTCTCCTGGGCAGCTGTGCTGCTGGTTAAAGGAGGGGTTCGTGCTCAGCTATTTCCCCGCAGCATGGGTGTGGTGGCCCTTCTCCTGGAACAGCTGGAGTGCGAACACTTTGGGCAGCATGTGCTGCCTGCGTGCGCTGTCACTTCCCTGGAAGGCGAGCGGGGCACCGGCCATGGGTGCCCATGCGTGTGCATTTACAGGCATGCGTGCCAGAGCCAAGACGCACTTCTTGGATCCAGGCGCTGGCCGCGTTTTCCCACTCCTCCTTCCTCCTTCAGCCCCCGAGAAGCGGCTGCAGCTGGGACCCTCTGAGTCAGCGTGGGAGGTGTTCCCGAGGGTGCGGAAACTTGTGGAAATTGGAGGGAGGGAGGGGTCCACGAAGATGGCCTGCCCCGCCAGCTGGAATCTCCGCTGGGTCGCAGCCTCCTCAGTTCGCAGAGGGGGGGCACCTACGCATCGCCAGAAAAGAGGATTTGCATGTCCCCCCAAAGGACAGTGGTTGGCATAACATTTGCATATGATAATTTATGTAAAGAGAGGAACGTTTAGACACTACTGCTATACTTTAAAAAGACGTTCGATACCTGCTGCCTTGACCAGGTGATGGGTTTCCCCTGCTGCTGTCCAGGTGCTGCTGAGTGTGGCTGGACCACCTCCAGGCCCTGCTCCACTCTCCCTCCTGATGGTCCTCGAGCTTTACACCAGAGTTGGACTGGGCAGCCCTTCAAAAGGGGGAAGACTTCAAGGAGAGGATTGTCCTCTGTAAAGTGGGTCACATGGCCACCCTATTTGTGGAAGGAACACTCTGGAAACAGCCCAGAGAGATTTAGCATCTACAGACCCAGGAGAAGGAGCGGAATGCCAAAAGACCGCAGCAAGGTTGAGAGACCTGAGAGAGGCAGTGTGGTGTAGTGGTCCGAGTGCTGGACTGGGCTTCGGAAGACCTGGGTTCTGGTCCCCACTAGGCCATGAAGCTCACTGGGTGACTTTGGGCCACTCACTGACTCCCAGCCTAGCCTACCTCACAGGGTTGTTGGGAGGATAACTGGAGAGGAGAAGGGCTGTGTCTACTGCCTTGGGCTCCTTGGAGGAAAGGCAGAATATAAAAGTAACAAATTAATGAATAAACATAAATATTTTGCCTCCCCAAAGGCAAGTAAGGGAGCAATTTACCAGGGCCAGGAAACAGCATCTGTCCCTGTTAAATTGGGGCAATTGGGATACTGGAGGAGGGCAGGGGAGGCAGGCAGCTTCATGTTTGGTCCAGCCAGCAGTCTAAAGGAGCTGTCCAAGGTGGTGGACCCATTTGGGGGATAGGCTTCAGCACCTCGGATAGCTCCTTTAGCCTGCTGGCTGGTTGCGACTAAACCGAGAATGGAATCTCCACCCCACCGCCACCAGCCTGCCCTGGAGGAAGGCCTCAAGGGCTGAGCAGAGGCCAGTCGCCCCAGCATGAAAGCTGTCTGGGGCAGGGAGTGGGTCCAGATGCATCACTGCCACGACTACCCTGTTCTCTGCCCACCCAGAGCCCTGAGGAGAGAGAGTGCACCATTGCAGAAGTACTCAGCACTTTGCAGGAAGAGGTCCAGGAGGACAAGAAGAACCCCGCAGAGCCCTCCGAGGGCCCGTACAGCAGCCCCAGCCCAACTCCCAGCCAAGAGGGGCCCACTGAGCTGGAGAGCCCCTCGCCCTCCGAGGGCCAGGCCTCCGAAGAGCTGCTGAGGTCCCACAAAGGCAGCAAGAAGGGGAGGTCGAAGGACCGTTCTTCTGCAAGCAGGTACCAAAGGAATCTCCTGTCGGGGCAAACGTGGGGAGCCGGGATGGGGGATGTGGTGTGGGGGCTGGACCAGTGCCACCCCAGCAAACACACACTGGTGGAAACAGCCGGGGTGAGGTTCTGGCAAACAGAGGGAAGCCCTCTGCATCGCGTGGCCCATGGCTACGAATGGTCCTTTGCACATCCATTCCCCATAATCCACAGTCTGAGCAGTGCCCTGCCGCGCCTCCGTCAGCGTCAGGAGGACCATTTCTTAGTAGCGCTTTTGAAAGGCAGTTGCACCCATATGCCCCGTGCACACGCACCTTCCTCTCCCGCCACTTCTACGTGGTCACCGACCCGCACATGCTCTCCTTGCTCCCGGCAGTGGGGTTTTTTTGCTAGCACAGGTGAGCCAGGGCATGGCAGAGGGATGGTGTAGTGAGCGGGGGGGGGGACTCACCCAGGGGTGACAGCATCCTGAGAAAAGCTGTACCGGTTTCAGAAAAAGCAGCACAAGGAACAAGTCGAGCAAGTCCCGCAGAAGCCACTCCTCGAAGAGAGGTGAGAAGGCTGCCAAAAGCATCTCAGTTCGTGGGCTCCCCCTCCATCCACCGATACAGTGATGCTGCACCAGATGAAAATGGGGGGACATCTGAAAACAGTGGGAGAAAGGGATTACATGCTTGTAACAACTTGTCAGAAGAAAGCACATCCGTCGGCGTTATCTGGAAGATCTCGTTGACTGCCTGGGCAGAAAGGCATGGCTGACAGTTGGCATACAGCTGGCCAGACATAGGCAGGAGGGGCAGGGGCGTTGCTGGGCCCCAGCCTCAAACCTATTTCTCAGGAACCTGGAACTGTTCCCCAGAGCCCTGAGTGTTCATTGGTGCCAATGGAAGGGGGCTTTTTTCCAACTTAGTTGCCGTGCAGGGGACAGTTTTCAGGAGGGGTTGCAGCTAGGGAGGGAAGGGTTTACTCCTCCCTTTCCATGTGCTGGAAGAGCCCCCTCCCTTCCCTGAATCTTCCTCTGCATGGCAATTAAGCTTATGTGGTGGTGGGGGGAGTTCTCTATTGGTTTGGGTGCAAATTAATTGAAGAATTTATTTTATTTGAGATTATTTGGATGGGATATTAATTGGCTGGCTTTGGCACTTCTGAAATTTAAATACATCCTAGTAATTCCTTCTAAATGACTAAATATAAATAAGCATGTGCAGACTTTAATAGAGATTTGTGTCCTATGGCCTGGGCTCTGAATCTTTTAAGGGCCTCGCAATGCCGCTGTGCATGGGATTCACTTCTGGCACACCAGAAACCAGCGTGAAAGGAAGCAGATACAGTCTGCAAAAGCTCACCCTTTGGGTGTGTCTGCCTGTCTGGGTCAAAACTGCTTCTATTGTTCCTTCACTGTGGTGTGCTGAAAGCATAATCCGGCACATGGATACACATGAGAAATGCTGCCCAAGTCCCAGGTTTAGGAGGATCCCTTGCAAAAGCCTCCTGAAAGTAAGAGAGGGGGCCAGAAGTGAGGGTGGGAGCAACACCCTGTTCCCCCTTGTGTCTCTCTTTCCTTGCAGCTGCCAGCCGGAGCCCCAGCAAGATCTCCTCTTTCATGGGCTCTTTCTCCAGCACCAGCAAGGGATCCACGAGGGGCAAGGAGAGGAGACGCTGAGCAGCCCCAGCAGAGGAGGTGAGAGGCCCAGAAGGGATGGAGAGGCCCCCTCTTCTCCAACCATCTCAAACATTAATAAAGACAATCACTAGAAAACCCTCACACCCCTGGGCTCTCAGGTTCTGCTTGTTGGCTTCCAACGGGGGCAACTGGCTGGCCAGTGGGCTAGATGGAGCCAGGCTGGGCGCAGGGCTCTTCTAGAGGTCTTACAGTGCGAATGTTTGGAGGAGGGATCCTTCTGCAGCAATGAGCCATGATAGCTCGTGGACCTCTGTGTGACTGCATCTGTCAATGCAGGTGAGCACAAACGGCAGGAAAGGCCACCATGGTCTTCAGGCCCTCCTCGTGGCATAGGAGAGACTGCTGGAATAGCTGGACTCTCCGCTGGATCCAGCAGGGCTCAGCTTCTGGTCATCAAAGCGATGGCAGCTTTCGTACCCTCCAGATGTGTTGGGCTAAAACTCCCATACTCTCCCAGCAGCACACCTGTGTTGGCTGGGAATTATGAAAGTCCAATTTCCCAAAAGTTTTCTTCCCCCATGAAAGAGGCTTCCATTTTTCTCAGAGCACTTTGGAATTTATCTTGAATTTCTTTTGGTGGTGTTTTTGAGCTAACCTAATCATTACGAAGTGGCCAACAGTGCCGTGTGTACTTTTTTCCTTTCTTTCAATATGCATCTCTCCCAAAGTCTGCAGCCTCCTTGGCTTTTCATGCTTCCTGATTTGAAAAAGCCCCATGGGGGAGAAGTTACCTCAAGATGTTTCCTTTTCCCCTGGGCTTTAATTGAATTGTGGGAAGCTGGGGAGGCAGCTCAAGACCAACAAGGAACAGCTCAAGACTCAGCCTTAAGTCAGAAGTTGCTTGGATTTAGACTGGTTGGCTATGCCTCTACACTGACTGAGGCTTTGTCTGTTAAAGGGGCCTGGCTTGTTTTAGCAGTCTCAAGATGCAGTGACATGGGATGGGGCTGTGGCATCCTCAGGGCTGGAGTCCTCAGAGTCCAAAGTTGGCAAGGCAACCTCCTTTGGATGCAAGGGAGCCAACCCCGGGATCTTTCTGGGAAACTAGGTGCTGGGGAGGTGGAAGCCTCATGATGCCTTTCCATGACCAAATGCTCTTCCTGAGCTCTTAACGTTGGAGCCTCCTTCCAACTGGTACACCATCTACAACCTTTCCTGACAAAATCAGACACTGCCAGTCATTCAGGCCCAAGTTACCTCCAGGTTAGGCTTCTGTAGCACGCTGTAAGTGGGGCCAATTTGAAGGATGTTCAGAAACTTCAGTTGGTGCAAAATGCTGCTGCCAGACATTTGGCTGGGTTTAGGCGTTCAGAACATATTGCACCTGTCTTGTTCAATGTGGACTGGTTGCTGGTTCACTTCCACGCTCAATGCAAGGTTCTGCTTTTGCCCTTTAAAGCCCTAAACACTACAGCTCAGGACTGGGGTACTTTCAGGACCGCCCTCTTCCACACAGGCCTTCCCTCCTCCTCCATTCACCATTTGAAGCCTTGCTCCTGATAATATTGCCAGATGAGATGTGGCAGGCAGCTATGAGGAGCAGGGCCCTTTCAGTTGTGGCCCTTACCCTGTGGAATGCCCTCTCAAAGGAAGTTCCTCAGGTGCTAACATTTCATTCTTTTAGATGGCTGACAAAAGGACACCAGAAGAGCCCTCTGGACCAGACCAAGGGTTCATCCAGTCCAGCATTCTGCTAACACGGTTGTCAACCAGCTGTCTGTGAGAATCCCATAAGTAGCACATGAGTGCAACAGCATCCTCCCACATGTGTTTTCCAGCAACTGGTGCATATTGCCACTGATACTGGAGTGAATATATAGCCATCATGACTAGTAGTCTTTTAATTTGTCTAATCCACTTCTGAAGCCATCCAAATTGGTGGCCATCAGCACATCTTGTGGTAGCAAATTCCATAGTTTAACTATGCACTGTGTGAAGAAGTGCTCCGTTTTATCTGTTCTGAATTTCCCACCAGCTTCAGTCTCCCTGCAGGATTATGGGAAAGGGAGACAAACTTCTGTCTATCCGCTTTCTCCACGCCATGCATAATTCTATACACCTCTATCATGTCTCCCCTCCCTCGCCTGTTTTCTAAGCTAAAGAGCCCCAAATGTTGTAACCTTCCCTCATGGGGGTGAAGTTCATGCTGGCTGCCTGTTTCTGCACCTTTAAGAGCTCTAACTCAGTGTTCTCTTGGCCCTGTTAATTTAGTGATGGTTCCCTCCAGATGAACATTTTATTTGATATTATTTGATTTTTATTGTATTTCTTATTTATTGTGAAATGTGCTGTTATATAATCCGGTTTGAGTTCACTTTGTGAAAAAAAAGCAGGATAGAAGTATTTTAAATGAATGAATACATAGCAATGTCTACATATAGCAATGCAATTCAATGGCTGCGTTCAGACAGCATGCTAAACCACATTCAATGGCTGGATGTGGGTTGTTTTGAACCATGGGTTGTTTGTTGAACCATGGGTTAACATGTTGTCTGAACACAGCCAGTGTGGCTTAACCACCCTGAACGACCCAACAACAAACCCTGGGTTCTCAAGGTGGCTTGTTAGAGAAAATAAGCCTGCATTGTTAACAAGAATGGTTAACATTGCATGGTTAACAAACCACCCTGGCTGCCTTCAGGCAACATGCTAACCCACAGTTCAGCAAGCAACACATACTTCAAAACAATACATATCAGTGCAGGACTTTTCTGACCATAGAATCATAGAAGAGTAGGGTTGGAAGGAGCCTACAAGACCATCAAGTCCAACCCCCTGCTCAGTGCAGGGGGTCTGACTTGCATCCAAGTCAGAGCATCTCTGACAGGTGGCTGTCCAGCCTCATCTTGAATATCTCCAGTGTGGGAGAGCCCACCACCTCCCTAGGTCATTGGTTCCATTGCCGTATTGCTGTAACAGTCAGGAAGTTTCTCCTGATGTCCAGCCGGAATCTGGCTTCCTGTCACTTGAGCCCATTATTCCATGTCCTGCACTCTGGGATGATCGAGAAGAGATCCTGGCCTTCCTCTCTGCGACAGCCTTTCATGTACTTGAAGAGCACCATCATATCTCCCCTCAGTCTTCTCTTCTCAAGGCTAAACAGGCCCAGTTCTTTCAGTCTCTCCTCGTAGGGCTTTGTTTCCAGTCCCCTGATCATCTTTGTTGCCCTCCTCTGAACCCCTTCCAGCTTGTCTGCATCCTTCTTAAAGTGTGGTGCCCGGAACTGGACACAGTACTCCAGATGAGGCCTAACCGGTGCTGAGTAGGGGGGCACTAGTACTTCCCGGGATTTGGAAGCGATGCTTCTACAAATGCAGCCCAAAAGAGCATGGGCCTTTTTTGCAGCCAAAGGATCACAACTGAGACCAGAGTAGAAGACTGCAGTATCCCTTCTAGATTGATCCATGCCGGAGACCTTATTCATCCCCAGAACAGCTGTCCTGACCTTAGACGGGCCTGTGGTGCTCCAGAGCCCCCAGCCCAGGGGTTCCCCCGGAGAGGCTTGGGTTCTGCCTGAGCTCCGCGCAGTGTTGCTTCTCCACCCACCGCCCCCCAAGCGTGCATTAGCCCCGCGGCCCCTTTCCCCTCGCCCAGAAGGCGCTGCAGTCTTGCAAGCCACTGGCAGAGGGCAGAGCGAACCCGGCGGGCGAGGCGGAGGCGGGGGGGCGGGGAGCAGCTGCCCCCTGGCCGCAGCTGCTAGGCAGGGGCCTTGGCAAATCGGGAGGGTTCCCTCTGGGAGGCAGTCTAATGGGATGGTTCTAGAAAAGGCAGGGAACAGAGGAGAGGATGTTGTTTGACATTCAGGGCTGGCCAACTACACAATCCTGCAGTGACAAAAACACTTCGAAGGGGAAGGTGGGGTCTGTCGTACATCCTAGGGCCTGGTCAGGCACCTGATGCAGCAGACTTCGCCCAGTCAGTGCCTGCCCAGCAGACCTGCCTGGGAACCCACAGCACGCTGCCCTGAGGGGAAGAAAGGGTGGATGATGTCAAGGTCGTAAATAAACATCACAAAGCAACGAGCAAGCCTTGAGTTCCCCAGAGCACTTCTTCAAGCTAGATGTTAAGCAAAAACAACCCCAAGCAAACCGGGGGTAGGTGGGATATATTCCCAGGCATGGTGAAAAGAACCCCAGCCTGCATTTTGTACGATGGAGGGAAGGATGTCATCCCTTCCACCGTTTCACGAATGAACCCTCTGCACCACCATCCCTCTCCTGACTGCATACCATGGATCTCTTCTCTGCTGGCTGTTCTTCCTTCGCTGGGCACTCACTCACTTGTCCAGCGCCCGCTTCAGAAGCAAGAGGGTGTCTGGAAACTGACCAGCACAATTTCAGTTTGAACAGTAAGTTTGCGATCCTATACCACGCACCTTAGAGTAACGCCCCCCCAACTCAATGGGATTTACTTCTGAGTAGACATGTATAGAATTGTGCTGTAAAAATGTTTAATTGCTTGCAGCTTGATCAGATGCAGGATTACTCAGGACTAAGAGTGCATGGGATCACAGCCTTTGGTCAAACAAGAGGGGTTGTCTGACTTGCTTTCCTTTCATCCAGGGGATAAGTGATCATTGCTGTAATCTTAGGCAGACTTCTTACTCTGGAGAAACTCATTAGACTTAGTGGAATTCCTTCTTCCCCAGAAAGCCAAGCAATGAGACAATGGGGACATTTGATACCAGGGACAGAAGGAAGAAGGCAGACAGGTGCGAAACAGATCTCAGTTTGCACCAAAGGCTACTGGGAGAGGGGGGAAAGGTGCTCTCCCTTTGAAAATATGAAGGCGAGCACTTGCGAAACCTCGGGCAGCAATGAAGCGCGGCACACCCATTTGAGCATTTGGCCCCATGCTGCATTGCTGAGCATCCCTGGTCAAGGAGGGGGAGCAGATGTTTCGGGATGGCCCTGCCATGACGCTGGATGATGGGCGGGCGGGGGAGGACCCTTCATCAAGCAGTAACCTCCAAGTTGCTAGATAGAATTTAGAATTCTACACCAGTGCAGAATTTGAGACAGGGCTGGGCCTCAGAATCAGTCACGCCTGGACTTGTGCCCTGAACGTATAATCACAAAGAGACGCTCCATAGAACGTCACCCACCAGCTTCATAAGCTATGTGGAACGGGGAGGGGGCAACCAAACTGGGAAGACCCTGGGGAGACAAAGGGCCAGTACATTCTGGGATCCCATTAGGAATGGGTGGGGCTACTCAAGAGTTTTACAATCTTCCAGGTTTTGGGGAGGTCTTTCTCTCAGCCCTGCCACCACTGGGGGGCACTTTTGGTGGAGACACAAGCGAGAGACAGGGCCTTCTCGGTGGCTGCTCCCATGCTCTGGAACTCGCTGCCCAGGAAGGTGAAGTTGGCTCCCTCTGCTGTCCTGCTGCCAGCATGCAAAGAAGTTTTTATTCAGGCAAGCCTCTGGCATGTAAGCTGGTCCGTTGCTGATGGGGGCTCTATTGGGCTGGGTGCTGTTGTGTTTTTAATTGTGTTTTTAAACAAAGAATAAGAGCAATTCCTAAAACACCCAGCAGGTTCCACAGGCATATCACAAATGCCACATGGTCATTACTATAAAGAAGCTGAATATGGTAGAATAGTTGAGTGAATAAAGAGCTAGGCTAGGGTCACAAAGACCCAGGTTCAAATCCCCATGAAGCCATGGAGATCGCTGGGTGACTTTGGGCCTGTCAATCACTCTTTTTCTCTCTCCCTTTCTCAAAGTAACCTACCTCGCAGGGTTGTTGTGAGGAAGATAAAATGGGTGGGGGTTGAGACTGCGTCTTCTGCCTTGAGGACAAGACAGGGTACAGTTAGGGGTCAGTCTACTGACCCCAGAAATTCTCCTAGGCAAGGCCCATTTTTAGGTTTGTTTCACACGTCACAAACATCCTATGTGGGCGTCCACTTCCAAGAAGAGGAGTAGCCGTGTTAATCTGTTAGAGCAAATGCAAAAGGAGTCACGTGGCACCTTAAGGACTAGCGGCTTGATTGTGAGCTGCGTCTGTGGCCTAGGTTAGTCCATGAAAGCTGAGGCCATAATCAACGTGTTAATCCTTCAGGTGCCTCAAGGTCCCTTTCTGTATAGTGGAGGAAAGTTTTCAGACCTTCCCAAGGAACACAGCAGGCTGGGGGTCTTCTGACACTATAAGCCTTTAATGAGCAGAGCATGCTAGCATGGGCGGATCGCACACACGGGAGGCCCACACCCTGGTACAGAGAAGCAGGAACTTATATAGTTTGCCATTTCAGTGCTCAGGCAGTCAGACACTGACATGCTAGTGGGGCTACTGCGGCTGAATCACGTACATACAGGGAACAAAACTGCCAAGCACAGTTCCCTTATCTACTTGCAGCATTCCAGCTCTACAACATCCCAGCACATCCTCTTTCTCTGCTTAGAATGCATTTCTGCTTTTCCCACCAATGGCAACATTCAAAACGCTCAGAGGGAGGCCCATCTTTTCAGCTGCAGCTTGAACAGAACTACAGTTTTTCCTTCTTGGTGTCCACTTTGAAGGTGGCAAGGGTCTAAATTCTGTGTGTCAGTGACCACATGTCGCTCCTACACGTGTGTGACTCTGTTCGTAGGCATGCATTGGGAATCGGCAGAGAGTCACGGCTTCCTCCCATGTGCATGCATGTGGAATCGTCAGCCATGCAGAATGTGTGTGGTTTTCTACACGGAAGTGACTTGCCAGGTGTTGACAAGATGCTCCTGACAGAACTTTGGTGACGAAAGGATAAGAGAAGGGAATGTTGCTCAGGATACGGAGGAAGCCGGAGAAGCCCACCTGGGTCCTTTAAGTCCACCTGAAGCTGCACACAAAAGAGGGAGCGAGCGAGCGCATAGATGAGGAGGAAACCCAATCTGTCAAGGGGGAGGGCAAGGCCGGAGCCGGGCCTCGCCTAGCGGGAAGCGTGTGGCTGCCTCGTGTGAGGCAACAATGAGGCCCATATGTCGCGAGGGATGGCTTGGCAGGCGTGTGACAATAGGGCTCCGCAGACGGGTTGGGAAAAGCGACAGAATGTTCACACTTTCTAAACGTGATTAATCTGTCTGGGCTCCCGTCAGGCTCAGCTCCCCCACCCCCCAAATAGGTGCACGCACGCACATCATGCAGACAGCATGTGCCCCACTGTCCCGAGGGCCGGGGGGAAGATGGCAAGGGGCGCTGAGGGAGGAGAGGGAGGCCGCCACGAAGGAGCAGGCTCGTCCGTGCCTTCCAGCGATGCTCCTGAAGCCTTCAGAGAGGGCCCCTGCAACGAACCTATCAGTATTAATGGTGATGATAATGGTGCCACAGCGCCTGGGTGTTCAGGTGCACCCGAGGCAGGCCCGTGGCACGGGGCCATTTGGGGATGTCCATGGTCTGGCCCTGGCCCTCAGGCTGAAGTGCGGGGCGACGTTGGGGGCGTGGTGCATAGAGAGCATTTTGCCAGCAGCGTCACGCTCAATTACATGTATTTCCTAGACAGCAGCGAGGGAGCTGATTGCTCGTCCACAACAGATACAAGTTGCACAGATAATTCAGGCTGCGGTCAGACAAGCATTTTCAAGATCAAAATGGCCTGAAAGAGGCTTTGCTTTCTTTGGTGTTCCTACATATTTGTTTTGTCCTGCAATCACCTCTGGTCAAGCAGGTTTTCCCGGCTTTGGAAACAGCACTGAACCTTTCATAACCGTTTAACAAATATGGATGACGTTCGGCTGAATCAGATGGGAGCTTGGACTGGGCCACTTGAGAAAGCAGGTTGGAGATCACATTTGTGAATAATACCTTATGCTAAAGATTCCCTGCAAATAGAAAACCAGCATGACAGGCACACCTCTCTGCTATGCTAGTTTTCCAACTGCAGGATTTATATTTTTAACATGGGAGAACACTCAAAAGTGGTATCCTCCATGCACAGCCAGTCTCAATGGTATAGTCCATTCTGCCTTGACAGGACTCTACCACTTCATTCCACTATTTATATAACCACAGACCAAGTCACAGACATGGAGACAGTTATTTGAGCATAGCTGCAGAAGCCTTCAGATGCTCCATTAATTTTGAAGCCACTTGTTTGTAAGGGGAAGCAAACCAAGTTAATTAAAGTATCAAACAGGCCTCAAGAAGGATGCTCAACGAATGAGTCTTTTTAGTCGGAGTGAGTTGTGTACATTAATTATTGGAAGAATCATGTTAGAGGGTTGGATGACGACCAGATTTTGCCTTCCCCCTAAAATAGCTTTTGTGAACATGCTGTAATCCTTACAACAACACTGTAGGTGGGCTCATATTTCTATCATTCCCATATTGCAGATGGGAGAAGGGGGAACTGACTAAAGATCCAGCCCCAATAGTACTATTCCTGTTTTGTGGTTGGGGAAATAATGCTGAGAATGATGCCTCAGAGGACTCAAGATGCTTCACGTATCTTACCTTGTGACCATTACAACAAAGCTGTAAGGTAGGTCACTTTAATTAACCCCATCTTGCAGATGAAGGACTCAGGTTGAAAGAACGTTCACCTTACCAAATGTACACCACCACCATAAAATTCCAGGCTACGGGGCTGTCTGAAAGCTTTTTGAGAAATCCAGCAGTTAGCCTGTTGCTGAAGGAGTGCCTGGCAGTGCCATATCCACTCAGAACGCACATCACCGTATTTCCCTTCCCCCCCCTTCTGTTGTCTACCTCCTGTCCTACACCTCCCTGTCTAAAATGAAATTGTAAACTCCTAGAGGCTGGGGCATGTCTGCTTAAGTCATCCTGGGACTGGGAGATATGCAAAAGGGCTAAATAAGTAAACCGGCATAGAATTAAATGGCCTGCAAACCTAGACAGCGTAGTAAGAAGCAGAGACATCACCTTGCCGACAAAGGTTCGTATAATCAAAGCTATGGTTTTCCCAGTAGCAACGTATGGCTGTGAGAGCTGGACTATAAGGAAGGCTGAGTGCCAAAGAATTGTGGTGCTGGAGAAGACTCTTACACGAGTCCCCTGGACTGCAGGGAGGTCAAATCAGTCAGTCCTAAAGGAAATCAACCCTGACTGCTCATTGGAAGGACAGATACTGAAGCTGAAGCTCAAATATTTTCATAACAATATTTATGAAATATTTTCAAATATTTTGGCCACCTAATGCGAAGAGAAAACTCACTGGAAAAGACCCTGATGCTGGGAAGGATTGTTGTGAGGATAAAATGGAGAGGAGGAGGAGGAGAATGTAAGCGCCTTGGGTTCCTTGCAAGAGGAAATAAGGTGGGATATAAATGCAATAAATAAATAAATAAAATATAGTGAGATGCACTGCATTTCTGTTTAAAGAAAAATAATTATTTCTGAATTTGAATCTCTACATATAAATTAGTGTGTGCAAATTTCATGCAAACAGTCTCCTCTTCTTTGGCGAGGCATACGTGGCCACCCTAAACAAAATAAATAAACAGGAAAACTCCAACTCCTCCTCCAGTTGTTTCATACAAGAGCTGCCCTGTGGGCTAAAGAGTTGCCTGCCCACGTGTGACCGGCAGCCGTGAACCGCTTTTTCATCCTCTTCATTAAAGCATGTCCAGGCATGTCCCCTCAAGTCCCACTCAGTTCTTCTCTGCCCTCCCCAAGGAAAAGAGACACATCCATAATAAGCAAAGGAGCAGCTGTTTCCATGGCCGTGAATCAGGAGCCTTCCAGCGCTGCGAGCCACGGAGGGAGGCAGGAGCTGGGTCGGCGTTGCACGGTGGGGGCCATCAGAGTGAGATGGTGCACATGGGAGGCCACTGTGGGGAGGCAGGGAGGGGAAGTCTAGTCAATGGTAGAAGTAAACAGGTGCGCAAGACCAACATAAGGCTCAGCAGTGATACAGGTGTAGCACCCCTAGCTGTAAGCTTTAAAAAACATTTTTAAAAAGAGCCGTTTTGACTATGCTTTCAAGGGTGATGAACTAGGGGAATGCCTCGTTTTTTAACAGAATGGTGCCAGGGCTCAGATGAGTGCCCCACCATCCACCAGAAAGGAAAGCCCTGGATCCTTCATTCTCAGTGCAAGGGACAGAGTGCAGGTGTTCATCTTTGTATGCTCAGAAGAACTTTGCTACATAACATCATCTCTCTTTTTTTTAAAGGAAGAGGTGTGGACACAGCTGGGAGGCGGCCCTAACAGTGGATCTGTCCACACTGACACATGTCTTGCTTACGTCTCAGCTGGCCAACTCTCCATGGGGCTGGCTGACTGGCTGGCTCTCAAGAGTCTCCGGAAGCTTCCGCTGGTCCAGGAGGCAGCAGTTTGGGTGCTTACAGAAACACAAGTGCACGGGCAGATTATGCTCATTTTAGAATAGCTGCGGTGGTTAGCAGGACGCTAACCAGTGCACAATTGGAAGCATTGGTTATTACTGTTATGTGTTTGGGGTCAGTCTGTATTACCTCTAGAGGACCCTTACTATTCAGTGCTGCTGAGTACAAAGAGGCTGAGGATTCCCCCCAGTGCAGTCTTTTGGGCAAGGTACCCAAAGGTTATCTTGTACTAGTAACCTTTGTTCTACTAGGCTTGAGGGGTTAGGAGGAAATGGATCTGGGGGAAGGGGGAATCTACCACAAAAGGAGAGAAGCTTTTGTCATGGAGATGAAGATAGCTGGGCAGGGGAGAGGAAGGGGGGGCTGCTTGGAGTTCTGCTGCGGCAGGCCTTCATCCTGAGCACAGTGTACATAAACCTTTATAAAAGGAACGCCGCAAGCCCCCAGGGCCCTCCTGCCAGGAAACGGAAGCCTGTGTAAGCGCCGGAGCCCCTGCAAGTCCTCCCCTCTCAGGAGTGAAGTGCGGGAGTGTAACATCACCTATGAAGCCCTAAATGACTTGGTCCCTAAAGGATCACCTCCTCCTCCTCCTCCTATACCATCCTGATGGTGAAGTCCTTCTCTGAGACCCAAAAGGGGTTGATGTTAAGTCGGCCCGTTAAGTCGTGGAGGACAAGTGGCCTCTGCGGGAACAGAATGCTGCATCAGATGAGCCTTTGGCCTGATCCAGCACGGCTCTTAAGTCGGATAAGATGTGTGGCAGGGCCTTCTCTGCAGCCCCATTCAGCGGTGGACTCCCGTCCCACAGGAGGTGAATTGGTAAAGCCTTTGCCACAGCAACTGAGTCGCCAGGCGCTACTGCAAGGATAGGCACCCTGGTGCCCTCCAGGGGCTTTGGACTACAGTTCCCATAATCCCTCACCATTGGCCAAGCTGGCCAGGAGCTGTAGTCCAAAACATCTGGAGGCCACCAGGCGGCCTGCTCCCACCCTATATAACCAAGCCTCAGTATCTTCTTTCCCTGTTTTCCCCAGTGGTTTTCCTTGTGCTGAATTTTAGACTGTAAGCTGCTCAGGGCAGGGACCTGCTCCAAGCACTTTCCAAAGTGCTTAGGGGAAGGGGCTGCAGTTCAGTGGCGAAGCACCTCGTTTGCATGTAAAAGGTCCTGAGTTCAGTCCTCAACATCTCCAGGTGGGGCCTGGGTCACAATGGGGTGGGGGTGTTTGCGCGAAGGAATCGAAGGAATCGTACTGCAGGCCTTGTCCCTGGGATTCCTTCTTCTGCTGGGACACGGCTTCAGTCACTGATGCCTTAATTGCTTCCAGGTTTGATTACCCTAATGCGCTCCGGGCTTTCCTTGAAGACAGTCCGGAAACTTCCATTGCTTCAAAATGCGACTCCCAGGGTTTTCACTGGAGCACGCAGGCAAGAACATATTACTCCACATCTACATCAGTTACCAGATTATTCTTTCCCTGTTTTCCCCAGTGGTTTTCCTTGTGCTGAATTTTAGACTGTAAGCTGCTCAGGGCAGGGACCTGCTCCAAGCACTTTCCAAAGTGCTTAGGGGAAGGGGCTGCAGTTCAGTGGCGAAGCACCTCGTTTGCATGTAAAAGGTCCTGAGTTCAGTCCTCAGCATCACCAGGTGGGGCTGGGAAAGGCCTCTCTCCGCCTGAAGGGAGATGGGCCAAGGGTCTGGGTCTGGATCCGGCCGTTTCTTATACTCATACACATTAAGGCTGTGGAGGTCCTCATTCAAATCCCCACTCAGCCAGGATGTTCACTGGGTGACACTGGGCTACGCCATCCCCTTCAGCCTAACCTTCAGGGTTGGTGTGAGGATAAAATAGGGGCAGAGGGAAGGAACACACCTTGGAACACACCCTGAGCTCCTTGGAGGAAAGATGGGACAAAAATGCAATAAATAAATTGGTGGTGTTCTAACAATATTCAGTCGGGTTGGAAACAAGCCTGCAGTCAGCCTAAAAGTTCTGGGGGTGGGGGGACCAAAAAAGTAGGGGGTGGTTTGTCTGGTCTGCAGACCTTTTAAAGACAAAACTGTAGAACTCCTTTCTTAACCTCTTTTTTGTAGCCACTTTGCAATTTATGTAGATTCAAAAATTCTCTAAGCAACTTCAACAATTGCTGTCAATTAACAAAAATGTTTTTTTTTTAAAATCAAGATTAACCCACTAGTAGGAAATTAAGAATAAGCTACAACAGGAATATTCTTATCCTAGAATCATGGCATTGGAAGGGGCCATTTAGGCCATCGAGTCCAACCTCCTGTCCAGTGCAGGATTCCAGTTTAAAGCATGCCTGACAGATGGCTGCCCAGTCTTTGCTGAAATACCTCCAGCAACGGGGAGCCCACCAACTCCCTGGGCAGTTGCTTCCATTGTCTGGCTGCTCTGACCGTTAGGAGATTTTGCCTGATGGTCAACCAAAATCTGCCTTTCTGTAACTTAAACCTGTTATTTTGTGCATATATTTCATAAATATTTCTGTCATCCAGTCTTGGATGACAGAAAACAGGTTGCAGCCCTCTTCTGCGTGACAACCCTTTAGGACTTGGAGCATGCTATCATATCCCCTTCAGTCTTCTCAAGGCTAACCATACCCAGTTTCCTTCCATCTTTCCTCATAGGACTTAGTTTCTAGTCACCTGATCATCTTTGTTTCCCTCCTTTGAACTTGTTCCAATGTGGTGTCTAGAATTGGACACAGTATTTGAGGTGAGGTCTGACCAGAGCACAGCAGAGCAGAGTGGGACTATCACTTCCTGTGATTTTGAAACTATACTTCTATTGATTCAACCTAAAATTGCATTTGCCTTTTTTGCAGCCACATCACAGTCCTGGCTCATATTCAGCTTGTGATCAACTACAACGCCAAGATCCTTTTTACACATACTACAGTCAAGCCAAGTATCCCCCATCTTATACCTGTGTATTTTATTTCTTTTTCCTAAATGAAGAACTTTGCACTTGTCTGTGTTAAACTGCATTGTTATTTTCTACCCAGCCTTTTGACCTCTCGAGATCATTTTGAGTTTTGTTTCTATCTTCCAAGGTATTTGCTATCCCACCCAATTTTGTATCTTTTGCAAATTTGATGAGCATTTCTCCCCCCACCCCGAACTCCTCTTCCTGTTGGGTCTTCCTGCCATGGAATCCCACTTATCAGTGCTCTGATTTTATTAAAATCAGCTTCCCTGAAGCCCAAAGGGAGTTTTTGAAGATGTTCTGATGGCTCTTCAGGGTCAGCAGATTCTTATGCTTTCTTGGCTGCTTCAAAAATGTTGTTGAAAACAGAATCGTTTTGCATTTTTTGCAACTGCCACCCAGTACAGCCAATATGTCTCAATGCTGCCTCCATATCCAGATTTAAAATATCCCAATACTTTCAGCATAATTTCAGTAAGAAAGGAAAAGGCTACTGAAGTGATTGAGCAATCCAATAGCTTCAGTTTTTAGATGATAACATCTTTCACAAGGGGAAGATGACTGATTAACTTGAGTGTAGAAAGAATGATCTCTTCATCTGAACTGAATGGGTGACTTGGACATCATCGAAGCAACAAGTATTTTAAAGAACTGCCTTTTTAAACCTGAGAAACACGTCCCTTCTTTAAAAATATGTACATAAGTCGAAATATTCCTTCATCTCGGGTATAGCCTCAATTGCATGTACCATTAGGAATATCTAGGCTGTTTGTACTGCCCCTAAATAATAGCATCTAAATCTTTAAGAAGAAAAACAAAGGCCTTCTTGTTGGTTTTCTAAAATTCCCGTAAGAAATTCAATTATTTGTTTGCTAAAAAATTAGGGGGGAGAAAATTTAGGGGGGCAGCCCCCCTAACACCGCCGACCCCCGGCTACAGGCCCGGCTGGAAATGCACCCTGTACTGGCCCAGAGAGTCCCACGTTCAGCTCTGCTCACTTGTCTGGGCCAGGATGGAGCCTTGGCACTTGGAGCAGGTGCTAGGCGCTGCGAGAAGCCACAGACAGCGAGCTGCCTTCCCCCCGTGCAGCCGCCTCCAGCCCAGGGCTTGGCCTGCGCGGGCACCCCGTCTCCCCCCCCCTTCCAGCACCCCGAGGAAGGCGGCTGCCCCGCACGCTCGGGCCTCAGCCGCTCCCCTCTTTGCCTTGGCCTGTCTGTTCCCCTGAAAATGCGTCCCCAGCGGGCAGAGATTTAGCAGCCGGATCCAATCGATTATCTGAAGAAATTTGGAGCCACTTGTGAACACCTGCAGCCGGCCTCCCCGCCTCTCCTTGGGGACACCCGTCTTTCGAGGCAAGAGAAAAACAGGGAACTAAGCGGGGGAGGGGGCGGGCAGCAATGAGGAGCATCCATGAGGACTTGAGGATTGCATGCGTTGATTTGCTGCGTGGCGTACATTCTGGACAGCAGCACGAGGGGCGCGGGGGCGCTGTGGGTTCGTTGAGCCCGCTCTGTGCTACCCGGGCTGTGCGCTCACATGCAGACCACGTTGAGCCAGGCTTGGTCTGAAGCAGAAAGTGGGTTTGTGGTTCCCAGCAGTAGTCAGCCTGCCCTCTGCTGAATCAGACCACCTGGTCCATGGAGTCCACTCTGTGGCCTTTCCCAGCAGCTCCCAGCCCAGCTACAGGAGGGCCTTTCACTAGAGTTGCCACTGCTGATGAATTAACCCACTGTGCAAAACTAAGCCGTAGGCCAGGAATGGCCCAAGGCAACAGAGATGCCCTGCCCAAAATGTAGAGCTCAGCTCAGCTCCTAGGCCCCTCGCCCCCTCCCCCAAAGCCAGAGGACTACCAGAGCCCCACTCTTAGGGAATTTAACGGGGTGGGGGTGGGGTGGGGTGTTTGCATTGGCTTGGAGCTGTGCTCTCCTGCCTTCTTCAGCCACGAATGAAGCAGTGTGGTCTGAATTGCCCCAGCCTCCAAAAGGTCTGAGCTGCCAGTCCTGTGTTCAGAGTTCAGTAACTCCCCCTTGAAGGGGAGTTCGTCCCACCTTGCTCAGGCAGATTCTGGGATTGGGAGGCAAGTCCCCCCCTCTTGAGATTGTCATCAAAGGGGTCTGGGTCACAATGGGGTGGGGGTGTTTGCGTGAAGGATTCGAAGGAATCGTACCGCAGGCCTTGTCCCTGGGATTCCTTCTTCTGCTGGGACATGGCTTCAGTCACCGATGCCTTAATTGCTTCCAGGTTTGATTACCCTAATGCGCTCGGGGCTTTCCGTGAAGACAGTCCAGACACTTCCATTGCTTCAAAATGCGACTCCCAGGGTTTTGGAGCACGCAGGCAAGAACATATTACTCCACATCTACATCAGTTACCAGATTATTTCCAGGATCAATTCAAGGTGCTGGTTTTGACCTTTAAAAGTCCTAAAGGGCCAGGCACCAGAATATCTCAGCTATTGTCTCTCCTTCCCCCATCAGCCTGAGAACTACATTCTGCTTCTGAGGCTCCTCTCCAAGTCTTTCCACTGTCAAATATACGGCAGGTGGGCACAAGGCGCAGGGCGTTTTTGGTGTTGGCACCAGGAATTTTGAGGAGCCCGCCCAGCCCCATCACTGCTCACCTTTCGTCAGGCAACAGTGACCATGTTTTGTTTCAGTGGCCTTTTTTTCTGGGTGCTCCTTTTAAATAAGATCGTCCTTCTGCTCTTTCTGATTTTGGGGGTGGGTGCACTTAGATTATTTTATTGATACAGTTTTTAAAAATTGCTTGGGATTAATGTTAGCTGCCTCAATTATTCATTGTAGAATGGGGTATCAAGGCCTGCGAGTGCAGTTGGTACTCCATGCATCTGATGAAGTGGACACTCGAGCTTATCCCATAATAAGGGTGTTAGCCTTTAAGGTGCCACAAGACCCTTTGTTGTTTGTGCTGCAACAGACTGACCCAGTTCCTGCTCTGGAAGCCAGCAATGAGTTCTACCAGGATCATGGGAGGAGGAGTGTGCTGCAAAGACGGGTCAGCAGGAGACATTTCCACAGGTGCCGTAGTGGGAGTTTAGTCAGGCCGGTTCAGCCGCCTTCCTGCTCCGTTTGCATGAGTGCGGCGGGCTTTTCCAACATGATGCTAGTCTTGCTGGCACATCCTTGTGACAGGCCTGTGGCTGAGACCGTAGCTTTGGAGACCCTTCCGCACACCACTGCATGTTGGGAAAACCTGACAGCCTACCGCATTTTGCTTCCTGAGGTAAACATTCCCCGTGAAGTCCCACCGTGGTGGCAGCAACAACATAATGGCCTTGAATGGCACTCGCCAACATTGCCACCTGCGTTACACCACCACAGCCTGCCTCATGACAGAACTCAACCGGTCCATAATGGTAGAACTGGCCTGGTCCATAATACCCATGATGCATCTGGAGCAGAGAACCAAACGTTCTGCCTCACCGCTGGATGGCTGGGGGCTTCCCGAGAGGCCCTCCAGCCGCAGCCCGCCTACCCCCCAGCCCACTGCGATCATTTCACGCTTTGGAGCATAAGATTTGATTAGGCTGATCCTAATAGGCGGAGCCCGTGACCATCCATTACCGCTTGTGAAATTACCCAGCTGCCACCCAACGCTACCCAAGAAGGGGATTTATTTATTTATTTATTAAAGAAGAAAGAAATGGACTCGACACCGGTTTCCCCCGCGCTCCTTTCTCCACAAGATCAGTCTCATCTGCATCGAAGAGTTTAATATTTTCCTTACAAAAACCACAAATGATGATGATAATAATAAACTCTTGTCTGTTCTAAACCAAATAACAGACACGCACATAAATACACACATACATAAAGATGCACCATAAATAAGGTTTCCCCCAGCCCCCCCACCAATCCCAAGGTCTTTTCCCAAAAAAAAGTGCATAAATACTGCAAATAAATAATATCTTAAAATAAATACATTAAATAATAAATAAATAAATAAATAAGTCATTAATAAATGTATGTTTGTGGCACACAGATGTTGTTCAAGAGGTCAGAAGGGGCTCCACCCTGAGCCCCTTTCCCTCGGCACTTCTGAACTAAGGGCCAGTTCACGTGTTCCGGGAAAAGCAGAGGGCCCATGCTTCTGAGGATCGTGCAAAGGGCTGGGGGCGGCAGACAATGGCTATTAGACACTGTAGCTCCGTGAACCGCCATGTGTGGAGGCCCTGTGCTTGTAAGTACCAGATGGGGGGCTGGAGGGGAGCAATTGTGACATCCATCGCCTTGTTTCTGAGCTTCCCAGGGGACACCAGCTGGCCCCTGCTGCAGTTAGAATGCTGGTCTCGATTAGAATCGGCTTTCTCCAATTGGCACCCTCCAGCTGTGTTTGTCTACAATGGGATGATGGAAGGTGCAGTCCAGCACATCTGGAGGGCGCCAGATTGGGGAAGGCTGATCTAGATTATTAATCGCCAACAGGCCGGTTCGGACCCCCCAATGATTTGTGCACCACGAACCTAAGAGGAAGAGGTTGTAGCTCAGTGGTTTTGCATGCAGATGTTCCCAGGTTCAGTCCCCAGCAGCATCGCCAGGTAGGGCTGGGAAAGACCCCCGTCTGAGACCCTGGAAAGCCATTGCTGCCCATCAGGGTAGGCAGAACTGAACTAGATGGACCAGGTCTGACTCGGGAGAAGGCAGCTTCCTATGCCGCAGTGGCACCACTATTTTCGCTTGTGTTTCTTAGTAAGAAGGAAAGAGGAAACAGGGAAGGGCAACCAGACACAGAGCACAAAGGTCCTGTATCGTGAACAGATGTGCGGAAGACAGTATGCTGGTAGGAAGTGCACTTCTCAGCCCTGCTTGGCAAGCTGCCGCTGCAAAAATCCTGTATTGTCATGAATGATACAGGAGCCCGGCCCTCCATCACGCCTGGTCACCCGAAAATCAGAAGGGGGGGAAGTGGCCATGGACAGTGGGGAACCAGAAGGGGCCCCTCGTTGCCCTTTGAGATCAAAGACGGGTCCTCCTGGTCGGAGGGATGGTGATCTTCTCCAGCAAGGCAGTTTGCACATTCTTGTATTCTTCCTTGCATATTTTCTCCATGGTCATGTGCAGAAATGTGGTAGAGGGTTCTGCTCCCTCTCTGGCAAGATGACCCAGGCAAATGGCTTGAACAGTACGGCCAGTTACTATGCCAGAGCCTGCAGCTTTCGGTGTGTCAGTACTTTCACCCAGCTGTATCAGAGCAAAGGGCTGTGAAGCCATTTCTCAGGGGTGTGCCACTTCATGCATGTTAGCCAGAAGGTAACACTCTTCACACATGTGCTTTACCTGTACACGTGGGTGGGGAGGGAGGCGCCATGTGTGTGTGGACCTTTGCCGGCAAACCTTTGCTGTTATCAGCATGTCGATAAAGCTGCTGTCACTGGAGGATCTGCAAGAGAGAGGGGGGAAACCACAGCCGTTTGTGTGTGTATCTCTGTGTTTATCCTCTGACCCAAGCAGGATGATTTTGCGGCTGGTGTATCTGTAGTGGAGTCTTCCACGACAAACCTAGGGGCTAAAGGAATCTCCACCACAGGAAATCGGATGGGTCCTCCCCACCCAAGCCCCGCTCCAGAGAGAAACCCTGCCTATTTTCATTTGCGCAAGTTAATGTTTTAAATATATACTCAGATTTAGTGCCCACTGAGGTCACATTTGAGCACGTGTGCACACAAAATGTTGTTTGGGGTGGAAATGAAAGAAAATCCAGGCCGATTTTGAACCAGGCAGGGAGATGCTGCCCAGCAACACATCTGGGGACACATGCCAGTTTCTTGTCTGCAGCTGACTGTGGTCCTGTCCTTGAGAAGGAGTGCCACTCTGTCATGGTTTCACTCACTCAGCTTCTTTGAGGCTCCAGTGTGTGATTCCAAGTACGTAATGGTGGGGGATTTAAGCGGTGACTGTTGCAAATATGATTCAGCCAGGCAGAGGCCGACACCCATCACATATTCCACTTAAGAGATGGAACAGGAAGGCACAAGCAACTTGGAGATGGCCTGAATGTTGTTCAAGCAGCAGTTTGGCCTAAAGAGAGACATGGGCTCTGTGGGGCTTCGACTTCCAAAATGTGGGTCAGCATGGAGGTGTCGCACCCAGGAAGACGGCTGCCATCTCAGAGACTCAGACATCAAGCACATGGTTCAGGTACGAAATGTAGCAGATGGCAAGCCGCAAGATCTCAATTTTGGACAGCTTCTTATCTGGGGGAAGCGTAGGCAGGAGTTTGCGGAGCTCAGCAAAGGCCATGTTGAAGGCCTCCACCCGGATCCGCTCTCGCGTGGCGTGTGCGGTCCGGTACTTTGCCGTGGCCCGCCGCCGCCGCCGCCGCTCCTCCCGGCTCAGGTGCTGAAGGTCTTTCTTCACAGCGTCACCAGACTCACTTGCCCGGGACTGGCTGCAGAGGCCAAGGGCACTGCCGTCCTCCACTCCAAGCCCCCGGCCTCCCCCGCAGTCACTGAAGACCGACTCTGTCTCTGAGTGCGTTGGCTGCAGGTCGATCTCCGTCTGATCTGAATTTAGCATCATGGCTTATGGCGAACAATGGAAGAGCAAAGAGATGGTGCGGGTGGAAAGAAGGAGGGTTATGGAGAGAGAAAAGCAGGGAGAAAGTCAGCTGTTGAAGGAGGCAGAGAGGGCGAAAACGTATGTGGACAGGATGGAGCTAGAACGGGGGTGGGTGGGTGAGGGAGGCTCTGGATAGACACTAAAACTGGAGAGGTAGCAGCGGCCTAGGGCTCTGGGTCACGATTTCACCATGTGGTGGATGTTCCAGTAGAATTACTCCCATTTAGGCCATTCAGTAAACAAAGCAAACCAATATTTCTATTGGATTCACATGTATGTGTAGATGATGCTGAGCTCTGGCTGGATTTGTGCCCTGTTCTTTCAGCCATCCAGCTGAAAAAACGGGTATTTCTTCACTCTATCAAAAACAACACAGCGAGACAAAATAGTTCTTATCTGTTGAAAGAAGGAAAATGGAATGAATGCATTAATATATTAAAAGCAAGCAATAGCTGAGCATTTACATGGCGCTTCAAAGTGCTTGACATACATTGTCTTCTTGCAATCCTGCCACTACCCAATATTATTATTCTCAGGGTGGATAACGTGGAGGGTGGCCACTTATGAATTGCCCAAGAGAGGAAAAGCATCACTAACAGAGAGGACGCTGATTTGCATAACATTTGCATTTGCTAATTTGCAAGTATAGATTCAAATTTAGAAATAATTACTATAATTCAAATAGAAATGCAGTGCATCTCACCCTCTTGTGGAAGACCGACCAGACCAGTGTGCCTGCCTGCCCAGGTGCTAGTGGTAGGTGGGCAACTTCAAAGCCCCTCTTGGTCTTCAGGGCCCCCCCTCTTAGGGTTCCAGGACCAAACAGCCCTTCAAACAGAGGACCATGCCCTGGCAACCCTTCAAATGGAAGAGTGTCCTCTGTAAAAGAGGACACATGGCCACCCTACGGAAGGGGCCTGGAAGGGGACTGAGGCCAAGAGAGAAAAGGAGAATCATTTGAAAACATCAGAAAAAGAAATGGCAGGACACTCGAGGGAAACTGAGGCAGAAGAGGGATAAATACACACAGACAAACATGTGTAGGTGCTCTTAAAAGAAAGTGCTGTGCAAAAGAGACATGGTGGCAGGCAAGGAAGAGGGAGAAGGGAAGCGGGGAGAGCGGCTGAATGAAGGAAGGACAGGGGCAACAGAAGGCCTCCGTATGAAAAGCGAGGAAATGTTCCAGCAGATGCCAAGCCTGGTCTGTGGGGGAGGCCAGGCCCAAGTGCTCTCCTTAGGCCCAGAGGGGGGCTCAGGGGCCAGGCCAGGCCAGGCCTCACAAGCTCTTCTTCACCCCACCTCTCTGGAGAGATGACAGGTGGCGAATGGGCAAAAAGGGAACTGCAGCCTTGCCAGGGAAGGAGGACAGAGATGGGATGAGAAGAGCCCCTTTGTCACCAATTCTAGTGCCCGGGACATATGGGAGCCCAAGTGCTCCGCTCCGCATATCCAAGTGGCAGGGAAGGAAGGGGGAAGGGGCTGTCAGTTTTAAAAATGAGAAGTCCTGGCACTCAAGCCTGCTTGACACACTTTTTAAGCAGGAAGCCCCCTTACTAAGGAGGGAGAAAGCACTCCGCACATGCTCAGATGCCACGTCACATGATCAAGGGGAGAGACAATGAATCTTGAGGGTACCAGGAATTCCAGCATCTTTGGCTCTAGCAAGATAACCCTCAGAACCTGCTCTGAAGCATTATTTCTTCATACAACGTAATGTTATCATAGAATTCGCTACCACAAAGGGGTTTAGATTAATTTATGGAGGAAAAGAGATCTCTCACTGGCTATTAGTCATAACCGGTAAATGGAACCTCCAGCTCAGAGCCAGTCAACTGCATATTTATTTAACGTTATTTACTCATTGCTTACATTAGCAGAAATTTCTACGTGTTGAACAAAACAGCACAGTATAGGATCATAATGAAATGTTGGATGTCATTACTGTATACAGAAGACAAGATTACCATCCTGGGAATGCTTGTTGGAAAAAGTATGTAGGTAAGTAGGTGCTGAAAACCCAGACAGGTTGTTGCCTGTCTCATCTGTAGTGGCAGGGAGCTCCAGAGAGTGGGTGCTATGACACTAAGGTCCCTATTCTGAGCCATGATGGACTGGACCTGCGAAACAAGCACCAAAACCTTAAACCGGGCACAGCAGCATACAGGCAGCCATTTCCCTCAGTACAGGTGTAATATGCTGTTATTTATTTATGCATTGCACTTGTTAACCACCCAACTGGCAAATGTTCTCAGGGTGGTTGACAATCATAAACCAAACCACAACAATAGCAACAAAGTAACAAAAAACGATACAAGATTAAACATCACAAATATATTAAAGGCATTGAGGAGCCAGCAGTAACATTAATAATGAAGTGATAGATTAAAGATTAAATGCCTGCTTAAAGAGGAAGGTCTTAGGATGGCGTCTAAATGTATACAGGCTGGGTGGATCTCCTTGTGATGTCCATTCCACAGACTGGGAGCCACTGCAGAGAAGGCTGATAAGGGGCTTAGTACCAATGCTGGTGACAAATAGCAGGGGATGGTGGTCATATCCTGCTTGGGGGCTTCCCAAAAGGCATGTGGCTGACCCCCATTGGAAACAGGATGCAGGGCCACATAGATCCATCGTGGCCTGATGCAGCAGCAGGGGTTCTTGAAGCTTACAAAGGCAGGGCTTCACAAGAAAACACATCCTTCCCCGCTCCCCTGCAGTGTTAATGCTGCTTTGCTCATGACCCTGAAGTTCTCCGTTATCTAAAATTCAGCCAGCTATCAGAAACTCCTGCTGAGCACCGAACCAATGTACCAACCCATACTCTGAATGAGGGAGGGAATGGCTTTCGCGGGCCCTTGGGTTCTTCTGGTGTACTCTCTCTGCCTGAGCTCTTAAGGGCATGAGAGCACGGAACCGTTCCCTGAAACGGGGCGTACCTGGCGGCTGCAGGTGTTTGTGTCTGCACATGTGTCTGCACAAGCTTGAAATTGCCACTTTGGTTCATGTGCTCCACTTGTCTCCCTGTTTTCTGGGTCCTGGCCCTAGTCAACTGCCGCCCCTCTTTTGGTGTTTGGGTCATACCTTGTTAAAATGTTGCTGGAATTTTCATTCTACAGCAGCCTTCCCCAGCCTGGTGCCATCCAGATTTGTTGGACTACAACTCCCACCAGGAATGGGAATGGCTGGGGATTATGGGAGTTCCAGTCCCAAACATCTGGAGGGCACCAGATTGGGGAAGGCTGTTCCACCGGGTTCATCTCCCCTCCTGGGGTCACTGGAAGTAAAGACTCGGAGTGGCTGGCTCTTGACTCCAGCGCACACACATGTCAATGCACACACATGAATGTTACAATGCCATGTGCTCAACAGGCTGTCACTTCACATGCTAGCGAGCCTCATTGCTCACTGTTAACAGTGCACTTTTTTGGGCAGCGGTCCTGGGCGTGGTGAGCATCTCCCTGTTATTATCTGTGAAACGCAGGGCATGCTTGCTCCCTGATCCCAAAACAGCCCTCGAAATGAACCCAGAGCTGTCTCCCTCCTGGCACTGTAGAGCTCCCGTCCTGAGGGTGATCTTGTTAGGCTTAGCTGGGGCCAAATTTAGCCCCGTGAAGTTGTGAAACAAGAGCATGGTGGAAATGTTCTGGACCGAAAACATTTGGGAATGAATGCTTTCAAAGAAACAGCCCACTAGTCCTCAGTGCTTATTTCTAATACACAACATGCCAAGGTGCAGTTGCTTGCCTGAAAATGATGACACTGAAAAACCTCAGTTCCAGATGTGTGGAGGTTGGTCATAAGAGGGAGGAACAAAAGTCACCTTCCATATGCTCAGAGACACTGGCTACTTCCAGTCCCAGTGCCACATTCACAGCCTGCCTCATTCACGGACTTTTACTGGGTCCGTTACCTTCCATTTGTAACCCTCCTTTCCCCCTTTAAGGAGGGAAAGCTGGAAAGCTGGTAGCGCTCAAACCCTGGGAGTACCCACGTTTGATTGCTTCTCTAGGACTGAGCACTGGCACTGGAAAAACACGCTTCTGGGGCAAAGGCTCAGCCCCCTGATATGTTGATGTGCAATCAGAGCCAAAGACTGGGATGCTAGATTTGGAGGTCTGCCTTGAGTTTCTCTGACTTTGCTGCTCTTGGTAGGTTATGGGGAACGTACTCTCAGTATGAGGCAACTTCATCTGCTCATAAGAAAATCTACAATCGGCTGGCACAGATAACGTCAGAAGGCTCTGCCACACATCTCCACCCCAGAGGGATGGAGCCAAATGCCCAAGCTTGTTTAAGTAAATCTGTTCATTCGTTCTGCCATTTTTTAATCTCTCCTCATTTCTAACAATTGTAGCCACCTTACTGTAAAATCAACTTTAAAACAACAACAAAGCAGACTTCAGACAATCAAACATGACTCAAAATGCACAATGATATGTAAAGCCAAACCGAGGTGAACTCAAAACTTCATTCAAACTTTGCTAAACTTCTCAAAAAGTCAGATGCAGGTGGGAGAATTCTGACACTATATTCTCACGCATCTCCTGACCAGGACGGGCACAAGGCAATTTAAACTCCCATGTGGAAACACCCTGGCGACCAAGGCCTGGGATTCCCTTCTCACCTGTGCCTTGTTCTCCTTAAGACTAACTTCCCAGCGAGCCCATCCCAGAGTTGGTAGAGTACCTGCTTTGTGGGTAAGAGGTGTTAGGCTCGGTCCCGCCAAGTTTTAAAGGACAGGCTCAAGATACAGTGATACTGCCTTCTTCCTCAGTCATGCAACCCCTTGAAGGCTAGCCAAAGTCTCAACCTGAACTTCTTTGGGAAATATTGTAAGACCAGGCTGCCTTTCAGTGCTTACAGTTAAGTGAGGCTTTTTAAATCGATCTTAGAGTGGATTTTATTCTGCTTTCTCTGTGGGCTGAAGGAAGGAGAACAGCAATCACACCCTCTACTCTGCACGACTTTCCCCCAGCTCAGATCCAACAGCTCTTCTCTGGATTTGCCACATACAAAACTTTGTAAGAGGCAAAGTTGGAATTCTGTATGGATGTAATGGAAATTAAGACAATCCTTTCTTGACCATTTCTGCCTAATCTTCTCTTGCCTTTATGGTAGGGTGGACAACTTTTTCTTTTTTAACTGACCTTAACCGCTGTGTCTGATACCAGCTTGATCTGCAGACAGGAGCAGTCCTAAAGTTTATCTCTACAGCATTAGAAGCGCCACCTTATAATTTCTATAGATCAACTTGCCAGCAGGTTAGGTGATCAGTTTGCAAACCTATTCAGGCATGGGGGGGATGCAGTGAATGTAGAGTGGGAAATATTCATGAAGCAAGACCCTAATAAAAGCCCTTCCTTCCAGGCTAGATACTGGAAGCAACAGTCAGAAGCTTCTATCGATGAATGTTTCTATAATTGTAAGCTTATCTGTTTTGGCAAAAAAGACTGACAGGAGCAATGGAATTTCTTCACCTGTTTTGGTAGCGGACAAATAGAGATGGCTTGTTACGCACTGTGATTTTGCCGTGTTAAGCAGAGATCTACATTCGGTAATTGTTTTTAATTTCAATTTAAGAATAAGAAAAGAACTTCCTTGCTCCCTTCCGAAGAAATGGGTTTTCTTCCTCCTTGCCTCAGTTTTTCTCCAGGTGCTTCTTTCTCCCTTTCCATCAGCTTATCCGTACCACGCAACCAGTCAGCATCATTCAGCCGGGTACCACAAGTGTGACAATCCAACTTCAACAGCAGGCCTCTCTTTTAAGAAAGATTTCCAAAACACCCCAAGCCCTACCCGCCCGCCCCCCAGTATATCTTACCACTGAACAGGTGGCCTCCCTTTTCTCCCCAAACTTCTTCTTCCTGGAGCGCGTTTTCCTCTTCAGAAGCAACATCCAAGTGGAAATCCAGGCAGAGAGGAATGGCCCGTTCGTTCATCCATCCATCTGCCCATTCAGTGGCTCATGCAATGTGCAGGCGAGAAAGTTTGCATCTTCTGCTCCCAGAGCCCTCCTCCATCGCACCAGGGCGCGGCTGCCACGGGGGGGGGGGGGCACGCGCAGGCAGGTGCGAGCCTGCGCCGGCACCAGGGCACACCTGGAGGGGCCTGCCCATGGCTCTCTATATACCCAGCCTCGCAGCATGTGGTGTCCATCCTATGGCTTCCCATTGGCCACTCCGGTGCCCCCCCTCATAAATATTAAAAGCCAAGAGCGAGGATGCCATTGGCGGGGGAAAGGAGAGCGAGCCCGTGGGACGGGAGGGGGGCGCGGGACATGGGGGGCGCAGGGCGGGGGCCCTCCGGGAGCTGGAGACATCTGTTCGGCATGCATATTTCATCAAGAAGAAAGAGAGCGAGCAGGGGAGAAGGAGACGGGGGGGGGGGGCAGAAGCCGCACGCGTCGCCCGTGCAGGAGGGGAGCCATCGAGGCCGCTTCGACGGAGACCCCAGCCCGCCCTCGGCGCCTCCCCGACTCCGACGCGGGCGCGATGGGCTTTCGCCCAGCCTGCCGGGCCCGCGCCCGGCTCCTCGGCCACGCGACGCGGGCTCCTTGCAGGGGGAGGCGCCCCGGGGTCAGCAGCGGCTCCCTGGACGCGGCTCTGGTGTCAGGGGCGGATGGGAGTGGAAGGGCCGGGCGGGGAAGGCTGCCGCACAACAACCCTGCCAGGTAGCATTCGTGGCCTCGTCGGGCAGGGCCCTGCTGACGGGCTGCGCTTTTACGTGGGGTGGGTCGGACGCGCTTGACACAAGAGCGGACAAATGCATTTGCGAGCCGCCCGTGGACCTTGCTGAAGGGCAAATCCCCGGAACGGGGCGCCGAGCCTCAGGGCCCAACTTGGCCCGCCTGGGGTTCCCTGGAAGGCCCCTCCCCTCTCCCCTCGCCGCCCAGCGTGTGGCCCTGTCCTGGCTTCGGTGCAGTCCCCCCCCCCCCCCGAAAGGCTGGGGTGCCTCTCCGATGGCAGGATGGCTCTGAACTACAAGAGCCGGGCGTTTGCCTTCCGCTCAGCCTGCCACTGGCATGCGGCCCCCGAGAGATGCTCTGAATGGAATTCAGCCCTCGGGCTGAAAGAGGTTCCACACCCCTTCTCATTTATTTTAATTTTGGGGGAGGAGGTTGAGGGGGGGGTGAGAGAGAGAGAGAGAGAGGCTTCTCTAAGGTCACTTAAGACTCCAATTCTACACCCACTTACCTGGGAGCAAGCCCCATTAAACGCAATGGAACTTACTTCTGAGTATACATCTATAGAATTGTACCGTTAGCATATTTATGGCAGAGGCAAGATTACTGGCTATTGTTATTATCTCAGAGCATCTTACAACATAATAATAAAACAAAACCAGCAATAATCAAATTGTTTCAAATTGCTATTAGTAATCACATTTAGAATCGCAGTAACAAGCACATTGTTTGAGCTAAACCAAGTGGAACCCTTTTGGCTTCGATGGGGTCCATTCACGAGTTTGCCAGAGATCTCAGAGAGCCCCGCAACCTCACCGAGTTCTGTGGTTTACTTTCGCTGTCCAAAATGCTCGGCTCTCCAAGAAGCTGTGCCTGCTTTATCACTGGTCTGTATCTTTCATTCTATACAGCTCTGCTTTTAGCTATTTTTCTTTAGCATTGGCATTTCCATTTAACCTACGTCATCTCGGTTGTTTGGGATGGGGAAAAAAGTGAAAAATTAAAAAATAAGGTTATATTAAAAGTTTTTTTTAATGGAAATTATAGACTCCCTAATTTGTATTTCAGTGTTTTTGCCATGATACTACACCAGCTGTGTAGAAGAGGGAATTTTGGTCAGGGCAGCTTTTCATGCACAGGAGAGAAAAGTTGCACTTGTGAAAACTCCCTCCTGTTAACAGCACAGGAGCCCAAGGGATTTATCTGTGTCTAATCACACCACTGTAACCAGGTTATGGAAGGTAACCATAACCAGTGTGGTGTAGAGAAACACTGACCAAAGGACCCAGTCACCTGATCACAATCTTCCACACTATAGTGGAGATCCAGTGTGGTGTAGGAGTGAGAGTGTTGGACTGGGAGCTGTGAGATCCGGGTTGTAGTCCCCACTTGGCCATAGAAGCACAAGTTCTGGGGGACATTGGGCCAGTCACAGACTCTCAGCCCAACCCACCTCACAGGGCTGTTGTTGTGAGGCTAAAATGGAGAGGAGGATAATGTGAGCCACCTTGGGTTCCTTACAAGAGGAAAAAAGGCAGGATATAAAGGTAATACATGATAATTATAATAATAACCAGTACAAGAAAGTCAGTAAACCTCAGAATCTCCCAGAGTTGTTCTCCCAGCGCTACACATGATAGGCCAGATTCAAAGGGTCAGCTAAGCCCCTGCCCAGATCTGTGTCTATGGGTCTACTTGCATCTGCAGAGAGAGAGACAATATAGTGACTGGGCCAGAGAAGGGAAAACAGAACATTGCTATTTTAAAAGAGGGTTGGCGAAGCAGTTGGGGAAAAAAAGGCTAGAAAACAACAAGATGCAGCAGGGAGCCGAGGACGGAGGACATGAAGGAGGTTGACTGTTGAGAAAGTGTGTTAGCTGACCAGTGTGGCGGTGGCAGGAGGGGGAGAAGGGGGAAGGATTGGAGCTAAGAATACAACATCATCCTTGACGTAAAGACCTGGTATGGTTGCCAACTGACCAGAAAAAGATCACAGCTTGCTCTTGTGCTTTAAACAGCAGCCTGATCTGCAGAAATCAGCAGGTGAAGACTTGTATTGTGCCGGGGAGGCTGGCTAAACAGCTGGCAACTTTAATGTCTTGAAGAAGCATTGAAATTGACGGGGCAGTGGAAACATACCAGCAGGCCCTTAATGGGCTCCACCTATCCATGAGTCAGGCACCAATTGGCTCAATTTTGCATGGAGTAAGCGGGTTAGGCTCCCTGCTAAATCTGCTCTCTTTCTATTCACCCTCATTGTCCCGAGGACGCAATTCCATCGCGTGTAGTTCAGCTTAATTCTGTGCACATACAGTGAGGGTCAGGCTAGGCCGACCACTGCTGCGGGTGGGGTGTTCAATTCGGATTGCAGGCTCCTTGGGACAGGGACGTGGGCCCTTGAAGCTGTCCTCACATCTCTTCACCCAACGGCGCAGGCCAGGACTGGCGTCCCAATCCGTGCATCCGTTGCTCCTGATGCACCTCGAGAACGTCCCGGTGTCCATCTTGGCAGAGCTTCTCATTCCGCAAGAAAGGCACCCTTTTGCAGAATCCGGCCCCCAAACAGGCAAAGCATCCAGGCTGAACTCTGGACGAGTTGCTATGGGTACTGCTGAGGCTGCGGGGCGGGGGGGTGAGGCAAAAGGGAGCCATGAAAGGCACGAGAGAGGCAGCATTTGGCAAGAGGCGAGGTGACATATTGTACCGTCCCGCTGGGGACCTTGACTGGCCTATTCTTGTCGGGCAGAGCAGACGGAATTAACCCTTGAAAGGCTGGTGGAGCTCCACCCTTCGCTCCCCGGGCTTGATTTTAAACCGAGGAGCAGAGAGAACATGCCCCGAAGACAGGCAGCCGTAGTGGCCGCTCTCACAATTCTTATGGCAGTCATCGAAACAGGCTGTCATCCGCAACCAGCAGAGGAACTGTCGCCATCACCCACCCCAAGAAATGAGAGGCTTGTTGGCTTAACAAAACACCCCTGATTTGGAAACGTGCAAGAAACCGGAAGGACTCCTAGCTGCCAAGGAGGGTTTGTGGCAAAACAAACCAATGCGGACGCCGACAAAATAGCCGGGTTTTGACGATATTAGGCGTGTGATGGCTTAGAGAACATACCGTCCGCTGTAGGACTACTTGGAAAGCTGGAGTCCAAACGTGGTGATAAATCAGCATCGTGCTGTGGGGTTTGACAGGGATCTGTCAGGTTTCCAGCACTGTCCAACATCTTCATTAATGATGGGAGAAAAAGCCAGAGAATAACATCCAGCTGATATCAAAGAGGGAGTTCGCGAACCGGACAGAGGGCCTGGTTAGGAAGGCCAGGTGGCCGGGATCCCTGGGCTTTTGGTAGGGCCTCGCAAACCTCCTTGACCGCAGGAGAGGCAGGGTAGAAGTTGTATGAACCAGCCCAGCCTGCTGAAGTTGTGTCTGCCAGGAGAAGTCCCAGGGCATGCTGGAAGCAGCGCCCAGCGCTTGCGCCTGATCCCGGGAGCGGGGCTCCCTTCGGGGGTGCGCTCCAGGGAGGAGAGCGCCGCGTCCAAGGCGGGCTGGCGTCCCCGCAGCCAGCGAGGGCCGCGCAGAGCGAGCGCGCGCGCGCCGTTCAAGGGGGCTGCTCGCGCGAACAGGGCGCGAACCGTGGCCGCGTCTCTGCGCAGCCCGGGCCGTCGAAGGCGCGCGCGTCAGGGCCGCGATGGGGCCGCGGTCCTGCGAGGGGCGTCCGGGCCGCTCTCGCGCCTTCGCCTCCCGCCGCGCGGCGTGCGCCGCGGTGCCCGCGCCTCGGCCCGCCCCGCCCCGCCCCGCCCCGCCCCGCAGGCTGCCGCTCCCCCTCGGGCGCCTGCCCGCTCCGCCTCCTTCCCCCGGGGTCTGCAGCACGCGGCCCCCGACAGAAGGCCTCGACGTGGCTCGACGTGGCCGCAATCTGTTGCTGCCGCCGCCGCCGGATGCGCGTGGGAGGCCCCCCGCTCGCGCCCAGCCTCTCGGCCGCTTTGTTCCCTCGGAAGCCGGCGAGTGGCAGAAGCGCCGGACCATAACATGGCCCTAATCGAGCCTGCCATAATCGGATCCAAGCTAATTATGCTCCGGCCCTTCTCTCCGGCGGGCTCCGCTGCCTGTCCATCTGTCCTCCCCACCCGCCCTCTGCCGTCCCAGCCTTTGTGTCCGTCCATCTGTCAGCGGCAGGCCTCCAGCGCCACCTTTGCCTGCCGCCCGGCCCGGCCGGCTCCTCGGCCCGCAGCGGCTCCCTCTCCCTCGGGCCTCCCCAGCGACCCACGCAGCCGTGCACCCCCTGCCCACCTGCTCCTCTGGGGCGCCCCGTGCCGCTTCCCTCTCCCTGCCGCCACGAGAGCCGGCAATTCAAGCCGCCCCCCGCGCAGGGGTTCCCCAGCCCTGCACCGGGGGCCTGGGAAGCAGCGCCGGCCAGGCTTCCTCCTCCAACGCAAGGAGCGGCAGCCCAGGCGCCGCGGAGGGGCGGCGGGCGGCGCTGCTGCGGCACCTGGGTCCTGGGTCCTGGGTCCGGGTCCGCCTCGGTTATTCTCGGTGTCCCACAGTCACTGGAGGCTTCATTTCTTTATTGGTTCCATTTCTATACCGCCCAATAGCCGACGGCTTGGCCCCATCTGTGTTTACTCTGCGACAACTTGTTCGTTTGTTTGTTTTCGGATTTGTATCCTGCCTTTCATCAAATGTTTCAGGGCAATTAAAAAAAAGAAAAGAGTAGAACGTATTAAACGCAGCCCGAGGCAGCAGCATCAAAACAATAAAATTAACAAAATAGGAGCCGGTAAAAGAAAACCCCAAGGGGGGAATGGAAGCCAGAAAAGGCAACTCAAAGGCTCTGAAGAGAACAGGACAGACTTTGCAAGGCAAATCTGTCTAGCATGGGGGTTCCAGCCTTTGAGTGCCACCACCAAAAAGGCCCTCCCTCCAGAACCCACCCGCATAACCTCTGGGACACCCCCGGAAGGGCCCACAATTAAAATCACAGGTTCAGCTTGTCCTCCACTGATTCATAAGCCAAGTAGGCATTTGCTCTGTGGGGCAAGATACACTAGATAAAAGCGGTTGCCCTCAAATGTGTTGTCAGAGTCCGACATATCCCTCAGCCCCTAAAGGTCGTGAGAAATGGTGCCTTCATAGTGATGCATGTTGACCCGGGCGTGCACCAGAGACATGCTGCATCCACACACACACTCCCAAGTTCTGACATCCAGAGCAGGGGTGAGCAACCTTTTTGGCCCCAAGGGGCACATGCTGTGCGCGGCAGGACTGGGGGCCGCACACACACAGCCCTCTCCGTGCGCAAGGATGGTGAAGTTTAAACCTCGCCTAGCTGCCCACTGTGATCACTGGGTGTGGGTGGAATCCAGAGGTTCTTGTGGGAAGGAGCTGGACCCAAATGATCACCAGAGCTCGCCACTCACCTCACCGACAGTTAACCCGCTGGTAACCCCCAAAGGCACGAAGCAGGAGAGTGCTTTGCCAGGCACAGGAGCCAGCGAAGAGGGGCTGTGCCCTCACCCCGGCCCTTGGAACGCCGCCCGGCCCTCTCAGAGGGAACAGGGCAGAGCGCTGGCACCTGCCTGGAATTCATGGCTGCCAGCCACACAAGACAGCAGACTCCAGACCGGGAAAGGGGCTGTGACGCAGCCCCCACGCCCTCCCCGCTTCGCAGCTTTTAACGTCGAATAAGCCAACCATAAACTTGACGGGACGCTGAGTTGGGGGGCTGCCGGGGGCAGGCGTGGGGTGGGTGGAAGGGCCGCTTCTGAGCATGAAGGGAGCAGCCGGGGGAGCGCCGGCTTTGTGCTGGGCCTTCATTGACCCCCCTCGCTCCCGCCCGGGTCTTCCAAACCCCGGAGGTCCCGGTCTGTGAAGCCAGACCAGAAGCCAGCAACAATCCGGTTGTATGGACCGCTCCCATTTCGGCCGCCTCGATTCACTCGCATGTGTTTCCCCGCAGGGGAGGTGGCGGGGCTGCAGCTGCAGGCCCCGCCCGCCCCACCTTTCCTCTGCCCCCGGGAAGCAGCCAGTTCAGAGGCTGAGCGGTGCCGCGCCACTGTGCGCACACGCGTGGGCGCGCCAGCGGGCGACCGGCGCAGGCCGCGCGTCCTTTCCCGGGAAGAGGAAGGGAAGAAGCAACGCTTGCAGGGAGAGGAAGCGGCGCGAGCGGAGGCCAGAGGTGACGGGGTCCCGCCTGGCCCTGGGCGGACACGGGAGAGCGGGCCTCACGGCACCGCGGTGGCTAAGGGGGTTTCCAGAGGGGTGGCAGCGCCGAGGGCCCCCCAGGCACGGCTCTGCTGCTGCGAGCTACAAGCGCACGCAGGTCAGGGACAGCCCAGTTCCGGATTCTGCCACAGACTCACCGGTTGACCTTGGAAACGGCACCTTTCAGCGCAAGCTACTTCCGTGATGCATCAGGCCCTTTAAAGGCCTGCTACCGACAATACACCCGAAGCTGCAGGTTCTTTTGCTTACTTGCCAGTAAACAAACACATGAAAGCACTGATACAGCGTCATAGTACTGTAACGAATGTGCAAAAGAAGCGAGCCATTCCTGCAGGATCTGACGGCTGGCTCCCCTCCCAAAGGCGGTGTCAGGTTTACTGAGATAATAATTCTGGGAGCCCATCCCGCGTCCTCTTATTGTCAGAGGGGCCCAGCTCTTGGGCTCTGCCAGCTCTCAGGGCAGAGGAGTACTCTGCATTTCTGACGCATTTCCCAAGAAGGAGAACGCCGCCGAGCGCATTCAAAGAAGAAGACCCTTTTGATGCCCGACCCTTCCGCCCACCCCCACCGTTCTCCCACCAAAACATAGCATTGGTGACATAACATGATGTCAGTCAGAATCCAGATTAGCTGAGACAAAGGGAAACGGCGTCATCAGTGCCAGCGGTCTCTGCTCATCCGGGATAGTCTCATATTTGCCCTTCCCCAGGTAAAATATGGCCCCGATTCTGTCTCGGGGGAAATGTTGGCTCTCTAAGTAGAGTGGGGGCAGAGCAGCCTTACCTTCTTTATTACATTTCTACACTGCCCAATTACCAGAGCTCTATGGGTGGTTCATAACAGTTAACACCATAAAATACAACAATAGTGAAACTAGAAATATTTAAGCTACAGTATAAAACCAAAGTAAAAGCTAGAAGCAATTTAAAGATCTAAAAATACAAGAACATTTACAAACAACAAAAACTGAAGGACTCATATGGCTGGTAGAATTAAAAGACCTTCACCTGGTGCCAAAAAGATTACAACGCAGATGCCAGGTGAGCTCATTCCACAATTGGGGGGCCAACACCAAAAAGGCCCTCGCTTTAATAGCCTATCTGCATTTAATACCTATTTGCATTTGGCGGGGGCATCCAGAGGGTGGGCCCCAAAGATGATCTGGGCAGGTATATATGGGAGGAGACGATCCTTTAGGTAACCTGGCCACAGGCTTTGAAAGTTAATACCAGCACTTTAAACTGGGCCCAGAAACAGACCGGAAGCCAGTGCAGATCACAAAGTGTGGGCATAATATGTTCCTATCATCCAGCCCCTGTTAACCATCTCGCTGCCCTATTTTGGACCACCTGACATTTCAGGACTGTTTTCGAAGGCAGCCCCACGTACAACACGTTCCTATAATGCAAGCAAGAGGCTTCCGGAGTGTGGGTGACTGTAGCTAGGCTCTCTCTGTCCAGATAGGATGGTAGCTGGTGTAGTCGCCTAAGGTGACAGCCACAGCTGGTGGGGGGATGCCGGGAGTTGTAGTCCAATCCCTCTGGAGGGCACTGGGGAAGGCCGGAGTGAAGCATCTTGCTTCTAAGGCAGGTCAGGCAGAAGGTAGATTGGGGCCGACTGGCGGATTCTCCCCACTCCTGATCCAGTGCACACGTGGCTGAGCGCAAACGCAGCGACACAGTGCCCTGGCCAGTTGCCTCCCCAGGCAAGTAAATATGGCGGGATGTGTTTGGGTGGCAGCAGGGATCCCATGCTGGTGGGCAGGTTCAGCGCAAGGCTAAGCGCTCTGGTCAGCATTCTTAAGGGTGAAGACAGATGTAATATATTAACTGGAGTGGGGATGAGTGGCGTGTATATATGTTCTACACTGTTATTTCAGGGCAGCAACGTTATGCTCTAAGCGCTTCTGCCATTCGTAGATGGTTACATCTGTTTACACCTTAAGATGAGGGTGGGTTTTTTTATGTCTGTCTTCATCCTAAGGTAGCTGGATGGGGGTGTTGCTGTTTTATTAATGGTCAGTTCAACGTGCAGCAAACAAAGGAGAATGAGCCTTCACCAACGCATGGGGAAGGAGGTGCTGAAGCCTTGGGCTCAGGCAGCAAGAACAGGGCACAAGACACATCGCTATTTTCACCTGTATCCTGTCGGACAGGATGCTCCCATTCAGAGTGAGTCAGAGTTCCTCTGGGGCCAGGCAGCCCCTCCTCCCCTCCCTAGACCACATAGGTGAGCACATACCTTGTTTATTTTCAAAAGTAGCCCAGTAACATTTGCCAAGGCTTGCATCATTGCCAGAAGCCCCTTGGTGGAGGCTTGCAGAGACATCATCTCAGGGGGGTTATCCTCCCACCCGCCCGCCAGCCTACTCCTCCATTTCTCTTCTCAATAGTTTCTCCCCCAGTTCCACTTTATTATTCCTTGAGTTGGTCTCCAGTAGTAGATAAGAATCTTTCAACTAATGTGTTAGAGCAATTCATTTTATTGCTGAATCATTTGGATGGCAACCATCAAAGCATCTGTAGATTACTTAACTTGCTTAGAACCTTTTAGTAGCTGCTAAGATTATATTACTCTAGCTCTGTGGAAACATTAACTCTGCCCACTACAGAGCTGATCAAGATACAGAAAACTGCAGAAGCTGATCAACTTTACAGATGAGAGCCAGTGTGGCGTAGTGGTTAGCGCATTGCACTGGGATTTGGGAGATCTGAGTTCTAGTCCCCACTCAGCTATGAAGCTCACTGTGTGACTCTGGGCCAGTCACAGACTCTCAGCCCAACCTACCTCACAGGGTTGTTGTTGTGAGGATAAAATGGAGAGGAGGAGGATTATGTATGCCGCCTTGGGTTCCTTAAGAAGGAAAAAGGCTGGATAGAAATGCAACAATACATACATACATACATAAAATGGGACTCGGGGAGGGGGGAAATGGATTTAGAATCTTCGTTGAACTAGGAAAGAAAATGGACTGCATTTGTTTTATTTTGGAATACTTGTGATTCCATAATGTTGGAAAGAAATATTTTCTGCAATGTCTAAAGAGTCTAAAATAAAAATATAAACTGAAAACAATTCATTTCTTGAGTTGCTTAAATGTAGAAAAGCCAGTAACTTTTCTTTTCAAACCATCACACATTTCCCCATAATTCATATAAAAAGAGCTGTTTACTTATGGAAGGGGTGAGGAGCATTATCTAAATTCTGTCTTCCAGACAAACTATAATTTATAAAAAATTAATCAGGGAAAACTCAAAATGCCTCCCAAAATTTGGAACATTTTTCTCCTGCCTTGGATCGCCTCCAAGGCCATTTCAAACAGTGAGTGCAAATCTAGGAAAAGGACTTCTACCCCTCAAAACTGGGGACTCAGCTTGTGAATCTGGGAAGCATTTCAACCAGTATTCTCCAAATTGTGCAAGAATGTGCGTGTCCATCTTCTGTAAATACAAATTTAAGCAGAGATTATGGTTTATTTTTCAATAACTGGTGCTCCCCTCCCTAGTTTAAGGTTTGGAGGGATTTTTAAAATGGCAATTTCACCAACATTGCACTGGCAGTGATTTAAATCTGTCTGATTTTCAGTTTTCCAACAGTTCCAAAACAAGAGAGCGGGCTAAAGGGGGAGGTACGTTACTCCATCCCAGGGACGACAATCCAGATTTTGTCGCAAAGTGATTTGGGCTCTTTCTTTCCCTCCAAGCCAAATGGAGACACCATGGCTTCAACGCCAGCCACGTTTTCCCTCCCCCTTCCCCACTTTTTTCCCTTTGTTTCCTATCTTGCCTGATGAAAGGTTCCAAAGAGTTCAAAAGTATTCTGTGGTCTAATAAAGACAGTGGAGGCTGGTGGCTCCGATGTCTGTGGGGCGGTAATCTGCTCTGGGTTTCAGTCAGAACTCTTAAGGAAACAGTGGAGGCTGGTGCCTTTGCACCTTGGATGCTCTGACTGGACCCTGGAGTGGATTCACCGCCCCACTGACATCAGTGTCCACTGAATAAAGATATTACGCTAATGTGGATTTTAGTGTTTTTCTTTTGGAATAGTTCCAGAGGGACCGCCATGTGAGTCTGCTGCAGGGAGGACAACACCAAGTGTTGAGTCACTCCTTAAAAACAAACAATGCAGGAGCTTCCAACCCAGCAGACCCTTTGCAAAGAAAATGGTTGAGTTTCTGCCTGTTTTTTGCATAATTTCTCCTGCTGCCACAGCTAATTACCAAAGCAAAGCAAGCTTGGATGAAGGGAATTCTCCCTTGAGCTCAAATATTGGTACACGAGTTACATACGAGATGGCAAGGCTGGAAGCCAAGAAGCTTTGTGCAGAAAGCAGGCTAAATTGGAGTGTGTGTGTGTGTTCGTGTGCATGCATGAGTGCTGTGCGCGCGCGGTGTGTCTTGGGCATAAAAGTTACTTGCTAAGTACAGCGGACACCAAAAGACCTAAACCCGGAAGAAGGGACGTTATTGGACTTTACAAAGTTTTTGTAAGAATTACAGCAGGATAATGTCTTTTAAACACATTGACTATATAAATTATGGTTTATTATCACCGTTTTTACAATGCTTTATTGTTCAAATAAGTGGTTAGTTCTCTGATTTTGAATATTTTAATTGAGGGTCATTTTTGGTTTTTTAAATTTAAAATGTTTTAACTACAACATTTCATATTCTCAGCTTTTAAACATGTTAACAATGGACATTTTGTATATTAAACTTTTATGCTGTAAACCACTTCAAGATTTCTTCAAAACAGTCTATAAATTGATTAAATGCATACATGACCTTGCTGTAATCTGTAGAACCACCTTGTAAGGTAAGCCATTCATACTGCAGGTAGGGGAGGCTGAGGCAGGAAGAGAGGCCCCCAACTGAGTCCAGGCAGCTGGCAGCTGAACGTCTTTGCCACCATGTGGACATCAGCTCTCCGGTGAAACGGCATGGTCGAGAACTTGTCTGTGAAGATACTGAGCTACACGGCATGCTTCATTCAGGCACAGAAGATACTGAAATAAAACAATGGATTTAAATGTTTTGAACAATTAATTAATTACTTGATTAATTAAAAACTAGAGATGTTACTTGGGCCAGGTTGGTAGTCTTTTGGTAATTTCCTCCTTTGAACAGAGCTTGCAGTGGTGACCTCAGATCCCAGGTTCAGCACTTCTTGTGAGTTTGAGTCCAGTTTCTATCCCCTTACCTACGGAGGGTTTTTGTGGTAGAATTATGATGCCTATGCTCTGTAGCAGCCTTCCCTGACCTGGTGCCCTCTAGATGTTTTGGACAATGGTCAGGAATGCTGGGAATTGTAGTCCAAAACATCTGGAACGGCAGATCTGTAGGGTTCCCAAGACTCAGGCTTTGACTTGGGAGGCCCGGGGCTTTGGTCTTCTTCTCAGGGTCTCCTCCAGTGGAAGAACTAAAACTGCAGTGAGGGGACAAAATAGGCACTTCAGAAGCGGTCTTTTACCAGGTTAGGCTATGTGTCAATCTAGTCCAGTCTCCTCTGCGTGGCAGAGACTCTGCAACGTCTCAGGTCTTTCCCATCAGTGGGAAAATCCTTCCCCATTTTTCCCAATGCTGGCTGCCCAAGACCGTTCTAAGCAGAGATGCCACGGAGAACGTGGGGCAGAGGTGGCCCACATGCAACGTGGGTGCTGCTCTGCCCTGAAGCTAAGGCCCAAATGCTCAGCCAGCAGACCTGCTGATCTGCACAAACAGGGCAAGTCAGGGTTATTCATCTGTATGAACAACGAAGAGTCCTGCAGGACACACCTGAAAGGCTAACACAGTTATGATGGCAGATCAAACTTTTTAAAAGTGGCATTTAACATGTACTTTTTCATAGTTTTGTATAATTACTTTAAAAAGTAACATTTTGCTGCCCCTTCTCACCGCTACAAATGAGCTGCCTGCAGCAGCCATTTCCCATGGCCTAACGGTAGGGCTGGCTTCTCAGAAGAACCAGTGGCCTCTGTTGGAAGCCAGGTGCTGGACTAGGTGGACACCCTGCTCCCCAGACCCAATCCCGCTGCAGGGCTCTTGACACGAGTGCCTGCCCAGACCTCCTCATTGCCAGCAATGCACAGAGTCAGAAGCAAACTGAGCAGGTCCGAAGGAAGTGGGATTCATCCACCCCTGCTTATTATTATGAGCATCAGGAACGCCCCTTATGAGCATCAGGAACGCCCCTTATGAGCATCAGGAACGCTCCGTATGAGCATCAGGAATGCTCTAATCCATGCAAAGTCTTGGGAATAGTGTATAATGAGTCTCTGATTGTCTCTGGCTGATTGTTTTAAATATATGTTGTTGCTTTGTGTGTTGTTTGCTTTATGTCCTTATGAGAATGGTTTTTATATTTGATATAATGTATTTTAATGGTTTTTACTTTTTGTGAACTGCCCAGAGAGCTTTGGCTACGGGGCGGCACAGAAACAGAACAAATGAAATGAACGGGATGTTGCGAGTCCTCCAGCTGTGCCATCAGGAGGGGTCTCTTCTTTTGCAAAGGGCAGGTAGGGATGGCCAGAAGCGGAGAATGAAGCAAACGCTCACCCCACACCTTTCAAAAAGAAAGGAGACCCCTCTGCGGAGAGACAGGAAGAACAACGGCCCACTTTCAACCCTGCACCTTGCCTTTAAGGCACTGTCAGACAAAACCTGCACATCTGGGAGAGTCTGGAACGGCAAAGGGGGCCTGAACACAGGGATGCTGGAGGGTGGGAGTCCCCCCCCCCCGCCGTTGTTCTCCTGATAGAAATCACACTCCTGAAGCTGCATCACGGATCTCTAATGCCACATGGCTGTTTAGCCGCCCCTTGTCCTAGTTCTTACAGAAGGGGTAAACCTGAACGGTGTGATTTCCTGCTGCAGGTGGGCACTCCCAGAACTGGATGCTTCCACCTCTGTATTCCCTGCAGATGAAAAACTAGTATGCCGGGGAGGTGGCTAGGCTGACCTCTGGCACAGCAAGCGCTCTGTCTCTGGTGGTGGAGAGACGGTCCCCCTCGAAAGGCTGCTGCTGCTGTTGCAGTACCAACTCCCCACTCTGCCCAAAGTTTTAAAAGACTTCTCTGTTTGCAGTCTTCTGCATGTATTGTCTCACTGCTGAGCGAACCGTTGGTAAAGAAGGCAGTGATGCTCATCTTTGGGGGGGAAATCAGTGAGAGGCAGAACCAGGCCTCAAGGGGACTCTTGGGCTTCCTTCTGCTTACCTGCCAGGCTGTTGGGCCACTTGGCCCAGGACTATCTCCTCTAACTGGCTGTAGCTGCCCAGAGTCCCAGGCAAGGGGGCTTCCAGCCCTTGCCGCCTGCGCACTGCACTTGGGACCTTCCACTTGTGACGTATGTGCCCCTGCCATGAAGATATGGCACCCCAAGAGCGATAGGGAGAGGCCCGCCCCTGATTTTGCTAAGCATATAAAGTGAAGCTGCAGTTGCCCAGAGGAGCAGGAAAGGCACTTTGCACATGCTCAGGTACTCCCAGGAACACAGAAAGCCAAGTCAGGTGGTGCATGCATTCACTAGGAAGGCACACAGCTGCCGGAGACACCTCTCCATCCCAACCCTGTTTCGTTTTCCTTGTTGCCAAGGCAAGAGGGGGTTCTCTCAATCCAGCCCCTGTGGAACGCTTGAAGCTGTCTGCAGCTCTCCAAAGTCTCTACCAGGGAGCTCTTCCCTGCTCCCCCCGCTGCCCGAGATCGTGTTACCTGGAGCTGCCAGGGATCAAACCTGGGGCCTTGTGCTCTGCCTCTGAGCAATCAGCCCTCCTGTTATTAAAAAGAGCAAACAATATGAGTAGCAGCATCAGAGGAAGCAACACAGGCCGGTTCCTACGGTCTGCGTCTTCGCTTCTCCATTTAGGAGATGGTCAGAAGGAGTTGTGCAGAGACAGCCAGATGGGGCCCTGCAAGGGGTCCATTTTGGTCTTTCCCAGCCTTGGCTGTCCTCCCTCTGCCACCGGGCTTCCAGCAGCCAGATCGCCGGGGCGGGAAGAACTTGCTGCACTGTCCACAGGGAGCCCTGCTGGCCATCCATGGAGTGATGGAGACAAGAGCGGCAGCTGCTTCTCTGCTTTGCCAGCCGTCAGATCCAAGGGCTGGGGGGAGGGAGAGGAGGGTGGATAAAAGGATGTGCCTGTCATTCCAAAGGGGGGAATCACGAAGGCCAATAAAATCTCTGTCTCTCTGTCTCTGTCCAATAAAGGTTATTGAAGAGCTGGAAAGGGTGCAGAAAAACAGTACCCAACATTATCTCTGGGCTGGAGCACCTTCCCTACAAGGAATAAGCGAAGGTGCTTGGGGCTTTCTCGTGTTTAGAAATAGGGTGGCTAAGTAGAGGGGGACATGAGAGTTATGGATGCTGCAGAGGAAGTGGAGAGAAAGAGAAGTTCTGCTACCTCTCAGAATACCAGAATTTGAGGTCATCCCATGAAATGGATCAGCAGTAGATTCAGGACAAAAGGATTTAGTCTGGGTAATTAATAGAATTATCTGCCAGAAGAGGTGTGGTGAGGCCACGCACTTCGATGGCATTAAGAGGGGATTAGAGAAATTCATGGAGGGGAAAAGGCTTGAAAATAAGCACCTCTGTAAAAACTCCAATTTACCTATCACAATAGCTGAATTACCCCCATAGCACCCACAGAGCATCCTACATGCCAGGAAATGCCCTGTAATTATTCAGTCTAATGGGGAGATAAGTGAAATGACCTCAGCTGTAGCTGCATCTCCTGCTCCCAGCAGAGGTGTCAACATGCAGTCTACATGTTGAATATGCCATGCTCCAGAGAGGGGTCAAACCTTTTGCCCCCGGAGGTGGGTACCAGGCCCACATAGTTATGCCTGACTGGAGGATCCCCCCCACCCCCCACTACATGCACACCAACTGGTCCATAGAATTCTTGTCCAACAGAGTGCTATGGAAAATGGTCAACTCCAAGACGCTAAGCTTCGCATAGGAGGGCTTGGGAATCTAAATGCTGCTTAGAATAATTTCACGTTTAGCCTAGTTAAGTTTTAAACTGATTTTTTCATGCTGTTTCCCTGCTTCATCTCTCTCTACGATTCCTACTACGTAGTTCTTTAATAAAACTTTATTTAATCTGGAATCAGTGGAGCGGTGACTGATCAGTTTGACAAGTCCAAGGATCTCGTGCTCCTGGCTGCGCATTCACGTTACTGCCCAGGACGCCTGCAAATCATCCCGCACTTCTGAAATGGGCCTGGTTCAAAATCAGAAGCGCTGGTGAGAATTCACAGGGGAATCAACAGCCTTGGGGGGGGGGGGGCGAATACAGAGGGCATGATGGCCATACCCTCAGCTTTGCACACAAAAGGGCATCTGCAAGTGTCTGCAGGCAGGGTGGGCAAAGAGCCTCGTCTTGAGAGCCGCTGTCAGTTGATGGACACTTGCCTTCCCAATCTGGCTGGCTGGGGATGATGGAAGCTACAGTCCAACACAGCTGGAAAGCACTAGGCTGCGATAGAGAATACTGAGCGAGCTGGACCAATGGCAGCTTGCCATGTCTCAGGACGTGCACAAGCCCTACCGAGTGACCACCTTCTCCCTGCTCAATCCACCCCATCCTTGAGGACATCTGGGGAGGCCTCCTGGTGTGGCCACATGCTTTTAAGGTCTGCTCCACAGTTGTCCGGAGCAGGGCGTTTAGAGTAGCGGGGCTCACCAGAGGAGTCCTCTTCCCCCTGCGATTAGACATGCACCAACGCTTCCCATTTGGGGGCGGATGTTGAAGACCCGGCTGCGGACACAAGCCTTCCCTGGGCGGTGCAGCGTTCCATCTTACGTCGGCGCAAGATCTTCTGTGTGCCAGCCGTTATTGTTATGTTTGTATTAATTGTGTACACCGCTTTGAAACCTTTAGTTTTATAAACACTAATAGATAAATACGGAAGTGGGAGGTGGGGGAAAGGCTGCTGGACTCAATGGACCTTGTATCTGATCCAGCAGGAGTCCTCTTATGTTATTAAAGATTGGTTTAAAATCAAGGTAAGGCTAACGCTCTCTGTGTGGTGATGGGTTTTATATTCACCAAAAATTAAGGGCCAAGGTGGTTGTGATGGCAGGAAGTGATTTGTTCAAACCCAGCTCTGCCCCATTCCCGTTTTTAGAGCAAAGTAGGTGTGGGCTTTGGGCAGAAACTGACCCTCCCTAGAACCTTTTTCCTGTGAGCAAATGTCAATGTTCAGCTGTGGAGCAAAGTAGTCTGGGAGGCAGATGGTGGGGAGGCAAGCTATGAGTCAGGGAAAGGGTTCAATTCTTTTCCTACCCTTTTGCTCTAAGAATAGCACACCACACACACACACACCCTTTATAAGCAATTGGGGCAGGTCCAGGTTTAAACAAAATAGTTTTGCTACCATTACATTTTGTTTGGCCCAGAATTTGCACTTCAGATCAAGAGCTCCATGGATTCTTCTTGTGCCACAGTTGGAAGCTGGTGATGTAACTTTCATTTCAGCCAGCAAAAAGGGTGCAGCCCCTCACTGTAAAAAGCTTAGTTCATACATGTAGATTGCCAAATGCCCAAACCCAGATGGGCCTGGATGGAGATTTAAGTCCCACTCACCATCCCCGAAGTCCACTGTTTTCTGTTCACCTATTCACTATACTCCCCCTGTCGGTCTTCATTAATGTGATCTTACCTGGAGCTGCTTGCCCACTTTTCAAGCCTGTCTTCACAGCTATGAGGACTAGCAGATTTCGTTTTTGAAAACACAAATTCCAAAGCAGAGATTCAGGAAACCACACAGCCCGGCTGACAGCTGATACTGCCAACCCATCTTCCACATCCTGGCGGCTCAGATGTCCTCTCAGAATATCTCTTTGGCTTCTATTGGTGGTTATGTCTCAGTCACACACTCTCCATTTCAACAGACAGCTAAATACAGAGGATGCCTTCCACCCCCCTCAGACACAAAGCCCTCAATTCCTTGGTCACCCAAAGAATGAAGATATAAAAGCCAATGAGATCAATGGATTTAATTTGTAAGTAGGTTTTTTTTAATTAAACCAAGCTATTTATATAATATATACAAAAATTCCAAATTTTTAAAAAAGGATATTTTACACCCAACTCCCCCTTTCCAGCCTCCTCCCCCTGCACACACACCGCCCCCCCGGCACATCCCTCTTTATTTTCGTCTTGATACACACAGATCAAAGGATTTGAGCACATGTTCAGCTAATCTGCAACTTTACAATCATGGAAGAGGGAGGACCAAAGAGACTGAAGAAAGCCCCACCCACACAGACCTCTGGAGAGGATTTCCCCAGCAACCGCCTCCTGTCCTGACAGAGGTGTGGGCTGGGTACCCAGGTGGCCAAGGCTCCTGACCTCACCTTCTCTGGACAGCCATGCAAAACCAGGGTGGAAGAGACCTGGACAAACTAACACCCCCCCCCCCATCAGCCCCTGCATTGACAGTTCCTTCTTCCAGTACAAGGGTTTATTTGAGAGGGAGGGAGAGACTCCTTTGAGTTCCACAGTCCATGTTAATCCAGGAAAGGGTTCCAGTGTGGTTCTACCAGCAATTTTAAGTCCTCTTCCTCGCCTGATTTTGAGCACGAGGCCTCCCTAACCCGGTGTCAATACGCCACAGACCCAGCGTCCCCAGGGGCGGTGAAAAGCACATCCGCTTTGGCGTTGATGAAGTAGGTGGCGACAAAGGAAACAATCAGAATAGCAATGCCCACGATAAGTATGATAATCTGCAGAGAGGGTCAGAAAGCAAAAGGGGCATCCGTTAGACGGAAGGAGGGTTCATTAAACAACGAGAAGAGGCTAGCCCTTACGGCCTGAAATGATTTGGGCCGTGCCTGCTGAGCTCTCAGAAGTCAGAGGGGGAACTGAAGAATTCCAGAGACTAGAGGCATCCGTGCCCTGTACAGCTTCCCACAACGAGCAAAAAACAGAATGGAATTAGGCAAAAAGAGAGGAAGTGACACACATTGGCTCACTTGGTATAATTTATACACCAGGGTGAGCAACCTGGTGTCTTCCAGATGTTTGGCCTACAGCTTCCATCAGCCCCAGCCACGGATTCCAAGAGCTGTGCCGCACCGTGTTGGCAGGGCGCTGGGTTGCCTCCCCTGGAGTTTTACAGACTGCAGAAGCCCGGCCTGCTCCTGGGTTCAGAGGCCTCCCATAGGTGGCATTCAAAGAGCCCAGCTTCTGTTAACCAGCCTCACTGATGAGGAAGCGGCTCCTTCGGAGCCAGCCCCAGCCAGCCCAGGGCTGGCTCCACTCACCAGCTCCCCAAGGCCCCAGGCAGGAGTCTTGCCCCACCAGGCTTTCCCCATCCTCTTGGCTGGACAGGCCAGGCACCAGCTGCATGCAAAGTGCCACCATCGGGCTGCGGCCCTTCCCGAAGTGCCAGGCTTCTGACGAAGTGGCCTTGTCCCAAGCCAGGCCATGGGCCCATCTGCCCTGACCAGCAACAGGTCCCCGGGGTCTCCAGCTAGGTCCTCCGCGGCCTCAGTTACCAGAGATCCCTGCAACTGGTGACGTCCGAGCCTGGATTTCCGCACACGATGTGTGTGCTCTGCCCCGGAGTGATGCTCCTCCCGGCACACCGATGCCACCCGGGGCCTAGCCCTGAAAGCCCGGGCCGGGCCACCCCCTGAGGAGGCCCAGAGCTCTCAGGTTCACACAGGGGGGCGTGGATCAAGTTTCAATTTCTCCCCTTTAGCAACAAGCCTGCTGCCCAGCTAACCAGCTGTGCACAGCAACTCACCTCAAGCTGCTTGCTGGCGACAAGGAAGATCCGGGCATGAAGCTCCTTCCAGCGGCTCTCTGTCCACGTGGAGTACTCGGTGGAGCCCCAGTCCTGGAGCTCAAAGGCCGGGGAGGATGCCTGGGTGAGGTGGACTGTGGACCTGACGCAGAACGGCTTGCGGGGGGATGTGGTGTTGGGGGACGGAGAGCCCTGCACCCAAGCGTAATCGTACGACTGCAGAGAGAACAGGGGAGCAAAGGAAGGAGAGATGGTTTGCCGGCCCAGACGCACGTTCTGGAAGGAGCTGCCAAAGGCGGCCTTGGGAAACCAATAGGATGGTGCTGTGTTGCTGGCTTTGGGGCTCCTGGAGGAAGCTGTGAATCCTTGCTCCCATGTTTGTGGAAACCTTTCCCACAAGGGACGGTGCATGGATCTGAAATGTCACGTTCGCTTCTCACGGAAGCCTGACATTTTAGCTCTGTTTACAGGAGCTCTTCAGAGTGACAGATTTGGGATATCTATTTATTTAGAACATTTTATGCCCCTCCTTTCCCAAACAGAGCTCGAGGCAGCTAACAATAAAATTAAAACTATGAAACAAGGAAAAATGATTAGAAAGACTGAAAATACAAGCACCTCTTAAAAGCAGTATGACCACACAGCTTCTAGCAAGTTAAAACAATTCAGGGAAAACACTGGAAACCAAAAGCGTTCCTCTAATGCAGGGATGCGTAACATACAGCCCCCACTGCCCCAATTTTATTTCAAGTGGATTTGTTTTTCACATGTTGCCGTTCGCCGCTGAAATTTGGCAGCAAACTGCTACGGAGGCTCAGGACGTCGCAGGAGAGCAGGGCGAACGAGGCAGAAGGCCTGGATTTGCAGCGGGGGTGGGGCCGTCTCCCTCCCCAGGGACGCTGCAGCTTTGCAGGTGGTGCTGGTGGGGAAGAGCTCAGAGAGCCTCTTGCATTGTGAGCACAGCGGGAAGCCCCAGGCCCGACTCTTGGCACCTCTAGTCCAAAGGCGCTCCGGTAGCGGCACTGGGGGAAAACCCTTGGGGAGGTGCTGCCCCTCAAGAGTAGGTGGCGGCGGCTTCACCAGAAGAAAGACGGAGACGGTGGGGCAGCAAAAGTCCGACAGCACTGAAGCCGTCTCTCCCAACCTGACACTCTTCAGATGTGCTGCACTACACCCCCAGTGTCCCCCAGAAAGGGCCCGCAAACTCACCTCTCCCTTGGAGGCCTTGCCAAAGCTCAGGCACTCCTCCTTGGTGGTGCTGTCGTTGAGCCTGGTGCCGGTGAGGTTGGCCAGGACGTGCTGGACAAAGTAGGTTGCGTTCACAGGGCTAGACACAGCGATGTAGTACTGGAGGGGTTCATCTCCTGGGAGAAGGTGGGAGAGGGGCGTTTCAAGAGGGGCAGGGCTGGCCAGGCAGAGGCGTCAGGCCCTTAAGTCACTCCCGCCCCCACACAGCAGCCCTACCCAGATAGCGCTTCAGCTCTGCCTTAATGATGGCCTGGAACCAGCTGTTGTTTGCCCGGATGAGGAAGCCGTACAGCATGCGCGTAACCTGGGAAGAAGACGGAGGGTCAAGTCCTGGCCCCAGAGGCTTACAAGAGGCAGCATCGGACACAGCAGCCCACAAGGTCTGGATCGGCCCATCCAGAGAAGTTGGGCTCAAACTTCTCCTGAGCCATCCCGATCACTTTGGTGAGCTGCTTGTCGCCTACCCAGGGCTTCCGGCATTACAGGACTCTACACCGGGGAAGAATGTTGAAGTGGGGCAGAACTTAGCACCCCAAGAACCTCAGCTTACATCTTTCCCAAAAAGAAGTTTTGAAACCTTCTGAGAGCTGCAGCAAAAGGACTCCTTTTGCTGGTCTTCACAGGAATTCTAGAGACTGGGATGGGGGGAGGCAGGTCCAGAGCCCCCCACTCCCTGGCCCCTCATCTGCCAAACTCGCAGATTACATTATGCCAAATGAGCAACTCCGCTCAGAGAGGCCTTTGACTTGTGCGCCCAACGTCGGGGGTGGTGAGGGGAACGCTCCGCCAGCCCGGCCCCACAGGACTGCTCCGCGCTAGCCCAGCATTCGTCTGGGCGAGGCGACGGGCCCCAAACTTTAAAAGGAAAGAGGGGGAGGGGAAGAGAGCTGTTCAAGAAGCTGAGGCAAGACCACACGTCCTGCTGCGTTGACCCAACAAGGAGAGAGAAACACGCAGGCGGGAGGGAAACGCCCATCCCTGGCTCCTGGATGCCATCTGCTCGTACCGTCACTGGGTCTGCCCGGATATCCAGGAGGTCAGCTTTCCCCCCTGCAAGCTGGTAGAGAGTGCGGGCAACCACAGTGGCCACTGCTGCCAGGGACTGCGAGAAAGAGAAGAGGACTCCATGTTAATCAAGACAGGCAGGCCCAACGCGCGGAGAGCAGGCCAACAGCCCTCCTGCGCCTGTCGACGCGCCGGCTGCCGGCACATCTCTATGACAACCAGGCACGCAAGACAATGCTGTCATCCTAACGCCCCCCACCCCCGTCTTTGGAAAGGACATATGGACGCTCCCCTGCCTCCCTCCCGAGCACACTGAACCTCGGCCTTGTCTGTCACATAATTCAGGGCTTCCTCGGGGCTCAGCCCAGCAGGGTAATTCACCAGGATGTTCTCCGGTGTGTCATAGATGCTCTGGTAGTACCTGAAAGAGGAGGAGGAGGAGGAGAGGCTGGGTTGGCAAGGGTGTGGCATTCAAGAACAGGTCGCATCTGGAGCAGGTGCCGGGAGGTTTCCCCTGAGAATGGGGGCGGGGATCTGAGCCCCAGCCTGGAACACAGCCTCCTTCTCCCCCGCTCCTCAAAGCGTTTAATGAGGCTTTGTAATTAACTTGGCCCCTCTGCAGCTTTCCCTGTTTGATGAGCTCAAGCCGTTTATTAGAAGGGGGCCGGGGTGGGTGGGGGGAGAGAAACCCTTGCAGCGAACACTCCCAAATCCTAAACGCGTGTTACTCAGAAGCAAGTCCCACCCATTTGCTCTGGAGCACCGCCAGACCCCGAGTGGGTGATGTGGGGCTGGGCATGCTGCGGGCCAAAGAGAAAAAGCCCCCCAAATCACCCCGCTCCAAGGGTCCAGACCCACGCCAAAGGAGTGGCAGAAGCGCGCCAAGCCTGCGGTCAACAACGAGGCGCAGGGAGCCATTGGGCAGCGCTGTGACAGACAGACGAGCCCGGCGCGGGCCGCCTTTGCCAAGCCAGGCAGGGCTGCCTGCTGCGGTGCAGCGCGAGCGAGGGGGCCGTGGGCAGCCCGGGCTGTGAGCAACACTGCTGTCGCGACGGCGCCTCACGTGGGAGCGTGCTCTGGGTGCTCCAGGCGCGCTGCGTGCATTTGTCTTGCCACACACGAGCCTCTGAGCCACCCCAAAGGTTTGATACGACAAAACCGCATTCTCCCCCTCGCCCCGCAAAATCAACAAACCAAATAAAAAAAGAGGCGTTATTCAATACCGAAGAAAACCTGAGCAAGGGACCAAGACAGGAGCCAAATCAACCAAAAACGCAACCGGGAGGGGCAGCTCACCACTTGTGAAGTGCCCACGGGGGCCTGACGCAGCCCATGTGAGGAGGGGACCAGGCAAGCTTTCCTGGGGAGGGAAGGTGCTCACCCAGAGCCTGGGGGCTGCAACTGAGGTGACTCCGTCCTGCATGCCCATCAGCTGCACTCCAGACCGCGCTGGGACACAAAGCAGAGCCACCCCCAAGTGCCCCCACAGGTGGGCAGGGCCACGCGGGAACAGCCCAAGTGCGGCCTCCCAGCAGCCAGCTCTGCCTTCCCCAGGACTAGGCGCAGTTGGCCCAGCAACTGAAGCTGTGCAAGAGCCACACTGGGCTGGTCTAACCTTCACAACAGCCCTGTAAGGTGGACCAGCACCATTATCCCAATGCTTTGCAGGTGGGGGACTAAGGCTGTGAGAGTGGGGCTTGTCAAGGTCCACTAGCGAATTCAGAGCAGGGGACCCTTCTGCCTCAGACTTCTGGCTCCTAGGCATTAAGCTACACCAGCCCCGGCCAGGCGCAGGCAGACCAGGAGGCTCTCAAGTCACACAGAAAGGTGCTTAAAGTCTGGCCCAGGTCTCGGAGCGGAGGGAAGCCCTGCCCCCAAGAACCAAGCCAGTGTTTTCCGTGCTGTGTTTGCCTTTTCCGTGCTGTGTTTGCCTTTTCCAGGATCTTAGGCATGGATCCAAAAGAGCCTTCTGGGAGGAGGCGTATCCTGGAGACGTGGGTGGTGTTCGCGTCCCTCCTCCTGCCTCACCTCGAAGGGCAGACACGCTGGATCCAGAGCAGGAATGGATCCCAGGGGGCTCAAGGCAGAGTGGAGCAAACAGCAGAAGCCACGAACGGGCTCAGCACACGACTGGGCAGCCACGCACAGGCGCCGCCGGCCATCCACCCGTCCCTCACTCGTCCTCTGCTGGGGGCTGGTGCTCAGGAGCACAGGACAGCTCACGCCTCCGCAAGGAAGCGTGCATGTCAGGGTGCAGCTGTGACCCCCCGCTCCTTCCTCACACTCACAGCCTCTGTGTGGAAGGCCTTGAAAGGAGACCAGCCATTTGCCCGCCCTGTGGGAGCCTTCGTTTCGGGAAGGCTCCAGCGGCCTGATGCCTCCACTAGGGAGACTTGCCACACAGCCTGAGTCTCCTGCCACGCCTGCAGCAACAGGGATGCTGCCTCCACAGTCCCCGTGGGCCTGGGCAGGCCCACCCACGCACAGTGCCCCAAGGGCTGGCCCTTGGAAGCAGGCTGGCTCAGCTGCAGGCCATCTTGCTTCAGGCCTGGCCTCCCTGCCTCTGCTTGCCTGTGCGGCATGGGGAGCAAGAGCGGGGAGCCAGCAGAGATCTTTGATCCCCCTCCCCGGTAGTCTCTGGTTATGGGTTGGCAAGGAACACAAATTCGCAGTTGGTGGTGGGGCGCTGAGGCTGGGGGTCCCACGTTGGGGGAAAGAGAAGAGCCCCACTGCTGCAACACCTGGATTTCCCCCGGCTGCCACAAACACACTGACTGCCCCTGCTTGTTTTGGTTTTAGAGCGGTCCTCGAAGAAAAGATGAGTGGGCCGTGTGTGCTCAGCGGCTGTTCGCTAACCTCTGGCTGCCAGCCAGCTGCGGGAAACATCCTCCGTACGAAACTGGATTTCTTGCGGCTGTCAGAACAATTACGCTGCGCCTCTTTAATTACATAGCCCACGTCTGCTTCCCTCTGGCTCCCCCCACGCCCCCACCCCACAACTGCTACACTCTTTCCAGCATCCTCCTCCCCACCTGCCCCTCAGCAACCCTAATCCTCGTGCAAAATGGTGGCCAAGACCCCCTCTGCTGGCGATGGCTAGAAAGAGCTTCACAAAGCCTCCTCAACGCGCCTGAAGGAACGCAGCTCTCCCGCTGACGAGGGCCGGGCATGCTGCACAGAACAGGATCGGCCAACGGGCAGCCCTCGGGCCAGATCCCACCCCAAAGCAATCTTCCGTGGCAGCCCCCTGAAAACACTGGTCGCCGAGTGATTTTCTTAAAAGCCTGCCCATGGGTTCACTGGTAGAGAATGAGAAGCAGGTGATGCTCCAAGTCACGTATTACCCACTTCACATGATTACATCTCTATTGTGGACCGTGTCTGTGCTGCCCCAGCTCTGCCCAGGCAGTCCGTTGCCACTAGGAGGCTAGACTCCATTCTGGAACTGGGCTCCTGTATGGAGTCGGTGGTCTGTCTGTAGGGCAAAATGCCCTTCTGGCCCACAGGCTGCTGCGTGGAGGAAGTGAGCGGCTTGTGGGAGGCTGTCCGCCCATGCTGGGGAAGAAAGAGGAGCGGGCTTGAGCCATGGCTGCGGCCCCTCCAGGCCAGAGACCTCCTTCAACTGTGGAGATGCCCAATGAGTCGGTGCCTGAAAGGCCACCGAGGCACTTCAGCCAGGCAAGAGGTCTGGACAGGTTGCAGGAGCATCTTGAGGACTGGGAACCTGAACTAGCCAAAGGGAAAAAATAAATTAAATAATTGGTTTATTTATTTATTTATTCGTTCGTTCGTTCATTCATTCCATTTGTAGTCCACCCCAATAGCCAATGTTCTCTGGGTGGATTACAAACAAGGACTAAAATACCACAGAAACTGTTAAAAAATATAAAATACAATGTAAATATTTACAATGCAATGCAAAACAACAAACACAGGAATGGATAAAATAGCCATAAAATAGTATTCCAACTGAAATGCTCCAAAACACTAGGTGGAGAAGCAGGACCAGAGGGAGGGCGGAGGAGAGAGAAGGGGAAGGCGGAGCAACCTTGAAAGTACCAGACACATCCCACACACTCGGGAGCAGTTCCAATCTCATTTGAGGCAGGGGTGGGCAACTTGTGGCCCTCCACGTATGTCAGCCTACAGGTCCCATGATCCCTCCCCGTTGGCTATGCTGGCTAGGAAAGATGGGGGTGGTGGGCCAAGACATCCGGCAGGCCACAAGGTCTCCACCCCTGTTTTAAGGTGTCACCAACAAGCACACGCAGAGAGTTGACAGCAAAGCTGCTGATCAGAGGGCACCAGGCCATTACCTGTTCTGGAAAGCGGAACTGTGGTCAGCCAGAACCACCCCAGGGATCTGCCTGGCCCTCAGGAAACGCTGGAAGGAGGACGGTGGGAGGGGCTGGGAGACGGCAATCTCATTCATGGCCACGCTGGTGTTTGCGCTGCTGTTTTTCAAGGTCTCCACCATGTTTTGAATGCTTTGCTAGGAAACAAGGAGGACAACAGCAATTACTTTCAGTTCTGTAATGAGCTTAATTATTATGTTGTATCTGCTGTGAGCCCGCTTTGGAGTGCAGCAGTTGCAGAGAAAAAGGATACGCAAGCTAAGCTGACTTGACAACAACATCCGCAAGGCTAACCGAAGCCAGAGTCCAGCCGCTGCTCACCTGAGCCAGTGATTCATTATGCCACTCTGCAGCGGCTATAAACGTGGACGCCTTGGCACAAGGCCGAGAAAGGCTGCAGCCACACGACAGCCGATAGCTTCCCAGAACCTCTCTCTCACGCACGCAAACACCCCTGAGGACATTCTCAAGCCCAAGAGCATTACACCCCTCTCTGCCGGCCCCCCCGGCATTATCATTAACGTAGCACCATCTGTGGGCGGGGAGGTTTTCATGGAGGCCCCTGCCCCTAGGAGGTTACAATCCAAAATGTGACACAGGAGAGACAACAGAGGGAGAGCCAGAAGTTGGGTGTAGGGTAAACATGGGAAGAATATGGATTCTGTTCAAGTACATATACTTGGGGCTAGCTTTAGGAGGAGGTGAGGGCAAAGGAGTTGTTCTAACGCTGGTGTGGGCCCCCCTTTTTCTCCTGGAGAGTGTAGCCCCTCAGAGGGAAGACGTCAGGGCCCACGTGCTGCCGATGGGAGGCACCAGAGCCACCCAAAACACATGGACACCTCATCTTCTGCCATTCACAACATCCCGTCCGTGCTCTCAGCACGGACATGCACAGACGCTGCGAGGGAAAGCTCTGGAAAGAATGGATCAGGCTGGTTCTGTGCCTTCCAGAGCCTCTTCTTTCTCGGCTGCAGCAGAGCCTGCCAGGAGTGCTGTGGGCCGCATGCCGTTCAGGTGGGTTGTGATGAGGAGCAACCTGAAGGAGCAAGAGAGGCGGTGCGGGTGCACGGGGGGCAGTTTCAAGCCACAGAGGGTGAAAGCAAGGCGCTTGTGCTGGATCCAGGATCGGACAAGAAGCCAGTGGAGGGATTTAAGGAGGCCTGTCACACCGTCAGAGCAATGAGGTGCGCAAACAATTTCGGCCGCAGACGCGAGGCGACAGAAGATCAGAGGGGGAAAGTGCAGCAGTCTGGGTCAGAACTGACCAGAGCAGAGCCAAAGGTTTCACTGAGGGGTGGAGAGGCTGTGAACCACCATGCCCACACAGACATCAAGAGCGGTCAGGGTCAGGGTTTGCAACACAGCTTTGCTTGCCTCCAGGATCGCCAGTGAAGGAGAACCAGACTGCCGGGTCGGGGCCTGGCGGGAGCCGAAGGCAGCCCCGTCAACTCTCACTGCCAGAATACCAGCACCTCAGAGCTTAAGGAGAAGATGCCATTCCGTTACCTCAATGGACTGGTCCTTCCGAGAGACGGGGTCTGTGTGCATCCACAGCTTCGAGTTAATCCTGAGTGCAACCTGCAACGCAAGAAGCCCCCGTCACTCCACTCAGATGACGGCTGTGTTGGGGCACCCTGCGCTCCCCACAGGAGAGCCAAACCCACCCCCCACCCCACCCCCCCGGCCAGAGAGCCTGAGCAACAGCCGCAGAAAGAGGGTCTACTGAGCGACAGCACCGGCGGGGAATATGGCTGGGGTGGGCTTGTGGCCCGGGTGGGCAAGGAGATTTGCTCTTTCTACAGTCAGGAGTGGGAAGTACCAGACCACAGGCCAGGGTCCAACTCTGGTGGCCCAGCGAGCCCCTGCAGGTTGCACAGAACACTGGATTCGGGGCCCTTCAGTGCCTTCCTGGATCAAGCAGGACAGCCCAGACAGGATCAACTGGCACAAATGAGTCATGCCTTCGCCATTCTGAGATCCAGAATCCAGCACTCTTGCTCTGTAAATTTAAACACCTGTTGGTGGGACATGGGAGATTCTGGGGTTGTTTTTTTAATAGCGGCCCAAACGCAGGCCACCCCATACCTTGAAGTGGTTGGTTTGGCATCCAGCACAGCAGCGTTCCCCAACCTGGTGCCCTCCAGATGTGCTAGATGTAACTCCCATGGCCACTGGCCATGCTGGGAACTATGGGAGTTACAGCTCAACACATCTGGGGGGGCACCAGGTTGGGGAAGGCTGTTGGTAAAGTGAAGATAGGTGTTCATTCCCTTGATATGCTGCCTCTCTTATAGCAGGGAAGTCTCGGCAGCGTACAGCGGGGGGGTTCCCAGGCACTCTCCCATCTAGGGACTGCCCTGACCCAAACCTGCTTTGCCCCAGCCAGATTCCTGCATCATGTGCCTTTGGACCATGTCCTGGGACCCCTGCCTTCAAATCACCAACAAGCAGTTACTTGAGAGAGAACGAGAACATGCCTGAGCAAGTGAAATGGAGGGCTACGAATGAAGGGCAATTCTAACTGCTGTCTCGCTGCATCTGACGAGTTTGGGAAGCAAGGGGGAAACGGCTGGAGATAAAGCACCTCTGTGGCGAGAAGTTACAGTCACTAACCACTCAGAGGTGCATTTGATCTTAGTGGACTACACTGTAGGTCAGGATGTTTTTGATATATTTGACACATTGGAAGGGCATTACGTTGGCATGCAATTAAGAAACATTAATTGCAATTTTTTTCCATTGTCTATGCTGTGCACGATGTGAGTCAGATACAAGCAACTAGGAAGGCTCACGCCAGGCTCACATCAGAGCATTCTCACACTGCAGCTACTCATATCTTTGGCCCCTTTCTTTCGCTGGTTCCCAGTTATAGAAAAGCAATGTCAGAATCCACTTCCAAGCACACAGGAGTCAGCAGGCAGCAAGTTTTCAGCCAAGGGAGAGAGGGAGAGCAAGAAGAGAACCGCCCTACCTGTCCCAGCTCCAGAAAGGAATGGATGTTGTCCAGCTTGATTGGAAACTTGTCTTTCTGCATGTCGTATACCATGCGGGAGCTGCCAATGTAGTCAAAGGTCTCCTGGAGAGAAGAGGGCAAATTCAGAAATGTTTTCCGGAAGAGGGTTCAGTAATTCAGCCTCAGCTAGGTACCATCACAACCCGTAGGACTGTCAAGCTCTTTAGAGCTTCATGCAGATTAATGCAGTAATCCTTACAACAACCCTGCAAGGCAAATTACTATTATTGCAGATTGGGGGGGGGGGGAGTGAGACTGAGAGAGAGGGAGAGATGTTCCAAAGGTCAACCAATGCATCTGTGGCAGAGGTGAAATCTGACCTGGACCTTTCGGGTTCACCACTCTGTCTTTTGACCACTACATTACATTAGCTCATCTTAGGCAAGCTGTAATTCTCTCCTTCACTCCCCCCACCGCCCCCATGCAACAAGGCAAGTCATAATATTGGCCTTTCTTACCAGGTTGCTGTAAGGAGTGTTGCAAAAACTATGTGAAGTACTTTCAGTACCCTAAAGCATTAAGCACTTCAATACCCTGTATAGCATTATGACTACCAGTTTTATAACTGCAATGATGGAAGAGTGAATTCTGTAGCCCTCTGAGAGAAGCCACAACGGCCAGCTCCCCCACACATGGACTGGGGGTGGGGGGAGATCACACGGACATTTCTCAGGACTCTGGAAGCCACCACAAAGCTGACAGCATCGAGCAAATGAGGCCCTTCAACGTGATGCCTGGAGGGGAACATCAGCTGCTAACCATCAGTTCCCCCTCCTCCATTGCACCCCCCCCCCCAATATCCTCTTGGCTTCACACAGCTGCCAGCTCTCTGACATTAATGGCATTTTGCTCCAGTGTGCATATATTTTTAATCCTCTCCATGTGACTTTTTCTGTTCAGAGGCAGTGTGCCTCTGCATACTGGAGGAGAGCCGTTGCTCTCATGCCCCATTTGTGCATTTTCCAAAGTGTTTATTAATTTTTATTTATTTTATAAAATTATTGGTCACCTTTCAGGGCAAAAGCCCTCCTGTTTGTTTACTAATGTTAGTAAACATTTGTTTACTAAATGTTAGTCAAACAAAAATGCTAAATCAGATCCCAATAGATTAAAGACATCAGAAAATTTGTTGCAAGATTTTCCTATGCAAAATTTCCCAGAAAGCCCACATCGCTGGCTAATTCCTTGAAGGGACTGGGGCGGGTATATCTGCCTTTCTGGTCCATTCATTCCATTCCCCCCGAGGGCAAGTACATTTCTACATTCTCCAGCTGAGAATGATAACACCTGCTGATGCAATTCTTACCCCCAGCACAGAAACTGGGAAGTCTCTTGGAAGCAGCCTGAGATGGAGCCTGCCCTCGCTCCATCTTGCTCAGTATTGTCTACACTGACTGGCAGCAATCATTCTCCAGCAATTCAGGCAGAGAGTGGCCTTTCCCAGCCTTACCTGAAGATGTTGACAGGGGCCTGAACTTAGGCCCTTTTCCATGCTACGCCCATTCCTCCTCTCTCCATGAAAAGGTGAGACCTTACCCCCTGGAAGAAGGCAAACATAATGTTCCTTGGCAACGCCTGGATGTCCGGGATTTTGTGGATGGTTTCGGCTGCAGCCAAGAGGGTTACAAAGGACGCGACGGCACTCTCTGCCCCAGGTGCCACGTTCCAGAAAAAGGAGTGGCTGTCGATCTGCCAGGAATAAGAGAGCCAAGAAGGCCCGGTGAGTGCGGATGACCTGGCCACGCTTGTGTTGCCCCGGCCTCAAGACCAACGTTTTGGTTTCCAGACACAGACCAAGGGCTGGTTTTGACTTATAAAGCCACCTACAGCTTGGGACATGGTCTCTGAAGGTCCACCCCCCGCCTCCCATGGCAACCTGCCCATGCTGTGCTGAAGTCTGCACAACAGGCCCCTCATTTGGGAGTGGGGATGCTGAGAACTGAAGTCATTATTATTTTAATGTCATGTCACAAAAGAAACTGGTGGCAGACGCCCAACTCCCCTCTTAAGAAACTCACTGTTCTGTTTAAGTTCGAATAGGTTTCAGCTATGAACTGCACAGTTGTCCATCCCTCCCCCCTGTCACAGGCACACATGCCCCAAGCTGCTGAGGTCGGAGTGCAACACCTACACGGCTGGAAGCGACGACGACACTCTCGGGGCCCAGCTTCGCGGATTCGTTGAAGGACTTCAGTGTGCTCCACACGTTGTAATCGGTGAGAGGGTCGCAGACGACCTCTGGAGGGACGAAAAAGCAGCCGTGGCAAACCAGAAGGAGCACAAACTTCCCAGCCAGCCATTCCTTGCCCAGGGAACAGCAACGGACGTGGGCGCAGTGGGTTGCTTTTCCAACACAAGGCATCAGTGCATTTTGTTGTGCGCTCTTACCTTTGAGGTAACAGTGTGATATTTGTACATTATCCTGGATGCCGAGCTGGCGGAAAGGTGATACGGAAATGCTGAAAATGATACCGCTGATCTTAGCTCCGAGGAGCCAGAGGTCAATATGAAGGCAGAGCACATTCAACCACTGCTGGTCCATCCAGCTTTGGCAGCGCTTCCCCACGGACTCAGGCAGAGAGCTGCCCCCTCCCAGCCTGGTTACCCAAGAGCCTTTTGTAACCAGAGATGCCAGAGACTGAACCTGGAATCTTCCACCTGCAAGAGGTCATCCTGGCACTGTGCTATGGCAACACGTGCAGCTGCCCTGGACCATCAAGCCCAGACCTATTGCCACCTCTGACCGGCGGCAGCTCTCCAGTGTCCCAGGGTGCCCCTAGTCCTGCAATCTCTTTAACTGGAGATCAGCCCTGGAGCTCTAATACATACGGCAGTGATTCAGACTTCCAGAACGTGCTTTGCTTTTTTACTAGAGCCCTGAGATCCACCAACCAGAGCCTGATGCAAAAGACGTGCCCTTCAAATGAAAGACGTCTAAGCCCAGGAATTGTTCTGTGTACCAGAAGGCATCACTTTGCTGCCCTTCCACACAAAATTCCACTCCTGGTTATCCCAAGCTCCCATGTCAGCAATATCATTTGAGGCAAGGGGTGGGGGGAGTCCTTGAGAAGCGACTATTATTTAATTGGGAGTCAGAAATCCTTGCTGATCTACTGCAAATCACCCAGAGTTCTACCAACAGACCCAGAAGCAAATTCGGCCCACTCCTCGCATTGAGAAGAGTGGGCTGTACCAGCGAGCCATGGCCCCTCCTTTGCTCTCTCAGGGAGGGTCTCTCCCAGCCTTGCAACCTGAGGCCCCTTGACTGAAAAGATACTGGGGACTGAACCTAGAACCTTGGATATGTCAAGTATGTACACCACCAAGCATCTGCAGCCCCCTCCCCAAGACATACACATTCCACAGCACCAGGATCAAAACCAGGCAGACATTCCGCTTCCTGATTAGTCAAATACATTTCTATTAGCATAAAACTCTACTCAGTACATAATCACACAACATGTCAGGATTTAATGTTGTTGCTTCCCTGACAATGGTTAGCTAGTTTGGGCTTTTGCATATTAGCAGCATTTGACAACCTTAAGCAACAGCTGATTGATCAAATGATCAAGGATTGTACAACTGACCAAAATCAGCCAGTAGTAGAACCACCACCACCGACATCACTTAGCATTTACAGGACCTTTGAGTGCTGGAAGCGCTTTATGTATAGCCCTGTAATGCAGGCCAGCATTATTACCCCCATAGGTGGAGGCTGAGAAGGAACTGGAGCCTTAGGGAAGGGTGGCTGAACCTATTTCAGAGAGGCAAAGGCAGCTGAGCATCCAAGGCAAATCCAAAAGAGGGAGAATCGTCTTGCAATGCTAGACAAGGTTTTATTAGTAAAAAGCCCGACGTATTTCAGCCTCTCTTTTTTTGTTATAAGGCCTTCTTCATGGGGTTATAAAAACATCTGCAGATTTTCTTATAACAAAGTGACACCTGAAATTCACAGTCGCCAGTGAATTACAGCAGAAGGCATTTCATTACAAGGATCCCTGCAGACGTTTTTAAGGCCCTATAACAAAAAAAGAAACCAAAACTCGTGGGGCTTTTTACTAATAAGACCTCGCCCAGCATCCTGAGATGATTCTCTCTTTTGGGGGTTGAACCTCTTTCAGCCTGGGGGCCAAACTCAATCCCGGAGGAGCCTTCGAGGACTGAATCCCAGCGGTGGGCAAGACCAAAGGCAAAGCAGGCCAAAATACCAGCATAGTTGAACTTAAAGTGCTTATTGCTAGGAACGAAGCCATTTCAAACTTCTGGAAAGGGAAAAAAAAACACACAGAAGCTGGGAACCCACCAAATGACCAGCGGTCGACGGAAGGGGCTTCTGGCCACATGGGGAACTCTGGAGGACCAGATCGGGACTCCAGGAGGGCTGGGCTTGGCCCACGGGCCGGAGGTTCTACACCCCTGAGTTAGAGCCCATCTAGGGTGCTTGTGGCACAGGCAAGACTTCCCAGTGTGTGGCTCCATCTCTTAGGCACTGCGCAAGGCCACAGATTCTTCCAGGAGGAGACAGAGGAGAACACTGCTCCACACCAGCCCCGCTGTCTCACCTGGGTTGAGGCTGAAGGTGCTCTGGATGGCGCTGCGCCGCATGCACGTGACAGTGCTTGTCACAGCATGCATGTGCGAGGACAGCTGCATGGCGCACAGCGGATACTGGGGCACGGTGCCATTGTGAGGGGCGTTGTAGGTTTGGTAGCACTAAGGGAGAAAGAGAGAACGTTTCAAGATATTCCACTATTCAAAATGTATGTTTTCACAAGGCTAATTTGTAATCATTCATTGACTGAATTCAGACAACACGGTCGCCTACACTCAACCCTTAAGCGTAGGCCGAGCGTGGGCTGTCGTTGAACCATGGGTTGTTGTTGAACTGTGGATTATTGTGTGGTCTGAACCCAGCCGCGCTAACAAACTATGGTTTGTTAACCACAAAGACCCCAAGAAGAGAACACATGGTTTGTTGTTGGGTTGTGAAACGTGGGTTATTCACCATGGTTTGATATTGTGGCTTGGCTCAGACAACGCGGCAACCGATGGTTCAACCCATACTCAACCCTTGTGTGTCGTTTGTCGTGTTGTCTAAACCTAGCCATTGTGTTATTATGCAGGCAAGTTGGACAACTGGAATAGATACGAGTCAAATTAAAATCAGAGTTGTAGTTCACTTTTTTCAGGTAACAACCTCTAGGAAGCACAGCTAGTTACTTATGCACATGCTCTTCGGGCATGCTAAAACTGGTATAACAGTTTTCAGCTCCTCCGTTTTGTTTCTCAAAATCTAAACAATGTAAAGGAAATGTATGTCAATGAGTTGCCATGGCTTTATATTATATTCCAATAAAAATAACTTCCAAATATATGCTTGAATTTGTTTGAATGCAACATTAAGAACGCACTAAGTGCACTTTATTGCTTTAGTTCCTAATCAAGCATTTCAGTTCAACTACTGGCTATTGGAAAGAACTGAAATAGTAGACAGCACATAAAACCTAACATGGCAAACATCTTTAGTTTTGTTTATGCAAGTCAAAACCAAGATGCTGATTCAGAACTCCATCCATTTAGAGGAGCAGAAAATTCTGTGATCCCACGTTTTCCAGAAAACCTGCATCATGGGGTATGGACGAGGAGCATATGAGCATATATGGCCAGTTTCTTCCCATTCTAAAGGGTTAGGGTGCAATCCTATGCATGTTTCAACAGAAAAAAGTCCTACCACTCCCAGCATTCCCCAGTCAGTCATGCTTTTTTAGGGCTACATCCTTTGTGTCTGTTGCAGTAAGAAAATGTTGCAGTGTGTCCTCATCCCAACAGGAGTTTTTTTGTTCAGGATTCCCTGCCAGCCCTCTCCCAGGGCCCTATAAGCCATGTATAAGCTACTGCCCACTGGCTGGATGTGGCCTGTGGGGATTCCCCATCCAGCCCCCCAGCTTCTTGTCCAGGCCCCACCCCAATCCTCACGCAAAAGATCTTATGTCTGGCTGCAGATAAGTCCTTTTATTTATTCACAACATTTGTATACCGCTCCACAGATTCCAGAGCGGTGAACAAGAGATAAAATGAACAAAAGAAAAAAAGGAAAAGAACGCAACATAATACTAAAACTATTCTTTAAAAAAACAACAGAGTGCCAATAAAACTGAAGCTGGTTAACAAGGACAGCTTCCTGAAAAAGAGCTGTTTCCAGGAGGCGCCGAAAACAACGCAGTGTTGGTGCCTGCCTGACCACCAGAGGCAGGGAGTTCCACAGGAAGGGGGCCACCACAGTGAAGCCTCTTCTCCGGGTGGACTCCAGTCAGGCCATAGGTCCATATGGAACTACCAGGAGCATGCCCTCTGATGACCTCAGTGACTGGGCAGGTTGGTAAGGGAGAAGGTGCTCTCTCAGTCATTTCCCTGCTAAGCATTGAGAAAGGGAGCCTCTCTCAGCACTGGGCAAGGAAAATACCTTCCCCTGAGCTGATCAGCATGAATCTCCTTCCACATGAACCGCTGCGCTGATCCTTCTGAAACATCGCAGGTTTCTTACCTAGGGACACCTCTAGGCTGTCTGTCATTTTCAGGAACATGGCCTACAAGGAAAGTAGGGGGATAAGCATGTCCTTTTTTGGGGGATACCCTCAAAATGTAAAGACTGCTCTTACATAACAATCCCTGCACCTATTCATCTGAAACCTGGCAGGTGTGATCCTCTAAGAGGCAACCATCTCTGCAAATTTCATCCAATTCTGCCAAGAAATAAAAAAGTTATCAGCAGTTCCCTTAAAAAAAAAAAAAAAAAAGCTATAAAGGTGCATAGCACAAAAACCTTTGTAGCTATTTTTATGAAATTTGGCTGGTGTAATCCCCTTCTAAGCGGCTGTTATTCCTGCAAATAACATCTACTTCTGACAAACAGGGAAAAAAATTATCCATTTTGATTTCCCATGATAGTCAATGGGAGTCAAGAAGTCTCAGATTCCTGAATCTTGACTTGAGTTTGGTACCCAAGTGAAAAAGGACAGCCTCCGAACTGGGCCGTTTTCCAAAGTGCCAAATCAGGGTCTGAGTCGAATCTTGTGGTCGGTGCTCTAGGACCCATCCAGGCCCTTCTCTGTGCCCTGTTGCTTGTAGACACAGGGCAGGTGGGTGAGCAAGACAGGATCTCGTACATACTGGTGCCAAGACTATGCCACATCTTCCCTGAGGAGAGCTCCCAGACGTCTTCTCTGTCGGCATTTACGTGGGTGCTTAAGGCGGGCTCATTTTAAGGCTTTTGATTATTAGCGGCTGCTGCTTCTGAGGAGCAAACCTGATCTATGCCGATGCTGCTATGAGATTGGTGTTATGCCTCATATTATGTTTACAAAAATTATTTTACTGATCTTAGTGTTTTATGATACGTTTAACTATGTTATTCGCCCCCTTGCCTGTCAATTTTACAGAAAAGCAGGATGAAACTTACAAAAAGAAATAATCCAGCCACAGTACCTGCTTAATAACTTGAGTTTCATTCTTGTCTTGAAGGAGGAAGATGGGGAAACCAAAATCCTCATAGGAAAGGCCGCTGCCGAGAGGGTTCCACGTGGTCCTATTGCAGTGAGCGTATTCGGGGCCGTAACTGCCGTTATAGATGCCTGAAGAACAAGGAGGGGAGGTACAAGAGAGCCCGAGTTGTTCCGAGGATGGCAAATGGTCAGAAGACAGAGAGAGACACACACACATACAAGCACACAATCCTGCTGCCTTGGAAATGATGGTTAAGTACAGAACTGTCTGCACTGTGATGCATGAAGACATTTCCGGCAGTGGCTGGGAAACTTCTGGCACTGATTGGCTGAGCTACCCCAATGTCTGTGAAGGGACTCTGGCTGAACTGCTCCTAGAACAAGCCACGGTGAGCGGAAGAGGCCCAAGATGGAGATGGAGGAGGAGAGGCAGGGGCTGTAGCAGGCAGCAGACTAAGGAAAAGAGGGTTGAACAAAGGGAGGAGTGGAAGGCCAGAGGAATGAAGGACAATGGGGAGAGAGAGACTGGGGAGAGGGGAAACACGTCCATATTTCCAGGAGCTATGGAGGTGAAGAAGGCTGAAGGAGCATAGCAGATGAGAGGCTAAGCCGTGAACCAGGAAATCCCTGGTTCAAATTTCACCTTAACTGACCTTAGACAAGCCACTCTCTCTCAACCCAACATCTGATAATAATACCAACTGTCTCAAAGGATTGTAGTGAGTTTTGCAGCAAGAAAGTGCCCTATAAGCACTGAGCTTTAAGCCTCCTTTGAAATATAACCACCAAAGTGTTTGGCAGCTGGCTGCCCCCGCCCTCCCCCCGGCCCCAACATACAATCCAACCCACGCTAGCCCTTCAGAGAACCAACTGGACTGCAGCATGAACACGTCCCACCTCTGATAACAAAGCAGCCTGCAGGAAAGTCACCCTCTTTCCTTACCAAAGCCATCATTGGGGCATTTTAAACCAGGAGAGAACCCTCGGCTGGGGCTGGGGCTGGCGAGGGCCACAGCCAGCCCTGAGATCCGAGAGCTGCCTTTCAGCTTCTGCAACACAGCCCTGTCAAGAGAGAACCGTGAAAAGAGGAATATCCTTCCAGGGTGCTACTTCACACACTTCAGAGCAGTATGAACCACTTACAGCACTCAGGTGCTGCATGCAAGGAAAAAACTGGAGCCTTCAGACAAAGGATAATGCTGTTTTCTAGGGAAACAAGGCAAAAATTATAAAACAAGTCAGAATTAAGGCACATGCTGGTTTTTCCCCAAAAGTGTCTCTGCTCTCCATTGAGAAGCAATTTCAAGTAACCGGAAGGCACAATTTTCCCTTTATGTGTTTACTGCTTTGCCCAAAGGCAGGAAGTCAAGGTGGTACCCAGGTGCTGGATGTCATCATCCCCAGACTAATGATCTTCCCCATTTGTTTTTCTCCTAATGATCAGTATAGCAGGGATGGGGAACATGTGACCCTTCAAAGGTTGCTGGACTGCACCTCCCATCATTCCTCACTATTGGTTAAGGCTGATGGAAGCTGTAGTCCAACAACATCTGGAGAGCCACACATTCACCATCCCTATGGAATAGCTATTAGCTCTACCTTTCCCCTCCCCCAGATTGGTACAAACCCTTCAGCCCCTCTCCCCCTACAATCCTCCCCTGCTTTCTCTCAAGGGAATATTCTGTGGAACAGGTTCACATCAAGTCCTTTTTTGCTGCTATTCTCCAAGGATTCCTGCATCACATCTCATGAGATATGCACATGAGCGCAACAGTCAATGCAAAGTAGATTTATTCAACTGTTTTTTAATCACCCAAAATAAATGATCTTTTGTAACACAGGGAAAATAATATGATCTGAATCCCATTTACTCAAGCGCTCCAAAATTCGCATCATTAAACAAGATACAATAGGTACCTGGTTCTATCACTTTACACCACAGGGAATCTGACAGATTTAAAACAAACACAACACACGAGTAAAGGAAGGGATGGAGCAGGCGGACAACAGAAGGTAGTAAACAGGAAATGCTGAGCCAAAAGAAGGTGGTGAAAAGAGTCAAGAAGCCAAGCTTCTCTTTATGCAAGACAACGGTCTCCCTGGGCTTGGGCCATTTCCCCAGTGCACACTGCCAGGGACCCGAGAACAGTTCAAGGGCACGTGATGCTGTGGCATTGTTAAAACTAAGCCGGCCACTGAGTCGCCGGATGGGAGACAGCCCCTGGGGTCCTATGAGCTTTTGCAACAGAAACAGCGGATGCAAACACAATACAAACATTATGAACTCGGAGGGGAAAACTCATTACCCAGTGAAAAGCGTCCCATCTAGCAGCACCACGTAAGGGGAATGTGGCCCATCTGCCAGCACCCAATTCAGATCAGACTCCCGCTCCACGACATGGATGACTCCAGTGTCCCCGTTCATGGAGGCTGCAATGAGAGAGAAGACAAATGCCCCCAATGCAACCAGAAGCATTCTCCGCAGACAGTCCCTTGGGGTGTTCCCCCTTCTGCTGCTGAGTGCCAGCATTTGGCTTGACTCCCAAGTTCCCGCATCCTGCTGTAATGGGGCCTAAGCATGTGCAAATGGAACCACTGCGGACGGCTGCCCTGTTTCCTACCCTGCCTGCCCCCACTGCCTCCCCCCTTCGGTGTTGTTTCTCCAGGGTCAAATTTTAGACTGCAACCCCTTCAAAAGCACGGACCCCCCACTCGCCCTCTATAGAGCACCATGCACACTGATGGCACAATATACATAACAGTAATGGCATCTGCAGTACAGGATCCAAGCGGCCTGGTGCACATTTGCTACCGAATGAATGCTAAGAACACAGCGCTGTTCGCCTTCTTTTCCCCAGCAGAAATCCCTTCCAGCATGCCATACTCACACTGGCAGCCTATCTGATGGGTGGCATTCAGGAGGCGGACGCATGAAGCCGTCCTGTTCAGCGGGATATAAATCTTCCTCTCAACAGAGTTGCACCAGCCTGAGCCTGCAGAGAGAAAGATGGAGTGAAAGAGAAGTTGCTTCTACCTGAGAAGTGGCAACAGAAAATCCCGCTCCAGGCAGGACTCTTCTGTTCTGGCCTCGACTGTCTAGGCCAGACCTCCCCACCTGGTGCTGTCCGGATGTGTTCGACAAGAACTCCCATAATGGGAATTATAGTCCAGCACGTCTGGAGGGCACCAAGCTGGCCTAGGCTTGTGCGGTAATCTCTGCACAGTTCCCACACAAGGCCCTCCCCTTACTTTCTTGCCAGCCCACTGAAAACGTCTGGCTCAGGCTTAGCAAAGAAGTGCTGACACCCACCCCCGTGCTATAGTGCTGATAGTGCTGGAAGGACTCGGATTCAAATCCCCACTCAGCTATGAACCTCACTGGGTGACCGTGGGCTAGTATAATCTACCTTGCAGCCCTCTTGATAAGCATAAATAAGACTTTAGTTGGTGTAATTTACACAGCAGAGCTTTCCTGCTTCATCTTGATGATGAAGCAGAACATGTGGTTAATGAGAAGTCAGGAAGTCCCGTTTCACACACTCGCTGCTCCCTCCTGCAATCAGGCAACCAACAGATCTCCAAGAGTTATCCGGCATGTCTCAACCAAAATCAAAGTGAAGCAGTAAGGAAAAGTCCTCCTATCCTTGAATTTTCTCCCTTACTAAGTGCATGTCACGTGCAAGAGAAATGAACCAGAGTACAAATGCTGTATTCATTAGCAACGTGTGACCAGCACATGGTCCCTGCTTCAGACCCCACCCAAAGACACAGATGCTCTGCCAGTCTTCCGCTCATTCACTAGGATGACCTATTAGGGGCATCTACCAATTTAAAAAGCAAAGTTAGTTGGACCTCTTATGCTCATGGACATCTCCCCCATTACTTTCCGATGCTTTTCAGGAGGGTTGAGGGTAGGAAAGCCTCTATATTGGACCTCCCTTCCTCCTAAAATCTTCAGGGACCAGGCATCACACATCCAGCATCCACCCCAGTCCCACCACCACATCCTTCACGAACAGACCCCAACTTAGGATAATCAGCAGAGAAAAAAGCCAGTGAGGGCTGCCACCTCCATTTTCAGCCATTACACCTCTATAGAATCATAGAATCATAGAATAGTAGGGTTGGAAGGGGCCTACAAGGCCATCGAGTCCAACCCCCTGCTCAATGCAGGAATCCAAGTCAGAGCATCCCTGACAAATGGCTGTCCAGCCTCGTCTTGAAGGCCTCCAGTGTGGGAGAGCCCACCACCTCCCCAGGTAATTGGTTCCATTGCCGTATTGCTCTGACACTCAGGAAGTTTTTCCTGATGTTCAGTCGGAATCTGGCTTCCTGTAACTTGAGCCCATTATTCCGTGTCCTGCACTCTGGGATGATCAAGAAGAGATCCTGGCCTTCTTCTCTGTGACAACCTTTCAAGTACTTGAAGAGTGCTATCATATCTCCCCTCAGTCTTCTCTTCTCAAGGCTAAACATGCCCAGTTCTTTCAGTCTCTCTTCATAGGGCTTTGTTTCCAGTCCCCTGATCATCTTTGTTGCCCTCCTTTGAACCCTCTCCAGCTTGTCTGCATCCTTCTTAAAGTGTGGTGCCCAGAACTGGACACAGTACTCCAGATGAGGCCTAACCAGTGCTGAGTAGAGGGGAACTAGTACTTCCCGGGATTTGGAAGCGATGCTTCTATGAATGCAGCCCAAAATAGCATTTGCCTTTTTTGCAGCCACATCACATTGTTGGCTCATATTCAGCTTGTGATCGACGACAATTCCAAGATCCTTCTCGCTCGTAGTGTGGTTGAGCCACGTATCCCCCATCTTGTAACTGTGCATTTGGTTTCTTTTTCCTAGGTGCAGAACTTGGCATTTGTCCCTATTAAATGCCATTCTGTTGTTTTCTGCCCAGCACTCCAGTCTATCCAAATCACTTTGAATTTTGTTTCTGTCTTCCAAAGTATTAGCTATCCCGCCCAATTTTGTGTCATCTGCAAATTTGATCAGCATTCCCTGCACCTCTTCCTCCAAGTCATTAATAAAAATATTGAAGAGCACTGGGCCCAGGACTGAGCCCTGCGGTACCCCACTCGTTACCTCTCCCCAGCTTGAGAAGGTCCCATTGATAAGCACTCTTTGAGTCCGATTCTGTAGCCAACTGTGGATCCACTGGATCGTTGTTTCATCTAGCCCACTTCGAGCTAGTTTGCTCATCAGGATATCATGGGGCACTTTGTCGAAAGCTTTGCTGAAGTCGAGGTATATGATGTCTACAGCATTCCCACGGTCTACAAGGGAGGTGACTTGATCAAAAAATGAGATCAGATTTGTCTGGCAGGACTTGTTTTTGACAAATCCATGTTGGCTTCGAGTAATCACGGCATTGTTGTCAAGGTGCTTCCAGATGGATTGCTTTATGATCTGCTCCAGAATTTTCCCAGGGATTGATGTCAGACTGACTGGTCTGTAGTTCCCAGGTTCCTCCTTTTTACCCTTTTTGAAGATAGGGACAACGTTAGCCCTCCTCCAGTCATCTGGCACTTCCCCCGTCCTCCATGATTTCTCAAAGAGAATAGACAGCGGTTCTGAGAGTTCTTCTGCCAGTTCCTTCATGACTCTAGGATGCAGTTCATCTGGCCCTGGAGATTTGAACTCATTCAAAGTAATGAGGTGTTCCTTGACCATATGCCTGTCGATCTCAAGCTGCAATCCTGCCCCTTCAGCCTGTACTTCGCCTTTGCCAGGGGGGTCGTAGACCCTCTTTTGGGAGAAGACTGAGCCAAAGTAGGAATTGAGCACCTCTGCCTTTTCTTTGTCCTCTGTTATCATTTTGCCATCCTTATTTAATAGCTGAACCACCATTTCTTTCCTCTGCCTTTTACTATGCACGTAGCTGAAGAAAGCCTTTTTGTTGTTTTTAGCATCCCTCGCTAACCTCACCTCGTTCTCCGCTTTAGCCTTCCTGACGCCATCCCTGCAATTCTGTGCTACCTGCCTGTACTCTTCCTTTGTTACTTGGCCTTCTTTCCACTTCCTATATGTGTCCTTTTTTGTTTTCAGGTCATCCCTAAGCTTTTTGTGAAGCCACATTGGCTTCTTCTGTTGTCTTCCACCTTTTCTTCTTGTTGGAATTGTTTGTGATTGTGCCTTGAGAATTTCCTTTTTTAAAAGTTCCCACCCATCTTGGACTCCTTTTCTCGCTAGCATTGCTTGCCATGGGACCTTACTGATCATTGTTCTGAGTTTATTAAAATCAGCTTTCCTAAAATCCAGGGTACGCGTTTGAGTACACTCGGCTTTTGCTTCCCTTAGAACCAAGAACTCAAGTACAACATGGTCGCTTTCCCCCAGAGTTCCTGTAACAGCTACTTTATCCACTAAGTCATCTCTGTTGGTTAGGATCAAGTCAAGGATAGCCGATCCTCTAGTTCCTTCCTCTACTTTCTGTAGGAGGAAGTTATCCGCCACACAAGTCAGGAATTTCCTGGAGGGGCCATGTTTTGCAGAATTTGTCTCCCAACAAATATCGGGGAAATTGAAGTCCCCCATTACTACTACATCATGCTTCCTTAAAACATTGGCTATTTGCTTTTCAAAAGTTTCATCCTTGTCTTCTCCTTGATTGGGTGGCCGGTAGTAGACTCCGACCACCAGGTTCCTTTTATTCTTTGCTCCATTTATTTCAACCCAGATGCTCTCGATGGGGCTACCAAGCTCCTCCTCCTGTATTTCTGTGCAGAGATATGTATTTTTCACATACAGTGCAACCCCGCCTCCCTTTCTGTTCCTCCTGTTCTTTTTGAACAAGTTATATCCTTCAACTGCTGTATTCCAGTCATGGGAGTCATCCCACCAAGTCTCAGTTATACCTATCAAGTCATAATTTCCCTCCTGTATTAAGAGTTCAAGTTCGTTCTGTTTGTTTCCCATACTCTGGGCATTAGTATATAGACATCGAAGACCATGTGCTTCATAGTCTGGCTTTCTTCCTACCTGTGTCTGAAGACTATTATTGGGCGCTATCAGAGCTGTTCTCTCCATTGCAGTGCATGCGCCTACGTCCATTGTTACCCCCAACATTACATCTCCCTTCCCCATAGGATTCAGTTTAAAGCCCTCCTGATGAAGTTCTTCATGCTGTGGCCAAACACATTCTTCCCAGCCTTACTTCCTTATTTTTGCCAGCTGCCTGATGCAGGCAGACACTCAAATGGCAGAGTCTTTTCCTGTCGCTCCAGGCACAAACTCATCTCCACCCCAAGAATCACTGTGGTGTAGCAGACAGAATGTTGGACTTGGACCGAGGCGGGCTTGGTTCAAGTCCCAACTCAGCTGTGACACTCCCTGGGTGACCTTGGGCCGTCACTAACTTTCAGACAGCCTTAGGAGGTGACGATGACAAAACCCAGGGACACCACCCTGATCTCCTTAGAGGAAAGGCGCAAAACAGATGTTATTAACTATCATCCACATTCAATGGAAAGAGGCAGAAATTCAACAGGTATGCACGTCATGTGGTAGAAACCTTTTGTTTACTGGTTAAGAGGATGCCCGCCCACTTTCTTCTTCCCTCCCTGCTCTTCCTGTCAGAAAAGGCTCCTCTTTCGTCCCTGTCCTGCTCAAGCTGACATTTTATCACGCATCTTGCAGGGAAGGGAGATCCACTTAGAACCCATTTCAGCACGTACACCCCAAGGGGAAGGAGACGGTACAAATAAGGTTATTCATTGAATCAATAATCATGCTACAATAAATGTACCTGATGAATTTCTGCCTGTCAGAAAGCCAAGATTTCTTTCTTTGCCTCCCTAAGCAACAGCCCCCACACCCCACTTTCATTTCCCTTTCTCTCCCCTTCGAGTCAGAAAAGCTTCCTGCTTCTTCCCCAGTCAGGGTCAGACTCAGGCAGCCTCCCCCAACCTGGCACACTCTAAATGTGTCGGACTACAATTCCCATAATCCCACAGCCAGCATGGCCACTGCCTGACACATCAGGTTAGGGATGGCTGGTACTATACAACAGGGGTAGGAAACCTGGTGGCCTCTAGAGGTTTTGGACTACAACTCCCACCAGCCCCAGCCAGCATGGCCAATGGTCAGGGTTTCTGGAAGCTGTAGTCCAAAACAGTTGGAGAGCATCAGGTTGCTTACCCTTGCTACAGAGCAGCCTTCTTCAACCTGGTGCCCTCCAGATGGGTTAGACTTCATATGCTAGGTGAGGGATGCTGGGAGTTATAGTCCAACACATCTAGAGGACACCAGGTTGAAGAAGGGTGGTCTAAGGTTTCCTTGAACCTCCAGTAAGAAGAGGAGCTCTTCATCAGCATCGGTACCATATCTGAAAGAACTGGGCATGTTTAGCATTGAGAAGAGAAGGCTGAGGGGAGATAGGATAGCGCTCTTCAAGTACTTGAAAGGCTATCACAGAGAGGAAGGCCAGGATTTCTTCTTCATCATCCAAGAGTGCAGGACACGGAAGAATGGGTTCTAGTTACAGGAAGCCAGATTCCAGCTGAACATCAGGAAAAACTTCCTGACTGTAAGAGCAATACAACAATGGAACCTATTACCTAGGGAGGTGGTGGGATCTCCCACACTGGAGGCATTCAAGATGAGGCTGGACAGCCATCTGTCAGGGATGCCTTGACTTGGATTCCTGCGTTGAGCAGGGGTTTGGACTTGATGGTCTTATAGGCCCCTTCCAACCCTACTATCCTATGATGCTATGATCTTTATATTCTGCTCTTCTGATAGTAGTACCCAGAGTGGTGTACTACAGCCACTTATAGTCAGTAAAAGCACAGATACAATGAACAAACAATTTCTAAAGCAACAAACACCATATAATACAACCAACACTTAAATCAAAAACAAGCACATCAGCAAGGGCAAAAGATGTCACATATTAAAACTAGCAGGCATGAAACTAAGTGCTAAACATTAAAAGACCATCAAATAAATGGGCCTTCAATTTCTGAAAGAAACACTAAGAGGGAGCCTGGCAAATTTCCACTGGAAGGGCATTCCATCCTGAGTTGCAGCACCACAACAGAGAAGGCCGTCTCTTGCGCTCATTCGCCAAATCTCCCAAGATGGCACTGAAAGCAAGGCCTCTGACATGGATCTTAATTCCCAGGCAGACCTCTATGGGAGCAAGTGGTTCCTCAGGAAGCCTGGCCCCAAGCTATTTAGGGCTTTACAGGCTAGAATTAGCAACTTGAAGTGAGACCGGTAGTAAATAAGAAACCAATGGAGCTGACATTAAATCAGAATTATATGCTCTGACCTGTGACTGCCAGACAGAAGTCTGGCTGCCGCATTTTGGACTGACTGGACTTTCCAGACTGCTTTCATAGATAGCTCCGCATAGTGAGCAGTACAATAATTCAGTCTAGAGGAAGCTGAAGCATGGATGACATCTCCTGGAACGGCCACACTTAGTGTATCAACCCAAGCTGATAAAAGGTACTCCTGGCAACCCGCCCCGCCCTACCCCCTGACATCCAGGAAAAGCAAGGGATCAAGGAATATCCCCAAGCAACGTACCTGCTTCTTCAAGGGTAGTGCAATCCCATTAATAACAGGTTAAACTACCTCACCCGCCCATTCTTAACTAATAATGCTCTGTCTTGTTGGCTTGAGTTTCATCTTGTTAACTCCCATCCACTCCTGAACTGACTCCAAACACTTCTTTATCACTTCTCCTACCTCCCTGAGATTGGACGATGGAAATGTGATGGAAGAGCTCCGCCATCTCAGCTCCAATCCCTGAATGACCTCATCCAGTACTTCATGAAATATTAAAAGCATGGGAAGTAAGATGGGCCCTTGTGGTACCTCACAGGCCAAGGCCATAGGGTAGAAAAGCAGTCTCACAGCACCACTTTTAGAGTCTGCCCTTCCAGATGGGCATGGCACTACTGAAGAGCTATGTCAACCAACTCCAGCTCAGAATGATACTAAGACTGATAGTACTGAAAGCTGCCAAGAGATCTAAGAGAATGAACAGGGTTGCACTCATCCTGTCCATCACCTTGCACAGGTCATCCACTTGAAGCTCACTTCAAACTAAATGTGGTTATTATTGTTGGAATGACACTGGCAAGATGTGCACCTGTTGAATATCTGCCTGCCACACAGAATCCACTATCGTTTTCTTCCTCACTCAGACCAGGGTGGAGAGCAAGAAGATCAAGATCTCCTGGTAGATCTTTGGGCAATTTGCAAGGCTTTCTGACTCCCAACTGTTTAACTACGACAGCAGCAGCAGACTGTCCTTCCCTCTCCTCTTCTGCTGCTGAAATTAAGGAAGCTTGGAAGTAGCGGAACTGGGGGCAGATTTTCGTGTGGAAGGGCTGCGAGCTCATTTCTGATCCCAACGCCATCTACTTGGCCTGAGCCGTGCGCTCTGAAGCCCTCTGCTCCTCGACTGTACATGGCGCGTGCAGCGCCTTAGAGCCACTATTGTGCACTTGACTCGGGTTGCTGGACCTTGAGGTTGCAATAAATGCAACGCAGATCAGCCGTCCCCCAGCGGGTGTCCTCCAGTTGTCTTGGACCACAACTCCCAGCATCCCCCAGCGGCTGGGGGATGTTGGGAGTTGTGGTCCAAGACAACTGGAGGACACCCGCTGGGGGACGGCTGAGGTAGACCCTGAGACACCCCCCATCGTGTCAGAGGGGGCTACAGTTGCTCTCCAGCCACCACGCTCAGGCGCGGGCTTTGGCGACCCGCCGGCGAGGCGACAAGCTCCCCTGAGAGGCCCCACCCTCCCACCCTTCTCGGGCGGCCCCCCGGCTGCTCATGTTAGGCTGCCTCACCCACGGCCAAGGCGCAAAGGAGAAGCCCCCGGAGCGGCCAGCCCGCAGCTCCCTCCATTCCCCGGCCGCAGCGGCCGGCCGCCGCTTCTTCCTCCTCCTCCAAAGTCGCCATCTTGCCGGCAGCTTCCGCTTCCTCTCCTTGCCGAGGCGCTCTGGCCGCGGCTCTATGGCCGGACGCGGCCGGCGCTCTCCCATGATCCAGGGCGGCGGCTCCTTCCGGTTTGGCCCCGCCTCCTCCCCCTCGCTGCCCGGCCAGCCGAGCGGCGGCGTTTCGTCCTCCCGCCGCCAGGGGGAGCTCTTCCGCAGGAAGCCTCAGCGCGCCCGTCTTCCCGCCTCTTCTCCGTGGTTCCCTGGGCGGAAGAGGGAGCGCTGAGGTGGCCGGAGCTCGGCGGCGGTGACGTGGAGGCGGCGGCGGCTGTGGCGGAGGTGGCCGGGCCCGAGGAGCCGGCGAGGACGCCCGAGGATGCTCACCAAGTTCGAGACCAAGTCGGCCCGCGTGAAAGGTACGGCCGAGCCCCCCGCCGCTCGCCCTTGGCGGGCGGCTCCGTCCTCCCCGGGTCTCCTCAGAAGTAAGCCCCGCTGCGCTCAGGTGAACGTCTGCAGGACTGCAGCCTGACGAGCTCCGTTAGTGGGGCGCGCAAGGGGGCTTCCCCGCCTCAGCAGGAGCGGGCGAAACACGGGGCTGTGCTTCGAGTAGACCCATGGGGAGGAGCGGGGCCTCCCCGAGGCTGGTCCTGGGTGCAGCGCCTGGACGCCGTCGTCGCCCCGCGCAGAAGCGCAGCTGCTCCCTCGCATCATGGGCGGGCGGCAAGCTCTTGTCCCGTCCCGTGTGCGCCCCCTCAGAAGTAAGGCCCATGGAGATCAGCGGGGCTTACTCCCGGGTAACAGTAACATCTAATAATGTTCATTGGTAACGCACTTTGTTACAGAGTGTTGCGCATAAAAGAATAGCTCAACCATTTAAAATACATAATTACAGTGATTCTAGTACAACCTAACTCAAAAATACAATATTATAACGATCTCTTAGGGCGCAATCCTGCGCATGTTTAGACAGAGGAAAGGCCTACAACTCCCAGCATGCCCCAGCCAGCATGGCTGGCTGGGGCATGCTGGGAGTTGTAGGCCTTTTCTCTGTCTAAACATGCGCAGGATTACGCCCTTAATAACCCAAATACACATAAAAGCCATCAGCATACTTTACTTCAGAAACAACCAGCCACTCCCCGTCCTACTCAAAAAGGTAAGTTTCCAAACCTTTCTTAAACACCTCCAAACTCTCAGGTAGCTGTAATGGTAGCGGGAGGGAGTTCCACAGCAGCAGGACAAGGTCTTGGAATGCACGATAGGCAGGCGTAGGGATGCAGTCACTTCATTTTTTACATTTCTGTACCACCCCATAGCTGAAGCTTTCTGAGCAGTTCACGTAGTTATAGATGCCACCATCTCTGTAGGCGTGTGAGATTATGCGCTCGCACACAGTGTGTTTGTATGGGATGTAAAGATATAATCATATCGGTGGGTACATTAAGAAACAGCGTATGTGTCAAAACAGGAGTGTTCTGTGAACATATAGAAGAGGGCCATTTATACATCCTTTTGCTTTGCTGATACTCCATTTATTTCTTAGCTGCCGTTCAAGGCGGTGGTCTTTCCAAGGTGGCTTACAACATAAAAAGTACAGTTCAACATCAAATTCTAAAAACACCCTAAACGTACACAATTTTAAAATAAGCCAGGTAAAATAATAGTTGATAGATGGTACTCGCATACATGCATCCTTTTCTCCATATGCTTACAGGTAGTTGCCCGCCGCTGGTCCAGAATTTACTGCCCATCAGTTTCATTGAGGGGACCCTGGAGCTTCAGTACTTATTGAGAGGGGAGGAGAAAAGTGTGCAACAGATTTACATGACTATCACTGTGGAATCTCAGTATTTAGACTTCTCATATACCCTGCCTTTTAGAGAGCAATCCTACAGCCACTAGACACTGTCTAGAGGTCCATAGGATATTGCAGGTTACAGGAGCCAAGGTTGGAGCCAGCATTTGAACCGCGGTTGCCAGAACTGTTTTCCTTTCCCCCTCCCCTGCTGCCCTGCATAGGATAGTTGGCAGCTTCCAACTTTGGAGACTGTCAACTCTCCTGATAGGATTGCACCCTTAGTTGTTTTTCCCCATAAAATGAAGAGCACTGAGACAAAAATGACTTCCCTACATGTATATAGATATAGTTAGGTATTTATAGTTATATATTTCTTGTAGAATACCATATAGTATTTGACTCATTGTGTGTGTGTATATATATGTATCCACTTATATGCACAACATAATCAGTGTAGTCAAAACCATGTACTCGCATTTCATTTACAAAGCCATGGGATCACAATAATTAAAAAATGCAGATAATGTAATAGGAGATATACAAAAATAAGGGAAGAAAGATCTACCGATATATCAGAAAAGTGCAATGTGTGTATAGGGTACTAATCAAAGTGAGTATATAGATAAGTGTGTAGACACACATTCACTGTATTTATTGCATCCCACTCTTCCTTCAAGGAGCTCAAGGCAGAGTATATGATTCTCCCCTGCCCATTGTAGCCTCACAAGAACCCTATGTGGCTTGGGAGGCCATGACTGCCACTGGAAGTGACCGCAGTGTCAGAATCCCAGTGATTCTTCTGAGAAACAAGGTGCATGCCTTGTTTCCCAGCAGAATCGCTGGGATTTTGTGGGTGGCAGTGGCAGCCATGGTAGGGACTAGGTGCGGGCCTCACAAATGGAACCAGAACAAAACAGAAGAAATTCCTTCTTCAGATAAGACCTAATTAGCTTACAAGATTTGTTTACCAACTTTGGCACAAGTTGTCATGAGAGCTTTAAAGGAGAATTGGACACATTCATGGAAGATGGGAAAGCCCACAGGATCCTACTGTACATTCTCACTGTGTTAGCCATGAAAGCTGGTTTTAGCGTTGGTAGGTTGGAATTACTGAGGAGCAGAATTTAGGGCAGATGAGACAGCCCCATCTAAGCAATTGCCTTGTACCATTTGCAGAAAGGCTCTTTGTTAAATGTGCCCCTTTGCAACAATAATGACAATTAGGCTCCAAGAAACAAACACCTGTCTGGAAAACATCCCTTTCTGTCTGCCTTTCCAGGGCTGAGCTTTCACCCTAAGCGGCCTTGGATCCTAACCAGCCTGCACAATGGAGTGATCCAGCTCTGGGACTACCGGATGTGTACACTCATTGACAAGTTTGATGAACATGATGGTAAGTGGAGCTAACTAAGAATGGGCACTTGTGTTTAGGAGCCTCTGTAAAATGTAGAGGGTCTGTAGTGTTTTATTTTACAGCTTCCTGCAAATCTCAGTGTCACCACACATTTGAAAATGCACATTTTATTTACTTACTTACTTACCAACTAACTAACTACATTTGTATACCTTTCCACATCTAGACAGATTCCAGAGCGGTGAACAATAAAAGATGCAAGATAAGTTAAAAGCATAAAATGCCATGCTAAAAATTATTATTATCTTTCAAAAGAACCAGAATTCCAATAAAGCCATGGTTGGTTGGTTAAGGAAGCCTTCCTGAAATAAAGATGTTTTCAAGAATAGAAAGAGGGCCACCACACTGAAGGCTCTTCTCCGGGTGGACTCCAGTCGGGCCATAGGTCCATACAGAACCACCAGGAGCATGCCCTTTTGATGACATCAGAGAACAGGCAGATTGATAAGGAGAAGATGCTTTCTTAGGTATCAAATACAAGTGGATCCAGTAATCTTAAATGGGCAAGGGAAGTTTCATTGTCTATGAAAAGGTTATCAGGAATGTTCTCCTCCACCACTCCGAGGCAAATTTCATTTGAAAGTGCCGAAGGTTCTGGTGGCAGCTTTGTTATAGGTAAAGGTGTGATGGTCTGAATTAACTTTTGTTATGTTCTTATTGCGTGCGATGAAGTTGGAATTGTATATTTTTTAAAACAACGGGAACTAGCAATTCTGCGGAGATGGTTTAAGTGCTATGATGCATTGAAATTAGTATCAAAGGTAAAACAATCAAAGCAAATCTACATCCTGAAGAGCAGAACAGCATGTGGCAGGGACTTGCTCCCTTACAATCTCATTCACATTAGTTGTGGTACCAGCTACCCACTCTAAGAGGATGGCCAGCCACTGATAGTACCAGCTTGCATTGGAATACCATTCAGATACTGTGGCGGACAATATTCCATTGGGCACAGAGAAGAAGGGGAAGGGTGTAACAAAGTACCGCATGTTATTTTTTTTTTTAATCTCAATCCACCGCAGATATTCGACTTGAAATATTTGAGGGGGGAAATTAAAGCACACATAATGTATTTTAAATGTTTTATTGTGTAGAAATTTTACAGGAATACTTATAAACATTTATAGTCAATAATATGTACTTCTCTTACATTGTTTAAATTTAAGGGGGAAAACAAAGGTACTGAAAACTGTTGACACAGTAATTAATTAAAGCAACCCAAAGAACTGTGCATGATAACCACTCATCTGTTTCAACACAGTTCAGCTGTCCTCCGCTGCATTTGTTGGGCACCTTCGGTTTTGCTGTCATTACTTACTAGTTTTATTTCACATGGAGATATATGTATTTCATTTACACATATGCATTCTCTCACATAATTGGTAGGAATAATAACCTGAAAAACATGCATTGCAACTTTGAAAAAACCAAGCTTCCCTCATATTGTTCTAGCAAGTGCCATACATTCGTTGTTACTAGCAAACTTATGAAAGGGAAAATTTTCCATTGGGCAATAAAGCACTGAAAATTTTTTCATCCCATATCACTGGGTTTAACCTCTGAGGTCACAGGGCTGCAGGGTGTCTCTCCGGCCCACCAGCATCTCATGTGCGTGTCTGTATGTGTTTTAGGTCCTGTCAGAGGAATTGACTTTCACAAACAGCAGCCACTCTTTGTGTCTGGAGGAGATGACTACAAAATTAAGGTAATGAGATTCTCCTCACCCCACCCTTCAAAAAGTAACAGGAGATGTGGGTGGGAAGAGAAGTGGTGTAGAAGGGAGCTCTCCAAGGGGGGTGGAGGCAGAGTGGCAGCACACGGTTCTTAAACAGTGCAGATTTAACTTACCAAATTCACTGCCACAAGATGTGGGATGGTCATGGAGAAATCTGTTGTTAGCCGCAATGGCTGAATGGAGCCTCCATAGGTCAGAGGCTGTCTGCCACTGAATGCCAGTGGCTGGGGGACACAAACTGGCAGGGCTGCTGCTGCTCCTGCCACCTTCATGCCCTACTTTTCGACCTCCTGGAGGCATTTGGTTGGCCACTGTGGGAAGCAGGAAGCTCCAGTCGGTGAACCTTCAGCCTGATCCTATTGGGCTGCTGCTCTTATGCGGTCGTCTTTCCAGAGTTCGTACTCTTTTCCATATGAAACAGCAGGCACTTGAATGTGGAAGGAAGAATGTTCAAAATGATTGGAATTATTACGAAATGGGAGGAAGGTGGTGAAAGGCAGAGAGCTTGACTGCCAAGTGTTCATTCTGGCATGTCTGTTCTTCAGGTCTGGAATTACAAGCTGCGCCGCTGCCTCTTCACGCTGTTGGGGCACCTGGATTACATTCGCACCACCTTCTTCCATCATGTGAGTCTGGCAAGGCACTTCCAGTCCCATCTGTGTCGTGCTTTTCTCTGGGAAAGTTCTGTTGGAGCAGAACGTCTGCAGCTCTGCAGGCCGATGGACCTGTGCTTCATGAAGCATAGAACAGTGCTGGGACAGCTGCTTTACAAGGTGTCTTGGCTGCTTGTTCACCAAAGCTGTGTGTAGCAAAAGGATAAGTGTGTCTTTTTTGTTTGTAGGAATACCCCTGGATCTTAAGTGCTTCTGATGATCAGACTATTCGGGTTTGGAACTGGCAGTCAAGGACTTGTGTTTGGTAATTAAAAACAAAACTTCATTCAGGCCTGAAAATGGGTCATTTGTGGTTCCTCAACATTTTTTGAAAACAACTCTTGAGCCCCTGTTTTTCAATCAGTAGGTGAAATCTGATGATAAATAATATCACTTTTAGATCGCGCTCTTTGAATGTTCAGAGCATATCAGGTACACTCTCTGGAATACAACAGGTGGGTACGGTGCTTTGTGTCAGATTAGGTCCAAGAAGTCCTGCACAGCCATGAAGCCCACTGGGTGACTTTGAGCATGTTGGGATCTCAGGCCAAACTACTTCTCAGAGTGCTTGTGAACATAAAACAAGGGAAGAGGGAGAAGAACCACGCAAGCCACTGCAGGCCCCTTGGTGGAAGGGTGGAGTGCAAGTAGTCATAGTGAAGATGAGGCTGAGGCCAGTGGCTTGCTTTAAGGCAAGGGTGGGCAACTTGTGGCGCTCCATATTTTTTGGCCTACAACTCCCAAGATTCCTTGCCATCAGCTACGCTGTCTAGGGCTGGTGGGAGAAGGGTGGTTAAGCAATGAGATTAAACTAATTCACTCCTTGCACTCTTGCTTGATGACTTTGGTTCCTGAATATTTGGGAGAGCACTCACGAATGTTTTTTTCCCTTACCTCTCTTTTAGCGTGTTAACTGGACACAACCACTATGTGATGTGTGCCCAGTTCCACCCTTCCGAGGACCTGGTGGTGTCGGCCAGCTTGGATCAGACTGTGCGCGTTTGGGATATTTCTGGTGAGCTGCTCAGGTCGAGGGGGTTGTCCAGCAGAAGAACCGTGCCCAAAACTGCAGTTGTTGAAAGCGGAGCACGAGTGGAGCAGAAGAGGAACGAAGGGTTGTTGACATTGTGTCTGGGCAAGGCAGAGTAGTACTCAGCAGAGGCAGCCCCCCCCCCCCGCCCCACCCCCCATGGCACCAGCCCTGGAACCTCAGGAGAACAGGGCACTGTCTTTTCTGCCTGGTTTGGTAGATGCCTTTTGTTCAGGTGGTGATGTGCTGATTTGCCACTCTGCGCCCATGCGTGGATTCCCAGTGCCCTGCTGTTCTGGCAGATATGAAGTGCAATAGAACCCCATGTGCATTTCAGCGTGCAACCAGCAGTTGCCAAAGCATGGAAGGAAGCATGAACACCAGAGCCTTGCTGGATCAGACCGAAGGTCCATTTAGTCCAGCATCCTGTTTCCCACAGCAATTGGCCAGGTACCTCTGAGAAGCCTTCAAGCAGAGTGTAAAGGCAACAATCTGCGCGCACATGCACACTCTGCCCCCCCCCCCCCCCGCAAGTGATATTCAGAGGTCTGTGGCTTCTGAAATGGAGGTGCAGTTTATGGCTATAGATGGCCTTCCTCCTCCCTGGATTTGTCTAATCCCTATATAAAAGCATCGGAGGCAGGGGCCATCACCACATCTTGTTGCAGCAAATTCCTTGAGTGCATTAAGAAGTCTTTTCTTTTGTCCTGAATCTCCTGCCCATCAAATTTCATTGGATGGCCCTAAGTTCTGATGTTAGGGTAGTAAAGGGAAAAGGTTCTCTATCCACTTTATCCACACCATGCATAATTTTATAAACCTTTATCACATCCCACCTTACTATGGAGGCAGAGAACCAAGAGAAAAGAGGGCTTATATCTGAAGGCCCAAATTATTTAGGCCTTTAAGTGTCATTGTGCCCCAGGTTCATGAGAAGCTGTTCTTGATCCTGGGAAAATGGCTCGTTTACTCCCCAGACCCCTGTGATGGGCATCTCTCCTTGCTGCCTGTGGAAGGGCTGCTGTCCAGTTACTGAAAAGGCAGTGTAAAGAACTAAACCGGGGGCAGGGGAGTGTGGCCTGAGTCCAGAGGCGAGAGCAGAGGAGCCAGAGCTCCTGGGCGCACCTTGAAGGAGGAGCGTGTTCCAGCAGAACTGCCGGCATTGGAGTTTGACCTCCAGAGTTCCATCTCTTGATTTTGATTTGTATCAATCTCCAGAGTTGCCCCTCGATTGTGGGTGCAAATCTATGTTAGAAACAAGCCTGTTAACATCCTCTGGAAATAAAGCCCACGGAGATGTGCAGCATTCTGTGAGCAAGGATTAGAGGAATGTCGAGTTCTGTTCATAAGAGAAGAATCTAAGGGGACAGGAGTGTAGAAGCTCAATTTTTGAGGGCCAGAGCCCGAGACCTCAGAGATGTGTGTGAGACTTTCCGCTTTCTTGATTGCAGTTTTTGGTTGGGTAGGCTGCTGGGGTTTTGTAGCACACATTCAGATGTGACCCAGCTGTGTCTGTGGGGATGGGGAGCGGGGCGGGGGAGGGATTTGTCCTTCCTGATAGGGAGAGTTTCATAATAATCTCTTCTGCCCAGCACCCTTGCGGCTACATTCACTTACTCCCTTGGCAGAATTCAGCCCCCTGAACTGGTCTGAAAGAGCCTGAAACATTTCCAGCATCTTTATACATCTGGAGATGCTGGATGAATTGGCACTAATGTCATCACTGCCCATCTAAATGCTAGTTGCAAGACAAGGTGGGGTCATCCCTACAACCACCCTGTAAGGCAGACCAGCATTGTCCCCATGTTGCTGATGGGTTGCTAGGGGCTTGTGTTAAATCCTTCCAGTGAGCTCCCAGCTAAGTCCAGTTTGGATCAGGAGCTTGGCTGCTTGCCGCTACAGTACTTGGCCTCATTCATATCCTAGGATCTTTCATTTCTGAAACAGAGGGGTTCATGCTGCCCCCCTTAGAAAAATAGACCAAGGGGCCAGCAGCCTTACTGACTGTATGGAAGGACACCCTTCCCTGTCACTGCTCATGTGGACCCCACTCCATTTTGAGGGCAATGGAGCACAGTGTCTCCTTGTTCCTGCCAAGAGAAAGTGAGTGGAGCCAGGTTGGGTCTGGGTTCTGGTTGCTGTATTAAAATGCATGCAAAGGTTGCATCGTAACCGTGAAGCCTCCTTGCTCGTGAGACTAACAATGACCTTTTGGAGGATTGTGAAATAACCCCCTTTCTTCCCTATGCCTCATTGTAATCCAGGTGGAAGTTGTACCTTGCTTTGGCGTGGATGGTGGGAGGGGAGGGCTTAATGATGCAGTTGCAAAAACAACACACCAGCATCCTTTTTCATGGCTGAAGCTAACAGCTAGTATTCTTAGCCAGAGACTTTCTTTGTTCTTTGGGTTGTGGCTTGGTGCAGTTCCAGACAGAAAAAGGCTGGGAATGGGGAGGTTCTCGAAAAGCTCTAGGCATGATGGAAAGAGCTTCCAAAGGGGAGACCAGTCCTATGTCAGGCTCCCTAATGGGTAGGGCGTCTCTCAGGCCATGTCCTGGTTGGCCCAACCTGCCAATTGTGGTGCTTAATCTTCAGTTCTTGCCTGACCTTTGGGGGTCCCTTTTAACTCAAACCTACCTCCTGATAGTTGGACAGGGCTTACGCATGATCAGGCTCCTCAGTATTTCTTTAACCACTCTGCACGGCACCTTAATTCCCGCAACTCTGCTACGTTTTGTGTGTGTGTCTCTCTCTGTCTCTCTCACACCCACCCACCCCCCTCTGCTCAATCCCACAACATTAAGAAGCTGGTTCATTCTGTACGTGTCCTCCTTTCCCTCTGGATTTGTGTAGTCGCTCCAGAAATTTTCCATCTGTTGTTCAGTTCCCTTTGCTGCCTTCTTAAAGCCTCAGACGGTTTGGTTTCCCCTGGACCTGACATGCGTATTGCTGCTTCAACTCCCAGCTCAGGGAGTTCCCTGTTTAAAGTGCCGGTCCAGTTATGCTAACATGTTTACAGCCAAATCCATATTTAAAATCCTCTTCTCTAACACTTTAAAAAAATTAGAAGCTAGAATGCTTAAGAGCCAGGATACTAGGTACTGATTCACTGTTTGCATTTTTCTCTTTGAACTTCGGCCTCCTGTTCCAAGCGACTCAGCAGCAATGTTCCTAGCTTGGCAAATTTTGCTTCCTGGTTGTAAAGGAGCGTCAGCCTTCCTAGCAAACTAGGAGAATTTAAAATGTTCTACATGTTTTAGTGGATGTTTGTTGGGAAAAGAAAAGGCAATGTGATCTCTTTTTCTCTGTGTTGGAATTCACGTATCTATTTCCATTCTACACTTACATAAATGGTCCATCCCTGGATTTTGCCTCATGCTTTCAGTAACCTCGTGTTTGCTTCCTCCACCCCTGCTCTCTTCCTCTCACCTTTTGAAGGCCTGAGGAAGAAGAACCTCTCCCCTGGAGCTGTGGAGTCGGACGTCCGGGGGATCACTGGAGTAGACCTTTTTGGCACAACCGATGCGGTGGTGAAGCATGTTCTGGAGGTACTCCTGATTTGTGGAGGAGGGGGGATATCCAAGCACATCCGTCAAAAGTATTGGGACCCAGACAGCAGTTGGCAGGGGGCTTGATCCTGCCATGAATAATTCTACGACAAGGAGCATCAAAAACTGGGAGCCTCAGAGCTGGATTGCAGAGACGGGCTTAGAGCAGGGGCCCAGCCTGCTGCAGACCATTATTTATATAGTGCTATCCACGTGCACAACGTTTTATAAAGTCAGTCAGTCATTTAACAGTGATCTGTAGAGCGTTCACATATACAAAGCAACTAAAACAAATTAGGGCAAATGCAGCATGAAATCAAAAGCTAAAATGGTTAAAATAGATTCACATTACATTATTTAAAATTCATTTAAATTCATTTAGATTAAACTGCTTCCATATTTAAATGGATAATTATAATCAGAGTTAAGACAGCTAAAAAAAACCAGTAAAGCAAGGCATCCCCAGAGCAGACAACTGCATTATCAAAGATACATTTTACATGAATTCTCGATGCTGCCAAAGCAAAGAGAGCGACTTTGTGAGTTACAGTGGAATCTATATCAGACAAAAGGTAAAAAATCTCTGGAACAGTGTTACAGTACAGGTAAGACAATATAAAACCCAGAAATTTAGACCTTGGTTCAGCATATAAGGGGCAGGACAGCAAATAATGTGGCGGATCTTCAGTCTCTGGGGCATCACAAATGCATAAACGTTGAGCCAGAGGAATTTGAGAATATCTGCCATCAATCATAACTGTTAGCATAGTTTGAAAATGAAGAGCCGGAAAAGCTTGCCTAAGTTTTATAAAGTGTAAGAAGACAGGTCACTGCTTTGAGGAGATTACAGTCTGAAATTCAGTACTGGGACAACACAAGGAAGTGTGTTTCCCAACACAAGGTGGGAAGCAGGGGCCAGGTATATTCATCTGTTTCTCTTACTCATACTTACAATAGCGTTTGACACAACTCCTCGGTCCCCATAGGTTTCAGGGAAAAGGTGGGTTTTGAAGGAAGGGTTTGGAGTAAGTGAGTGAGGTGTTGTGGAAGGCAGAAGATAAAGTAAGGGGGAAGGGGCAGTAGTTTGAGCAAGTGAGGGAGCTTTGGTTGGCTGAGGATGGTGGAGCTGAATGAGCAGAGGTCACAAAGCTATCAAATCGGGTGGGGAAGGGCCATAGAGAGCTTTGAAGGTGAGGATGAGGAGTTTGTGCCAGGTCAGACAAGACAAGAATGCAGTGAAAGGAGCTAAGGGTGTCAGCCGAATTCTGGAGAGAGGTGAGGGGGCTGGGGCATGACAGCAGAAGACCAGAGAGGAGACTGTTGCCCTAGTTCTCTCTCACCTTTGACCAGAGTGTAAACCAGAGACCTTGCTGAGGGGGCAAAGAAGAAGGGCCGTATTCTCCCTTCTCTGGTCACAGTTAGTGAGTCCAATCACTACTTGGTTACGGAATCCCTTTGTGTTGGCAGGTGGGTGGCAGTAGCAGAAATAGCCCTGTTCCTCATCCCCCATTTTCCTGCTCCCCGACCTGCAGCCTTGCTCTGAGACGATCCCCTTCTCCTTTTAGGGACACGATCGTGGTGTGAACTGGGCCGCCTTCCACCCCACCATGCCCCTCATAGTGTCAGGGGCGGATGACCGGCAAGTCAAGATTTGGCGGATGAATGGTGAGCCTTCCATGGTCCATGGAGCAGAAGAGTGCAAGAGCTGAAAGATACAGGCACAGTTGCCCCTCACCCCTGCAGGCTGGCTGATGAGTTGTGGCTCAGCTGCTGTCTGTCAGCCTCAGTTAAATCTGGGACTAGGTTGGCTTTCCGCGTCGGTCCTACCAAGGCACTTTTGCAAGCATCCTTTGGCTGGTATAAGAGGAGGAGCCTCATCTGCCACAGAGCAAATCTAGTTGGGGGTCCCGATCTGGGATTGGCAACTGTAGGAAGAGCCAGGCACAGACAAACGGCCCAAGGCAATGGAGTTTCCTGCTTCTCTGGTGGCTTACAGGAAGGAAGTTGGTGAGCTGCTGGCAAGCTGTGGCATAAGACCATAAAATATGCCTTGCCAGTTCTGACCGAGTGTTTTTCTGGTACAGTGTTCTGTTTCCAGACTGGCGCCCTTGGGAAGCAAGCAGGCGTGAAGGCCTTCGGTGGCCTCTGCCCATTCTTTTCCTCAGCCTCTGCTATCTGGAAGTATGCTGCTCCCACTGATCATGGATGCTGTCGTGGTTAATAGCCATTTCTCCTCCACTAATTTGCCTAAACTTTTTTTTTAAAACAAGGCACCTGAGCTGGTGACCATCACCACATATAGACCTGGTCGGACATTGTTTGGGAGCGTGGGAGTGTGCTGGCTTGTTGTTTCTGTGATGTAAGAACCCAGAAAACTGGGTTGTTGAGGGAGAAACAACCCAGCATTTTATCCCATGGTTTGTTCTTCAGTTAAAATGCTAGAGTGCTGGGTTTGGACATCGCTGCAAACAACCCAGGAACGAGGCGTTCCTGGGTTGTTTAGCAAAGGGGAAACAAAGCAGAAGTGGGCGAGTGGTGCGGGAGCTCCCTCGCGCTCTCAAACAACCCCTGTTTAACAAACCGTGGGTCATTTAATCATCTGAACAATTGTGGTAACAAATTCCATAAGTTACAGCATTGCTTTGCCCAGAGGGGTGAAAATGTAGAAAGGGGTAGTGCTAAGTCCCCCTTCATCTCCGGCTAGCTCCAGCCGTGACACCACTGTTGCCTCTCGCGTGAGCACCTCGACAGGCCAGGCATCAGAGCTGATCTCGTGAGGCCATTGGGCAGGTCTGGTGGCACATTCCCTGCCAGGGCGCGGGCGGGCTCTGCCTCCCTCCCCCCGGTGCTTTGTGTCTCTGGGTCATGATCGCAGCCTCCGTTCTCTTTAGAATCGAAAGCCTGGGAGGTGGACACCTGCCGCGGACATTACAACAACGTCTCTTGTGCAGTGTTCCATCCCCGCCAGGAGCTCATCCTGAGCAACTCGGAGGACAAGAGCATCCGCGTCTGGGATATGTCCAAGCGGTAAGTGCGCCCCTGCGTGGCCCTTCCTGCTCTATTGATCACGTGTTCTTTTTAAGGAAATCTCTTAGGAATGCGGAAGTGCCTGCCCTGCAGGGTGGGTGGAAGCACCCAGGAAACTGGACATCTTGCACAGAGAAGTGAAAACAGTCGGCTCATGTTTGCCACGTGCTGCTGCCTGACCTTGAGTCAGTGGTCCATGCGGCTGGGTGATGTCTGCCCTGCTTTGATTGGCAGCTGCTGTCCAAGACCTAAAGCGGAAATCTTCACTGCTGTTGCTAGCAGCGAGACTTTCAAGGGGGATGTCGCAAGGCGCCGAATCTGGAACTTGGGGCAAGCAGAGCCTGTGCTTAGCCACTGGGAGATGGACCCTCCCACGCTTTGATCTTCCAAAGATCCCACCTTTACCTACATGTGGTTTGTGTAGAGCAATGTGGTGCCTTCTAGATGTGTTGGACTACCACCCCGAGCATGTTGCGAGTTGTAGTCCAGCACATCTGGAGGGGGAGGTTGGGGTCGAGGGATGCATGAGCATTCCCTCATTCCCCCCAAAAGGGGCTTGCTCTTCTGTGAACATATGCAAAGGATTTGATGTTTTGCATGCACAAGACACTCCTAATCACGGGAAATCTTTGCTTCCTTCTCCCCCCACCCCCAGACCCCCAAGCTTACCTATGTCAGGAGGAGGTGGCAAAGGCAGCAGCAGCAGGGAACTCCAGCTGCTCAGTGAAGTGTCGCGTTCCCACTCGGGAGGATGCTGGGACTACATGTCGTGTCACCAGACTTGGTGGGAATGTGATGCTGCTCATGTTCGTTTCTGTCCTGGTTGTCCTGGTGGCGCCTCCCCTTTATCCTGGCCCACATAAGTTTCCTTGGGGGCAAACAGGGGGGAAAGGTGGCAGAGGCTTAAGACGAGGGATCTGAGATGCTTGTGAGTAGTCGATTAAAGATACTGTTATGAGTACCTTTTTTTCGATTAGCAAGTCTGCTGATCGGTAGCACTCATTGGGAATGATGCTGTGCCTCTTGTCAAGAGGTTATGCATAAGGCTGTTGCTGATTCCGTGGGCTTCATGCGTACAGGGCCTTTGTTCCTTGGGAATATACTTGAAGAGCTCTCATTAAACAAGTGTGTTTAATTGTTAAGAGTGGATACTGAGAATCAAGAATCTTTGAGAAGACGGCTTCCTTTAAAAAATTCCGCTGACAAAGTTGGTAACCTTTTAGGGACAAAGGGGCGGAATATCTCTCTTGTGGGCACTCTGAAGAATCAAATGTTGCAGATGATCTCTCCGTCTGGAACTCTGACCTCCTGGTTGCAGTCCCCCTGGCCCTGGCCCTGCTCTCCCCCTCCCTGCAGAGCTGAGTGGAGCAGCAAGCTACTGCAGCTGTTGTCATCCATGCTTGTCTGAGTACTGGGAGCAGCGTGAGCAGTGGGTTGTACCATGGTGCCTCAGTGGAACCTCCATAGACAGAAGCAGTGTATCCTAGAGTTAGTGGAGGTCCAGCATTCTTTGGCAGGGTGTAGGATCTTGTTCTTTGGACTCTTACTATCGCCACTGGCACAGGATGGGGGTGATGTGGCTGCTGACATAGATGGCTTTAAAAGGGAATTGGGCAAATTCATGGAGGAGGAGAGATCTATGAGTGGGTATTATGGAGACTCCATTTTTTCAGAGCCAGTCTAGCTGAATATCAGTTGCTGGGGACGGGGGTGCTTTTGCCTTCACAGCCTGCTTGTGGGCTTTCCAGGAGGTAATAATGGCTGGCCCCTGTTGGAAGCAGAAAATGATCATTCATAGTTTATTTAACTCAGCTGCATTAACAAACCGTGGTTTGTTAACCATAAACAACCAGAAAGAGGACCTAGGGTTTGTTATCAGGTTGTGAAATCTGGGTTGTTTAAACCCTGGCTTGTTGTTAGGTGTGAACCCTGAACCAGGGTTGTTTTGCCAGGGTACAGAGGCTGCAGGCAAAAGTGGTTAAAAAAAACAACCCCAGCCACTCTACATGCCAGTACTACAGTACCACAAAGGCATTTGGGATACAGAGAGGGAGCAGGCAAAGGAGGAGGGAAACAACCCGGGGACTGAGAAAATAGACCACAGTTTGTTCAGTTGTCTGCCAGATGAGTCCTGGGTAGGGCAACAAACGATGGGTTAGCTTTATGGGTGAATGAGGTCAAACTCTGATCCAGCAGAGTTGCTGTTATGCTCAGCAAGTCTTCTAGGGATCACCAACTTTGTTCCTCCCCCACCCCCGCCCCCAGTTCAATGTTGTGTGAATTTGCATAATATTTTCAATTTCCTCCGTGGAATGTGAAATCTTTAGTTGTCCTTTTTCATCATAATTCCTCATTTCCAGCTTTATCACCAGGAATGTCCTTCCCCAGATTTCGAGCAAAAAGTCCAGTTGGTGGTTTGTGCGTTAATTGCTCTGCCTCTCTTTCTCACCCCTCTCCCTCCAGCACGGGTGTGCAGACTTTCCGCAGGGATCATGACCGCTTCTGGGTGTTGGCAGCCCACCTTAACCTCAACCTCTTCGCTGCAGGTAAAGGGGTCAGTTCTTGGGCATTCAGGCTGGGCTCAATAATAGCTCTTACTGCAAGCACAAGCCATGGCCTCTGTGGCACCAGGAAGATTTATTGTGGCTTCAGTTTTTATGAACTAGAGCCAACTGCATTGGATACAGGAAGTGCATCCAGTGCAGATACGCTTGATGCATTATTTTTAAAATGTAAGCATTGGTGCCAAAAGGCCATGGAATTCAAGACGTACAGGAGGCATTACCTGTGCATATATATGTGTGAGAGAGAGATCTGAGGACAGTGCTTCATGTATCTGACAAGTGGATTCTAGTCCATGAATGTTGATGCCACCACAGATTTCTTAGCCTTTGCAGCACCACAAGACCCTCTTTTGTGGCTTTTGTGACGGGCTAATATCGCCACCCACCAGAATCTTTTATATGGGCATGTCTATGTCCATTTTATCGGGGCTTCATTACCCTCCCTTGCTCTGCAAGACCCCACAGTGGTAGCTCAACACCAAGAAATGCTCAGATTAGGCAAAGACAGAGTGACTTCTCAAGACAATCCAAGAGCGAATCCAGGGTTGTTGTCTGCTTACAGTATTTCTAAATATGTTCAAACCTTTGAACGATAAAAACAATTTGAATGTCATCAAACCAAACAGCAAAAGGGATGAAAGCAAACATACAAAAGCAGCACTTGAACTGGGGCTAAACTGCATGTGACATTGGTCACATCTCGAAACAAGCGTGCTTAATATGGCTGCTTCTGTTTTGGAGAAAAGGCCATGGGGCCCTGATCTGGATCAGGGACTCGCACCATTTTCCTGCTGAAAATTGCTCCTGGTTAACTTCTGCAAACAGTATGTTTGGGGGCAGATAGCAGTCACATGCAGATGGTTTTCAGTAGAAAAGCAGCACAAGGCCCTGATTTGTATCGGGAGCACATTCCAGATTGGTGCCCCACCCTTTCCCCCCTAAAATAAAAGCCGCCAGGATAAGTATGCATGTTCAGAGACAAGGCTAATGTCACGTGAAGCTTGGCCCCTCAAGCTTGCAGGATGCAGAGGCCATGTTTGTGTTTCTAGGGTTAGGGGAGGCCTACCAGCAGCAGCCACATCGGTTCACATGTTCACATACAAAGAAGAGCTGTGTGAGATTTTGCATCTCTGATGTCATCATCAAAAGCTGTGGGTGGGAGGGCGATGAGCCCCCTCTTCCTTCCCACCTGACTGTTCTGTGCTGCATTGCTGGAAGCGCTTTTTTCTCAGTCAGGCTCTGATACAGCAGAGGTGGAGGGCTTCTTTCAGCCTGAAGGCCAGATTCAGTTTTGGAGAAATTTGGAGACCGGGAGTGGGTGGGGCTGAGGGCAAAGGGGGTGGGGCCATAGGCGGAAGGGAGGGCGTTCTTGTCCTCCTTTTCAGCCGACACGTTCCCTTTTGAAGCACTTTGAATCTCCCTCCAGTGATGCCAGTGAGCCCAGGAAAGCTTCGGCCACCATAAACTCGTGAATCTCCAAGGGGCCACGAGGCCCCTTGTGTCTGCTGCAACAGACGTAGCCCAGCTGCCCTTTTGTAGCGTCTTTCCTCACTTGCTTCCAGGCCATGACGGGGGCATGATTGTGTTCAAGCTGGAGCGTGAGCGGCCTGCCTACGCCGTGCATGGCAACGTGCTCTACTACGTGAAGGACCGCTTCCTCCGCCAGCTGGACTTCAACAGCTCCAAAGATGTTGCAGTGATGCAGCTGAGAAGGTGAGGATGGGCCCTTTCCTTGAGACCCTCTGGCTGACACAGGCTCCGTCTCTTGCCGGTGGGGCTCTCAGTTGCCGCAGGGGGCGTGGACTACAGCCTGACAGCAAACCCCTCTGGATGCGAGGGGGAAGGAGGCGTGCTCACATGCAACATCATTTTCCTGTTACCAAAGCTGCACGGCTTTGGGAGCGCAGCGTCATGTCTCTGATGTCCCATTCTGACTCCTGGGTCTCGAACGTGGTCTTCTCTGCTGCTGTAGGCATCGCTCACGAGGCAGCGTGGTGTGGTGGCCGGAGTGCTTGGCTTGGACATGGAGAGACCCGGATGCAAAACTGGGCTCACTGATTGACTCTGGGCCAGTCCCTATTTCTCAGCCAAACCTACTTCCCAGGGTGGCTGTGAGGCTAGAATTAGCAGTGCTCTGAACTCCTTAGAGGGAAGGCGAGATACAAGTGGGAAGAAAGCGAGATGTGTTGCCTGCCAGATCCTTGCCTTACAGGAGTACCAAGGTTCCTGCTGCCCTGTAGTTCCTTCCCATACTGCTCAGGTAGCTGTAAGCCAGGTGCAGCAATGGATAGTTCCTTGGCGAGGGGAATAGTGACTGATGTGTGTGTGTGGGGGGCGCTCTGGGGTGACTAGGTCCTGGATTGATGTCTGGGTCTGTGCCTGGCAGCCCTGCAGCCTCCCCCACCGGACCCCTGGGCTTCCCAGGGCTTGGGGGCACCTTTTGTATATCCGTATCCTGGTCGCTGCCTGAAACCAGGGCCGTGACATGGGGCAGCTACAATTCATGACCCCCCCTGCTCTCTCCTTCTCAGCGGCTCCAAGTTCCCCGTGTTCAACATGTCCTACAACCCTGCCGAGAACGCTGTCCTTCTCTGCACGGTAAGCCGTAGTTCATCCAGAGCTCTCTGACCACTGTGGGGGCCACTTGGTTGCACGGCCACAAGAAGGATGCTTGGGACACCTTTGCGACCTCTAATCGTGCCCCGTGTGGGTATCAGTCCTCAGGGCTGGTCTGCTTATCCACGTTTGGGGAAGTTGGCAGACCAGGATGGCTGCCTTAAGAGCCAAAGACTTTCCCTGCTGGGTCAGAATGAAGGTCCATGTAGTCCTCCCTCCTGCTTCCCACTGCGGCCACACAGATGGCTCTGGGAAGGCCGCAGCCTCCCTTGCTTGCCCTTCAGCAACTGGTATTTGGGGTGACGTCCTGAACATGGAGGGTCTGTGTAGCCATCATGGCGAAGACCCATTGGTAGGTCGCCTCCTCCATGGATCTGTCTAATCCCCTTTTAAAGCCATCAGAGCCAGATGTGGTAATGGCCACATCTTGTGGCAGTGAATTTCATAAGTCTGTGTTGTGTGAAGTATTTTCTTTTTGTCCTCAAACTTGCTGCCAATTTTATTGCATTGCCTTGAATTCTAGCATTATGAAAGAGGGGGAAGATCTCCCTACCCACTTCCTCCTCACCAGCCATAATTCATTAGGCCAGGGGCAGGGACCCTTTTATCTCTGAAGGGCCATTGACCCCCAGGAAAAGTCTTTCAGGGGCCAGAACGGATGTTGGGGAGAGCCAGAGCCAAAAATTGGGCAGATCAACAAAGTCCACAGCCTTGTTGTTGTTGCTATTGTGACCAAGTGGCCTAACGCAGAAACAGATGTCCCGGTTAGCTGTATTTCTTCCACCGAGGGGAAAGAGAGAGAGAGAGTTTGTATTATTGCTGTTCAGACAGCAAGCAAGAGACAGATCAGGGACTCCGTTTGGCAACAGGCCTGTGATCACTGCAAGACAATGGGGCTCACTCTTTTTTCTGCCTTGCTCCTTCCCTCCATAGAAAATTTGCAGAGGGCTTCTCCCCTCCATCCCTCCCCCCCCACACACACACACAGAAGCTCACTACAGGGCAGCAGTGTGGTCCTGTTTCTGTTTCCAGTTCCCCCCAAGCCATTTTCCCCAGCTAAGCCTGATTCCACTTACACAGGGTTCTGGGGGTTATTCCTTTCCTCTTCTACCACCTGGAACGTTTTCCCTGGCAGAGCAGTTTAGCACCCCCCACCCCTGTCCCCGGGCTTTTCATCCCTCAGGGTTTTCTTCATCTTCTCCTCTCTTCCCCCTCCCCCACACGCACACAGTGGAAGAGAAATCTATTCATGCAGCAGATAGAGGGACAATCCAGAGAGGCAAGAGTGGACCTGCGGCATCAGGAAAGCTGGATGGACATCTGTGGGTCAGGGACTCCCCAACCTGGTATAAATATCATCTCCCCCCCCCCCCCCCGGTCATATTTTTTGCAGGCTAAAAAGTCAGACGTTAGCCCTTTCTCTTAAGGAAGGTGTTCCAACCTCTAATCATCTCAGCTACTCTTTTCTTCACCTTCTCCACATGCATGATACACTTTTGAGAGGGGATGAACAAAACTGTATGCAATATTCCAAATGCAGCCTCCTTCGCTCCCTCCTACTACAACTGGGTTTGGGCTCCATCCAGGGACCCTTCGACATCAAGAGACATGTGGCTGGGCTCAAGCCCTTGGCTTTGGGGGAGATACAGATAAAAATAAACGTTTACAGTTGGAAGGAATCCTTGTTCTGAGTAGGCCTGATTGAAATGGATAGGCAGATCTGTTTTCCCCTTTCCACAGAGAGCCAGTAACCTGGAGAACAGCACCTATGACCTCTACACCATTCCGAAAGATGCAGATTCCCAGAATCCCGACGGTAGGTCTTGCAATGTGTGGTGCATCTGCTCCCGTCCCCTCCATTTGTCACGTTTGGGTTCCTTCTCCACTGATCCTGTGGAGCCCACATGCTATTGGCAGGTCTTGGGACTTGAAAAATTCATGTCTGTCCCTCCGTTTTACGGTGGCGAATATATATTTTATAAATCAGTTATTAGAAACAATCCATCCTGCCTCTCCACGCAGCAGGCCACCTCTCTGGCTTGCCTGTCATGATGGATTTCTTAGCAAATCAGCTCTATCCCAGGCAGGCCTGGATGCTTTCAAAGCGGCTGTAAAAGTGCCCAGTGTTCGTTCCCTCCCTCTCGGCAAATTCCAGATCAGACTTGCGTGGTCTGCAAATCAAAATTTGTTGCTGGAACGTCTTCCTTCCTAGTGTTGCATTCCACTTGGGAGTTGAAATTCCACCTGGGTCCCCCCTGCCTCTGACGTCACAGCAGTAAAAGCTCCTGCAGCGAGCTCTGCTGATGCATGAGCCCGGCTGGCAGCCATCTCTCCCATTAGCAGATTCATGGGTTTCTGTAAGGTGGCCAGGAGCCATTTGCTTCAACGGCAGTGGAACGTCTCTGCAGGGCATGGAGACTGCAGTGGTTACACTTTGGCCTTGCTGAGAACTGGAGTCATTCTGGCACAAGCTCTGGGGCGGCCACCATGAAGCAGAGTTCTGCCCACTTCCCCACCACTTCCCCTGCAACAATGATGTTAGCAGAGGTGCCTTCTTCTGCGTTTCTCTTCTGCGTGAGGGCAGACAGAGGTAACCACATTTCTTGCCCCACTTGTGTCCCTCTATGATGTGGTGTACCACCAAAATCTGCGAGCAGGGATGTGTTGGTTAACTTGTAGACTTGGATGTCCAAAATGTATATACTTCCCCTGCCAAGCATTCACAGCCCATCATGCACCTGTCCTTCGGAATCTTTACGAACACCATGTAAGGTGGGCCAGTGTTCTTACCCTTGCAGATGGGGGCAGGCAGGCGGGTGGGAGGATGAGGCTAAGAGGGCCGGCCCAAGGCTAAGCAGCAAGTGTGGAGAGACATGAGCCAGCGGCATCCTGCTCCGCCTTCACCACCGCATGAGATACGTACGCTGAGGAGGGAGCTCCTGACTCAAGAGCAACACTGGGAAAACATAGCCTACAAGGTGGTTGTTGGTAAAGGTGATGGCATACCACCCCCACACCCCATCAGCTAAGGTGGCCTCAGGGAACTCCCTGAAGCGTGGAAGTGAGCGCACAGACGTTTCAAAGCATCTTTTCAACACCCATTCCAGAGGCGAAGGAAGAATAAGCAGCCGGTTCTTTTTGAGAGTGGATGGTGAATACGAAAGTTTCTGGGTGACTTTTCAGAGAGTGGAGGGCAAACCATCTTCTGTACTGTGGGGCTAGCCGCAGCAGGTGTCAGGTTGGCCTGACATGAGGGAGGGATACCCGCCACCTGCCACCCCGGAACACAGAGTACCTGAGCTAGGTCTTGCATCACTTACTGCCTTTGTCCTGTAAAAACAGATTTAAACGGGGATCACGCGGAGGGGTTCCATGGGTCAGCAGAAACGCTGTGTGCTACTTCTGTTTGCCTTTTGCTCTGGGGCAGCTCTGGGGTGTGCATCTTGCTGGGCCCCTCCTGCACGGTAAAAGCTGCCAGAAGTGCTCTCTCGATGTGACTCTTTCCCCAAGGCGTGTGCCTGGCACTCGTGGCTCTGTGTTTCAGTGCGAGGGAACAGCTGTCGAAGTGCAGGCAGGGGAGGGGGTACAGGACCCTGCGCGGTGCTCGCTGGGCTTGGCTGCGGAGGCATTGCTCATTAGCATGACATAGCGGCATGCTATCCAGCATGGTTGCTCCCTTCTGTGTCAGCCAGTTGTGGTGCTGGTTCCCCAGGCAACTGCGATGGGCCGCTTTGAGAATCCAAGAAGAGACGGGGACAAGATCAGGGGTCCTGGCTGGGCATGTAGCCTGAGGTTCAGTGTGAATGAGGGAGGGAGGGAGCAGCTGATCCCCAGGAGCTCAGCTGGAGCGAAGCCAGGGGTCTCTGATGGTCTGCCCTTTCTTGTTCCCCAGCTCCTGAAGGGAAACGCTCCTCCGGGCTGACAGCCGTGTGGGTCGCTCGGAACCGCTTTGCCGTCTTGGATCGAATGCACTCGGTAAGGCCCGGACATGAACGCTCTATTTGGCTCCTCAGACAATGCGCTTCCCCTGGAGTGAGGCAGGTCTGTTCCCCTCCACGTAAATATCTGTTTGTCCTGCCTGAACTCAGATCTTCAGAGTGGCCTGACAGCCTGACAGAAATAGTCTAGTTTAGAAATTAAACAGGGGATCAAGTCAGTCTTCTGAGAAGAACAAGAGGCTATGGTACAGAGATATGCAAGGGTCCGGTTAAACTCGGACCCTTGGTAATATCCGAGGGAGGGAAGCAAAGACGTGAGTGCTTGGATGCAAATCGGCTTAACAGACCACAGATTTAATTATACTGCGCGAGTTCCATGCGGATGGTTGTGTGTAGTTATCTTTGTAGATTGCACCAGCCTTCCCCAACCTGGTGCCCTCCAGATGTGTTGGACTACAGCCCCATCATCCCCAGCTGGCCATGATGGCCTGGGATGATGGGTTGTAGTCCAACACATGGAGGCTGCCAGGTTGGGCAAGGCTGGATTACACCATAATGGCACCAATACGGCGGTCTCTCAGCTGGGGCACGGGTTCTTTGGCTCCCTTTCTCGGCCATGGACAGCTGTTCCTGGAACCAAGAAGCTAGGAATCTAGTCCTCGGGAAGTTAGAGAGCCAGCGTGGTGTAGTGGTTAGAGTGTCGGACTGGGACTCGGGAGACCCGGATTCAGGTCTCCCCTTGGCCATGAAGCTTGCTGGGTGACTTTGGAGCACTTGCTGACTCTCAGTCTAACCTACCTCACAGGGTTATTGTGAGGGTAAATGGAGAGGAGGACAGCTTCTCGGAGAAGAGGTGGGATGTCAGCGTAACAAATAAATACATCATCTCAGCTACCTTGTTGTCAGAGAACAATCCACTGAGAGGAGCCCCTGGGAGAAGGGGGAATGGCTGACCAAGAAGACTGGAGGGGTCTCTGAGCCAGTGCGGTGGTGCACCCTTCCCCAGCTGGACTGCAACACCCATCGCCCCCGCCCTATGTGGCTTGTGGTCAGATGATGGGAGTTGTAGTCCAGGAACATTTTGGGACCCAAGCTTGGGGCCGTTCGGGCAGGAATGTTGGGCCTTGACTGGGGAGGCTCTGCCTCAGGTCCTCACTCGGCCACAAAGCTTGCTGGGTGACCAGTTGCTCACCTCTCAGCCTACCTTACAGGGTAGTTGTGAGAATTAAAGGGTGCATAGGGGAGAAGCATGTACGTTGCTGTTAGCAACTTGGAGGAAGGGAAGCTCAATCGTTTTGTTTTAAAAATAACTAGGCGGAAGGCATAAGGTGACCGGTTAAGATGCGTTCCTTTCCACGGGGTTAGCAAGCCTGAGTAGTCCTAGCTTGTTCTTGGGAACATTGGAAGCTGCTGTAGACTGACCCAGACCCTTGGCCCATGTAGCTTGGTACGGTTGACACCAGCCTTCTCCAACCTAGTGCCCCCCAGATGTGTTGGACCACAGCTCCCAGCATCCTCAGCCAGTGGGAGGCCGGGCCCTGGCATGGGGAAGCCTGGTCTGCATTGACCGGTGGCCCATCTCCAGGGTCAGAGAGGGTCTTTTCCAGCCCTGCCTGGAAACGCGCCTGCGATTGAACCTGGGACCTTCGGCAGGCAAAGCGGGGGCGCTGCCACTCAGCTATGCCCCCCCCATTGATCGCGGTGGGGTGGGGGTGGGGGGTTGCTCCATATGAAGGGGCCTGAATTAGTACTGCCGTGCTATGGATATTCTAATCATAATTAGCATTTGAATAGCACAGCCTTCCCCAACGTGGTGCCCTCCATATATGTCGGCCATGTGGCTGGGGATTATGAGAATTGTAGTCTAACACATCTAGAGGGTGTCACAGCACTTATGAGAATTTGGAGTGTGTTATGTACTTTATCTTGTCATCTTTTCAGCAGCTTTGTTAGGTAGCTTAGTTTACAGTTTCCGTTTGCAAATGGTGAGGCTGAGAAGCCATTGGCTTCCCCAGGGCCTTCCGGGGAGTTCCTGGCAGAGGCAAGATTTGAACTGGGGGCTTTCCTGCCTTGCAGCTCACTCAGCCAGCACACTCTTGCTCCCTTCTGTGGTGGCTTGGTGTTTGTGTGTAAGCCACCCCTGCAATCCGTTTCAAATTATGGGGGATGCAGATTTAAATACATTATGGAGGAGTTGAGGCAGTGATGGGTGGCAGGCAAAGACAAGCCCAGGGTGCCGAGAAGCAGTTCTGTGCCAGTGAAGAGCCTTGTTCTTCTGCACATCTGGATTTGATTCTCATGGTGTGGAAAGCCAAGGGTGTGTGTGTGTGTGTTGAGTTCTTTCCTCTCCCCTGATTGCCCCATCTCATGGTCTTCCTTCCCCTCACCGTCTGCTCCAATGGCAGATCCTGATTAAGAACCTGAAAAATGAGATCACCAAGAAGGTTCAGGTTCCCAACTGTGATGAGATTTTCTACGCCGGCACAGGGAACCTGCTGCTGAGGGATGCCGATTCCATCACCCTCTTCGATGTGCAGCAGAAACGGTAAGACCCTCAGGCAGCTGGAGGCAGAGAGTGTTGGTCAGCTAACCTGATCGGCACTGTTTTTGCCAGCTGGGTAGCCAAAGCTGCTGTCCCAAAGCCCCGAATGACTTGTCGCCAAGGTCTTGTTATTTCAAACACCGTTCCTGGCCTCTGGGTTGGTAACTTGAGGTGGTGTGCGGGGGGGGCAGGGGGGAGAGAACAAGAGACAAGCCTTAGCTGGCCAGATCTGGCCCAGGCGCTTGCAGTTGCTGATCCTTTCCAAATGCTGCAGCTTCTTCCGAAGACCCAAGTCCAGCTACCGAGTTTCTTTAAGACACCGCAGATGTGTGCATATTTTCATAGGGTTTCAGTAGTGGCTGGGACCTAAGTACTGTTGGCCACCAGGGAACAGCGGAGAGTTCCACTGGGACCCTAGGAGGAGAAGGGAAGAGGCAGAGCTTCGGTGCACCAGTTGGTGAAACTCCGCACAACCCTTATGTGGTCTGTGGGAGACAGAAGCCCCTGGCCTGTGATGCCCCACCTGCAGCAGGAGAGCAGTTGAGGGCAGCTTCTCCAGGATCCGAGAGAAGGCCAGGGCACAAGAGAGGGGAAGAAGGGCCCCTTCAGTAATGACGTGCCCCGGTGTGGACTGAGAGGCTTTCATGGCCTGGTGGTTGTTCCTCGCAGGACTCTCGCCTCCGTCAAGATCGCCAAGGTGAAGTACGTCATCTGGTCGGCCGACATGTCCCACGTGGCGCTCCTGGCAAAACACGGTAATAAGATGAGGCCTTGCACTGGGTTCCTGTTTAGTGGCTTTCACAGGAAGGATTGCAGCTTGCATATGCTGCTCAGTCCATTTCTCGCCATCCTCTTTATTTTCCTCCTGTGTTGCTTTTGACTGTAAGCTACACTTCTTCTTTTGGGGGTGGGAGGGGCAAGTAGAGTGACGTATACAATTTCAGGCTTGAAAGGTGCATTTATAAAGTTCCTTTACCACACGGTTACTTCCTGGGTATGCTCCTAGTTCCAACTGGATTTACTGCGAGACCAGCAAACATCAACCTTTTCGGACCTGGAATCACAAAGCAATAACGTGGCTCATCTCTAATTTTTTTCTCTGTCTGTCTCTCCTTGCTCCAGGGCAGCCAGATACAAAGGAAGTCATTTTGGCACATGCCACTTGTCACACCAGGGGCATCCCTGTCAAAATCCTCCTTTCTGTGCAATGATTAAAAGGAAGGGAGCTCTGTCTTCCTTTGCAACTGGTCACCAACATCTCTCTTGCGCTATCTCTCTCTTGCATCTCTCTCTGTTTTTGCTTTTGGTTTTTCCCATTCTCAAAAACTCTAACCAAAAAAGAACGTTAGTATTTTTAGGGCAACCCACCTTAGTTGGAATGTGGCCCACTCGTGGTTCCTGGCCTACTGTTTGAAAGCCATATCCCCCTGGGTTGCTTGAAAGAGATGGAGCAGCCAGTGAGGGAATGGTGTGTTGCTGCTCTCGTCCTCCTGGGCCAGGAGCATTATGGGTAGAATGTCCTATTTGAAGGTAGCATCACCTGACCCCTTCTTCCTTGCTGCAAAGGGAGTGGGGGGAGAGCAAAGTGCAGCCGTGTCCTATCCCCTGGAAATGTCAGTGCAACCTGTGCTAAAGGGATGTGCTTTACTCCTGAAGCTAACTGGGGAGAGAATCACGGTGGCTCCTCTCCATTCTTAGTTCTGTAGTGCCCTCGGCGTCCATGTTCTATAGAATAATATAAGCAAGGAAAAAAGAAAGCAGAAATGACCGGTCCTGACACTGAGGTGCTTACAAATTGAGGTTTTGACAGGGAGAGGTGTTACAGGAACAGTATTATTCTCATTTGTATCTTTGTGCATCTGAATTATCCCATTTTATTCTCCAAACAACCTGCCGAGGTAGCTTAGGCAGAGCATGAGTGTCCAGCCCACAGTTGCCCACTGAGCTTTGTGGCAAGTGGGGATTTGAACCTGGGTCTCCCCATTCTTAGTACTACACTTACTACTGTTAGTGCTACACCGCCCTGTCAGATGCAGATACCGGGGCCTTTTTTCACCTGGGGTTCCTTAAGAGTAAGCCCTCTGATGAATTGCATCTCTCCTCTCCAGCCATCATGATTTGCAACAGGAAGCTGGAGTCGCTTTGCAACATCCACGAGAACATCCGGGTCAAGAGTGGCGCCTGGGACGAGAGCGGGGTCTTCATCTACACCACGAGCAACCACATCAAATACGCGGTCACCACCGGGTAACCAAGCTGTGTGAACAGATGGCAGCATTGATTTGTTTATTACATTTCTATATCGCCCAACAGCCGAAGCTCTCTGGGCGGTTCACACCAGTTAAACCATAACATACAGCAACAGGGCAAAACACAATATAGCACTCTTAAACATTTAAACTACAGTATAAAACCAAAGTAAAAACCTGCAGTACTGTAAAGATCAAAAAATAGAATAACAGATTTAAAAACAACAGGGAATGTAAGACTCAAATGCTTGGGAGCACAAACAGGTCTTCAACTGGCGCCCAGAGGACCACAACGTAGGCGCCAGGTGAGCCTCTTCGGGGAGGGCGTTCCACAGTCGGGGAGCCACAACTCAAAAGGCTCTCTTAGTGGTCGCCCGGCTCCAGGCAAGTATATATGGGAGGAGATGGTCTTTCAGGTAACCTTGCCCCAAGCCATTTAGGCGTCGTAGGTTAATACCTTGAATTGGGCCCAGAAACAGGCTAGAAGCCAGGGCAGATCCCAAGCACTGGTGTGATAGGTTTTTTATCATCCTGTCCCTCTTAACAATCTCGTGGCTTTATTTTGAACCAGCTGAAGTTTCCAGACGGTTTTCAAAAGGCAGCCCCACATATAATGCGTTGCGGTAATCCAGACGAGAGGTTACCAGGGCGTGGGAAGCTCTAACCAGGCTATCTCCATCCAGATAAGGATGGAGTTATAGCAGATGCTGGTATGTAGCAGATGCCATATAAGAGTGTCATTCTTTATCCAGTGTCATTGTAAATGGCAGTGCAGCTGGTTCTTATTTATTCCATGCCATCAGTGTGCATGGCACTCGAAGGTATATGCCAGAGTAGGAGTCACATCCTTGCCTCAAGGCACTTGCAACCTAAGCTGATATGAAAGAATGCCAGGATCGGGGAGGCCAAGATCTGAAAGTGTTTTGCCAAGAAGCAAGATTATCGCTGTGAAGGAGGTGGTGCTCGAGCACCCTGCCTGCCCCCCCCCCCCCCCCCCCGGCCAGACCTTGCAGGAGCAAAATAGGCACAGTCATGATAGTAAATGTTGCAGGTGTCCAGTGGGAGAAGTTGCTTTTGCTGATCCTGGAAACGGAAGGCAGGATTGTGACACCCCCTTGTCCATCCGTTCCTATGCAACTCACCTTCCCCACACCCTCCCTCTAGAGACCACGGGATCATCCGCACTCTGGACTTGCCCATCTACGTGACGCGGGTGAAGGGTAACAACGTCTACTGCCTGGATCGCGAATGCCGCCCTCGTGTCCTGACCATTGACCCAACAGAGTTCAAGTTCAAGCTGGCGCTAATCAATCGGAAATATGATGAGGTGGGTGTGGCTGGGGGCTGTGTGGTGTGTGCTTCCTGCTAGGACTTGGAACAGGGCCAGGAGGTGGGAATAGCTGCTTGCATTGATTGCCCCCATCTCCCATCTGAGCAGAGTGGTGGCACGGAAACTTTGGCCCTTTAGATGATGTTGGACTAGAGCTGCCATTGTCCCTGACCATTAGCTGGCTGGGACTGATGGGAGTCCAGCAACATCTAGAGGGCCCCTGGTTCCCCACTCCTGATGTAGAGGGGAAGGGCCGCGGCTTGGGAAGGGCCATGGCTCAGTGGTGGAGCCCCTGCTTTGCATGCAGAAGGTCTCGGGTTCAATCCCCCGCAGCATCTCCAGGTAGGGCTAGAAAAGAATCATGCCCGAAACCCTGGAGAGTCGCTGCTGCCAGTCAGTGTCAACAATACTGGGCTAGATGGGCCCAGGGTCTGACTCAGTAGAAGGCGGCTTCCTACGTTCCTATAGAGGGACCTGGGAGGGGTGGAGGCCAGGGCACACCTCTCACTTCTTTGCCATCTCTGATCTGAGCAGGGAGGCTTAGTCGTGCCAGGACTGCTCTCCATCACTTGGACCCTACTGGATCCAGGAGGCTCAAGAGTAGGACATGAAGACCTTAGTCCTCTTCCTATTTAATAATTTTTATTCTTTGAAAAATAATACCAATAAAAATAATACAGAAAAAATCATATATGCATGAGATACACATAGGAATACAACAACTTGTACCACTTGAGGCTGTACATTTTCCCTTAACCTTTAAACCTACGCACTCAAAAACCCTAAAATGTAATTACAACAAAGGAGGGAAATGAATAATAATAATAATAATAAATAATTGTTCACAAACATCCTCATAAGGGAATCTTATTTTTCCCACACTTCAATATATAATTGGAATGCATTTAAATTACCCATATGTAAATAAATTGTAGTAGAAATGTTATTAATTATCATAACACTGAACTTTGGGTACCGTTTCTCCCTAAATGGAGCTCTGCATGCCTTCTGGTATTTAGCTACTGGCATTCCAGCTGCTATAAGCAGATCCTTAACATTTTCTTTGTGCATCTTCACACATCTTTTAATAAAGGTATTCTGAGGGTTGGAATACACATAATTTGGTCCACAGTCAACTAAAATGGTTGAACTTTGAATGGTTGAACCAAATGTGTATACAAACTACCTCCTTGGAGTAGATGATCTACTCTCCAGCAGACAGAGCTAAACAATCTAAAGCTTTTTAATGTAATTTCTACAGGGATAAAGTCCTACTGATCCATAAACGTAAAAGGATTTTCCTGTATTTCAGTGAAATTGACAATATCTGCTTATGTAGGTATTGCCTTTCTTAGTCCTCTGTGGTCCCTTTTAGATTGATTCCTGTTTTAATTCGCTCCTTCTTTTGTCTGTCCGGAACCTGCTGCCCATCAATTTCATTGGCTGGGCCCAAGTTTGCCTTTCCTCCCAGGTAAGCTGCTCCTAAGATCATGGCATCTGGCCCCATCACTTCCTGGCATATAGAAGGGGAAGAAATGGAAGCAGTGACAGATTTTACTTTCTTGGGCTCCAAGATCACCGCAGACGGTGACTGTAGCCATGAAATTAAAAGACGCTTGCTCCTTGGGAGGAAAGCTATGGCAAACCTAGACAGCGTAGTAAGAGGCAGAGACATCACCTTGCCGACAAAGGTCCGTCTAATCAAAGCTGTGGTTTTCCCAGTAGTAATGTGTGGCTGTGAGAGCTGGATTATAAGGAAGGCTGAGCGCCGAAGAATTGATGCTTTCGAACTGTGGTGCTGGAGAAGACTCTTACGAGTCCCCTGGACTGCAAGGAGGTCAAATCAGTCCATCCTAAAGGAAATCAACCCTGTGTGCTCATTGGAAGGACAGATACTGAAGCTGAAGCTGAAATATTTTGGCCACCTAATGCGAAGAGAAAACTCTCTGGAAAAGACCCTGATGCTGGGAAAGACTGAAGGCAAAAGGAGAAGGGGATGACAGAGGATGAGATGGCTAGATAGCATCACCGATGCAATGAATATGAACTTGAGCACGCTCCAGGAGAGAGCGCAGGACAGGAAGGCCTGGCGTGCTATGGTCCATGGGGTCACGAAGAGTCGGACACGACTGAACGACTGAACAACAACAAAGATCACCGAAGACGGTGACTGTAGCCATGAAATTAAAAGACGCTTGCTCCTTGGAAGGAAAGCTATGGCACACCTAGACAGCGTAGTAAGAAGCAGAGACATCACCTTGCTGACAAAGGTTCGTATAATCAAAGCTATGGTTTTCCCAGTAGTAATGTGTGGCTGTGAGAGCTGGAGTATAAGGAAGGCTGAGTGCCGAAGAACTGATGCTTTCAAACTGTGGTGCTGGAGAAGACTCTTACAAGTCCCCTGGACTGCAAGGAGGACAAATCAGTCCATTCTAATCAACCCTGGCTTCTCATTGGAAGGACAGATACTGAAGCTGAAGCTCAAATATTTTGGCCACCTAATGCAAAGAGAAAATTCCCTGGAAAAGACCCTGATGCTGGGAAAGATTGAAGGCAAAAGGAGAAGGGGACGGCAGAGGATGAGATGGCTAGATAGCATCACTGATGCAATGAATATGGACTTGGGCACACTCCGGGAGAGAGCAGAGGACAGGAAGGCCTGGCGTGCTATGGTCCATGGGGTCACGAAGAGTCGGACACAACTTAACGACTGAACAACAAGAAGCTGCTCCAGTCCCCAGATCATTTTGGTTGCCATTTTCAGCATATTCTCCTGTTCTGCTATAATTTCCATTTTTGAGAAGGAAGACCACAACAGCAAACAGTATCCCAAATGTGGCTGCACTGTAGATCAATTAATCGATCGATTGATTTTGTACCCTGCCTTTCTACCGACAAAATGGCACTCAGGGTAGCTTAGAGTCATAAGAATGAAAACATTTTCAAATGAAACTTGATTAAAACAATAATACCAAATGCATTAAAACACAAGAAAAACACAGCAATAACATAATACAAACAGCATCCAACCCGACAGACCTGCTTACACACCAAAGGGCCACTCGAATGAAAAAGTCTGCCTGCCGGCAGAAGGACAGCAGACAAGCTAGCCTCCCTTGGCCGGGAGCTCCACAGCCTGGGAGGCGCATAATGGTCCTGGCTGCTTCATTTTCAACACCTTTCCTAATAATCCTAGCATGGAGTTTGCCCTTTTCAGGGCCACCACACATTGACTCTGTTTCCATCAAGCTATTACAATCCCAGGGCCTTTTTTTCTTGCCCTCTCCCACCACTCATAGAACGGTTGTTCATGCTAATCCCGGACTACCTCTTACTGGGCTGTGTCCTCCCTTTTCACCTGTCCCAGGTACTCCACATGGTGCGGAATGCCAAGCTGGTGGGGCAGTCCATCATCGCTTACCTCCAGAAGAAGGGCTACCCAGAAGTCGCGCTACATTTTGTGAAAGACGAGAAGACGCGGTTCAGCCTGGCTCTCGAATGCGGCAACATTGAGGTGAGACTCGGTGCCATCTCCAGGAATGACTTGGCTACAGCCTTAAGAGCCAGAGGGGCCCTGCATGGTCTCCCAGGGTTCTTTCTCCAGCAACGCAATGGCCCCGTTAGCACATGATGGTAAGCCCGGGTTGCTGTCCTGCTGCAAATGAACAGCATGCTGGTGCGTGCCGCTCATTCACTTCTGTCTCGCTGCTCACACAAGTCGTAAACAAATCAGAAAGGGAAAGCTTAGCGTTACATCTGAACCCAGGACCCTGGCTTACTTTCAAATAAGCCAGGATTCATAAGCCAACAACAAACCCTGCCTTTTTGGCTTGTGATCCTGGCTTGTTTGGGAGTAACAAGCTAGCATCCCAGATTCCATTGTAATGCCAAGCTATCCATTTGCGGTCATTTTACTGCTCCCACAAGTAAGAAGAGTAAAGCGGGACCAAACGTGCTGTGTGCACTGGCATGCTGCTTATTCACAGTAAGCCAGGATAAGTCGCATATCCTGTGTTTTTCTTACGTGCAAATCTAGTCAGGCTGCAACAAAGAGATTCTTCAGTCACCCAGATCCATGCCTCAGTTGCAACATCTTACTTGTTTTTTTAAAGTACAGATTTGCCTTTTCTTAAACATTTCCCCCCACGTTTGACACAAAGAGATGGTAAATCTCTCTCTCTCTCTCTCTCCCTCTCTCTCCCTGCCTATAGTTCAGTGGTGGTTCCTCAAGAACGTTAGCTGCATGAACTTGGGAAGCAAGGGTGGGAAACGCCTCTTTCTGCCTGCTATCTTGGGGAGGTCTGGATGAGCCGGTGGTCTACTCGGTGTAAGGCAGCTTCATATATTCATCCGAGGCTTGTGTTCTGTGTCCTGTTAGATTGCTCTGGAGGCAGCCAAGGCCCTGGATGACAAACACTGCTGGGAGAAACTCGGAGAAGTGGCCTTGCTCCAGGGGAACCACCAGATTGTGGAGATGTGCTACCAGCGCACCAAGAACTTTGACAAGCTCTCCTTCCTGTACCTGATTACGGGCAACCTGGAGAAGCTGCGCAAGATGATGAAGATAGGTTGGTCTTGACTATGACTTTTCCAGCCCAGGCAGAACTGACATCCCGTTGGGCCGGGAATGTATTATATACGTAATTTCTAAAACAATTTTAAAAACCTGTTTTATTGTGTGAGTTGTCCTGAGAATTATTTGCTATAGGGTAGCATATAAACATAAATAAATGGCATTTCAACATAAGGTAAGCCACATAGAATCATATATTTATTATTTATTTATTAATAAATCTATATATTGCCCATCTGGCAGATGCCATCAGGGCGGTTTGCAATCATAACCCCCCAAATTAATACAGTACCAAAATGATAAATACAATGAATAAAATGTTAAAACATTAAAAATATTTGGAGAGGTTTTTGGAGGCCATCTAGTCCAGCCCTCTGCTCAGTGCAGGAAAACAATAAGAGGTGGAATGCATAATTGTGGGAGCTCCTTGCCCTCTTGCAAATTTTGAATCTGCCTCAGATTAGGAGAGGAGAGATTTGTAGTGGCAGCTGGTAATGACACACTCCTCTGAAAAAGCAGCTAGCTAATGCTTGGTTTGTGGAGGAATGGCAACTCCAGAGAGAGAGAGGGAGGGAGAGAGAGAGAGAGAGAAGAGTTTGGTGCGGGGGTGACCCTTTTTGTCTTCCCCATCGTTCATTGTTGCAGCTGAAATCCGGAAGGACATGAGTGGCCACTACCAGAACGCCTTGTACCTGGGGGATGTGGCCGAGAGGGTGAGGATCCTGAAGAACTGCGGGCAGAGTGAGTAAACCAGCAACACTAGACTTCGGGTTCCTAGCAAAGATGGCGCAGCTTCTATAAACGGTGTCCCCCATCCCCCCGGCATTCCATCTCTTTCAGGGAGAACAAGGTGGCAGCTGTATAAGCTGCTGCCCCTAGCTTGGCAAGGCTGCTGCATAGCACGGCCTGTCATCCTGGCCTTCCCCTCTCTTGTTCGTCTTTTCAGAGTCCCTGGCGTATCTCACAGCCGCGACCCATGGCTTGGATGAGGAAGCTGAGAGCCTGAAGGAGACCTTTGACCCAGAAAAGGAAACGGTTAGTGCGGGACTGAGCACGACTGTGTTGGCTGGCATTCCTTCTCTTCTGCTCTGACAGATGCTGTTGGAGGAGTTTGCTACTCATTTGTGGCTTACGAGACACATCCACCCGTGTCTCTCAGGCCCCATTTTGAACCTCGGGCTCCGTCTTAGAGTGCAGGAGCACTGCGGCTGGCTCCTAGGTGCTGCTGCTGCAGCCTTCTCTGCCCTGTGGGTGGCCCCTCTGGGAGGAAACCACCAAAGGGCCTCCTCGACACCTCCCTAAGTCAGGTCGCCTACCCTGTTGAGATTCAGAGCTTTCTCAAACTGTGCTGCATCGCTTGGACTCGCCTACCCAGATCAGCACAGGATGCTCCTTGGTTCAGCAGGGTGTTGTTCTCTGCTTGAAGCTGCTAATCGCTCTCTCCAGATCCCTTTGGCCAAAGCTGCATTGAAGTTGTGCCTGGGCCCCTGGAAAAGTGGGGTCCCTTTCTGCACCACAATGTCCATCTTGTCTGGGGTGCAGCTCATAAAGTGATTCTGAGTGGAAATCACAGCCTGGCTCCCTGCCCCATGTGACTGGGGCCCTCATTCCCCCTGAAACTCTTCCTTCTTCCTGTGGGGGTTTTCTGCCACCAAGCATTCGTTGTTTGGGTCCCAAGGTCTGCAGGTAGTTTTGAAAGCTTTTTGTTGCTCCTCTTCCTTCAGATCCCAGACATCGACCCCGATGCCCAGTTGCTCCAGCCACCAGCTCCCATCATGCCTCTGGACACCAACTGGCCCTTGCTGACAGTCTCCAAGGGCTTCTTTGAAGGCACTATTGCCAGCAAAGGTAAGGCATCTGCCGTCCATCTTCCCTGCCTCGGATCCTGCGGGTCAATGGCGATGGGGCAGGGGGAGGGCAGGGGCTTCTGAGTTTGTTGTGGGGGCCCTAAGCCAGGCTGTTGTTGCTGTTCTCTGCTCTGGAGACCAAAACGGGTTGCTGTCGGTCAGCAGCCACCAGCTGTTGCTGTCCTTGTCTCTCGAGGCTGCAACATCTCCCAGCAGGGCAAATGAGAACTTGCCCTTCTCTGCAGGTAAAGGAGGTGCCTTGGCTGCTGACATTGATATCGACACAATGGGCACTGAAGGCTGGGGGGAAGATGCTGAGCTGCAGCTGGACGAAGGTGAGAGCATGGTGGCCCAAACCCAAGAAGCCCAGCCTTGGACTGCACAGATCCGTGCCAGTGGCTCAGTCCTGTCCTGGCACTGAAAAACTTGAGGGCTGCTAGTTTCACCTTAATCAAGTAGCTGCTAAGGGGTATATTTTCAAAGGGGGAAGAGCCATGATATTTATCTCTCTATCCTAAGCACTCTTAAGACTGCATTAGCACCTCCTCTACTCCATCTTCACAACCTGCAGGCTTCCAGCCTGTTCCGTCATTCCTCCAAACAACACCCTTTTCTCTCCCACGATCCTTTTCCTGCTATATGTTTTTCCTTCACATTCGTCCTGAGGAGGAGTCCTGGGGAATTAAAAAGCTTGCTCACTCTTTGTGTGTTGGTCTTAATACAGGCATTGCCCTGCTGTTACTTCTGGACTTCTTTTTTCTAAAGCAGCAGCACATCTGCCTGCCATTTCTGTGTAGTTCTATGTGCGTGAGTGTGTGTGACTGCCCGCTGCTGCCCTTCTGACCCACACCTCTGCCCACTCCCGTACAGATGGCTTTGTAGATGCTGGGGAAGGCTTTGGAGATGAAGCCCTGGTGAAAGGCCACGAGGAAGGAGGCGGATGGGAGATCGAGGAGGACCTGGACCTTCCACCCGAACTGGTAAATTAACTCAAGGGCTGTAGCTCAGCGGTAGAGCCCCTCCTTTGCATGCAAAAGTTCCCAGGTTCAATCCCCGGCAGCATCTCCAGGTAGGCCTGCAAAAAAACCCTGCCTGATACTCTGGAGAGCTGCTGCTGCCAGCCAGTGTCAACCATATTGGGCTAAATGGACCAAGTGGGGTCTGACTGAGTCTAAGGCAACTTCACACATTCCCGTAGTTAACTGGTAGAATGTACTGTGGCAGTATGTGGTGGCAGTGATGATTGCTTGTTTAGAAAAAGGATATATGCAATTCATATGAAGCTGACTGCTGGGGATAATGGGAGGTGTAGTCCAGGTCATCTGGAGGGTGCCGGGTTGGGGAAGGCCAATCTAACTCCTGGCCCATTGAGCCCAGCGTGGTCTTCTATTTCTGGCAGCAGTTTGCCGAGATCCCAGCCAAGAAAGGTCTCGTCTGCCGCTTGCTTGCGAGCCAGGCTCCTTTTCACTGGAGGAGCCAGCGAACACGTGCGCTCTATCCTTGAGGTTGTGAAGGGCGTGCCTCTCCATGACTATTAACCACGATAGCTCAGTGGAACCTTTGAGTGCACAGGCAGTCAACCTCCGCCTATCTCTATGCCCTGGAACGTGGTGGCCAGAAGAGCACTCCAGTGGGGAAAGGCTGCTGGGGCCCGAGCTGGCGGTGACTCTGGCCAAGAGAGGGATCTGGGGGCTGGAGTGGACAGCTCGATGAAGATGTAGACCCACTGTGTGGCTGCTGGGAAGAAGGCAGCCTGCGTTAGGAAAGAGATCGGAAGAGATCCCCCAAAGCTGCCGATATCATAATGCACTTACACAAATCCGTGCGTGACCACAGGTGGGATGCTGTGTGCAGTTCTGGTCACTGCACCTAAAAAAGGGTATTGTAGAGCAAGAAAAGGTGCAGAAAGGGGCAACCCAGCGATCAAGGGGTCTCCCAGCGATCAAGGGGTCTCCCATGAGGAAAGGTTACAACATTTGGGCTGTAGAGCTTAGAAAAAAGGTGACCTGTGGGTGTGGGGAACATAATAGAGCTGTATAGAATTACTGGAGAGAAAGTAGATAGGGAGAAGCCTTTCTCCTTCTCTCATAATACTAGGACCCAAAGGGGTCATCCTGTGAAGCTGAGCGGTGGAAGATTCAGGACAGGCCAAAGGAAGTGCTGCTTCAGACAGTGCATAACTGACCTGTGGGATTTGCTGCCCCCTGCTGTAGTGATGGCCACCACCCTGGACGGCTTTGAGAGGGAATTGGAAAAACCAGCAGAGGAGAAGGCTCTCAGTTGCTACCAGTCCTAATGGCTTTGTGTTACCTCCCTGATGAGAGGCCGGATGCCCTTTGTCTGGAACACGAGTGCAGTTGCGCCATTCTGCTCATATCTTGTGGGCCTCTCATTGGGCATCTGGTTGGCCTCTGTGGGAACAGAGTGCTGGACTTGAAAGGCCTTTGGTCTGATCCGGCACAGCCGCTCTTTCTGCTCTTACATGCTTGGTGGTAGAAAGGCACGAAGCTGCTGTAGAACTGGCCGTGGTCAGCCCTGGCCCTGTTGTCTCATGGGCCCCTTCTTTTCTTCTGCTGCCAGGACATCCCTGCTGGTTCCGCTGGAGAAGTGGAAGATGGCTTCTTTGTACCGCCCACCAAAGGCACCAACCCTGCACAGGTAGGAGGGCCACAGATGCAGGTCCTTCAAAACTGGGCAGCAAGAGAGCAGATGCTGGCAAGCCCTGCGAGGAGCTGAAGAAGAGGGAGCGAGGGGCCAGAGACAGGCTCTCTGTATTTCCCCCAAGTACGCATATGCTGCTCTTGGTGCGTAAGGCAGCTGATGGCGACAGCAAGCACACAACAGAAGCGCCATTTTAAAAGTATGAAAACAAAGAAAAGCGACAGGCACCAACTGGAGCAATTCCCTGGGCTTGTAAGCTGCCTGTGGAGCGACAGGATTTTACAAAGGTTTTTAGGCAGATGCTTAGGCATGCTTGGGGTGGGGGACCTCTGTCTGTTTTTAAATCGGTCTGCTGCGGCTAGGTCCTGCCTCGCTGCAGGGAGGTGTGTAGGACTAGATCTCCTCCTCTGGTCCTCCTTTGCAGTTCTGATAGAGCCCTTCATTTTCACCTTAGGTCTGGTGTAACAACTCCCAGCTGCCAGTTGATCACGTCTTGGCTGGCTCTTTTGAGACAGCCATGAGGGTAAGTTGCCTGTGGAGGATTGATCCACACGGGGCTCATGTGTAGCGTGCTGATCTTTGGGGGTGGGTCGGAAGTGGTGGTCAGCCGGGCTCGCCACAAAAGCCTTGTCCCCTCCGAGCTTTGCCTTCCCTTTAGAGGTGTGGGACTTCTTTCGTAAGCTGTGTCTTGATCTGACATGGATAATTGTGTTTGAAAATGGTCGACTTTGATCCCCTCCTCGAGGAGAGGCTCAGTTCTGACATCCCTGCCCCCCTTGTCAAGCAGGTACAGCAGCCACTCTTGGTGTTGCTAAAGGATGTGGCTAACTCGTATTTGGGGAGCTGGGAGAGAGAGGGAGGATCTGTGCAGCAGAGCGTGAAATGGCTGGCTGCATCCGGTGATGCCTTCCTCATCTCTCCTTCCCTTTTCTCTTCAGCTTCTCCATGACCAGGTGGGAGTGGCCACATTTGGCCCCTACAAGCAGCTCTTCCTGCAGACCTACGCCCGGGGGCGCACAACGTACCAGGCTCTGCCCAGCCTCCCTGCCATGTATGGGTACCCCCATCGCACTTGGTATGTTGGACACTGTACTGGACGCATCGTTTCTTCTACACTTTGCTGTGGGTCGCCATCTCTTGCCACATGCTTCCTAGGTTGCAAGCCATAAATTTGGCCTCACCATTAGCTGCGTCCTGCATTAGCTAATCAGATATGGGTCTGTTGCTGATCTCTAACACAAACAAAAATAACAAGGGCTTGACCCTCCCTACAGCCTTTCAGACGGTCTTCCTTCCTGTGACCAGTTTTATCTTGGGGGCAGCTCAGTAGCCCTTTACTTCCTTAGCAGCCCACATTTAATTACAACCCTTATTATTGTATGGGTGTTCTTTCCTCTCCATTGCTAGGTGGAATTTTCTTGCATTCAGAACAAAATATTGGCATTTGGAGTGGTGGAAGGAGGTATGAATGAGAAATGTGGGGGACAGGTGGCCTGTCAAAAGCCGCTAACTATTAGAGATGCCACCATTAAGTTCTGCTTGTAAATCTCCTTCTAACCTCATCAAGGTGGTCTACAGAATTAATCTCATCCAGATGCATCAAAGAACTGAAAGTTCTATTGTAATACTCCTAACACCTTCTAACAATAAATACATTTAAGAGAACAGCCAGTTACCCAGTCAGTTTAAATACTTGCTGAAATAAAACCAGAATCCTGTGGCAGTCTAACAGATATATTGTGGCAGCTGCTTCTCTGGACTTCTTTGATTACATGCATCTTATCAGGCGGACTCTGGTCTTTAACACATTGCAGACCCTTAGGCCAGGGATGGGCAGAAAGTACATTTGCAGCCGACCAGCAAGGGTTTCTGACTCCCAATGGTTTAACAGTAGCGATAACACAAAATCCCTGTTTCCCTCTTAAATTAGGCTGCTGAAATCAAGAAAACGTGGGGAGAAATAGGGGTAGATGTGTGTACAAAAGTATTCGTGTGCAAGCTCCAGTTCCATTACTGAGAGCAAATTATTTTGCTGAGCATGGGTTCAGACGCACTCCTTGTTCTGCAATTTCCATTTAAATGTTCTTTGGGGTAAACATCATATTGACCTGGTTTGCATGTAATGGCTGCAAATCGTGCGTTAACTACTCATGGGTTAATTAGAGATGCCACCATCGATCTCTCATTACAATTAGTAGTAAGGTTTACTGTGGGTTGTTTAACCCACAATTAACCTATAGTGGCTGGGTTTGGATGTCATGTAGCAGCCCTCAATCAGCCCAATTAGGGCTGAATGTTCGAAAGGCAGCAGAACACATCCAGCACATACTGCAGCAAATTGTGGGTTAATCAATGCATCCGAACAGCCCCATTATAAGCAAAAGTGTGTAATGAAGAGCCACAAGGGGTTTTAATGAATGAAAACTAGCACTGGGGAAGTGGTGATTTTGAGTGGAGGGCGGGTGCTTCAGCCTTACCCCACTGGCTGTTGTATTCTGCTCAGAATAACTTTCCCCCCAAGCTGCTTTGCCCTGCATGGGGTTCCATAAACATGTGATTGAAACCATGCTGAGAGGATGACTGAGTGGAAAAATGAGCCAGACAGAAAATAATTAAGCTCGACTCCCATGCCTAAGACTGCGGGCTTCTGGGGCTGCTTTCCATTTTTGGAATCCTCATTGGTTCTTAGCTGACATGCTTACGCTTGCATCGTACAGCCTGCCACTTGTGTCTACACCCAGCCTCTGATTGGAGAGCCAGTGTGGTGTAATGGTTAGAGGATCAGACGAGGACCAGAGAGACCTGGGTTCACATCCCCCACTCAGCCATTAAGCTCACTGTGGGTCCTTTTGGGAGGTGGCCTAATCCAGGGGTGGGCAGGCGTCAGGATTGCAGGATCTACTTCATTTTCTTACCACAGTCTCAAGATCCACCAGCCGGAGCTGAGTGCAAAATACAGACTCAGAATTGAAGAATTCAGGGCCCAAAAATTTGTTTTGAGTACCAGAACTGGGTGGAGCTCCCACTCCTTGCACATACAAATCCACTCTCCTGATCATCCCAATTTTTTTCCCACTTCAGTAGCATAATTTAAGGCTGGGCATTGGGAGTCTTTTGTTGCTTCTACTGGGGATCCAGAAATCCTTGTTGATATACTGCTAATAGATCTACCAGTAGATCGAGATCTACCTTCTTCCCACCCCTGGCCTAATCTACTTTTTGTGAACCGCTGAGAGATGTTATTATATTCAGCAGTATATAAATACCACAAATGAATGGATAAATATGCTACATGGGGTAGTTGTGAGGCTAAACTGGGGAAGAGGGAACCATTGAAGGAAGGGTGGGTTATAAATGCAGTAAACAGATATAATGCTGCCTGAGGCTGCTTGTGAAGAGTCTTTTCATGTTCCCAAACCCAGTCTCTCCCTTAATTTCCTTACTGCCATCAGGACCCATCAGTTTGTTATTCTCCTCCCCTCACGCACGCGCACACACACTTCCAGCCCCCCACAAATTGATGCAACTTGGAGAGGCACAAAGATAGTGTTTGCCTCTTTGAATTAGCATAAATGTTTTGGTACTGGGTGACCCAGCGGAGAAATCTGAAGCGGCTGGCTAGAGGATCTGTGCTGTGAACCTAGCGGGCGGGGGTGGTTCTGCCCCCCTCCCCCAGCCCTTCCAGCAGGCAGGCCAGCTGGCAGCCACAGAACCTGCTGGAGAAGAGCCGAGGCTTCAGCATGTGCCGTGGAACCCTTTCTCACCCTCCTGGTTTCCACCCCACCGCAGGAAGGATGCTGGGCTGAAAAACGCCCTCCCAGCTGTAGGCCTGAAACTGAACGATCTGATCCAGCGCCTGCAGCTCTGCTACCAGCTCACCACGGCGGGCAAGTTTGAGGAGGCAGTGGAGAAGTTCCGCTCCATCCTCCTGAGCGTGCCGCTGCTGGTGGTGGACAACAAGCAGGAGATTGCCGAGGTGAGTGCGCCGTCGCTCCGGCTGCGCTGCCCAGGGCGGGCGAAAGCCCCTTGCCCTCTTTCACGGAACGTGGCCTGTGACAGGAGACGTGTCCTCGTACCTCTGCCCCAGATGCAGCATTGGGTCTCACTCGGTTCTGCCTTTTCAGTCTGTTGTGCCAGCCAAGTGCCTTGGCATGTAATTGCCTCCTCCCCCCTGCTACTGCAGGATTCAGCTCTCTGCGCTGCTATGGGCCATGTGGAAGGTCCCACCCCCAGCAGCTGGACCCGCTGCTCTCTCTCCCACCCCACGATTTTCCAGCCTCCCTCCCAAGCCAAGAAGCACTAGGGGAGCCTGCTCCTCAGCCCCTTTTCTTGTCTTTGCAGGCCCAGCAGCTGATCGCCATCTGCCGGGAATACATTGTGGGGCTGTCGATGGAGATCGAGAGGAAGAAGCTGCCCAAGGAGACGCTAGAGGAGCAGAAGCGCATCTGCGAGGTAGTGCAGCTCCCCTCCGCTGCCCCGAGCCCTGGCTGCACTGTTTGGCTTGGCGGCGTGGAGGCTGGGAAGCGGGGCGGGGCATCCTGGCGCCCGGGCAAGGAGGGGCTGGCCCCAAGTCTGTCTCGGTCTGCCCCCAAGTCTGTCTCGGTCTGCCCCTTTCCCTGGAGCCCCTCCACCCCCAAGAAGGGTGTCCCCGGATCCTTAACAGCTCAGGCACGTGGTCCTCTTGCTGAGGAACATCCGAAGCGTCCTGCTGGGTCGGACAAGGGCCGCTGCGAGCACCCCAGCAGCCAGTAGTCCACTCAGAGACTGCAGCCCGCCTTCTGCCCACCCGCCTCTCTCCAGAAGCCCTGGCAGCACCTCCACAGCCCGGGGCAGCTGAGTGTCAGGAGTGTCTTGGCGGCCTCCCCCAGTAGACCCCAATAGCCAGCTCAAGACACAGACGAAAGGGAATTCTTTTCAAAGCTTTAATCCCTTTACAGCTTAATGATTCTTTCAGATGCTAATCACCAGCGGCTAGAGCAAGGGACAGCAGCGTGGACTGCGCTTCAGGCAGGCAGTTGATCCCCGTTTGAAAGGGAGTCACTTGAAGACCCAGAACTTATGGGCTATGGGAGATCCTCCCTCTTTCCCTTGGGTCCACGGGAGGCGGCCGTTGCTTGCGCGCCAAACGGGCGCTACGCCTCCTTTCCGCACCCTCCATCGCTTGTTGCTCTGCGTCTGCGTCGAGCGTCTAAGAAGCCCCCCTCCCGCACTCCCTCCCGCACTCCCTCGCTGCCAGGGTCACTATCTCAGGAATGCCGGCAGGAGGAATCTCTGCCAGGTGCTGAGCCTGGGAGGGATGAGCTGGCCCCTCTCCCACGGATGGCTGTTCCTCCTCAGAATCAGAGCTGCTCTATGGGCTCAGTTTCCACCCTGACACTGAGATGTGGGGCAGGTGATAGTGGGGAGCCAGAGCATTCCCTCTGGGGTGCCCTGTTCACTGGGATGGCAACACCTCGCTTCAGCCCCAGAGTCCCCCCTAGTGCACCACGGTGCGCACAGCAGAAGCTGCCTCGGACAGTCCACCCAGCCGGTTGCCAAGGCTGGCGCAGTGGCTGCCCCCGGCGGAGGCTGTTTCCTGCCCTGCCTCCTGAAATCCTTGACTGGGTGATGCTGCCAGGAAGCAACCCTGGGGCCTTCTCCCGCCGAGTGCTCCCCCCCCCCGGGAATGCTCAGAGCCCCCCACCCAGCCTATCGGAGCAGCCTCCCCTCTGGAACGGTGTTCTTCACCCAACAGATGGCTGCCTACTTCGCCCACTCCAACCTGCAGCCGGTCCACATGATCCTGGTCCTCCGCACCGCCCTCAACCTCTTCTTCAAGCTCAAGAACTTCAAGACGGCTGCCACCTTCGCTCGCCGCCTCCTGGAGCTCGGCCCCAAACCCGAAGTGGCGCAGCAGGTAAGCACCCAGAACGGGCAGAGGCCAGAGGCCATAAGGGCTCCAGGCGCAAAGGGGAGAGCGGGGTGGGGGGTTTCCCTGGAGCGCTGCTCCTCAAACCTCTGAGGCGTTTGGATCTTTCTGGGGAAGACCAGTGCGGAAAGCCAGATGCATGACCCCGGGCCCAGGCGGAATGGTCGGACTGCCTTCGCCGGGATGTTCGCTTGGCTCAGGAGAAAACATCCCGCAGATCCTTAATCAGAACTGGGGCACTGCAGGCACCACGAGGCTTGTGCGACGTAGCGGATAACATGCTGGACCTGGATCTGGGGAGCCCGAGTTCACATCCCTGCTCTTTGGCCCAAAGACACCCTCATGCTGGATTTCCCAGTTGAGATCCCCGCTTGATTCCCAGTCACTCTCTCTGCCCAACCCAACACCTTCTGGAGCTTTTTGTGGAGATCAAGCAGGGGAGGGAGGACCAATTTGGGCCACCCAGTGAATCCCTGGGGGCTAGTTTGGAAACAGGTCCTCTGCGTTAACGCACTCAGGAGTCGAGCACTTTCTGCAAGTTCTTTGAGGCTTGATGCAACAGATTCATATGGGGGAGCTCTGGCAGTGGCTGTCAAAATGCACCCTCCTTACCCAGAGGTGCTCTCCCAGGAGCAGGGCACGAGCAGCAGGAGCCATCGCCTGTGTGTTCCCAGTGTGTTCATCTGGGAACATCTGGCTGGGTACTCTTGGTAACGGCGAGCAAGACTGGAGGAACTGTTTACCTGATCCAGCAAGACCAGGCATAACACTCTTTTTCCACTCTTACAGCCTCTGACCCAGACTCCTTTTATTGATTTAATTAATTAATTACACTTCTATACCTCCCAATAACCAAAGCTGTCTGGGCGGTTCACAAGATACTTCTCTTCTGAGGTGTATTAATCCCACATGGAGATTCTAGGATGGGCGCGATGAGCAATCTGGCCCTTTAGCACAATTCATCCTTTCCCTAGCTAGAAATGCCTCTGAGCAAAGGACTTGCCCAGACACAGCCAGGCATCTTTCGGTTCTTCAGCCTGCATCACTGCACATTTGAGGCTGCTCTCCTCCTTCGCTCCCCCACCCCCCAGCTCCTCATCCCTTTACAAGGCACATGCAGGACCCGCCTGGAGGATGCAGGATCAGGTCCTCCCAGGCGACGGATTGCTCAGCTTGAAGTCCTTCTCTGGGAGTTGCCCAGACTCCATAGAAATGCCTTTGTTTGTGAAATCTCTCTGTTTTCAACTGGCTGGCAAAGAGTCACGCCTGGTCCCTGCCCAGCTGTGGAGGCCCAGTTGGAAAATGGGAGCGAACAGTTGGTTTTAGCTCTTTGGCCTACTCTGAAGCTGGCCTTGCCCAGTACGCCTAGACCACTCGGCATGCATGCTAACCTAGTTTATAAGGAGTTTAAAGGAAGCCCAGGAAAGGGCCCTCCCCTCCTCCAGAGGCGCAAAAGCCTGGATTCTCATGTGCCTAAGGTGAGAGTCGTTCATCGCATGAGTGGTGGCAGCCCTGCCTCTGAGGAAGACCACAAAGGGTGTCTTGCAGCCTCTCCTACCGTGCAGGGTTGGAGGTGCAGACTCCTGCTTGTCACAGCCATGTGGTCATCTCTGTTCTTCACCCCACTCCAGAAGCTCTGGAAATCCTGGTGAAATTGCAGGCTCTGGGTGGCTAGGCAGAGTGGTGGTCTGTGGCTGGCAAACAGCGTTTGCCTGGGGGTGTGATCCTTGCAGAGTCGGTGGACCTGGAGGCAATGCAGCCATTCCCCTGCTCATGCCGAAGTGCCCAAGAAGGAAATGGCTCCCGTGGACTCCAAGGTCCTCCCGTCTTGTGTCTCCCTGCAACTGCTCACCACCTCCTTTTCTCCCCCTTTCCAGACCCGCAAGGTCCTTACCGCCTGCGAGAAGAACCCCAGCGACGCCTACCAGCTCAACTACGACATGCACAACCCGTTTGACATCTGTGCCGCCTCCTACCGGCCCATCTACCGGGGCAAGCCGGTGGAAAAGTGCCCACTCAGTGGGGCTTGCTACAGTCCCGAATTCCGCGGTCAGATTTGCAGAGTCACAACTGTAAGTACTACTTCCCCTGCCCTCCGCCCCCAGGCATCCTCTGCTGGGAGTAGTTCTTCCATCGGGGACTGTTCATCCCCTTTTGATCGTCTCATGATGTCTGTGAGGCATGTGCAGGACAAAAAGACCGCAAGTGCCATTGTGAGGCACTGTATTTTGAGAGCAGCCAACTCAAGCCCAGCCTTACATGTGTGGTAGAACGAGATGGCGGAGTGGATTGAACCACCCTTGACTGTGTGGAGATGCTGCTTCTTCATATTCCCCCATGTAAAAAAGGCCCTGCAAATAAACAGATTTTAAAAACTAGCATCTCAGGAAGAGAGACTGGCAGGCCTGCTCTCTTCCTGCTGTGCTAGTTTTCTCCTTGCGGGGAGGGTTAAAAATCACATCCCCCACCTGCAGGCTGAAATGGCTCAGAGCTCTGCTGTCTCGTTCTGTGGCACGTCTCCAACAGGCCTCAGCTTCCTGTTGCGGGACAGGGAGGTTGGTCTCGCTCTTCCCCCAGCATCAGGCCGAGCTCTGCTGTGTAGATGGCCTGAATCTCTGAGGCCCTCTGGAGCGGCAAGCAGAGGAGGGAGGGGGCTCTCCCTAAATTGCACCCCCCCCCCCTGTGATTTTGAGTTCAGGTAGATGCTCACCACATCCCCTTTGGTCGTCCAGGTGACGGAGATCGGCAAGGACGTCATCGGCTTGAGAATCAGCCCCCTGCAATTCCGCTGAGGTTGTGCTGTGAGCGAGCAGCTGTTCTTACGTACACATCCAGCCCCCTTTCCCCCAGTTCTTCCTTCAGCCTCTCTTGGTCTTGGCCCCTCCTGTGAGCCCCTCCTTCCCTGTTACTGGGTAATGGCCCCTTTCCACCCCCCTATTCACCATGTCCGCTATGCAGCCGTTTGGAGGAGAGCCCAGTCATCACCCACAGGCACAGCCGGGTTGCCCGTTGTATGGGAGGCAGGCGAGGTTTGGTCTCTGTGCCACCTCCACCCCTTCCAGCTGCTGCTTCCTTGAGAATCGGTGTACTGGATGCGCTGCTCCCAGAATCCTGCCACCTTCCACTGACTCACTTGAGCTTTGGGGATTGAGGCTGGAAGAAGGTGCTGGAGCGTGGAAGGCTGTGGAATTGCACGCGGGAACTGGAGGGTCCTTATTGAAAGCCTCTTCGGAGTTTCTCATCTCGTGCAAGTGTGTTGGAGCAAAACGCGGAAGGGGCTCAAAACCCCACTGTGTCTTTTTGTACTTCCCCTACCCCGAAGCTCCCCCTCCTCCATATCTCCTTGTTTTCTTAGTCACAATAAAGTGACGTTACTCCATGGGAGAAAAGAATCTGATGTATTCTTTGAATTCAGAGGTATTCTTTTGACTCGAGAAGGAACACAGATCTTGGCGAAGGAATTGGCTGGTGGGGAAGGATCCTTCTTACCAGCGGGTGCCCAGACCAGAGGTGCCAGTTATTAATTGGGGTCTGGGTTTGCAAGGGGAGCCCAGAGTTGTAGGGCTAAACGGGGCTCAACACCAGGGTGAGACATTCTCAGGACCTGCAGAGATGTTCTCACAGAAGCCTGTTGGTAGAGACATCTGCCTGTCTTCCATTCATGTCATGACTTACCTTGCGTGGTCCTCAAGTGGAAATGTGTCAATTTGGGGGAAGGTTGTGTGTGTGGGGTGGGGGGGTGGAGTGGAGTGGAAGCAGGTTCCATGACAAAGAGGGTAGTTTCTGGCAGTCTCAACAGCCCCAGCCCCTCATTTTAGAAAGTGGCCATCAGAGGATGACAGATGGATCTTTCCAAGGCAGCACTTTCTTGACACACCCAGGGAGAGAGATCACTGTCTCCTTCACAGGGAATGGGAGGCGAAGGGGCTCCTGAAAGCCGGTCTTTGCACAGCCGTGGTGATGACATTTTCTTGTAAATATTTCTTGGCCACCTTTCAGAGCAGAAGCCCTCCCAAGGCGGCTTACAGCAATAAAATACATAAAAATAGTTAAAAGATTAAAAGCGATAAAAACATAAATGCAGTGGAATAGCAATAACAACAACGAAAGCCAACAATAAAACAATCATATCAAGAGAAGGCTGAGGTAAAATAATACGGTTTCAAGGCCTTCTTAAAAGCCAGCTATGACGGAGCATGGCAGTCCTCCAATGGCAACTTGTTCCAAAGGTGTGAGGCCACTGCCGAGAAGGCCCTCTCGCGTCTGGTCAGCCACCTGACTGCTGTCATGGGTAGGCAAATGAGAAGGGCCTCTTTCTGTTCTTAAGAGTGTGGACAGGCTGACATGACATCCTCTTGGTGCATTGTCCATGTCATCAAGGCCTGTGTGTTCCATCCTGAAACCTGGGTACCGTCTCTTCGGCTCATGTGAGGCTGCTGCCCTGCAGGGGCTAGGATGGAGCTTTGCTTATATACTCCAGCAGCATCAGGCACCAGGTGTGCTTTTGGGTGGTGGCCCCCTGATTCTGGAACGTTCTGCGTAGGAATGCTTTCCCGTTGCCCACATCGCTATCATTTCAGTGCCAGGCTAGGACTTCTGTTCTCTCACGCAGTTTAAGTGTTTTAGTGTTTTCAGTGTTTCCTTCTGTTTCAGTCCCTGTGGGGTGGCTTTAGCTTCTGTACCTAATGGCACCAGTGAGGAGGGGGACAAAACTCAGTGTGTTTTCTCTGGATTGAGCTTCAGTTTAGGGGAGTGCACAAGACCCCCTCCACACATGGAAATAATACAGTCCCGCCCACCACTGGAATCACGTGTCGCCTTCCTCCTCTCCCGACTACAGTTATAAGAGTGAATTCTCCACATGAACATTTGTAGGCACATGGATGGATCTGTGCATATGAACCAAAAATAGCAAGAGCGGGAGGAGCGATGGGGAATGGCTGGAAACCTCCAGCGTTGGCCATGATGTGTTTGGGGGTGCTGCGGAAGTGATAATCCAGATCCAGGTTTGCTTTCAAGGAGACTTTAATGAGTACTTAAAGCGCAGAGGCGTACCCAGTGGTTGATCAGACAGCTTCTCTGAACACAGAGCCATGGGGTACAATGGGTTTTATACCCATTGAGGCATGACAGGAGCAAGTGTTAATTCGCGTTCATCTGCAACTTTCCCAGCACAGACACCTGTAGCTTAGCACAAACAGAGCCTCACTTCTCAGGCGCATCCTAGAATCCTGAAAAGATTCAGAGCTCGTTGGCATGGAATGTGCTGAGGCGGCGACATCAACCTTTGAATCATCTTACCAGCCAGAGGGCCCACTAGCAAGAGAATTGCACCAAAGCAGAAAGCATTATGGCTCTCTAGGCCTCTCTAAAACTACTGGTGACTTGGTTACAGGCCTGGGGCCATTACACGGTGCAATGTCAGAAAATGTGATTTCAGGATACAAAACATTTATTGCAGGACGCATTAAATGTATGTATGGGAGGGGATCATGTTATGTGTGTGGGAGGGGAGGCAGGTTGAAGTTTGTACTGGCCCCCCAAGTGATGCTTGGGCCCTGATCATTGCCCACGGCAGAACCATTCGCCTGGCAGATGCTGCGCTGTCTTAATTGTCCCATTACCGCTGTCTTAATTGTCCCATTACCGTATGAATTCTTTGCTCCCCCCCCCCCCCGCTGATGATCATGTGTCCCTAAAGAGGAAGCTGCAACAGAAAGGGGGCACTGAGGCTTTCTTAGGTGGTTACTCAGCATAGCCTTGCTGGAGCCTGCAAGATGGACGAGAAGGTAGAGCAAAAGGGTAAAAATGTTGTGGCTTTGCATGGTGCTGCTGTGTCTCCTGACAGGTGAGTTTTGCATTGGGAACCTGCAGATAGGAGAAACGGGGATGTGTTGCTAATGAAGGGTAACTGTTCCGGCAGGAGCCCCTTCGCAACCTCTCTTTCCTTGTGGAGATCTCTCCATTCCTAGCTAGGGAGGGTGAAATGGAAGGGAAGAGGCCTTATTTAGAGGAGGGGGATGAATCTGTGGGAATTTCGTGCAGATCCTGCCCCTGCTACCTGCACACAACCCAAATCACACACTCCAGTAGTCCCTGTATTCTGGCCCTAGTCTGTCTTAAGGAACTGCTGGTATTTTACCTTTTCTAGAGATATTGGGGGGAGTCTTTACAAAATCTTTTTAATGTTCACTCATGTACACTAGAATTTAGGGGAACTAACATTAACATTTACATTTTCTCATCTCAGATTAGTTAGAATATCTTTAAAAACAACACCATTCCCGATTGTGGATTCAGTTACGTTTTAGCCATTTTAGAGAGGGATATGGTCCATGGGGTCACGAAGAGTCGGACACGACTTAACGACTGAACAACAATAAGGCTATAACTGTATTTAGTATATCAAGCTAATACTTAACTTTAGTATTGGCTTTTTAATTTTTAATTTGGGCTGCAAACTGAATCTTGACTTGTGTGCTCTGCTGCTGGGAACCACTCATTTTCTGCCTTTTCCCGAATTGGAGAGAAGGCAATAGAGGGTGTGATGCAACATTAGAAGGGGAAAATACATGTAACATTTTAGAAGTGGCGCTCACTGTGTTGAGTTCAATCTAACATTTTTTTCAGGGGTGAAACTGCGGAAAAATGGCTCTGCAAGTTTGAAGGTCTCTGAGGCTGAGTGGCGCTGTGACATCTTCATTGGGTCAAGCCTGATTGGCTGGGATTGTACAATGAACTATATGTGAACTGCTTAGGGATTTTATTATATTTAGCAGTATATAAATATTACAAATAAGTAAATAAGAAAGAAACCCAAACCAAAACGAATAAAACTGCAGACTGGGCAATCAACAGGAGTAAAAAAGATGAAATGCTGGGATATTTAGGGTACATTTGAACCCACTTTAGAAGGATACTTTTCACCCTGAGGACGTGTGAGGAAAACATTCCAAGTCCTTTCCATGTTTATTTAAAAATTTGGTACAATGGATCTTTCCAAGCATGCATGCTTAGGATTTCCACCCTGAAGGTGAAAAAGTCCAGACTGTTGGCTGCCGCAAAGCTGTTTGGGGCAGGGCAGTCCAGGCTGAGCAAACCCCCCTTCCTTGCCTCGGGCTGTTGTGGGGGTGCATGCAGCCCCTCCCTCCATGTAGTGAAGGGGTACGGGGGACTTTTTTTTCTGTGGGCAGCAGCATTCCCTTTTTGCCTCCCTCTCCCTCCAGACTTAGGCAATATTGGGCGGCCGGGGATGGGGGAGAGAGGCAGCTAATCCTCTGAATTCTGCAGGAAGGCTTTTAGCCACCACCAAGACTAGCCACAGCCCTTCTCTTGTAGGGGGGCAGGTCTCTCTCCCACTCTCTCAATGTGTTCAGCATTACTAAAGCACTGAGAAGCAGAAACGTTCTCCCCCCTGCCCCTAATGGACATTGTCTGGAAAGGGCCACCCCCCCCTCCAATGCACAGGAGCCCTGCAAAGCAGGAGCAAGAGACAGCCTCGCTCAAGGGCCAGGGAAGAACTGTGCCCTTTTCTCCGGAGCACATGGCAGGTTTTTCGGGCATTGAGATGTTCTGAAATGGGCTGCTTTGAGGGTGTGGTGTGACTCTCTCCTGACGCTTTCTTCCGGCCTCTTCTGGACCACGCAGAATCCTCTGGAGGAGCAACGGCAGATAAAGTCGAGGGAGTCCTGGGATGATCTGCAACATTCCAGCTGGAGACTTCAGACCAATGCACACTCATTACCTGGTCTAGAAATAGTAGAAACGACGATTTGGAGACTGTTGCTTTGGTGACACCCGGAAAGACCTGCGAAATCCGGATCCTCCTCCCAGCATTTAATAGGTGGCTGACCGTCTCTGAGGACTGCAGGAGGCTACAAGTCAGCAATTTAGTTCAAGCCAACTCTGGCATATACAGAGCACAAGCGCTGCTAAATCCAGACACACGTCCATTAAAGGAGACCTTAGGCCTGCAAGTGCATAGTAAGTCTTTCCCCCATTGCATTGCGTTGGGGCGGGGGTCTCTCTTCTCCTTCCCCCAGAGCACCGTGGATGGAGCAGAGTCTCAACAGCATGGCACACCTGAGTTTCGCTTCGGAAGAGTCTCGGGGAACACAGAGGTTTCTGAGACTCAGATTTGGGACCGCAAAGCCATCGCTGCCTGCATTGCCACACCTTCCGTTTCTTGGGTCCCACAATGGTCTTCAGTCAAGGAGGTTTTGCAGATGTTTCTGGTGCCTTTTTTAGAAGTTGACATTTGCTGCAAAGAGATTTGAGAGCAGAGCGAGGGAGAGGGAGTTCAAGATTAGGAGCGGGGGAGAGAAGTGTGTGTTGGGGGGCGGGGAAGACTCATGAACAATTCAGTAAGGGGTCCAGAGCTGGAGAGCACCTGTCCTGGGTGTTCAGAATTGGGAGGAGGCTGAACCTTAATGCAACCAATAACTCCCAGGAGCCCATGAAGACTTGGGGAAAGATTGAGTAAGAATCCTGGCATCTATTACGGGAAGAGAGGAAAAGGTAACATTTCAATGACCAAGAAAGATAGAGTTTCAACTGGCTAATGGGCCAGGTGGAGGAAAAGATGGGTTTTGGCAATAAAAATATACCCCCTTGTTCTGTTTGACTTCCGAGCAAAACACTGGAATGGGGAAGCTCCTGTCCTGAACAGCAGCCAAGAAATATTTTTTAAAAGAAATAATTTATAATTTCAGGAATAGAAAGGGGGGTGAGTGGGTAAAGACTGTAGGAACTACAAGATTTCTCTTCCGGAATGCAGTGAAGTTTATTATCTACATGGAACCAGTGGGAGAGGCTGTTCGGAGCTCTGGAGTCAGGTGCCGCCAAAATGCTGCCAACACCCAGCTCTACGGGTGTTTGTCACCTAACTGCAAGGAAGCCATTGAAACCCCTGAATGTTGCCTGGGTCTGATGCTGGGCTGGAAGAGGGTGAATGAGCTGACGTCCTACCCAGACAAAGCGGAGGTGTTGCTAGCAAAAAGCCTGGTAGAATCGGGGATTTGGGTTCTGGAAGGGGATGCGCACCCCCTGAAGGATCAGGCCTGTAGCTGGGGAGTGCTCCTTCGTCTTACACTGTCCCTGGACCTTCATGGGGCAGCAGTGGCAAAGAGTGCATTTGCACAGCTATGTTCAGTGGACCCACTGCCACCTTTCCTGAGTCGGCCTGCTTTGGCAACAGTGATCCATGCCTTGGTGACAGTGCTTTAAACAGAGTCTGGCAGCTTCCATTGGTGCAAACTGGTGCATGGTATCAAAGACTGTGGCAAAAATTTTAAAAAGACAGCGCCTTTTTTTAGAATTTTGCCACAATATCACACCTGCCTTGGTTGCCAGTTGCTTTCCAGGCTCAATCTAAGGTGCTGGTTTTCACCTTTACATCTTTAAATGGCCTAGGGCCTGGCTGGCAGAGGGACCGCCTGTCTCCCTATGAACCTGCCCAGTTGTTAACAGCTGCAGGAGAGGCCCATTTGTCAGGCACACACGGAAGAGCGCGCTCTTTTGTCGCTCTTCTGTTGCTGTAGGGTGCACGCCCTCCGGAATTACAGCCAGCCCCCACCCTCCCAGCTTTCAGAAGGAAGTGTTAAGACACATCTGTTTAGCGTTTGAAACTGCTTTTAGTGTGTCACTGTTTTAATGCGTTAGTTATTCTCATGATCTCATTATTATTTTAATTGTTTTGCTGTTTTGTGTACTGCCTTGGCAGCCTTTAGACAAAGAAGTATGGAAATGCTACTACTACTCATAAAAATAAATTATTTGGAGTTCAGTGACTTCTAGGTCCATTTTTTATCCCTTGTTCTGGTGTCTCGTCTGATCTGTGATTTAAGATGTTAGAGGGTTTAGGGTATCAGCTGGAGGGAAACTGACTCCATGGCTTTTCCAAGAAGGGTTTGATGGGACGGGGAGAGGAGTTCTAAATTAATATATGGCTGGATATACCTTCTTAGCCGGACAACTTCTTTGGTGGGTGCCTGGGGTGATTCAGCTTTTAACAAATTATTTATTTATTAGGTTTATAAAATTGCACCACTCACCTAGCAGGCACTCAAATTCACACAAGGAACAGAGGAACAAATAACAATAAAATGTACGAGCAATGTTAAAATTAAAGAGAAGCAGCAAAACATTAAATATTAACATGTTAACAGAGGCTGGACAGCCATCTGTCAGGGATGCTCTGACTTGGATTCCTGCACTGAGCAGGGGGTTGGACTCAATGGCCTTGTAGGCCCCTTCCAACCCTACTATTCTGTGATTCTATGAACATATTGAGTGAAACAGGAGAGTCTTTACTGCCTGTCTAAAACAGAACAAGGAGGGAGCCCCTGTTGTCCCCTTCCAGGGGGACTCCCACTGTTGGCGTGCTTCCACTGAAAATACCCTGAAGGAGGTGGAGCTGGACAGGGCAGGATAAGGCAACGAAATGACGCCGAGTGGGAGGTGCTCACCTGTCCACAGAGCTTGGAAGGACATGCAGTCCTTGAACTTTGGAAGGGGGGCTTCTCCTTTGCCCCTTTTGGGGCTGGAATGGAGCCCCTTTTTCCAGTCGTGTCCCGGCACAGCCTCCGGGTTTGGGTCTTTGGCGGGACATGGGGTGAATGGGCACCTCACGGGCTGCAAAGGCTGCACTACACCACTTTCATCTCTTCCCACAATCTGCTCATTGTGCACAAGAGCCAGAATGGGGAACTGTTGCTAGAAAATTCCCCCTCGCTCCCATTTTGTACTTAGAGACACCTGGCAGTGTGTGGCGAGGGGACAAAAATGTCCACCCTTCTCTGTAACATAAAAGGGATCACATCTCACACCCCTGCTGCTGTTTTTCCTCCACTTTTCCTTTCGCTGAAATCTCCCGTATCCTTTTCCTGCTAATTACTGGTCTTTTGTGTATTGTGTATCTCCCCCCCTTATGTTCAGAGCATTTGTCCAAGGCCGGCCTGTCCCTCCACTGTGACAAGAGGTGGGAAAAGGACTTTGCTGCTGAACTGCGCTGCAGGGCCATGGGAAAACGGTGTGAAATTCAGCTGGGCCCCAGCCAGCACGGGCGATGTTCTCTTCTCTGGGAGATCCCTTCTCATCGTGCACAATTTATTTATTGCATTTATACCCCGCCTTTCTCCCTCTCGCAAGGAACTCAAGGCGGCTTACATTATCCTCCTCCTCACCGTTGTATCCTCACAACAACAACCCTGTGAGGTAGGTTGGGCTGAGAGTCTGTGACTGGCCCAAAGTCACCCAGTGAGCTTCCATGGCCAAGTGGGGACTAGAACCCAGATCTCCCGGCTCCCAGTCCGTCACTCTCACCACTACACTACACTGGCTCTCATACAACTTACAGGACCACGATCAGAACGTCACCTGCATAGCGGAGAACCCCCTTGGCAGCGCCTCCAGGACAGAGTCCTTAAAGCAGCTTTGTGATCGTGGTAAGCCTTTTCTCCCCTTCAAAGAGACCTAGGAAGGCGGCTCTCCATTCTTTCTAGGAAGAGTAGGTAATGTAGTCCGAATCAGCCCCCCATCAGTAGCCACGGATGTAGACAAAACACACTCGAGTGGTGGGCTAGGAACAGACTTTACTTGAGATACAACAAGCTTACATCTCAAGGTGAGTTGGCTGAGGTCAGCCCCATGGTCAGCATCTCTTGCAGGAGGAAGTAGGAAGAATAGGAGAGCAGGGGGAGGAGACAAGGAAAAGGCCATAGGATCTCCCAAAGAGCCCTCCAACCTGACTCAGGTACATATTATCCCTTCAAGTTCAGGTTAAGTGACTCATGGTCCCTCCAACAATAAGCAGCTCCAGGGCAAAATAAATTCCACAGCAATGAAAATTCAGCAGCTGGTATGAATGACGGAAGTAAAGCACCATTGTTGCAGATCATATTTGCACAATGTATTCTGCCTGTTTTGATCAAGGGGAGGGCAAAAGTTCTCCCACTGCCCATCTTACTAAGCCCCATGTCTGGCCCTTTAGATTTCACCTTCCCGACCATCTGCTCCCATGGGTAGTACATGCCCTGCTCTCCTCTCGTCTAGACTACTGTAATGGGCACTACGTGGGGTTACCCTTGAACATGGTTCGGAAGCTGCAGCTGGTACAGAACGCAGCGGCTCACCTGATTAAAGGCAGCCGCCAGCGTGATCACATCACTCCGGTGCTGAAGGAGTTGCACTGGCTACCAGTTGTTTTCCGGGCCAAATTCAGAGTGTTGGTTTTGACCTTTAAAACCCTATATTGTTCCGGCCCAGCCTATATCTTAAGGAGCACCTCCAGCAACACCAGACAGGCCACTCAACAAGATCAGCCTTGGATGGCCTTCTCTCTGTCCCATCAGCCAGCACAGCTAGGCTGGTGAGGGAGGGCCTTCACTGTGGTGGCCCCCACTCTGTGGAACTCCCTCCCTAGGGAACTCGGCAATGCCCGCTCTTTAATGAGCTTTCGCCACGCACTGAAAACAGTTATTCAGGCAGGCATTTGAGGTGGGTTAGGGTATTTTAAAATAATGTTTTAATGTATAATTTTACTGTTTTAAACTGTACTGTTGTACATCGCCCAGAGTGGCCAGGTGACCGGCCAGATGGGTAAGAAATTTATTTAATTAATTAATTAATTCGCTGGGCGTCGGTGCACATGTGTAGCATTAAGGACTAGAAACTTGCTTTTTGGTGAGATTCTCCAGATGCTGAATTCTGAATCCTCTCACAAATACAGCACTTGCATGATGTAGTCAGAGAAGACACGCAGCCCAGATGATAACATTTGCCTGGCTGTGATCAAGATAGGGTTGCCAACTGATTTTTAACCCCCGCAGCTTGGTCTGCTCTTCTGCACTTATCAGGCGTTTGATGTACCGACATCAGCAGGTGATGCTCTCCAGCAGGTGTGAACATCAACATCAAGCTGCTGCCAAAGCCACTGCAGTAGCCAGCTGGAAAGACGATGGGAAGCTTACGCAAGATAAGACCCTGTGGAAGACCCCCTGGGTGCCCATAATCACAGGAAGCTTCCCAGCGCTGCTCTCCAGAGGAAGAGGGGCAGGATTTCCACCGTGCAGACTGTGGCCCACCAAGGGCGATCAAAACGGGAAATCGCCTAGGCCAATCGACAGCCCAAGCATAGGATCATCCACCCCCCACTTCCCCCTGACAGGTCACCCTAGACAATCCAAGCCATCATTTGCCTGAAACAGGAGCAGACGCATCACAGAAAGGCCCAAGTAGTCCCAGACCATTCAAGTGAGGCGATCAAGCCAAATGCTGGAAGGGACATAAATACGCAGGACAGTTGAAGAGTATGCCAATCCCTGTAGCTCGCTCTCAGGTGTTCCATTTGCAGGGGGTGCTGGCATTCAGCCGACCCCTCTCCCCAGCTGTTGAAAAAACAGGCAAGGGGGCTCATGGGGCTGCCTCTGCCCCTGAGATCTACAGTGGCCGTATGCCACTGTCCGTTCAGTCAGGTGGCACGTGGAAGGGGCCTGGCTGGGAGGACAGGGGAGGTGGGAGGGGTGGAAACATCCACGGGGTCTGCAGGAGAGACGAGGGAAGGAGGTGCCCTTGAGAAGGAGGTCTGCTGGGGGAACCTTAAGCAGGGCCAAGATTCTATACCAATGAAAACGGTTCTGTAAGTGGCCTGAGTTGGGCAAGCGTGCACAGCACTGCGTCTGTGTGTGCCACTAGGTCTCAAACCCCTGGGGAGTGCAAGGGAGTTTTGCATTTTGGCATGCTCTCTCTAGCATTGCTAATAACAAGGCAGCAGGAGATGACGGTATCCCAGCTGAACTGTTTAAAATCTTGCAAGATGATGCTGTCAAGGTGATGCATGCCATATGCCAGCAAATTTGGAAAACACAAGAATGGCCAACAGATTGGAAAAAATCAACCTATATCCCCATACCAAAAAAGGGAAGCACCAAAGAATGTTCAAACTATCGAACAGTGGCACTTATTTCACATGCCAGTAAGGTAATGCTCAAGATCTTGCAAGGTAGACTCCAGCAATTCATGGAACGAGAACTGCCAGATGTACAAGCTGGGTTTAGAAAAGGCAGAGGAACTAGAGACCAAATTGCCAATATCCGCTGGATAATGGAGAAAGCCAGGGAGTTTCAGAAAAACATATATTTGTTTTATTGACTATTCTAAATCCTTTGACTGTGTGGATCATCACAAATTGTGGCAAGTTCTTGGTGGTATGGGGATACCAAGTCATCTTGTCTGCCTCCTGAGGAATCTGTATAACGACCAAGTAGCAACGGTAAGAACAGACCACGGAACAACGGACTGGTTTAAGATTGGGAAAGGAGTACGGCAGGGTTGTATACTCTCATCCTACCTATTCAACCTGTACGCAGAACACATCATGCGATGTGCTGGGCTTGATGAAGCCAAGGCTGGAGTTAAAATGGCTGGAAGAAACATTAACAATCTCCAATAAGCAGATGATACCACTTTGATGGCTGAAAGCGAGGAGGAGCTGAGGAACCTCATGACCAAGGTGAAAGAAGAAAGTGCAAAAGCTGGGTTGCAGTTAAACCTCCAGAAAACCAAGATTATGGCAACCAGCTTGATTGATAACTGGCAAATAGAGGGAGAAAACGTGGAGGCAGTGACAGACTTTGTCCTTCTAGGCGCAAAGATTACTGCAGACGCCGACTGCAGCCAGGAAATCAGAAGACGTTTACTTCTTGGGAGGACAGCAATGACAAATCTGGATAAAATAGTGAAGAGCAGAGACATCACACTGACAACAAAGGTCCGCATAGTTAAAGCAATGGTATTCCCCATAGTAACCTATGGCTGCGAGAACTGGACCATAAGGAAGGCTGAGCGAAGGAAGATAGATGCTTTTGAACTGTGGTGCTGGAGGAAAACTCTGAGAGTGCCTTGGGCTGCAAGAAGATCAAACCAGTCCATGCTCCAGGAAATAAAGCCAGACTGCTCATTTGAGGGAATATTAAAGGCAAAACTGAAGTACTGTGGCCACATCATGAGAAGACAGGACACCCCGGAGAAGATGTTGATGCTAGGGAAAGTGGAAGGCCAAAGGAAGAGGGGCCGACCAAGGGCAAGATGGATGGATGATGTTCTGGAGGTGACGGACTCCACCTTGGGGGAGCTGGGGGTGGCGATGGCCGACAGGAGGCTCTGGCGTGGGCTGGTCCATGAAGTCACGGAGAGTCGGAAGCAACTGACCGAATAAACAAATGCTCTCTCTCTCTCACACACACACACATATGCTACAAAGCTTAGTCGGCTCCACATCTGGCTTCTGAGGGTGTCTCTACACCAGCCTAAAATCCCGCATTTAAAATGGGGCTTTCTGCTTCCATTTTAAAGGCAGGATCACGACGACTCCCTTTACACATGCTTCCTTTCCCCCCTCCTTCTCCTGGGGGGTGGGGGGACTGGACTTGGTCTCATAGGCCCCTTCCAACCCTACTATTCTGTGATTCCCCTATATCTGAGTCTTCCATATCTTTCCTTGATCTCGCTCCTCTTCCTGCCGCTTTTCCTCTTTTCACGGAGGGAACTGAAGCGGAACACAAGGGGGTGTGCGTGTAATTTGACAGCTCATGATCTGCGATGGAACAAAGGGCATTTCGTGCAGGAGACGCCCTGGAGGGTCACAGCATCATGTAGGCTTTCTTCACACGGAGCTTTTATCCTGCGACTGAGATGGCTCCTTCACGGAAGTTTGCGGGCTCTTTACACGACACCGTGATCATTCCTCCGTGAAAAGAGTTCAAGCGGCAAGAGGAGCAAGATCAATGAAAGAGACTGGGAGACTCAGATATGGGGAGAAGGAGGGGGAAAGGGGAGGGGGGAAGGAAGCACGTGAAAAAGGGAGTCCTTGTGATCCTGCATTTAAAACGGAAGCAGAAACCCCATTCTAAATGCAGGATTTTAGGCTGATGCAGAGATGCCACAAACTTCCATGAGTGAGAAATCTCAATAGCAGGATAAAAGCTCTGTGTGAAGAAAGCCCGACAGCCCTTCAGGCATGGCCCACACACTTCCAAGCCTGTTGTTGTAAACCTCGGAGCTAGAAATGTGTTTGTTTGCTTAATAGGAAAAGGAAGGCAAGCTGAGATTCCTCAGATGCTAAACTCTGCACACCTTCTCAAGTTTTTCACTAGCATGATGCAATCCCAGAATCATGACAGTTATAAACCCATCAAATGAATCCATAAAATATAGCCCTGATTTTGAATGCATTGATCAACAGAGTGTAGCCCTGTCCCCAGACCTTCCTTAACCAGGGGCACCCTGTGAGACCTTTCTATATGGGTGCTTCCAGATGGGGGTGCTTCCAGATGGTGCTTCTGGCTAGGAGGCACTGGAGCTGTTCTGTCTTTTCCATCTTAATGCCTTTTTTGTGGCAAGAGAAAAGATGGAAGCAGCAGTGGGAAAACATGGGTGGCTTACACGTGCAAGACCTCCCCCTTAAAACTCTGTAAATGAGCCTGGGTGATCGCACTGTAAAAACGGCGTCTAGGAACACCATAATCGCCTTCCCAGTGAGCAGTCCTGGGCAGTCCTCTCTAGAGTAAACCTTGTCCATGTCTGACTTCTTGGCCGTCAGCAGCTCTGGAAAGGTCCCAAGTTAACGCTCTTGATACCCTGAAGGTCTTTGAACTGGGTAGTAAGACTGAGATTGCACGCACTGAAGACAGCAAGACTTACTTCTGAGTAAATGTGCATAGAATTGCACTTTGCTTTTACTTAATTCACGTTAAGCAGTTTATATACCAACTGCGCCCTTATCTGGACAGAGATAGCCTAGCTACAGTTATCCACGTTCTGATAACCTCTTGTCTGGATTACTGCAATGCGTTATACGTGGGGCTGCCTTTGAAAACGGTCCGGAAACTTCAGCTGGTCCAAAATAGGGCAGTGAGACTGTTACCAAGGACTGGCCACACGATCACATAACACCTGTACTTTTCCAGCTGCGCTGGCTGTCAGTCCATTTCCAGGCTCGATTGAAAGTGCTGGTATTAACATTCAGAGCCCTTAACGGCTTGGGGCCAGGTTATCTGAAGGATCACCTCCTCCCATATGTGCCTGCCTGGACCCTAAGATCATCCTCAGTGGTCCTTCTCCGTGAGCCCCTGCCGAAGGAAGTGAGGTGGGTGGCTACCAAGAGGAGGTAGGGCCTTTTCTGCTGTGGCACACTGGCTGTGGAATGAGCTCCCTAGAGAGGTTTGCCTGGCGCCTACATTGTACTCCTTCTGACCTTTATATCCTCCCAGTATTTTAGCATTTAAGCTTCCTAATCTTTTAGCTCTGGTGTTTTAAATCTGTATTTTAAATCTCTGCATTGCTGCCTGGTTTTATTCTGGTTGTACTGCTATACTGTGGTTTTAAGCGTTCATATATATGTCGTTTTATGCTGCACCTGGTGATCTTAATTTTTGAGCTTTGGCTATTGGGCACTATAGAAATCAATAAATCAATAAATCAAATAGTTAAATTCTGTAAGCTTATACCAGTTTAAGTGTTTCTTTAAACCTAAAGTATATGGATAAAATACAGAAAGTGCCTTAAACTGGGGCCTCACCACAATAACAAACCACAACAAAGCTGTTCAGTCTCACAAATGAACTCCTGGTGCTTAAAAAATATAACTGTAATTCCAGAGACATTCAGCAACATTTGTTAAATGTACAGCAGAGGTCAAATGCAAATTGTGCCCCCCACCCCCCAGACCACCACCATACACACACACACACACACACACACACACACAGAGCTTCCACGGACCCTGGAGAGGGGTCTGAAACCTGAAGGACTCCAGTTCGCTCAGACAATATTGTTTTAATAGGCACGCAGAATATTTCTGCAAAAGGTAAACATGGGGCAGCCAAATAACAGGGTCTGGGACCTGAATGTTTCCTGGTTTGTGTGACAAACACTACCTTTAATGTGAATCTTTGAAGAAGGAAGTACTTCTAAAATGAGGTGGAGAGCAGGGAGACCCTAACGAAAGGGAACTACTCTGACCCCTCACCCCAGCCTGGCTCATAAACAGACTTCCCCTTAAGTGGATCTGATCAGAACCCAGCGGGCCCCTGGCCACTCCACTCTTTCCACTGAGCTAGCTCACCCAGGTGCTCTGCGTGGCTGAGGAAGTTTGGGATCTTTGGGGTGGGCTACAAGAGAACAGCAGAGGTGCTCACAGATCCCCAGTCCGCCTTTCACCCACGGCCTATCGTCACCTCTGCGTCACGGAAAGGGCACCTGTGGATGTCCATCAGAGAGAAGAGCCGGCCAGGAGTTCCAACTGGTTTATGCATTACATAAACAGAGTGAGCTTAGGAGGGTGTCTGGTCTCTGTGCTCTCTCCACCCCTTCCTGCTCTTGCTTCCATGAGAATCGGAGTACTGAACAAGCCGCGCCCAGAATCCCACCACCTTCTAGTGACTCACTCCAGCTTTCCTGCCCATCTCTTGGGGATCAAGGCTGGAAGAAGCTGTCGGAGCAAGGAAGGCTGAAGAACTGCACGTGGGGGGAGGAGTCCTTGTTAAAAGAGTCTCTGGGGTTTCACACCTTGTGCGACTGTGCTGGAGCAAAATGCTGAAGGGGCTCAAAACCCCACTGCTGCTTTCTGAATTTCTCCCCACCTCAAAGCTCCCCCTCCTCCGTATTTCCCTTTTTTCTTAGTCACACTTAATAAAGTAATGTTACTCTGTGGAGAGGAAAAAGGAATCTGCTGTATTTGCCTGAATTCAGAGTTACTCTGTTAACCTGAGAAGGCACCCAGATCTTGGCAAAGGAACTGGCAAATGGGGAGGGATCCTTCTTATCAGCAGGTGCCCAGACCAGAGGTGCTGGTTATTAATTGGGGCCCTGGGCTTTTTGCAAGGGGAACCCAGAATTGTAGGGCTAAATGGGGTTCAACACCAGGAGAATATGTGGACTTCCTCGTCCATTCTCAGGACACCTAGAGATTGTTCCCATGGAAATCTGCCGGTCTTCAATTCATGTCATGCTGGCTTGCTGTGTGTTGTCCTCTAATGGAAATTAGCCACCGGGGGTGGGGGGTTTAGAAATGGGGGGAAGGATACGATGGAGAGGAGGCAGATTCCAGGGCTAAGAAGGTAGCTTCTAACAGTCCCAACACCTTGCTTCAGAAAGTCTTTGGCTGCCAGAGGTTGACAGATGCTCCCTTGGAAAGATTGACACGCTGAGGACTCCTTCAAGTTGCTCGTGGGAAAGGTGTCCCCAAAGCTGGTGCACGCGCAACAGCAGTGATACTGTCTTCTCTGCCACATCATCAAGGCCTCAGTGGTCCATCTCCAATGATGGGCACCGTCTCGTTGGTCCACACGTCGTCGTCCTCCAGGGGCTCGGAGGAGGAGGATCTGCTGACACGCTCCACAATGAGCAGAACGAACATCAGGCACCAGAAGAGGAAGTTCACCCAGGCAGCTGCCTGAAGCCAGAGAAGGAGAAGAGTGTCCACGCCCTGCCTTCACGCATGCGTGCACGGGCATCCAAGGGTCCTGCACTGAGCAGGGGGTTGGACTCGATGGTCTTACAGGCCCCTTCTAACCCTACTATTTCATGGTTCTGTGACAGGGATGCTCTCACTTGGATTCCTGCACCGAGCAAGGGGTTGGACTCGATGATTTTATACGCCCCTTCCAACCCTACTATTCCATGATTCTATGAAGCCACCAGAGCAGGGTCAACTTTAAAGCACATTTTAGTCCAGCGGGGTTTGTTTCATATCAGGACTGTAATGCTCCTCTAATTGTGACCCACCAAAACGTGCGTAGACGATGTCAGTCAATTATCTGACACAACAGTAGGGGGGCTTCATTGTATCCTTGTCTCCAGCTCAAGCCGATCTGAAATACAGCTCAATAAATATGCTCACATTTGTCCCTGGCTATCATGCTCTCTTTCTTTCTTCCTATTGTTAAATGTAGGCTGTCCGGTCCGTGAGGGAAGGGGGTGTGGGGGAGGACGTACACTGATGGTGCTGTAGAAAGGAGTTGTGATGGGCAGCTGCAAGACCAAGAAGCCATCCTGCCATGGAATACATACGTCACAGTGACAAGCAACTGCATTTTTTTTAGGGATGATTACCTCGTTATAATCTGAATAGGCTTTAGGCTAATTTAGTGTAGAATGAATTCTTAGAAATGCAAACACTGGTCTGAATCAGGGAGAAGCTGAATTCTCGGAAAAGCTCTCCTGAACTTAAGTGCTTTCTTAAGATAAGGGTGATGACCAATTTAGGGTGCCATCCCATGGGCTGCGCCCTCGTTAGATCGAAGCCTCCGAGAGTACCCAATCCCCTGCTGGGCTGCTGCTAGCAGGGCAGGAGGAGGGACAGAGGCAATTCTCACCTCTCTGTCCTTCCCTCTTCTTTTTCCTCTAGACGGGTCCCTGAGCCCGTCTAGAGCGGCTGGGGGTGGAGAGGCCTCAGGAAACATCGTCTCCTGGCTCGCCTCTCCCTGCCCGCTGGAACGCCCCCTCGCAGACCTGTCCGAGGCCGCTTCTGCACCCTCGTAAGACCTCGGTGTGATTCTTTCTCCAAGGGCTGCGAGGGGGTGGATGAGGGGAGGGACAGGACTTCAAAGTCCCCCTTCCGAGCTCGTAGCAGTGCCTACGGGGGAGGCGCCAAAGAATCCTACGGTCCCTGGGACGCTCTGCAGCTCTCCTCTCTGAGGCAGAATGCTATAAAACGGAAGCTTTTAGCACGGCTGCACAGAGTGATTCTGGAGAAGGAGATACATGCCACATGCACTTATTTAAGCCCTGCCAGTTAGGTAGATGTGACCTTGGAATATAATAGCAGCTTTCTTGGAGAGAACAGTAATAGCAACACTGATAAATTCTGATGTTAGCTACTATTCCAGTTATGCAATTACACTGTTGATAATCATAATTGTAGGACATGTGTGTGGATTGTCTGACTCCAGATTTCAAAGTTATGTTACACTTTACACTTGTTGGAGCAATAAATATTATATATATTCACCAGGACCGTTTTTGTATGGTCCGGTTTGGGAGCCGCTTCAGGGAAAAGGACATGCATACGATTTAAGTCTAAATCTTGCTGCCCATAATAATCAGTGGAGCGAGCCATCTAGACAGAGCGGGGCAGGGGGCGCACAGGATAATTCGGATTCCTGGATCGGAGGTCGGAGACAGCGCTCTGACCATAGGTCCAGGGATCCGTGCTCCCCGCCCCCTCCCAGCCGGCCTGGAGAGAACCGCACCAGCTGCCTCTCCGAGGTGGCAAAAGCAACCTCAGAGAGGGGGTAAAGGGGGCGTGATGGGCGGGTAGGGATACAAGGCCTCCCCAGCCTCTGCAGCACCCCAGCTAGACGGGTAACACAGCCTGCCTAGCCAAAATGCAGAGTGGGGGAGTGTGGAGGCGAAGATGGCCTCTGGTGCCCCCCACTCTGCACAGGATGGCACTGAGCCTCTGTGTTCGGAAGCTTATGGGCATCGCCATACGATTGCAGCCTGAGATAGCTAAATCTACAACCGACTAGGGACGGTTTAATTAGCTGTAGTTCCTCTCCTGAACAGGAAAATCACAGACAGCCCTGATTCAGGCTTGAGAACCTGGCTGGCCAGATGGCGCTGAGCGCTTAAGCATCACAACCCCCTCTCACCAAAATCTGTCCTCTCTTGGGGCCGATGAATCCTAGATTATTACTTTTTTAAGGTAAGGTAAGGTGTCCCTAACCAGTCGTGTCCGACTCTAGGGTGCGGTGCTCATCCCCGTTTCTAAGCCGAAGAGCCAGCGCTGTCCGAAGACGCTTCCGTGGCCATGTGGCTGGCATGACTGAACACCGAGGTGCACGGAACGCTGTTACCTTTCCCGCCGAGGCGGTACCTATTTATCTACTTGCAATTTCTTGCTTTCGAACTGCTAGGTTGGCAGAAGCTGGGACTGAAGACGGGAGCTCACTCCGTCACGCAGCACTCGGGTCTCGAACTGCTGACCTTCCAGTCTGCAGTTCAGCGTCTTAACCACGTGTATAAAATGGAGGGAGGCTTTAAAGGTCACGCCTGCCTTTGAACAGTGATGACGGGGCTGTGCCAGATGGCGTCCCGTTCCCTCCAGGGTGCAGTGGGGGCATTAGTGCCCGACTGGCACAGTTCAGAGAAGAGGGGATGGCGCAGGGGCAAATGGATTGGACTCAGCAGAGCGGCACTGAAATACCACTCACCTCGGCAGTGTAGAGGCTGTTGTAGAACCTTTCCGCATGGTAAGGGGAGACCCAATGGCTCTGCTGAGCATCTTGGCAGCTACGCAGGAGGCGAGAAGGAAAAAGCCAAAGTGGTTAGCTCACCGGACTCCAAACTTGCCACTAGGGGAGAAATTGCCCCCAGCAGCATATTTTTCTCAAGGGCAGGCTCCTAGGGGTATTGCAGATGGCCCCATCCAAACCCATATCTAGGAGGGGTCTGTAGGTACCACCTTCTGTTTTGTTCTTTTGAAGGCATCTGGCCCAGAAGCACTTTGCTAGCAGACAAGTGGCATTCTGATAGCATTGCCTCCGCCCTGCCCCACAGCAGTAGAGTCTGACTGCTAGCTGATTAAAATGAAGGCAAAATACCTTGCCAGACCTCAGCTGCTTTGCAGGTAAATAAAAAAGCATCACTAAACCTGAGCTGTCAAGAACTAAGAAAGAGAGGAGGGAGGAGGAGAGGGAAGGGGAAGAGAAGAAAGACCAGAAGAAAGGATGTTACTCAAACATGAACTAGACAAAGTAGATGGAAAGATTAAAATGTCCACCTTAGTTTTCTGACTTTTCCTTTCATGCTGGTTTGTGAATTTGAAAGAGGGGGCAGAGAAAGGCTGGGCCATCTGGATTCTAATCCCCCTCCTTTTTGATTTTCAAAGCTAACAGGTGCGGATTCTGGGGACCTAAGCCACCAGGTCGTCTCCATCAGACTATGTTGGTTTACTCCTGAAATAGATTCCAGTCTTTACTAAAGGCAGGTTTGATCCTCTTGTTTAGAAACTGAGAACTGAGCATCCTCCCCTGGACTCACCGTGCTACAGCAGTGGACTTCTGGATGGACGTGCAGAGAGTGTTTGTGCCGATCCGAAGGATGCAGGCCGAGACAAGCAAGAAGAAGAGGATGCCAGCGAAGAGCACGAAGGAGCACTTGAACCAGCTGTGGTCCCTGCAGGGGGTAGAGAGGCCCTCAAGAACGAGCCAGCATGCTCCAATGGTCCACCCTGCAATTTTGCCCTAGGGTCCCCACTCACGGCTGTCTGTCGCTAAAGCAGCAGTTGTAAATCCCGTGGAGCAGGACTGCAAAGGAGATAATGGCCGTCAGGACGGAGACAGCAGAGATGAAGTAGCATAGAGAGATGTTGCTGGAGCTGCTTAAACTCAGCGTCCCGTTGTTGCGCACCGAGCCATACAGGATGCACTGGCCATCAAATGCCCCCTGGAAAAGAGAGGGAAGGGCGGAGGCTACAGGTCTGCTAGGAGAGAATAAAGAGTTCGCGGGAGGGGTTGTCGGGGGCTCTTTTCCCCAGTAGTGGGGGGGGGGAACTGCTGCCCTGTGTGTTTTACACCAGGTCTAGGAGCATCAGCCTCCATTCCTAACTCACTCACTGGTTCCACACATTGTGGACAGGCCATGGTTACAACCAGTGGAGGCTGGTGGCCGCGATGTCAGTGGGGCGGTGCAACTGCTCCGCACCTTGGAGAGCTCCTTTAGAGCGATACCTGAAACCTGGAGTGGATTCACGGACATTGCAGCCCCCAGCCCCCACTGGTGATAAACAATTCGGTGGACTAACGCATATCATCAAGCATCAGTCCTTTTCCTTAAAAAAAGTGCGCGGTGGGGGCGACTGTTTGCCCAGTATCTATTTTCAGTGGTGCAGCTATTGTGAGGAATCAAAACTCACCGGTCCTCTTAAAATGGGCTGTTCTTATGTTGGGTTGATGCACCGTTCGACTGGCTTGTCAAATACTGTGTCGACTGACCGCCGATTTGTTAAGGCACCCAGATAATTAAAGTACTTTTATCCTGGTCCTCAGCCAAAAAGCCTTCCCAAGAAGCTTGCATGCACTCAGTTCAGATGGTCCCTGCTTGCAGCTCCGCTGCCCTGAGCCGTCCAAAGGTCTGCTGCTCCCTCAGAAGACCCTCCCCTTTCTCCCGTGCTGCCCCTTAGGCCTGGACCCCACCGCCTTCCAGAATGCCTCCGTGAGACCACCTCCCTTACTTCCTTCAAACTCCTCCTCCAAGCCCACCTTTCATTTATTTACATAATGTATAAACCACTCGATATCTAAAGAAAAAGAAAAAAAAGATTCCCAAGCAGTGAATGGTAAAGGGAGGTGGCGGGGGGGGGGGGGAGTCAAAATACAAAAGAATGAAAATATTTAAAATCAAGTGATACCAATAAAACCGTGGCTGGTCATTCAGGAAAAGTTTGTTTAAATAAAAATGTCTTCAGCAGTGCTGAAAACACGGCAATGTTGGCACCTGCCTGACATCAACTGGCAGGGAGTTTCACAGAGAAGGAGCCAGTACAGTGAAGGATGTACTCTGAGGGGTCTCAGGCCCATGTGGAGCAATTCTGTTGATGTCGAGGTTGCAACAATGATGCCAGCCAGGGCACTTGCGAGGGCCACTGTGCGTTCCCCCTAGGAGCAAACCTAACAGCCAAGAAACTCGTCTACCAGCTACAGGCTATATCTGCAGGGATTTCCAGACAGGAATAGGAGCATCTGTGGCAAAGGCCCGCAACGAGGACCCCATCTTGCTCGCAACAAGAACCAGGGAGTTCCTTGCTCCTCCAGGGGTCTAGAAGTTAATTTCAGAGTTTCCAAGAACAGTTAGCTGCGTTGCTATTGTAATTAGCCTGACATCTGTTGATATTGAAAGAGAACCAGCATGGGGTAGTGGCTACTAAGCCCAGAGAGACCCCAGCTTCAAGTCCCCCTCTGCCACAAAGCCCCCGGGTGACCTTGGGCCGGTCACAATCTCTCAGCCTAACCCACCTCACAGGGTTGTTGTGAGGATTAAACTGGGGATGGGGAGAGGAGACACACTCCTTGAATTCTTTGGAGGAATGCGGGAGATAAATGTAACATATTTTGGCTGTTCTAAAAATATTTGACCAATATTTATGGGTCAATTGGCTAAACCTTTCCTTCCCAACCCTACTTTAAAAAAACCACACCCACTCACCCAATAAGCAAGGTATAATTTAATTAATCTAGCTAGCATAGTCGAAAATGGTGGGCGGCTGGGGGGCGGAGAGGGAAGTGCAGCAGGAGAAACCTAAACTGGCCTCTTTATTTCGGAGATTCTTCCCGCTGAAATTGCCGGCATTGTTACAACCACCACCTGAGCCCAGCCCTGGCTCGCCTGGGCTCCCTAGCTCGGGCTCCGCCGCGATTTAATCCGGGCAACATCCTGGAACCGGCCTTGACCCAGACGGAGAATTTCGCCGTCCGGCCGCTGCGAGCGGGCAGGGATGGAGGCCCCCCCGGGCAAGACGCGGGGCGCGGGCCCAGGCACGCCCGTGGGAAGCGCGCTTAGACACGGCGGGGGCAGGGAGGCCGTCGGGCGCAGAGCGGGAGGGAGCGCGCGCGCCGGCACGGAGGAGGAAGCGCCGGCGGCCGCAGCGGGCCGGACCCTCGCCGAGGCCCGCCGCCGACGGAGCCTCTCGCGCAGCCCGGGCGCTCGCGCGACGGGGCGCGGGCGAGGCGGCGGCCGGACCGGGCGACGCGGCGGCGGGAGCCGGACTTCGGCTCTCCCGGAGGGCCCCGGGGGCAGAGCCGGCACCGAGGCTTCCCGCAGCCTGTCCCAGCAGAGCCGGCGGCAGAGCAGCCTGGCCCGGCGGGGCCGGAGACTTGGCGGAGGGCGCGCCGCGCCGCGCCACGGCCGAGCTCAGCGGAGCCCCCCGCGCCGGCCAGGCGGCGCAGCGGGCCGGCACGCGAGCGCGGCGGGAGAGCTGCGGCCAGCGCCCGGGCGGGCCGGGGAGAGGCGCGCTGAGGGCGCAGCCCTGCGCGCGTCCGGGGGGCGGCAGGGCTTCGCCCCGTCCCAGCACGCGCGGGGTCGCGCCCCTCGTGGCTCACGTCGCGTCCCGCGGGGGCGGCCCTCTTCTCCCGTCCCGGGCGCGGGGGCGGGGCGGGGCGGCCCTCCGCGCCCCGAAAGGCAGAGGCGCCGGGCTCGAGCGCCACCTGCGAGCTGGGGCCGGAATCCAGGCGACGGAGGCGTCGGCTGAGCGGTGTTCGGCGGGGCGCGATCGCTCTCTGCCCACGCTCAGCAGCGCCCTTGCTCTCTCCGATGTCTCGCAGCGCGCCGCTCGGGCAAAAGCCCTCGGCTCCTGCACGTGCTCAGGGCCACGCTTTCCCCTTGGCATCCAGCAGCCCCCGCGCCCTGGGCAGCGCACGCGCCGGACGCCGCGCGCACGCCCAGCGCCCCCCCCCGGCGCGCTCCTGGGCTAAGCGGCCCCGCGACGCGCTCCAGCGAAAGTTTCCTGCCCCCCGCGCGCTCGGACGGGCGCCCGCCCGCAAAGCGCGGGAGTCCCCCCGCCGCGGGCCCCGCCTCACCTGCGTGACGGTGAGCGCGGAGGCGCAAATGATCCCGCACAGGAAGGCGGCGGCGTGGAGCGCCAGCTCGACCGCGCGGAGCCCGCCCGGCAGCGCCATCTTCCCGCCGCGGCCGCGGGAGGGGGAGGCGGCCTCGCGCGCGCGCTCGGGGGCTGCCGCCGCCCGGCCCGGCGCGACTGGCAGCTGCGCCGGCCTCCGCTCCCGTGGGCGGGGGTCCCGGAGGGGCGCGGGCGACGCGCGAGCAGGGACTTCTTGGCGTGGGCGCGGGCCTGGCAGGAGCTGCAGGGGAGGCTCCGCTCCCGGGCGCGGGGCGGGGCGGGGCGGGGCCGGGCGCTCTGCGCGGCGGGTCTCGCGGGGCCGCCCGGAAGCGCCGCTCCGCGTGGCGAGGAGGAGGAGCGCGGGCGCCGCTGGGCCTCCCCCGGGGCGTGGCTGCGGGACGGCCGGGAGGAGCGCCTGCACTCGGCGGCGGCTGCGGCCGCCTCCGGCCTCGGGGCGGGCGCCGCGGGCGCCGAGCGGTGGAGGCTGGCCGCGCCGGTGGGGCCGCGGTCCGCCCGGTTTCAGTCAGAACCGGCCAGAACTCCGAAGGAGCCGTCCAAAGTGCAGATGCCATGTCGGGGGGAGGGCTCAGCACCTCGGAGAGCGCCTTTGGGGGTCGGGCCGGTTCAGCGGGAACCCCGGAGTGGGCGCTCTGCCCCGCCAGCCAACCCTGGCTGCGCTCAGCGGCCGTGTTTTTGGGGCGTGCGGGCGGCCGGGAGGCAGGACGGCGAAAGGCAGGCGGCCGGGAGCTTTCTTTCCGGGTTCTACGGGCTGTTTGGGTCCTAACGGCACAAATGATCGTCCTTCAGTTGGCTTCAAGGTGGGGTTCTTTTTCAGTTTCCACTTTGATGTCATTTGCCGCACAGCTTGGTTACTCTGCAAAACTGTGGGGCAGCCCGGAGGGGTGTGTGTGTGGGAACTGGGGCAATTTGGGCCAGGCCACCCCCAAAGCAAGCCCCCCCTTAATTCCTGTGCAGACCATCTGACCCTGCCAGCGGCCCCCCCTGCCAGGTTGCTCACCAGCATTCTTGGTATTTTGTTGAGTTTTCAGAAAAAGAGGAAATGGCATCTTCCAGTGTAAGATGACACTGATTCTCCCCGATATGTGTTGGGAGACAAATTCTGCAAAATATGGCCCCTCCAGGAAATTCCTAGCAGATAACATCCTCCTACTGAAAGCAGAGGAAGGAACTAGAGGATCGGCTATCCTTTACTTGATCCTAACCAACAGAGATGACTTAGTGGATAAAGTAGCAGTTACAGGGACTCTGGGGGAAAGCGACCACGTCGCACTTGAGTTCTTGGTTCTAAGGGAAGCAAAAGCCGAGTGTACTCAAACGCGTACCCTGGATTTTAGGAAAGCTGATTTTAATAAACTCAGAACAATGATCAGTAAGGTCCCATGGCAAGCGACGCTAACGAGAAAAGGAGTCCAAGATGGGTGGGAGCTTTTAAAGGAAATTCTCAAGGCACAATCACAAGCAATTCCAACAAGAAGAAAAGGTGGAAGACAACAGAAGAAGCCAATGTGGCTTCACAAAAAGCTTAGGGATGACCTGAAAACAAAAAAGGACACATAGAGGAAGTGGAAAGAAGGCCAAGCAACAAAGGAAGAGTACAGGCAGGTAGCACAGAATTGCAGGGATGGCGTCAGGAAGGCTACAGCTGAGAATGAGCTGAGGTTAGCGAGGGATGCTAAAAGCAACAAAAAGGCTTTCTTCAGCTACATGCAAAGTAAAAGACAGAGGAAAGAAATGGTGGTTCAGCTATTAAATAAGAATGGCAAAACTGATGTCAAGAAAAGGCAGAAGTGCTCAATTCCTACTTTGGCTCAGTCTTCTCCTGAAAGAGGGTCTATGACCCCCCTGGCAAAGGTGAAGTACAGGCTGTATTGAGATCGACAGGCATATGGTCAAGGAACACCTAATTACTTTGAATGGGTTCAAATCTCCCGGGCCAGATGAGCGGCACCCTAGAGTAATAAAGGAACTGGCAGAAGAACTCTCAGAACTGCTGTCTATTCTTTGAGAAATCATGGAGGACGGGGGAAGTGCCAGATGACTGGAGGAGGGCTAACGTTGTCCCTAAAGGACAAAACGAGTAAAAAGGAGGAACCTGGGAACTACAGACCAGTCTGACATCAATCCCTGGGAAAATTCTGGAGCAGATGATAAAGCAATCCATCTGTAATCACCTTGAAAACAATGCCGTGATTACTCGAAGCCAACATGGATTCGTCAAGAGCAACGCCTGCCAGACGAATCTGATCTCATTTTTTTATCAAGTCACCTCCCTTATGGACCGTGGGAATGCTGTGGACATAATATATTTATTTATTTTATTTATTCATTTCATTTCTATACCACCCAATAGCCGAAGCTCTCTGGGCGGTTCACAAAAACTAAAACCAAACAACACACAATAAAACAATTTAAAATATATAGAACATTAAAACCACAATATAACAATACAACCACAATAAAACCTAGCAGCAGTACAGGAGTTTAAAATACAGATTTAAAACAGCAAAGATAAAAATTTAGAAAGCTAAAATGCCTGGGAAAATAAAAAGGTCTTCACCTGGCGCCGAAAGGAGTACAATGTAGGCGCCAGGCGAACCTCACTAGGGAGCTCATTCCAGAGCCGGGGTGCCACAACAGAAAAAGCCCTCCTCCTAGTAGCCACCCGCCTAACTTCCTTTGGCAGGGGCTCACGGAGAAGGGCCGCTGACGATGATCTTAAGGTCCGGGCAGGCACATACGGGAGGAGGCGATCCTTCAGGTAACCTGGCCCCAAGCCGTTAAGGGCTTTGAGTGTTAACACCAGCACTTTGAATCGGGCCCGGAAATGGACTGGCAGCCAGTGCAGCTGGAAAAGTACTGGCGTAATATGAGCTCGCAGGCCAGTCCCTGTTAACAATCTTGCTGCCCTATTTTGGACCAGCTGAAGTTTCCGGACCGTTTTCAAAGGCAGCCCCACGTATAACGCATTGCAGTAATCCAGACGAGAAGTTATCAGAGCATGGATAACTGTAGCTAGGCTATCTCTGTCCAGATAAGGGCATAGTTGGTATACCAGCCTAAGCTGATAAAAAGTGCTCCGTGCCACTGAGTTCACCTGTGCCTCGAGTGACAGTTCTGGATCCAAGAGCACCCCCAAACTACGAACCTGATCCTTTAGGGGGAGTGCAACCCCCTCCAGAACAGGTTGAACATCACCTAGCCGGGCAGACGAACCACCCACTAACAGTACCTCCGTCTTGTCTGGATTGAGTTTCAGTTTATTAGCCCTCATCCAGTCCATTACCGTGCCCAGGCCCTGGTTCAGAACAGCCACTGCCTCACCTGGTTTTGATGAGAAAGAGAGGCAGAGCTGGGTGTCATCTGCATATTGATGGCACCTCAGCCCACACCTCCGGATAACCTCCCCCAGCGGTTTCATGTAGATGTTAAACAGCATGGGGGATAGAATAGAGCCCTGTGGAACCCCATGGCACAATTGCCATGGCACAGAGCAATAATCCCACAGCACCACCTTCTGGAATCGGCCATCCAAGTAGGAGCGGAACCACTGTAGTGCAGTGCCTCCAACTCCCAACCCAGGCAACCTATCCAGAAGGATACCATGGTCGATGGTATCGAAAGCTGCTGAGAGGTCCAGGAGAATCAACAGGGTCGCACTCCCCCTGTCCCTCTCCTGGCAGAGGTCATCCCACAGGGCGACCAAGGCAGTTTCCGTTCCAAAACCAGGCCTGAAGCCCGATTGAAATGGATCTAGATATACCTCAACTTCAGCAAAGCTTTCGACAAAGTGCCCCATGATCTCCTGATGAGCAAACTAGCTCAAAGTGGGCTAGATGAAACGATCCGGTGGATCCACAGTTGGCTACTGAATCGGACTCAAAGAGTGCTGATCAAAGGGATCTTCTCAAACTGGGGAGGTAACGAGCAGGGAACCGCAGGGCTCATATTGTATATGTTAGAATGTATAATTTCTGTTATATGTAAGGTATAATAAAGTATGTTATAGGTATACTGTATATAATAAGGTATGTTAGAAGGTATAATATGTTGGAAGGTATATGTTATATACTTTCTAACATATTATGTATGTTAGAAGGTATAATATATGTGATATATAAGGTATAATATGGTATGTTATAGGTACAAGTTATGTAAGGTATATGGTATAGGTATGTAAGGCATTGCATCATGGAGAAAGCAAGAGAATTCCAGAAAAACGTCTATTTCTGCTTCATTGACTACGCTAAAGCCTTTGATTGTGTGGATCACAACAAACTGTGGCAAATTCTGAAAGTGATGGGAATCCCAGACCACCTTACCTGTCTCCTGAGAAACCTGTACGAGGGTCAAGAAGCAACAGTCAGAACCAGACATGGAACAACCGATTGGTTCAAAATTGGGAAAGGAGTACGACAAGGCTGCATATTGTCACCCTGCTTATTTAACTTATATGCAGAGTACATCATGAGAAATGCCGGGTTGGATGAATCACAGGTCGGAATTAAGATTGCTGGGAGAATTATCAACAACCTCAGATACACAGATGATACCACCCTAATGGCAGAAAGCGAAGAGGATCTCAAGAGCCTCTTGTTGAGGGTGAAAGAGGAGAGTGCAAAAGCTGGTTTGAAACTCAACATTACAAAAACGAAGATCATGGCATCTGGCCCCATCACTTCCTGGCATATAGAAGGGGAAGAAATGGAAGCAGTGACAGATTTTACTTTCTTGGGCTCCAAGATCACCGCAGACGGTGACTGTAGCCATGAAATTAAAAGACGTTTGCTCCTTGGGAGGAAAGCTATGGCCAACCTAGACAGCGTAGTAAGAAGCAGAGACATCACCTTGCCGACAAAGGTCCGTCTAATCAAAGCTATGGTTTTCCCAGTAGCAACGTATGGCTGTGAGAGCTGGACTATAAGGAAGGCTGAGCGCCGAAGAATTGATGCTTTCGAACTGTGGTGCTGGAGAAGACTCTTACGAGTCCCCTGGACTGCAAGGAGGTCCAATCAGTCAGTCCCAAAGGAAATCAACCCTGAGTGCTCATTGGAAGGACAGATACTGAAGCTGAAGCTCCAATATTTTGGCCACCTAATGCGAAGAGAAAACTCTCTGGAAAAGACCCTGATGCTGGGAAAGACGGAAGGCAAAAGGAGAAGGGGACGGCAGAGGATGAGATGGCTAGATAGCATCACGGATGCAATGAATATGGACTTGAGCACGCTCCGGGAGAGAGCGCAGGACAGGAAGGCCTGGCGTGCTATGGTCCATGGGGTCACGAAGAGTCGGACACAAATGAACAACAACAACAACAACAAATGTAAGGCATTATAGGCATCAGTATACATGCATTATAGGTATAACGCACGTAAGGAGTTATAGGTCAAAGCAGCACCGTGAATGAGGCTCGGAAACATATAGGAAGCCAGTGCAAGCGGGCCAGAACCGGTGTTATATGTTCGGACCTTCTTGTCCCTGTTATAAATCTGGCCGCCACATTTTGCACAAGCTGCAGCTTTTGAACTGTCTTCAAGGGCCGCCCCACATAGGGTGCATTGCATGGACTACAACTCCCATCACTCCTAAACTGGGGATAAGGTTTCTTCTGTGTTGCTCCCTCTGGAGTTAATAACTGGTCCCCACTCTCTCTCTCTCCATTCAAGAAGGGTGCAGGGGGTCAGGGCATGCCTTCTTTTTAATTTGGCTTTTTAAATGGTCGTTAACAGTTTTTAAGGCAGTTTTCGCTATTTTACCATGCCTTTGTGTGTTTGAGTTTTGTTTTTGGAATATTTGCCGACCGACTTGGCTGAGTCCAGAAAGGTGGTATAAAAGTGCAAAAATAATAAAATTATTCAGACGAAAACCACATACAGAAGGTTCATATAATAATGCAATTGTTTCACTCATGGGCTGTTCTGGTATTCTAAATATCAGGGATGAGGAACCTCTTTCAGTCTGAAGGTGAAATTCAATTTCAGAGAAGCTCTTGGGAGGAGCGTTCCAGTAGTGGGCGGGGCTGAAGGTAAAAGGGGGCCAGGCCAAAAACATCAGCGCATTATCATTATACCTGACGGAACGCCTCTCCCGACATGAACCTCCTGAGACATTAGGATCAACCTCTGAGCCCTTCCTCTGAGGGAGGCTCAGAAGGTGGCAACAAGGGAGAGGGCCTTTTCAGTGGCGGCCCCCCATTATGGAACAATCTCCCCACTGAGGCCTGCATTGTGCCAATACTGCCATCTTTTCGGCGCCAAGTTAAAGACTGTCCTCTACTCCCAAGCATTTAATGGCATATGATGGGACATTTATGTGAACAGTCTTCATCAGGTCTAGTATCTTATTTAAAATATTTTTGGCTGTTTAAATTTTGTATGTTTAAAAAAATTATACTGTGTTTTATTATCTTGTGTTTGAGGTTTGTAATTTTGGGAACCGCCCAGACAGCTTCACCTACTGGGTGGTATAGAAATGAATTTATTTATTTATTAACAACAACGACGAAGTGTTAGGATCCTTGCCCTGACAAAAGCATCCAAATCAAAATGCATGCAGCCTTTAGCCCTCTAAACATTGACAGCACCTGCAGCTTTTGCCTTCTCCCCATGCCACCCCCATAACGTCAGTTTTGCACAGCCCCAAGCACATTAGCAGAGCGGTGAAAGGCGAAGGATCCCTCCCACCGATCTCCATAAAGAGATGTAAAGGCATCAGCGCTCACCCCGGGGTGCCCTCTCTGAGCCAACTCTGAGCACTGCAGCTTGGAAAAGCCTCCGTTGGCACGAATGGAGACCCGTTACAAGTCCAAAGGAATGTGTGTGGGGGGGAGGCTGTTCTGGGGTGGCACTAAATCTCCCCTCCCCCATGCTGTGACCCCCCTGTGGAAAACTCAACCCTCCCGCCCTCCGATCAGGCTTCCCTGAAGTTCCCATTGCTGTCAAAAGAGGACTCGAGAACTCTGCATGGCAAAACCGTCTCAAATTCTGCTACACACCAATGCAAAGCATGGCATTTGCGAAAGTAGTAGTAGGTGTTTGAAAGGTCACGTGTATTTTATCAGTTGTGTTTCTAGTGTGAGCACACACCGCGAGCCAGCATAGGGGGCTGCCACTGCAGAAGGGGAGGTGATGCTGCCATTCCAGGCTGCTTTATATAAAAAGTGTGGTAAATGCCTGCACACCTGTGTAGGAATGCAGGCTTAAAACCAGTGTGGTCATGCAGAGTTGTGTAGGTGTGCAATGAAAAGTAACCTATATACAAATGCATCTGTCTCACAGATTTCCTGCCTTCGAATCCCATCGAAATCCCTGCAAGGAAAGAGAAGGGAATGGGGGGAGGAGGAGAAAGACATGGCAGGAGGGGGACGAGCACAGCAAGTTCTGTAGCTTGAAAGCCACTCCTGCCGGTGAGAGTTATAATAGCGCTAGCTTGGAACACACGTAACCCAGCAGCGCAAGACGAACGCGATCACTGGGGGAAAGCATCACAAAAGCCGCTTGGGGAAAAACAGCATATTGAAGGAGAAATAGTGCCAGTGAACGGGTTGGGGAGACCATCGTGTGCACCCCCCCCCCCGCCCAAGTGAGACAGATGTTACAATTCCAGGATAAAACTCAAAGGGTGGGTGGGGGGAGAGAATGTTTACTTGCTCAATTTATCTGATCAACGGCACAATCCTTATGCATGTTTAGACAGAAAAGAAGTCCTACAACTCCCAGCATGCCCCAGCCAGAACGGACAGCTGGGGCATGCTGGGAGTTGTAGGCCTTTTCTGTGTAAACATTGCACCCTAAGAGATTAGCTCTCTTTGTGCACACTGTGTTTCAGGCATCAGCCAGCCGGCCCCCTCCCCTCGGTAAATAAGTTGAAAGGAAATGAGAACACTTCCAAATATTTCCTCCCTCCCTCTCTCTCTTGGCCGCTCTGGGGTCAAAGCGTGTGCATCTAGGGCAAGAGTGCTGCAGCTCTGTGGCACAGCCCCTGCTCTGGGAAGATCCCAGGTTCAGTCTCCAGGGACAGGGAACGAACGGCCCTCCAGGGGATGTTGGAGTGCAATTCCCATCCTCCCCCATTGACTATGCTGGTCAGGGCGGATGGGAGTTGCAGTGCAAGAACATCAGGTGGATGCCACGTTCCCAACCCGTGAAAAAAGATCAGGCAGCAGGTGAATTGACAGGCCTCTGCATCAGACGGCAGCTGCCAGTCAGAGACAAGACTGGACTTGACGGAGGCCAGCGGGCTGGCTCAGCACCAGACAGCGGATCCTGCTTCGCTAGGCTGGCTGCAGAGCCCTAGTCCGGTGCTTCGAAACAACACGGGAAAACATCTTATTTGTGGGAGAGGTAACATTTTACTAGATTACCCCTTCAACTTTTATTTGTTTTGTTTCTTTACAAAAAGTACCTTCTTTGTAGTACTCTCATGCATCCCACCACACCCCACCCCAGTCCGCTGGAACCCATCAGGACGCCACCCCCATTCTTTAGGGGGCTACTAAAAGTTAACATTTTCCAAAAAAAATAGTTAACCTGATGCTTACAACTTGCTTCGTCTGACCAAATCCAGGGCACTGAAACCCAGCTTTATACAAGAGCATGAAAATAAGAGGGTTTTTGCAGGGTGGGGTGGGGTGGGGTGGGGTGGGGTGGGGTGGGGTGTTCCAGAGCAGTGGGTGCACAGGCAAGCTGTTGTTTTGGGCAAAATCTCACACTGCACAGGACAACAGGCGGAGGATATTCCCTGGTTGTGGAAGAAAGTTTTAAACAGACTGAATATTCCTTTAGTGTATTGATAAATAAACAATAACCCTGGAGCTCCACCCTAAACAGAAAAAGCACATATCCCTTCCCTGGCCAGTTCCAGGGTTGCCACATTTTTTATCAGCCCTGCTCCTCTCTATTTAAATAGCAGCCTGACTGAAAAAGAAGTTAGCAGGTGATGCCGCGCGCACGCACGCAGAGAGCAAGGAAAATTCTCCTGCTAAACGTCTGTATGTTGAGCTGCTTTCAGAACGCAGGAGCATATGCCAGGAAAAAGGGTAGCAACCTTACACAGTTCCCATGAGAGCACACTCACTCTGAAAAAGGGGAGGTTCAGGCAGTCTGGAGGGGCTTAAGACAGGACAGATTCCAGAGCCCAGATGATGTGGGAGCTCCAAAGAACGACAAATCCGTCTGCCCAAGCATGGGAGCTTTCTCAGGCTTTGGTTAGGGGTGGAAGCTAGCACAGAATCGTACCTGGCAGGTGAGCCAAGGTCCTTTGAAAGGGCTCGCACGGCCAGGCTCTGTGGAGGGAGGCGGGGGCACCGCTGCAAGGCCCTGGCCCGGAAGAAGTTGGGCCACTACGGCAGACATCCTCACATCCACAGGAGTTACGCCGACGAGGCCACAGCTCCGCCACGCCCCGCGTCTCAGGGAAATCGAGGCGCTGCTGCGGCCTTCGCCACCCTGGCTCCCTCCAGCTGCGTGGGGACTGCAGCTGCCATGCCTCGCTGCCAGCCCACCCTTGGGGCAGGGTGTCACGAGCCGTGGCCGAGGCCCATGTGCTGCCCCGCCCCCCGCCGGGCGGCGTGCAGCGGCCCCGCTCAGAGCGGCAGGCAGAGGGAATACTCCGAGTGGGCCCACTTCCGCACCGGCTTGCTGGTCCGGCCGATCATGGGCAGCTTCTGGGCGTAGCGGGAGACGTGGCCGGGGCCATGGTGCTGGAGGAAAGCGGTCTGGAAGAGGCGCCCCCGGCACCGCCCCTCCACCCGCCGCCCGGCGATCGCGAAGCTGAAGCGGGGGGGCCCCTGCGGGGAGAAGCGGCTCTTCTGGAAGACGTCCCGGATGCCGGGCCGGTGGCCCTGCTGGCGCGAGGCACCCCGGGCACGGGCCAGGCTGGCGGAGCGGTGCAAGGCGGGCCGGCTGGCGGGCAGCTCCCCGCGTGGGCTCTCCTCTTCCCGGGGGCTGACCGTGGCGTGGGCCGTCAGCTGGGGCATCTTGCGCACGGCATCCCCACCAAAGGCCGGCAGCTCCTTTCTGGCATCGGCCGCCTTGGGGGCGCTGGCCGGCAGGGGCTCTGTGGGGCCCAGCCCCGAGCCCGTGCCAAAGCGGATGGCCAGGCTATCCCCAAAGAAGAAGTACAGCTCCTGGTAAATCTCGCTCAGGGAGACGGCTGGGGCGTCAGGGGCGATGCCTGCCTGGGGCCCCCCACTGCCCAGCTGCAGCAAGTGGCTGGCGATGCCAAAGCCAAACTCCACCTGTGGGTCCTGGAGGGGGCTGAGCCAGGGGCAGCCCTCCTGCGGGCGCCCCTCCCCACCTGAACCCTCGGCCGGGGCAGGGGCCGAAATGGACTGGGCCTTCATCTTCAGGAGCCGCTCCACGGCCACCTAGAGGGAGGAGCAACACGTCAGATGGGGATTCTTAACAGGGTTGCACACATCTACTCGCCTGGGGCAACTAAGAAACAGCTCCTGGTGATCAAGCCGGAAAGCCCTCATAAGCCAGAAGAAAGTTTAAGGCCATCAACGTGCCACAAATGTTTAAAAATAGGGGTGTGTGAGCAGGTGGGGTAGAAACTCGATTGCAGGATGCAGGGGTTTAACATCACTTCCCACGTGTCGCTCTTAGCCAACTCACCGCTGAAAGGATGAGCTGGCAGCCACGTTCCATTTCTCCTAGGTGAGGAGATTCCCCCCTGCCTCGAGAAAGTTACGCCTGGTGCTGTTTCAGATGTGGGGTGGGGGAGAAGCGTGTGGCAGGTGGTGGGTTCCCCCAAAGTGGTGCTATCCTCACTTTAGGGACAGAGCCAGGGTGCTGTTTTTAAAGGTTTCTCGTCCATTGCTTGCATTGCATTTTGCAGTATTTTAATCTGTTGCATGACAGAATGCCGATAATTTCAGCAAAGCCAAGGTATAACTCTTTAAAAGTAAAATAAAATGCTACCTATCTACAGAGATGGCTCTTTGTTATCTGTTATGTTATCCCAGGGTAACAACCCAAGTTCATTTAAACTTCTGGTCTGCCCACATCAGCCTTCCCAACCAGGTGCCCTCCAGAGGGTTTGTATTACAACTCCCAGAATTCCTGTCCATGCACCGTGCTGGCTAGGGCTGGTGGGAGTTCAAGAGGCAACACTTTTGAGAGGGGGGACGCTGACACCCTACATGGGATACAGAATAAGAATACTACTCAGTTGAACCTGCAGCCTATAAGTTCCTGGCTTATACATCTGAACATCTGCCAGTCTCCCAACTACATTTGGATTAAAAATGCTTAGCTATTTTTTAAAAAACGTGTTGTCTGATTGATCAAACCAAAGAGGTGCCCTAATTTCAAAACTTTCTTAGGGCGCAGTCCTATTGGGATGATCGTAAACCCCGAACTCGGAGACTCACGCTCATTCTGTGCAGGGCGGGGGGAGCGGTGGAGGCGATTTTTCACTAGATGGGCTTTTTTGCTGGTCTAGCAAAAGTGTTTTGGAGGGGGAGGAAAGGAGATGGGCGAAGCCCCAAAATTGCTCGTGGTCTCCCCGCCACCTAAATGCCCCGTTCCCCCTCTCCGAGGCTGTGTTCCTGACCTCGGAGAGGCAGCCGGCAAGGTTCTTTCTGTGCCAGCTGTGAGGGGAGACAGATTGCAGATCCCCCCGAGGTCAGAGTGCTGTCTCCGACCGCAGATCTGAGCATCCAAAGATGCTACGACCCCTCAGATGCCATGCAGGGCCGAGGGCTGGCGCCTTGAACCTACGCGATTAGCAGACTAGACGTGGCAGCCCTGGGCTTCTCAGACGTCACTAGCAATGAGGGGGCTGCTCCATCTGCAAGGAGAGACTCACCAGAATGGCCCCATACACCTTGTGCCCGTCAGCCTTCACCTGAGCGTTGGACACGGAATAGTCGTCTAGCACAGCCTGCAGGTTGGACCAGTAGGTAGAGAGGTGGGGGTACAGGACCCGCTCCACGGCCTGCAGGAGAGAAGCCGCGGCAGGGGGGCAGGTCAGCAGCGGAGGCTGGTGGCCCCCACGTCAGTGGGGCAGCAAATCCACTCCAGCGTTCAGTCAGAGCCAGTCAGAACTATAAAGGAGCTCTCCAAGGTACCTTGGAGAGCTGCTTTAGAGTTCTGACTGGTTCTGGCTGAACCCTGGAGCAGGTTCTCTGCTTTGCCCCTCAGAGAGCTCCTTTAGAGTTCTGGCTGAAACCCGGAGCGGATCCACCGTCCCACTGACATCGGAGTCACCAGCCTCCACCAGTTCAGCTGTTGTAGCCAGGCTGGGGAGGCAGCCAGGAAGAGAACGGCGCTCCTTACCTTCCAGCCCAGGGCATGCAGCCCCACCACGGCCCCATAGTGGGAGCAGAGGGGGCGGACAGGGTCGGCCAGCACCTTCTGCAGCGAGAGCAGGATCTGATGATACAGGCCGCTCACCAGGTCGCCGTGAGTCCTGAAGGTGTGGAAGATTGACTAGTTATACCCCAGTTTACAGCAGAAGCAGAAAAGAGAGCAGGGTCCCTGCCTCGGGGAGGCTGCAATCCGGCCCCCTACGGAAAAGTGCTCAACTGGGCAAGCCGTTTCAGAGGTCTCGTGTGAAGCATCCAAGCTACCCACTGTGAGGGTAGGCAAAAAAATAAAAAGGCCCCCGCCACCGTGTCGCCGGCCAAGCTGACCAAGGAAAAAAGTAGTTCCTTATAGCAATCTGCCTCACCCTGAAATTAGGCGTGAAACGGATTTGTTGGGGTCTGGAACGGCCCTGCTGGACCAGACCAAAGGCCCGCTTCCCGCAGCGCCTAGCCAGATGCCACTGGGAAGCCCATAAGCAGAGCAGGGAGACAAGAGCCTCTCCTGCAATGGGGGTTCCCAGAACAGGGGAACCTGCCCTGGCCAGGAGTAGGCCGCTGGCCTGTCTAGCTTGGCATTGCCCACTCGGCCGGGCAGCAGCTCTCCAGGGCTTCAGCCCTCCTTGGAGATGCCGGGGATCGAACCTGGGCCCTTCTACATGCAGAGCAGGGGCTCTGCCGCAGAGCTGCGGCCCTCTGCTAGGCTGACTCTGAAGGCGGAGGCTCCATTTGGCTAATAGCCCTGGAGACAGCGCTGTTCCTCCTCCATGTACCTGTCTGGCCCCTTCAAAAGACATCTAAGCTTGTGGTGGCAAATTTCAAGAGTTCATTATACACTCTGGGGAAAAGCCTCCTTTTGGTTGTCCCTCAACCAGGGCTGCAGACCCCATTCCGGGGCACCTCAATTTACAGCAGAACTAATTCTGGTCCTCCTGGGGTCCTACCTGGACCTCTGCGTTTCCGCACATGCCCCGATCCTTTTCTGGCTCCACCCCTTCCCCCAATCACCTGGTGGTTTACCAGCTTCCCCCCCCCTCTAAAAGGTTGAAATGTGTCTCCCAAGGCTTTGTTAGTGGCAGATAAGAGCTTTAGACTAAACATGCCGGTATTTTTGTTTTTGGCCCCTCCCATTTCGCATTTGGCCCCGCCCACCACAGGAACGCGGCCCCTGAGAGCTTCTCAGGCTGAAAGAGGTTCTGCACCACTGCCCTAAATCTACAGCCAATCAGCCCCAGAGGCTAACCCATAAGACGTTTCCCTGGGTGACGTGCATGAAGCCATCCCGGAGAGAAGCTGGACTGGGCACCCCTCCAGGCCTGTTTGCTGCTGCGGCTGCTCCTGGTTACCCCAAAGGGGACGGCAGGGGGCACAAGCAGCTCTCCCAGCCCAAAGGGGCACAAGGGAGGCGGAGGTGACGGACACAGACCAGAAGATGTGCCCAAGGAGCATCGCCGCGTAGTCGCGCAGGGTCCAGTGGTCGTTGAGGGGGTTGATGGAGGCGGCGAGGGGCTCCAGCACGCAGTACATGACGCTGGCGATGAGGCTCTTGACGTAGGAGCCCAGGCACACGTAGGGGTTCTGGATCAAGCTCTTGGCCACGTGGAGAAGGCGGTTCAGCTGCTCCAGGTCGTGGCTCACCGACTTGACCTGCCAAGGGGAACATGCCGGGAAAACAGACCCAAACTAAGCCGGAGCCCGGGCCTTTCAGCCGCCCTGGTGGCTGGGGATGATGGAGGTTGCAGTCCAACACATCCAGGGAACACCCGACTGGGGAGGCTGCCCCACACCTTCCAGGCAGCCCATGGGACATGTCAGACTCTCGGAAGCCAGGGCTGGCAGGAGCGCTCTTTTACTAACAGGGACACTGATGGCATCTTCCGCCCACCGCCCTTCAGCATTTAGTCCCCAAGCTTAGCTGCAATCGTCACGGTAGCAGGGAGGAAATGAACCTCCCCAGCAACAACATATTGTTCCCTGTTGTCTTGCAAAGTATTCTGGGATGGCTTGGTCTGGAATGGCCACTGAGACGCGCCGCGTCGTCCGAACCCGGTGAGCATGGGGTGCTGCTGTGGTTGTAAGACCACCCCAGAGCCCTACAACATCCTGCGAGTTTGTTTATTTGCTTGTGATGTTTATACACCGCTAGATATAATTAAATCTCTAAGCAGTTCTGGGGGGGTTGTTCACCACAGCGGCAGCCCACCTTCGCTGGATTCGGATGACACGGTGAGCCGTGCCGGCGAGGGTAAGTGGGTCGGCGCGGAACCAGCACACGCAGCGCAGTCAGCAAGCCACGGTGGCTTGTTAATCGCCTGGCGGCCGTGTGAACCGGGCTTTACGAAAGACCTGCTCCTGTGGGAGGTAAGTGGGCTGGGCCCTCCTTGCCGACATCGGTCAACACAGCTGCTGGGCTGTTCAGGCTCTTCTTGAGGAGGCAGCTCTGGAGATGAGCAGCTGCTGCCCCACCACCAGCAGGGCCTCTTCACAGGCCCAGCGCCCACCTCTGCCACCACCTCCGTCCAAAAGGGCCTGAATTAGCAGACGATGCAGAAGGCCAGAGAGTTGCCGCCAGCGTGAGTAGGCAATACCAGGCTAGCAGGGCCAACGGCCTTCCTCCATTCAAGGCAGCGATCTTGAGGGGGTGCGGGTGGCGGTGTTGCGCCCGCTCAAGGCCAACTGCGTGGAAAACCCGCTGGGAGAGCCCCCAGGAATGGGATGGGATGGGGTGGGGTGGGGTGGGGTGGGGGAAGAGAGGCGCAGGGCTCACCCCACTCACGACGTAGACAAAGTAAGGCAGGAGGGCTGCGATCTTCGAGTTGGTCTGCAGGTCCTGGAGGGCGACCTGCGCGGGGAGGAACCGGAAGGGTGAGAGGCAGCGGAGCATCGGCAGAGGGCTGGGTGGGCACAGACGAAGTAAAGCCACAGGCGGAATTCTGTGTGGCTCACGCCTGCTCTTACCGCGCCGGGGGAAAGGATGGAGCTCAGTGGCAGAGCGCCTGCTCTGCAAGCACAAAGCCTTGCTGTGCTGCGGAGCGGCCAGGGTGCCCAGCATGGTGCGGCACGGCACCCGGCATCCAGCCCGGCGCTCTGTTTTGCACTGCTTTTCTATTCATGCCGCAACTCTTGCCTCGCTGAGAAAGGCAGCCTGGAATGGGCCCGCTCCAAGAACAACTACATGAAACAAGGCTGACAGAAGCCAGCCGTGCGTCTGTCCTCCCAGGCACTGGCCGACCTCCTTGCTCGCACAGGCCAGGCCGCAAAAACAAGGGGCCTGCTGGGCTCTTGCTGGGCTGCTCTGCGTTGCTCTCAGCCACTCGCATCCACTTTACAGCTGACCGGGCTGAGGTTTCTTGCAGCCCTGAAGACGCCAATCCCCTCCTTTTCCTGCCGCGTGATTCTGCCCCCCGACATCCGCTGTGCCCCTCACCTACCTTCATCAGCTGAGGATCATCCCCCAACACCGCCCGGGTCACGTGCTGGTAATACTTCAGCAGGTCGTCGGTCAGCACTGAAACGGCACTGGGCACTGGAAGGAGAAGCCAAGGGGGAGATATTTGTGGGGGTCTCTGGAGTGGGGAAGGGAGCCCAGGAGGGCAGGAGGAAGACAAGCAGGGCTCATTCCAGGCTCCAAATGTTCCTGCCTTGCAGAGCCGTTACTGTATTTTTAGATCCTTACAGTGCGTCTGGTTTTTACTTTGGTTTCATGGTGTTGTTTCAAACGTTTAAACGTTTGATATTGCGTTTTCTCACGTTGTTGCATTTCAGTCTGGTACCCTTTAGATGTCTTGGACGGCAACTCCCATCGTTCCTACGCTGCCTGGGAAGGATGGGAGTTGCAGTCCCACACAGGCTGGGGAAGGCTGCCTGAGGTCATCCCCGAGGCCTTGCCCCAGCCTTCAGAGGGGAGGCGGGTGGCGACCAGAGACAAGGCCTCTTCCGTGGCGGTGCCCGGGGGTCTGTCTCTGGACCCCCTTCCCCAGAGCACTCCACCTGGTGCTTCTGGGTTTATTGCTCAGGTGCCAAGGGAAGACGGGTTCGTTTCCCCAGATTTTGGCTGAAGTGACCTTGCAGCTCTCCCCTCATTTTGATGCTGTGTTTTGGGAAGCCGTTTCGGATTTTGCTCTCTCTGTTTGCACTGGCTTGTCTTTAGTATCATCCTGTCTCCAAACTGTTCTACTGGAGCACATACAGCGGGAAAGCAGGGTACAGATATTTTAAATAAATAAACCATTCTTACCGGATCCTTGTGGCTCCAGGTTCCCTTTCCCATCCAGGTAAGAGACATGAACTAGAAAGAGAGGAACAGCAGACAATCCATGGCTGAGATGCTTTTAATCCATCACTGAACGCAAGGACATCCGAAGAGCCCTGATGCTAGATCAGACCAGGGGTCCATCTAGTCCAGCATTCTGTTCACACAGCGGCTGACTAGATGTCGACCAGGGACCACAAGCAGGGACCACAAGCAGGGCCTCCTGCCCATGTTCCCCAACAACTGGTGTACATAGGCTCACTGCCTCTGATAGTGGAGCTGGCACATAGCCATCAGGCCCAGTAGCCATGGATAGCCTTCACCAGGAATTTGTCCAACCCCCTTTTAAAGCCATTGAAATTAGTGGCCATCATGACATCCTCTGGAAGCAAATTCCATAGTTTGACTCTGTGCTGTGTGAAGAAGTCCTCCCTTTTATCTCTCCAGAATCTCCCACCCATCAGCTTCATGGGATGACCCCTTTGGGATCAGTATTTTGAGAGAGGGAGAAAAATGTCTCCCTCTCCACATTCTCCACACCAGGCATAATTTTGCACACCTCTGTCATGTCTCCCTTTACTCACCTCTTTTCCAAACTAAACAATCCCAGCAGTTGCAACCTTCCCTCATGGGGGAGATGCTCCAGCCCCTTGATCATTTTAATTTCCATTTTCTGCACTTTCTCCAGCCGTACAACATCCTTTTTTTTAGGTGCGGTGTCCAGAACTGTACACAATATTCCTAGTGTGGTTGCACCAGACAGTTGTATAAGGGAAGGATAACCTCGGCAGTTTTATTTTTGCTTCCTTTCCTGATTACGTCTAACACGGAATTTGCCTTTTTCACAACTGCCCAACTGCCGGCATCGTGCCTGCAGATTGCAGGCCTTTCCTCGCATCTGGGTGTGTAGCAGCAAGTCCCACAGGGCTCAGGAGCGGAGCTCCTGCTCTGCATGCAAGTCTCAGGTCCGACCCCTGGCATCTCCAGGTAGGGCTGGGAAAGAGCCGATGCCAGGAAGTGTGGAGAGACCGGGCCGAGCTAGACGGAGCACTGGCTCTGCTGAGTCCAAGGATGATTCTGGCCTTCCTTCCTGCCTTCCCCAGCCTGGTACCCTCCAAATGTTTTGGACTTCAGCTCTCTTCAGCCCCAGCCACCATGGCTGATGGTCAGGAATCCTGGGAGTTGCAGTGCAAAACGTCTAGAGGAAGGCTGCTATGTACCATTTAAAACAAAGTTTCTCCCAAGCAGGAATAATATTCCTCCCTGCTCCCCACGCCCCCAGAAAGCGATTAGGTCTGCTTGCTTTGTACTCCTGGCTAAGGAGGACTGCCTGGGAGAACCCAGTTTGCTGCAAAAGGGGACACCGCTGCATTTCTGAACCGAATGTTAGTTCCGTTGTCGGTAGTGTAAATGCGCAACAGGGTTTGTTGGCAGTAAGGAGGCCTCTGAGCGGCTGGCTGGGCTGCCTGGATGTTGCAGCAGCTGGGGCGCAGAGAAGTCTCTCTCGACTGCCTCTGGCTGAGCAGCTCTGACCCCAGACGGGAGGGTGAGAGCAGCAGCCGAGAGGAGGAGGAATCAGCCAGAGAAGAACGACACAGACCAAGATCCAGCGTGGTGGGAGCCTGGCGTTGACGTCCAGGGCGCCGTTTTAATCCCATAGGCATGATGGTGCTATGGTTTCAGTGGGCCATATCCCATGTTAGTCCTGCTTAGAGTAGACCCATTGAAATGAATGGGGCTTGTTAGTCCAGACTAATTGAAGCCCCATTCATTTCAGTGGGTCTACTCTAACACTGGCTACTATCCGGTGAGCTTAAAATGTGATGCTCCACATGCTTAGAATAATCCTCTCCTTTAAACGCAGGGCTGGCAAACAGTTTTTAGCTGTTGTTTTTCACCTCATTCTAACAGAACAGGAATGGAGATGCAGTCATAAAGCATGGAATTGCGGCCGGAGGGAGAAGGGACACGTTAGCTGTGTGCCTCGCGACTGAAGCAGCACACACAGCTGTCAAAGAGGGGGAGGGAGGCGTAAGAGAACTAGGCCCGGGGTCTAAATTACCTCATGGCACCACGGGGTGGGGGTTACAACCAGAGTGGTCCCAAGGAGTGAGGGGAAGAGGAGAAGGCTGGAGGAGGGCAGGTTACAGAAGGAGAAGGAAGAGTGGGAGGGCCGGGATGGGCCAAGGTGTACATGGCAAGGAGCTACAAAGCCTGACGCTCACAGACAACAATCCCGGGTGAGGGCACAGCCCAATCTTTGGCTACAAGGCTTCAGTATACCGGGGTATTTTTGTGTGTATTTGGGGGGGGAGGAATTCCATCGCAGCTTAAGCAGTACTTCAATGATTGATCTGCAGGCGGGGGCAGCTGTTCCACAGCTGCAATTCCCCCTGCAACGCCTACCTCTCACAGCCGTCTCTGCGCAGCCCTTGGGGATGTTGGTGGCCAGAGCCAGCTCCACCAGGTTGACCTCGCGATCCTCCTGGAAGTACAGCTCGCCCTCCTTGATGGACCGGAATGGGAGGGCGTCTTGGGAGCCGTAACCACACACCGTCTGCAAGGACAGGACACCGCTGGCCCCTTGAGGTTGCTGCCCGTGCAAAATAGCAGGCCCCCTTCGGTTCCTAGTGAGGCTGTCCGTCAATTCAATAGTTTTTCCTCTTGGCTATTCATTTGCCTTCTTTTAAATGGAATCTTATTCTCATTCATTCATTCATTCGATTTATATCCCACCTCTATACAAGATACTTTAGGCAGCATACAAAGTTAAAAACAAATTAAACACGAAACGGGGTGTTCCTGGGGGTGTGCCAGGGAGGAAGTTGGAAATCCAGTATGACACATGCTATGTGTCATCCAGCTGCTGCTTCCCACACTCTGCTTTCCCACGGCTAGACAGCCGATTTCTGCAAATGCAGGGTGGCTGAAGCTCGGAGGGGACAATCAAGACAAAGCTGGACAGCCATCTGTCAGGGATACTTTGACTTAGATGCCTGCATTGAGCAGGGGGTTGGACTCGAGGGTCCCCTTGCACCCTACTATTCTATGATTCTACGATCCCTTCCACGCTTCTCCTGCTCCGCATTGGATAGGCAGTCGCCTTCGAGTTTGGAGGCGGCCGCCTATCCCGGTAGGATTGCTCCCTCCCTATGCTGGAACATCACAAAAAAAGGCCAATGTTATACAAAAATCCTGTCACCTATTTGAGCCTCAGAAAGTTACACATAATGTATCACTTCTGTTGAAATGGCCGGATGTTCAGCGATGACATTTGCACAGCACTAAACCCTCAACAAAGAGGCGGCTTTGTGAGGATGCTGAAGGAAGCACGAGATCCCTTTTAGGGCCGAATCAACAAAACCTGCCCTCGTGAAAGAGGAGCAAAGAGCAGCCTGTAAAGTTTTCTTTGCTGTTCCACACTGCAGGAACACGTCAGAACCAAAACCTCCCCAGTAACCGAGCAGCCCTTAACTCACAGCCCCATGATTAAAAGCAGCGTCTACCATTTAAAATGTGTTCCCCTTCAGTCCATCAACTAGTCTTCGCGACATGCTGGTGAGCAAGGGCCTTCGGTTGCTGCCCAGGCAGAGGGCGCCCAAACAGGGGTCATCGGGGCTGCTGCCCCTCTTGTGCCCCCCACAGCTCTCCCCAAGCGAGGCCCCGCAGCTCACCTCCACGTTGCTCCAGCGCAGGGCTCGATTGAAGTCTTCCACTGTCAGCTTCCGGCGCTTGGTATGTTTCATAAACTGGGAGCTGTTCTGAGGAGGAGGAGAAGAAGGACAACACCTCTGGAACAAGCTGCCATCGGAGGGCCGCCATGCTCCATCACTGCAGGCTTTTAGGAAGGCCTTGAAGCCACGGTGGCCTTCTCCAGATATGACTGCTGTTGTTGCCATTAGTGCCGTTGCCGTCCTTGCTGGTTTTCTTGTGGGCTTTTATTGTTTTTATCGCTTTTAATATCTAACTTTTTAAATGTATTTTATTGCCGTACGCTCCCTTGGGAGGGCTTCTGCCCTGAAAGGCGGCCAAGAGATGTTTTAAATAAATACGAAATAAATGAAAAGGAGGAGGGTGCATGAAGCTGCCTTAGGCCGAGACAAAACCCTGGACCAGCCAGCCCAACGTATCACATACTCTGGAGTCCCACCGAGTCCTAGTATTGGGAAAAAGGCGGGATCTAAATAAATATAATGATAACAATAATAATATAGCAGCTCTCTGGGAGAGTCTCTGGCAGCGAGAGAGAGGTGGGGAGGGGGTCTCTTTTCCAGTGCTGCTGTCGGGGACTCTTTTGAATACAGATGCTGAAGTTGAGCCCGAGACCTTCTGCATGCAAAGCAAGAGCTCAGCCCCTGAGTGGAGGTCCTTCCCTTCCCCAATAAAACAGACAGCTGCTTTAGACTTAACTGGGCCGTCTGTCCATTTAGCCCGGGATTGTCTCCTCTGAGCGGCTGCCGCTCTTCAAAGTTGTTTTCCCAGCCCTGCTCCCCCAAACCCCGTTTAACTGGAAATGCTGGGGACTGAGCCTGGGACCTCAGTCTGCACGCCGAGTATGAGCTCAGCCACGGAGTCACAGCCCTGCCCTCTCCAAAGCAGATGATTGGCCCAGCACAGCTGTCTCTCACCCGGTGCCCTGAACTTGGATTGCAGCTCCCATCATCCTCAGCCTGCATGAGTTGTGGGAGGTGGGCACAGCACCACGGTGAAGAGACTGAGCTACGAATGAGGGTGTTCCTGGCTCAGATCTCCCGTGTGCCACGAATGCTCTCAGGAGGCTACCTTAGGGGAGAAGCCCCCTCCCCATCACACCTACAACATGAGGATGTTAACCCCAACCTGCCTTACAGGGCTGTTGTTAGGTTCAATGGGAAAGCGTATGTGAAGGGCTTTGAAACCCCGCAAGAGAATGTCAAGTGATCACTATGAAATCACTTCTCTGGACAACCAGAGCAGCAGAGGGGCAAAGAGGGGAAGCCCCTCTCAGGTTTGCACCTCTCAGCTGTGCCATGAAGTCACGGGACAGCTGCAGCCCCTCATCCTCCCCTCTCCAAGGTGGGGAGAAGAAGAGTCCTTTGCCTTACAACGCTGAGGTTGAGGATGACTCAGGGTGATGCATGTGAAGCAATCTGAACCCTCCAAGCACCAAGTAAGACTCTTATTGTTCACGACGGAGCTGATTTGCTGATTTAGTTTTCTGAGTTGCGTTCCCTGCTCACAGGCAAAGGAAGCAACAGACAGACCTTAGCAAAGCAAACAAGGTTTGCAACACTTTAATTTAACCCGGGAAAAGCCCTTCACCTCCTGGTTCCCATGGAACTCGGAAACCTTGATTAGCCCCTATGCCAATTTTGGTCATCCAGCCAGCCCCTGCACGGTGTTGCTTCTCCGGAGGAATACCAAGTGTTGCAGCCCGGAGTAGGGCCTTCGCAGCAGTTGCTCTAAGGCTGTGGAATCATCTCCCCCAGAGGAGCAGAGCTCCCTGCTCCTTGTGGGCTCTTTAGGGGAGTCTTCTCAATACCCTTTAACAGTCCCTGGAGCCTTGGAAAGGTGGCAAACAAATGCACTTTTAGCATATTTTTAAAAATTCACTTGTATTTTGTTAGGTAAACATTTTAATGTTTTAATTCTACATTTTGTAGGTTATGTATAGTTTACATTTTGCAACTTGTAACCCTCCAGATGTTTTAGCCTACAACTCCCCTCAGCTCCAGCCAGCATAGCCAATGGTGAGGGAACATGGGCGTTGAGGGCCAAAACATCTGGAGGGCCACAAGTTGCCCACCCCAACCCAAGGGCTGGGGCAAACCAGAAGCCCCACACTGGCTGAGCAAGTTTCAAAGCAACAGGCTGGTGAGCCGGTGCTGGGGGGGGCCATCAGGCCAACAGCAAGCGGGATGAGGGCGTGGCTCCCCCGTTTCCCAGCATCTGCAGGGCTGTGCCCACGGAGGGGTCCCTCACCTGGGTTGCTTCTCGCAGGCGGTAACAGACATCTTCAGCCAGCAGGGCGGCCACCTCGTCCGTCAGCTCCACGCCAGTGCTCTCCGCCATCAGCCGCACCGACTCCCGCGGGATCTCCACGAAGCGGCGCTCTTCCCGCTCCGACATGGCGGCGGTGGCAGCAGGACAGGAGGGGAACCCTGACTGCTGTCGCACATGAAAGGAGATGCAGAGCATGACTCACGATAGGGGTCCTGGGTCTCACAGAATCATACCCTTGGAGGGGATCTTCTTGGTAGTCCCACCCCACTGCTCAATGGAGGAAATTCAGAGCAAAAGCATCCCCAACAGGTGGCTCTCCAGCCTCTGCACGAAGACCGCCAGCGAGGAAGAGCCCACCGCCCTGCTAGGCAACCGATTCCACTGCCAAAGTGCTCCAACTGTCAAGAAGTTTCAAGTGGAATCTACCCTCCTGTGACTTAAGCTCATTCGATCTAGTCAAGACGTCTGGGCTCTCTTGGATGCGACAGCCCTTCACGGCTATCACATCTCCCTGCCCCCCAACGTCAAGTCTCCTTCTCCAGGCTCAGCCTGCACAGCTCCTTCAACCTTTCCTTGTGGGACCTGTTTTCCATACCCCTGGCCATCTCCACTGCCCTCCTCTGAAGCCATTTTCAAATGGTCTACATCCTTCTTGAAGTGCCAGATGGGTCTGTTCTGACCCCACTAAAAAGCCAAGGGATGGAGCTCCTTTATTCCCCCTCAGCACAAGTTGCATTGGGATTCTGGGTGCTCCTTATGTCCTGTCCCAACCCTGCTCAGGTTTGAGTGACTGTGAACACTCAACGCCCCATCGTTGGAGCACTCTAATTTTCACCGAGATATCCTGTTTTCAATTATTTCTAGGTTGGTTCAAGTGAACGTAAGGAATTCAGCCCATCTCCACAGCTTCATGGCCTTCACTGTTCCATTCATCAGCCCCGTCCTGCCCCCATAATGCAACTCCTGCTCGTGGGATACATTGGAAGGCTTTAATCATGGCCAAATGGGTGTATTTTCTTTTCCTTCCAGAAGCTGGACTGCAGACATCTCATTTGTCTCCTAATCTGTGGGGATAACTGTGAACATTCTGTGTCATCACACCAGCTCAGCCAGTCAGAGGCTTCTCTGCCACAGAATTTGCTGGGAGGGCTAAGGTGACAGGTCAGCTGATACTGTACTGGGTTGAACAGTAAAACTACATTTGAAAATGACCAGTATCAGGGATCTGAGAAGCCAGTAAACTGACCCCCATAATGTCCCTTTATCCCACTTTTACCCCACTAGGTTCTGTCCTGCCTCAATTTCCTATCTGCCTGGCACAGGGCAGGCAAGGGTGGGCAGTATTTCTGAAACCAAAAGCTGACAACCATCCTCATGGGAAAGCTTTAAGATCTTCTGAAATGTATCGTTAACACAAAGGGATTCTGAAGGGACAGTACTGCGGAAACAGACATTGCGCCTGTTCAGACGTCACGCTAAGCCATGATGGTTAGGAGTTTTGATCTAACCATGTTGGCTGAGTGTGATGTCTGAACAGGCATCTTTCCCAACTATGGTGGTTTACTAACCACAGATTAACTACGTTCACTAACCACTTGCTGCAAGCGGGGTCTACCATGGCTTAGTACGATTTGTGGTGTGCCTCTGTGGTGAATTGACAGCAGACACAGAGCTCTGTGGCAAGAGCGGCCAAAGAAGGAGTAGCTGCTCATGCCTAAGCAGCAGATCTCAATGGCCAACAAAATGGCCGACAGCACAAAGGCTGCTGGGATGCATGATAACCTATCTGGAGGACTGCAGATTCCTGTGGGAGGAGAGGGTGGTTAGAGAATGGTTAGTCTAACCATGTTGCGGAACATGGTTACCTGCACGTGTGGCCGTACCACTCGCAGTGGTTAGCGGTAACCACCATGCACCACGGTTAGCCTCACCACCCTTCCCCAATGAGCGTCTGAACCCATTGAGTTGCAGGAGGCCCTGCTGTGCACACAGACGGTCCCAGCTTCAATCTCCAGCTAAAGGGGCCAGGGGGGAAGTCAGGGGAAAAACCCTTCTCCCTGCAAGGCCGCAGAGGGCGGCTGTGGGCCACGAGTATGCGGCACCGGACTAGTCTAGCCCGTCCAGCAGCCCGAGACCGCATAAGGCAGCTTCCGAGGTTCCTCTCCTATGCGTGCTTACTTGAAAGTAAGCCCACCGACATTCCATACGGCTCACTCCCACGCGAGCAGCCTTTTCCCCGGTAATTCCCGGCAAGCCTGTTTCACGGGGGGGTCCGCAAAGGCACGCAGCCACTGGACGCTGCACCACGGGGCAAACGGGAGCTCTGCGGGGGGGGGGGGCGCCGTGCGCCACGGCCCCCCCCCCCAGCAGCAGCCACCTGCCCGCCCTGGTTTGAGCAAGACGGCTCTCTGCACGCCCCTCTCCCCCTGCCGCAAGCCCCCGAGATATCTCCTTCTCCCCCAGCCCCAAATCAGCAGCCTAGAATTTAACGTTGGAAACAGGCCCAGGAAGGGAGGATAAACCCTGGGCGGGCCCTACACCCATTGCATGGGGGGAGGGAAGGATTGGGGCCGCGACGGGGGCCTCCTTGGAGCGACCGTGCAGCCATTGCACAGAAGGAGGGGAACCGCGGCGCCATTGCACAGAAGGAGCGGAACCGCGGCGCCATTGCATGTCCGCAGGGCAGGGAGAAGCACAGGGGGAGAGTTACCTGCTCCGAGCCCACCTTCCTTGGCGGCTCAGCGAATCAAGCGGCGGCTCAGCGGGAGGCGGGACCACGTTGCTCCTCCGAGCCCCTACTGGCCCCGCTGAGCCAGCCCCTCGCTGCCGCGTGACCAAGGATGGGCGGAAGCCGCCTGTGCCAGAACCACGTCATGTGACCGAGCCCAGCTCCGCCGTCGGCGGCTGCGTCTTAAAGGGGCCGCTCCCGGCGCGCTCTGCCCCTGCCCCGGGGCTCGTGGCGAAGCCAGGCGGGAGCCCGCTCCCTGCCGGCCGCGTCAGGGCCACGGATTCCGGCCCTGGCACTTTCCAGACGAGCGACTGAGGGCGTTGCTCGGGTCGTAAAAGACGCGGGGCTCAGGCCCGTGGGACACGAGTCTGCGTGGAACGCGCGCGGGCTACTTTCTAGCTGTATATACAGATGTAGAAATAGCTAGTAGGGTGTATTTAAATGTCACAGAAGCCAAAGCCGGCCAATTAATTTCTCATCCAAGTAGTCTGAAATAAAATAAATTATTCGATTGATTTAAAGAATCTGTAGTTCCTCTTCCATTACTGTTAGAGCGCAATCCTATGCATGGTTAGATGGGAGTGGGCGGGCGGGAAAGTCCTGCAATTCCCAGCATGCCCAACTGTAGGACTTTTCTCCAGCTGAAGATGTGTAGGATTTCACCCTTAATTCGCGGTAGGTCCAATCAGTCAATCCCAAAGGAAATCAACCCTGAGTGCTCATTGGAAGGACAGATGCTGAAGCTCAAATATTTTGGCCACCTAATGCGAAGAGAAAACTCTCTGGAAAAGACCCTGATGCTGGGAAAGACTGAAGGCAAAAGGAGAAGGGGACGGCAGAGGATGAGATGGCTAGATAGCATCACGGATGCAATGAATATGGACTTGAGCACGCTCCGGGAGAGAGCGCAGGACAGGAAGGCCTGGCGTGCTATGGGCCATGGGGTCACAAAGAGTCGGACACGACTGAACAACAACAACTCTTCCAACTGTATGCTCTTTGTGGGCAGGATCCTGTCACTGGGCTGATGTTACCCTGCAAAGCACCATGTTCAGTGATGAGAAGTCTGAGATGGCTGAGACATTGGTATGAATACTGGCATCTCTATGAGTGTCTGGGAAAGGTGGGGGTCGGCAGTGCGGTCGGCACAGAATTGCCCCACTGGGTTTAGCCTCATTGGGTAGCGGCTGGCTGCTCCTGGGCCTCCCCTGCCCCCCTAATATGTACTCCTTTTCATCCCCTCTCCTCCTCCTTTTCCCACCCTTCTGTCTCTTTCTTTCTCTCCCTTCCCCTGGGTGTCCGCCACATTCTTCCTCTTTTCTCCCCTGCCTTCTATAAACAAGGTGTCTGGAGGAAGGGGACATGGCATTATGCAAATGGGGGGAGGGATGGCATGAGGAGGAGAGAGTTCCCACGGCTGAACAACAACAAGCCCTCCTGTATCCCCAATCTGGTGCCCTCCAGATGCCTTGGACAACGTCGGCGACAGCTGGGGGTGATGGAAGTCGTAGTCCAGCACATCTGGAGGGCACCCGGGTGGAAAGGCTGGTCCTACAGAGCAGAGACAGGCAATCTGCTGCCCTGCAGCTGAGTTGGACAACACCTCCTATCATCCCCAGCCAGATTAGCCCATGATTGACTAGGGCTGGTGGAACTTAAAATAACGGGGGTTGCTTTTCATGCAGTACAACACATCTGGAGCACACCAGGTTGGCGAGGGTACTCTACATTTACCTCACCTCCCTCCAATGCTTTTTATTTATTTTTAATTCTTATGTATTTTTATTTATTTTTAATTCTTATGTATTTTTATTTATTTTTAATTCTTATGTATTTTTATTTACTTTTATTCTTATGTATTTTTATTTACTTTTATTCTTATGTATTTTTATTCTTGAGTTTTCGCATCGCTTTAGATCATCCCCCGTTCAGGTCCAGGCTCCAACCGCCACAGAAAACCTCCGAGAAGCCTAGAGCGCCCCGCGGCGCGCCGCCGTGGGCGTCTCCGCCCAGCCCCGCGCAGCCATAGACAGCCTGCGAGAAGCCTAGAGCGTCCCCCGGGCCTCCGAGCCGCCCTCGCGACCCGGAAGTGGAGCCCCAGCAGCGCGGGAGCGGCGGTTGAGGCGAGCGCGGGTGAGCGGCGGCGGCGCCCGGGGGGCGTCGGAAGGGCCCCGGCGGGTGGGCAGGCGGTGTGGGAGCGGCCGCGAGGCGCCTCCGCCGCCGTGCAGGCGGCTTCATGCGTTATTTAGCGACGGGGCCGCTCGCGGGCCTTCGATCCCTGAGGCTTCCTCAGGGCGGCTGACAATTAAATGAAAACAAAGCGGCGGCGGCGGGGCCCGCGCCCCCACCCGGCCTCCCCGCGCCGCGCCCAGCCCAACCTTGATTTATTATTTGAATGTAAGCCCCGCCGTTGCGCCTCTTGCGAGGAGCCCAGGGCGGCTTCCATGTTCCTCCTCTCCATTTTATCTGTTTATCGCAGTTATATCCCGCCCTTGCTCCTCCTTAAGGAACTCGAGGCGGCGCACCTAATCCTCCTCCTCTCCGGCTTATCTTCACAACAGCCCTGTGAGGTAGGTTGGGCCGAGGGTCAGTGGCTGGCCCAGAGTCGCCCAGTGAGCTTCATGGCCGAGTGGGGACTAGAACCCGGATCTCCTGACTCCCAGTCCAGCACTCTCGCCACTCTGCCACACTGGCTCTACGCCGCTGTTGGCTTGTAGGCAGCAGCCCTCTCCTGATCTTTGCTCCCAGTGACTGGTTCCCAGAGGAAGACTGCCTCTGGCCCTGGAGGTTCTATACCTCCTTAGAAGGAAGCCTTGTATTATGGAGGCTTCTGAGTATCCCAGAGTGCAGGACACGGAATAATGGGCTCAAGTTACAGGAAGCCAGATTCCAGCTGAACGTCAGGAAAAACCTCCTGACTGTTAAAGCAATACGACAATGGGACCAATTACCCAGGGAGGTGGTGGGCTCTCCCACACTGGAGGCATTCAAGATGAGGCTGGACAGCTGTCTGCCGGGGATGCTCTGACTTGGATTCCTGCATTGAGCAGGGGGTTGGACTCGATGGCCTTGTAGGCCCCTTCCAACCCTACTATTCTGTGATTCTATGATCCAGCACCCTGCTGGACTGCTGCCAGCAAGGCGATGGAGGCGATTTCCACCCCTCTGCCCTCTTTATACAAAATTTTCCTCTAGATGGGCCCTTGAGCACACTCTCAGGGGCTGGCTTGGGGCTGAAGCAGCCATAGGATTCCTCATATCCTGGCTTCTCCCCTCTCCGCAGAACACCCCCTTTTTCTCCCGCCAAGGCCTCATTTGTGATCTCGGAAGGAGCCAGTGCAGTTCTTTCTGCAATGGATGTGAGGGGGCAGAGGAGGGGAATCAGAACTTAGAGCCCCCCTCCCGAGGCTTTAGCAGTGTCTACAGCCTCGGGAGGGGCTCCCAAGGACCATAGGATTGCTCCATTAGCTATACTGGCTACAGCTGATGGGAGTTGTAGGCCAAAACATTTGGTGCACCTGAAGTGTATTTGTCACATTTATATCCCAACTTTTCCTCCAAGGAGCCCAAGGCAGCATACATGATCCTCCTCTTCTCCATTTTCTCACAACAACCCTGTGAGGTAGGTTAGGTTGAGGGACAGTGACAGTTCTAGTGGGGGCTAGAACTCGGGAAAGTTTTCTTTATAAATAAAACGAACTGCTACACCACACTGGCTCTCAATGGCCATGCTGGCTGGGGATGATGGGAGTTGCAGTCCCACACCTCTGGGGGCACCAGGCTGGGTAAGGCTGGTGTACCTTCAAATAATTGGGGTTGCTTCATCCCTCTCCAGTGGCAGAGCTTGGCCACAAACTCATTAGGTGGCCTGGAGGGTCTACTAGCCCCAGCCTCTCCATCCCACTCTCAGCCCACCCCCTCCTTGGGTATGGGTGGCCTTTTGTTTTTGGCCTACTGTACAGGATTTCTGCCTATTAAATTTAGGTCTTGCCTTTCTTTTGGGATGCTCAAGGTGGCTTCAGAAAACCAAAGCTGCAAAAAAGTGGTAAATCACATGGGTGGGGGGAACTTAAAAAAAAAAAAAGTTGTCGCCATCTATGGAATGGTGATGTTCTGTGGCCAGAACAGGGATGGCTAGTGGCAGCAGATGTTGTTATAAGTACTGCCGGATGGTAGTATGTCATTCACTGGTGGCTTGGTCATATATTCTCTTCGCTGGTTCTGAAAACCAAAGGCTTCAAGGCTGTGAAAAGTACTACAGGAGCATGGGAAAATGTCTCTGTTGTTGCCATGGCGGGTGGCCTGCCTTTTCTTTTCGTCTTCAACTTCTTGAATGGTCCTGTTTGTGTAAAGCACTTTGGATGTTCAAAAATCATTCTGTAAACGTTAATGGTTGTTGTCTGTTAGCAGTGGGAGGAAAGGAGAGCGAGAGAGAGTGCCCTGCCTCCAGGGATTTTGCAATCTAAATTTCAACCGTGGAGGGAAAGGGAAAACATGGGAGAGGCAAGGGTGGTAAGGAATTAATGTGAGCAAATAGGGTTGGATGTGCTTGCCAATTCCATTGGGTGTTGAATCCTGGGGTGAGATCCCCTCACATGGGAAAAGGCATACAAGTTCCTGTTGGCTTCAGTTGCTTCTGGGATTCTCAGAAGCATCTACCTGGTTGCTGTTGGAAAAGGGATGGTGTGCTAGGTAGACCTTTTTTTCCTAATCCAGCCAGGCAGTAACTATGTTCTTACCAGACGTGATGATTAAATGGAAGCTTCTGCGTACTGAGTGCTTCAGGCCCAGGGAAATCTTTGTGGCTTCTGTCTATAACCCTTGGTCCATCTTATTCTCTCTGTTTCTCTGCATAGCAAAGAGCAGCAGACTGGGTGGAGCAGCTAGAGCAGCCATTAATCAAACTGAATTGGGTCTGTATCTCAGGGATAAGTGATGTGGGTTTTCTGGAAAAGTTGGAATTGGTAGTTTCTAGACATTTTCTTGGAAATGTGTTTGATGCCCTAATTTGTTGGGAACTGAATTAGCATCTTTGCCTCATATTTAGTAAATACAATGCCTTATAAATATCTCAAACATTTTTTCTAGTAGCTACCACTTGAACTCAATATTTGATTACGAAGAACATTCAGCAAAGCACATTTATTACAGTAGGATCCTAAGCATGCTTATTCGGAACTCTCCACTCTGCCATTACACTCACTAGATGACTTTGGACCACTCACTGACTTGCAGCCTAACTTATCTCACAGGGTTGTTGTGAGGGTAAAATGGAGAGGAGGAGAATCATATGCACTACCTTGGCGGAAAGGCAGGATAGATATATAACAAATGTCTTCATTGGATTGCACTCTTAGGGAGCAATCCTATTGGGATAGGCGGCCACCTCTAAACTCGGAGGTGACTGCCTATTCTATGCAGGGTGGGCAGAGCACGGAGAGGATCTTCTCCGCTCTCCAGCTGCCCTGCATTCATGGCTAGATGGATGGTTCTGGCTGTCTAGCTGTGGGACGTCGGGCGGGGCGGAGCTGGATGATGCATAGGAAGCGTTGTACCAACACTTCTGCGCTCCCCTCCTTGCCCCTGGGAATGCCCCCTTTTGCCCTGCTCCGAACTGGACAATCCTATGGCTATCTAGCCACCATAGGATTGTGCCCTTAAAAGTGATTTAAGTATTAAAGTCAAACCAATTCAAAGCTTTTCTTGGAAATTATTTTACTGGTGGACTTAAGAGATGACAGTTTAATAGTGTGCACTTCTGTTACATTGTTCAAATTTTAAGAAGAAAGTGAAGGCACTGAAATAGTTAACGTTCAGATTTTAACATGTCCAAAGAGCTGATGTTAGAGAGGAAAGAGAGGTCCTATAGTCATCTCAAGATTAATTAGAGCTTTGAAAGTGCCCAGTTTCAATGGTATTTCTATCCGCTGATGATGATACAAGATCATCTTGTGAAACAATCCACTTTTAGAAAATTTTCTTTGGGGAAAAACACAGCAGAAATCCCTGCTCTGCATTGCTGTTGTGGCTAGAAAAACACTTCAGACTCTGAAGTGTTGCCTTCAGTTCCAAGGTATTGGATCGCCTTGGCTTTTCCCAACCTTGCCTTGTTCCAGTGCTTGGGTTGCCTAATCTGTGCCAAAGCATATGTTGAAAGGGAAGGTTTGGGTGTGGTGGATTCTTTCCTTGGGGATTGGTGCCAATAAATGTAGGAAAGTGGGAGTACAGGGTGGGGTTGAGTGGCGCAGGGTCCTACACTCCTCCTGGGCCGGATTACAGTGACTAAGAGGACAAGCCTAGCTGGGTTTAAGTGAATGGAAACTGTGAACCCTGCTGTGTTTGGCTGCATACTCTTCTCCCCTATATGGGTGTGGGTGTTTCTTGCTCTTAAGGAAATGTAATTTATTGGTTTGTCCTCTAGCCAGAGGAATCTTACAGGGAGGTTCCAAAAAGGGATGAGGTAATGCTTTGACAGAGTAGTGTACTCTTGTGTCTGTCGTGGCCTAGATGATTGGGGGTTGGTGATTACATCTTAGAGTGCTAGCTGGTGTGTGGGAATACTTTTAGATGAAAATGGCCACCTGTCAGATGGAGGAGCTGGAAACTTGCTTCTGTCCTTAGCGAGAGGCCCAAGCTAAACATGACAGCAGCAAGTTTAAACACGTAGGAAGCTGCCTTATACTGAGTCAGACCATCTAGCCCAGTGTTGTTGGCACTGACTGGCAGCCACTGTCCAGGGTTTCTTTCTTAGCCCTACCTGGAGATGCCGGGGATTGAACCTGGGACCTTCTGCTTGCAAAGCAGGGGCTCTACCACTGAGCGACAGCCCTTCCCAACAGGGCAACACAGACTTACTGTGGTTGTGTAGAAAGAAGGTGAGCAGGGGTGGAGTCTGCTTTTAATAGCAAAAGGGACACACAGGGAAGTGCAGAACCCCCTTCTACACTCTCTGCCTGGGCACTTTTATTCTTCAGCTCAGTCCTGATAGAAGCGTGCTTGGCTGTGGAAAAGTGCCTGAGAGAAGGACCATGGAGATGGCAGGTGGAGGGTTCTGCCCTCCTCACCTACATCCCGCCTTTCCTCCTCACACTGGAGCCTCCGCCCCTTGCTCTCTATGCAGTTGAGACAGGTTTGTCTTTATGTGTGTGGATTTGCCTCTGCTGCGTCAAGTTTGGCCCAGGGGCTCTGCACGGAAGTAGTGCACAGGCAGATGTTTTGGTGCTGGATGAGAATTCCGCCCTTGCTAGGTGGGTCGATTTTCATCTGAAGCCTGCAAAGGAAAGCCACTACGAAAAAGTTAATTGGTGTGATAAGGATTTGGAATTTTCTGGGTAAACTGAAACATGTGTATTCTTTTTTTTAACTACCACTGCAGAGTGCCAGTATGGTCTTATTCTTCTTGGTGTTCATGGATTGCCAGCTGCCCAGCAGGTGGTGTGGTTGCCCTGTTTGGCTGTCCTTCGTCACCCCATTGCCTTATTTAGCTATGCCAAGTAATGCCAGCTGCACCTGCCTTGGAGTCATTCCCTTGTCTGGAGACTAGATTGTTGCAGTGAGGGACCAGAGACCAACCGTGCAAGACCCTAGTGAGCAATAGTGCCACCACATCCCCCGGAATATCTTGCTGAGCGAGGGATTTGAAAGCAACCCAGTCCAAGAACAGCAGCATACATAACTCTGTAGCTCCCTGGTCCCCAGAAACTCTCCTCCTTTCCCCCTCCCTTAACTGGCTTAACTCCTATTTCCCTCCTCTCCCATCTCCCTGGCAGCCAGCCACACTCACTCCCCTTCTACCCCATCCTGAGTGGCCACTCCCACCTAAGACTCACTACACTACATATCAAAATACAGTAAGAGGTGACAAAAGTTAAGGTTACCCCAGACATACACTGTTCATTATCCGACAGCTCCTAACCTTAATCCCTGCCAAATGTACTTTTAGAAGTGGAAAATCTTCCCCATGCCATTGCTTCCAGGGTAGGGTATGACTAGGTGCCACAGTCCAAAGAAGGCCAAACCCACTGCTGGAGAACCCCTGGCTGGTGTGTGATTCTCCTTTCTCGTTGGTTTTGTCAACTGCTTGGTGACATTCTCTCCCCACCCCCTTAGTTAGGACGTTTGGCTGATCTCTTGACTTGCTTTTCAGGCGGAGCAGCAGCCAAAATGACCACCAGCCAGAAGCACCGAGACTTTGTGGCTGAGCCTATGGGGGAGAAGTCTGTTGGTACTTTAGCAGGCATTGGAGATGTACTTGGCAAGAAGCTGGAAGACAAAGGTTTTGACAAGGTATCTTCTGGGCCACTGAGTGTGAAAGAGAAATCAGCTTATGGGGTGGAGGATGAACCTGGGACGGGCGTGGTTTTGCATTCTTGGTGGTGGGGGTCTCTGGTCACTTCAGAAGTGCCAGGAGTGTCCCCAGGGCTGTAAGCTCAGGGAGACCGGCCTCACTTTTAAGGTTGCTACAATGTGTTTAGGGCCAATATTGGCTCCTGGTTAGTGTTAGGGTGCAATCTGAAAGCACATGATGCAGATCTGTGTCTGGTTGGAAGGCCTCCTGTGAACCCATGTACCCCGCACTGAGCACAACAGAGGAAAGATGTGATGTAAAGTAATTGCCACATGCAGGTGCTTCCACAAGAGTTTACCAGTGCAAATTTAGGGTGGGGCGTGGAGAGTCCAATCATAGTAACTGTTCTGAGAAATAACTGCATGAAGCAGTCTGAAGCCTTTAATAACGAATCTGGCTGACAACCAAATATGGAAAGCAGGAAGGGAGCCACAGCACTGATAATCCAGAACAGTGTGGCTAGACACTCTGCAGTCTGAGAACACCCGGTCTGCCAGTGGCTTGTTTGATATAGTTGTCCTGATGTTTATCCCCATTGCTGACCCCGCTCTTTCCCCTCCCTCTTCCCTGAATCCAGGCGTACGTGGTGCTTGGGCAGTTTTTAGTGCTGAAGAAGGATGAAGACCTCTTCCGCGAGTGGCTGAAAGACACATGCGGAGCCAATGCCAAGCAATCCAGAGACTGTTACGGCTGCCTGAGGGAATGGTGTGACGCTTTCTTGTGAATGCCATTGACCAAAGCAAGGTGGATGCTGTTAGGGCTTTTGTAGTTAGCTAGAGATTGAACGTCCCCTTCTCCCCCAGTGCATATTCCTTATAAACCTTCCAGCATCTACAAGGGGCTATTGCTCCTGACTCCAGAAAAAAAAAAAATTACTGCCTTTTTAATGTAACTGAACCTCTTTTCCTCTGGGGGAGGAAGTTGAGAAGGGGAAAATGTTCCAGGCCAGAGCTCCATCAGGGTGGTTGTCTTTCATGTGACTTTGAAAGACACCCTTCATTGTTGAGCCATCTAACTCCAAAACCATAAAGGAGAGGTCTTGACTCCCTTGGCTTGAGCCCAGTTGGCTTGAAGTTTACCTGTTAATTCTAAAAAGAAGAGATGTGTTATGATTTTTTCTGTCTTGTTTCCACTTTTTGATCCTCTACGTAACTTTTATGCCAACTGGCTTAATGGCAAGAACCACAAATCATTGCAAAGTTTTTAAATCAATAAAAATTGGCTGTGTTAATGTTAAGTGTTGCTTGAACATGAATTGGGGTGATTGCTGGTGGAGGTGATGTGGCGGCTGGGAGGAGGCACTCACTATACTTGAGAGATTGGCGTACCTGTCTGGGGAAGGGGTGGGGGAATCCAGACTGTGGCTTGACTCCAGTTCTAGGGATGTGCAATAGCAATACAGCACCTCCCTGAGGTAGCAAGCTGATGAGGAACTCAGGAGTTGTCAATCCTGGTCACATGACAAAACACGGTTCTTTCAAACTCCTCCAGATGTTACCTGTTTACAGTGTCCAGGAAAGGAGGCTGAACATTCTATACCAATTCTTAGGATGGGGAGCAGTTCCAGGTAACTGGGCTGGAATGCTCAGCCTTCTTCCCTTGGCATCTTTAAACCTGTCCAGCATCATCTGTGTGACCATCTTGTTAGGAACGGCTTGACAGAATTTTTCCCTGGCATAAGACTGAAATTGACACAACAACCTTTTTGCCTGAGAACCATTGCTTGGCCTTTCCCTCGCAGGCTGCTTTGGATATGGGTCTTTAAAAGAGGACTGAAGGAATTTGTGGACGATCAGGCTATCACTGGCTACTAGTCACGTCGGCTAGATGCTGCCTCCAGTATCGGAGGCAGTATGACTCTCAGTACCAAGTGCTGGTGAACGTGGGTGGGAGCGTGCCGTTGCATACCTGTGGGTTTCCCGTGGGCAGCTGGCTGGCCACAGTGTGAACAGAATGCTGGACTAGATGGACTCTGGGTCTGATCCAGCAGGGCTCTTACTACTTAAACCTGCGTTCAGAGTTGAAAGCCCAGGGAAGGAAGTTCTTGTACTGCAAGAGCAAATTCTAGCAGAGAAGTCGGGGGAAGCTTTTCAGCCAAGGATCCTGCAGAGCTTTTAAAATCACATGTTAGTTCATTGTGACTATTGCATTTCTTGCTCCTGATGTGTTCTTTACAGCTTGACACAATTAGCTGCAGGATAAAGGATACAATATCCAGTCCTCAGCAGATGATGTGTGGCAATCTTTGCTTTGGGATAGGGAAGCAAGTACACTGATCTGATGATCACTACACATCCATTATGTCTTAGCCTGGATCTCTTGCACACAGGGAGAAATGTGAGTTTACTACTCAAATGTACAACTGGAAGCTGTAGCCAAACTTGGCTTCCTGAGCATGTATGATTCATGAATGTGTAAACATGAGTTCGTGAGCAACCTGGTATTTGTTCATGACCTTGTTCTTCCTTTAGCTCAGGAGTGGGAACCTCCATCTGTTGGGCTTTAGCTGCCAGGGTGATGTAGTCCAAGAACAAGCTGTAGCTACTGGCATGTAGCAGCATGCTGCCTCTGTACATGGGGGTTCCATCCATCCATCATTGATTTTATTTTATTTCATGGAAATAGCCTCCTCCAAGAATTTACCTGGTCCCCTTTGAAAGCCTACCAAAGCTATTGGCCATTGCTATATCTGGCAACAGTGAATTGCATATGTCAATTGTGTTGTGTCCAGAAGGACTTTATTTTTGTCTATCAATCTCCTGCCGGTCAGTTTCAGTGGGTGATGCCTCCTTGGCGTACAGGAGGAAGAGAAGTTCTCTCTAGCCCTGCACGACGATATAAACCTCTTAGCACGTGTTCCCTTCGTCGTGGTCTGCCTCCCCACCCTTTTTTATTATTATTTATTACATTTATATCCCGCCTTTTTTCCTCCAAGGAACTCAAGGCGGTGTACATACTCCTCCTCCTCTCCATTTTATCCTCACAACCACCCTGTGAGGTGGGTTGGGCTGAGAGTCTGACTGGCCCAAAGTCACCCAGTGAGCTTCCATGGCTGAGTGGGGACTAGAACCCGGATCTCCCGGCTCCCAGTCCAGCACTCTCGCCACTACACCACACTACACCACATGTGAGGTAGGTTAAGTGTGGAGTTGGTAAGCGGCCCAAGGGCCAGGGAGTTTTATGGGGCTTGGGACCTATCTTAAGTCTAGAACAGCCTTCCCGCAACCTGGTGCTCTCCACGTGGTAGCCATGCTGGGTGGGGGGTGATGGGAACTGTAGTCCATCATGCGGGGGAGGCTGCTGTGAGGAGGGGTGCCAGGCCAGTTTGCTGCCCAACTTCTGCAGGAGAAACGTAGTGTGGGGGGGTGCGCGGGTGGGGCGGGGAGAGGCCCGGCCTCTCTTGGTGTGGCGCGAATGGCCCGCCCCTCTTTGTGGCGTTTGGCGGGGGGGGGCTTGTTGGGAGAGGCCCCGCCCCCCTTGCCCCCGCCAGGGGCGCCGCTCCGGCGGAGAGCCGGGAGGGGGCGGCGCTTCTGCGGAGGCCGCGCCCCTCGCCCTCGCCGCAGCCAATGGCCCGCCCGGCGGCCCGCCCCTTCGCCCTCAGCCGCGCGGACCCCGCGGGCCGCGCAGAGCCAGGATGGCGCCGGCGCCGCTCGCCCGCTGCGCCCTGCTGCTGCTGCCGCTGCTGCTGCCGCCCGCCCGCGCCGCTCCGGGGGGTGCCGCCGAGGTGGACGTGCGGGGCGGCTCGGCCCTGGCGGCGGCGCGCTTCGCCCTGGCCGAGGCCCTCGGCGGCGGCGGCGGCGGCGGCGGCCTCTGGGCGCTGCGCGCAGCCCAGACCCAGGTGCGGGGGGGCGCGCGCGGGGCGGAGGGCGCTGCGGCCCCGGGCGCGCTGGCCGCCCCGCGCCCAGGAGGACCGGGGCGGCAGGCCGGCCCTGCGCAGGCCGGCCGATGGCGCGGGGGCGCGGAGGGGCAGGCGGCCGCAGCCCCCGTGCCTCGGGAGGGAGCGGGCGGCGCGCTCGCCCCGGCGCCGGCGCCGACTGCCCGCCCGAGGCTGCCGGCCCTCCGGGGCCTCGGCCCGCCGAGAGGCGCCCGGGGCCGCGCTCGCCCCGCTCGCGAAAGGCCTCCCCAGGGCCAGCGGAGCCCCCGGCCTGGCACGCGCAGAGGGCCCGAGCCCGAGCCCGTGCCGCGCGGGCGCCGCCGCCGCCGCCGCCGGAGCAGCCCGCTCGCTCCGAGGGAGCTCTGGGTCGCGCGCGTCGGTGGGGCGCCTTGCGCCGAAGAAAGGCCCTCCAAGAGGCTTCCTGCCCGCGGCCCCGGCTTGTGCAGATCCTGTAGTGATGCTTGCTGTATTATGCTACGTTATATTGCCCCTCAGGGATGTTGATCTGCGGACCCTCAGCCCCGGGGGCAGTTGTGGAGGCCATTCGCTGGCGAGAGAACTCGGTCGGTGACCAAAGGGAAAGACGAGCGACATCCCTTTGGGCTAGCAGTGGCCGGGAATCGGGCGATACCCACTCGCCCGCCGCCCTGCGCCTCCCTCAGAGGCAGGCTGCATCCCGGATGGGACCCGCCCATCTCATCAGCAGGCTTTAAGAGCGAGTGTATAAGGATTAGAAGTGCTCCGCATGCCCAAAAAATTCCCCTGAGGAAGGCAACCTGCCAGGGTGACGCCTGGCCCACTTAAAGCGGGCAGACCTTTATTTGAAGGTGCCTTTTATTTGAAGGGCTGGCCAGCCCACATCCTGTTTAAAGAGAAAGAACCATAAGGAGATTGAGCAGCGATCTACGTGCAGAGCAGACAGGGCAGGCAGGCAGGTCACCTGGTCAGAGCCCTTATAAATTATAGGAATATTTCTAAATTTGTATCTGCACATATATATTAGCGTGTGCAATTTTAATGCAAATCAGTGTCCCCTTTTGTCCTTTTGTTCTGGTGATGCATTTCTTCCTTTTTGGTGATGAGTAGGTGGACATCATGCAACCTGCTGTGCTTAATTTTGCATTTTACAACTGGGGTGCTCTGTCTGACAGGGACTTACCCTGTAGGAGTTCTTCTGGCCACAGTTGTCCCTGAGCTCCAGTGTTGCGCCACGTTAGCTTTATGTTTGTGGTGCTGTTCATTACTTGGCTTTCATGAGAGCCTTTTCCCAAAGTTCAGTACTAGGAATTTTCAAAGACCATTAGGCAACAAGGAAAGGTCCCCTTTCTTACCATTAGACCTTCAGGAATCCTGCAGAACACTGAAAATGTTCTGCAGGCTTCCTGCAGAACACTGAAAATGCAAAGGTAAGGGATTGCCATCCTGCTACAAGCAAACATTCCTAGTGTCAGCAGTATGCCAGGCGCTGGCTGTGCATTCTACTTTGACTTTATGTGGTTCTCGTTTTGTGTGCTGTGCTTGCAGTGCAAGGCTGTGAACCTCAGCATTAAAGTCAAGGAATTAACTCTGGGTAAAGCCTAATCCAGTCCAGTCACAGCTGAGGGCTTTTCCCACCATGACAGCTGCTTTCTTTCTCAAAAAAGCAAGGCCACTCCTGCCTTCTTCCAGTTTCTACAAAACCTGTTTCGTTCCCTTCGGCCATCTTTTGGCAGGTTCCCCAGCTCCTGTGCAGCTGTGCGCTCTGGGCCTGTCTGAGAGCCCTTTTCTTGCTTCCAGGTGGTGAATGGAATCAAATACTACCTGGACGTTATCCTGCTGAGGAGACAGTGCAATGGGAACCATGCTGCCGGCCAAGATACTTCCAACTGTGTCACTCCAGGCAAGCCAGAGCAACTGGTAAGAATCAGCATTGTACTTGTAGCTTTGGTTCTGTTAGCGGGGGTGAGAAGCAGTCAAGCCAACGCCTCTGACACGTTGAGACCTGGAGTTCAGTGACTGCTTCCAGGAGTCCCAGTTTCACATAGCTCCACTGACTTCTCTGTGAGTTCATTAAAGCTGACAAAAGCAGCTTACAAAATACCTCGACTGGAATAATCTCAGGCACACGGTTGCTTGGACAGCTAGGAACTGGACCCTGCCACTGAAAAATGGAAATTATTTGTCTTCTAGGAACTGGAATGTTTTACAGTACTGTGTTACCCTAGTGATTTGCACAGTATATTCTCTGGGCACAGTCTCATAGAAAGGCGAGATATAAATTTAATAAATAATTCACTGCTTCTGTTTAATCAGAATTTCTGATCTTCAAATCTACTGGGTGTGCCTCAAGTCAGTGGAGTAATGTGGTTGAATTAGGCCACATGATTGGGATCCAGGCTTGTAAGTCTTCATGTGATTTTTCATTCCCAAACAACCAGCAGTTCTGAATCTGTGGACGTAGAAATGAAAACCCTGTAGTCCACTTGCTGGGAAGCAAGAGAGAATCATGTGTCAACTGCAGACATTGTGGCTAGCACTATTTGTGATTTCCACTGTTTCACTTTATTATAATCCAAACGGAAAACAATGAAGGTGGAGCACAACGTGCTGGGGCTGTACTACCTGACGTGACAAGGGCAGTAGAATCATCCCAGTTGTGCGTGACAGAACCACTTGTCCCATAGTGCATCAGAGGTTGCTCACCAGCTCTCGCCTCCCTCCCATCAGTGCTGCAGACCCCAAAGTATGACCTCTGCACGCATTAAGAAGCAGGATGAATGTGGTGATAGGGCAAGGCACCTGAGGTTGGGCTTCTGCAGAACCGCCCGCTGATCTCTCAGTTTTCCTGGAGGTAGGGATGTGACGATGGCAGTGAAGTGAGAGTTCTGTCTTTCCCATCCTAAATCACACACCTACTTGCTTACATTGGAGCAGACGTCCCGCCTAGGCTTTGTGCTAGAACCCATGGCTGGCACTAAGGAATTGGTTCTGATATGGTCGTCTTCTTTCAATGTGCTGCTGATATAGCTGTCGGTTTGGTCTGGTTCACGCATGGGGAACCTGTGGCTCTCCAGATGTTGTTGGTCTCCCAGCTCCCCACAGCCCCAGTCAACAAGGCCAGTGGTCAGGCATGAAGTTGTAGTCCAACAACATCTGGAGGGCCACAAGTTCCCAGCCCCTGGTCTAGATGTCTGGAAGAGGATCTGAAAGTGACTGAGCATCTAGAAACCTGGGAACATCCTGGATTTGCTTTGGTCTGCATAAAGTGCTGTGATTCCTGTTACAGCAGTAAGCATCAATATTATTGACTCAGACTTATAAACAACAAGGCCACAGTTCCCATTTAATATCTGCACACCCTGGGTATCAGTATCAGTGTATCAGTCCCCTTTCTCCTCACATTTTATCTTGTGACCTGGCTTCAGCTGACTCACTTTGGGTGAACTTCCTCTCAAACAAGGACAGCTCAGTTGTCCTGTCAGCTGACAGATAACGTCTTGTGTTGCTTGGAGGGAAGAGTTCTGTAGTGGGGCAAAGACCCAGCTCTTTCCAGGAGTCCTGACTTCCCACTGTTCCTCCCCAGCAGACCCCATTAACCCCCCTAGAGCTGCCAGTAAGCCATCTACTGCCCTTGTCTTGTTTGCCTAGCGCCTGCTGTGTTCACGTGCCTTGCATGCGCTTATGACTCGTCTCTATTCTTTCTCCCCAGTCATGTCTTTTTGAGGTCTGGAGTCAGCCCTGGGCAAGCAGGAAGACACTGGTTAAGCAAGAGTGTCGTCCTTCCGGTAAGTCAGGTCTGGGTAGTCTGATGCATAAATACAATCAAGAAGGCAAGGCCCGGAACCTTGCCCTCTTCATACTGCCGGCATAAACAGGTCAAGATTTCCTGTCAAAAAAGTTGACTGAGAATAGGCACCATCCAAAATGGGTGAGAGGGGAAAATGCCGTGTATTAGCTCACCTGTGTTGATAGGATGGTGGGCTTCCAGAGTGCACAGGATCCTCCTTCACATAGAAATAACCTTTCCATGGAAGAGCTGCATTCAGGCTAGAATCCCATCAGTGCACGGTAGCTTCAGAGCCATGTAGGATTGTGTGTAATTTCTAACTGGTCCTCAACCCTTCTCCCCCTTTTGAAACCCATTTTGGAAGGATTGGTGCTATGAAGAGCATAGCCACAAAGGATAAGGGCTTCGATGAGTTTGATGTGGACTGGGGGGTGGAAGGTCAGGGACACTACCTGGCCCTCAGGTGATCCTCCACTGCTTTGAGAGATGTGAAGATTCATCCTGGGACTTTGGACTGGACAGGAATCATTGGGGTGTGGGCTGTCAAGTGGAAGGATCTTTCTACATATCGGATCCAAGCAGGTCTTGGTGAGGATTGCTGCTGGGGAGTGGAAGAAGATAGAGCCAGTGTGGTGCCGTGGCGAGAGTGTTGGACTAGGAGCTGGGAGATCCGGGTTCTAGTCCCCACTCGGCCATGGAAGCTCACTGGGTGACTTTGGGCCAGTCACACACTCTCAGCCCAACCCACCTCACAGGGTGGTTGTTGTGAGGATAAAATGGAGAGGAGGATAATGTAAGCCGCCTTGGGTTCCTTGCAAGAGGAAAAAAGGTGGGGTATAAATGCAATCAATCAATCGAGAGAGAGAGAGAGAGAGAGAACGAACGAACTTGGGATTTGAGCCCTACTTTCTGGAATTTCTGTGACTGTTGAAATATCCATGTGGTTTGAAAGTTGTTTCCTCTCTTTTTCTGTCCCCGTAGAGCCATCTGAGGCCGTCCAGACAGCACAACTGGGCAAGTGGGAGGTGTTTCATCCCAAGGCACCTTCTGTGGAAGTTGAGGAGTCGTCCCAGGGGGAGAGGTTTCTGCAGGTCAGTGTCACTTTCCCCTGCCCCCGCCCCCCGTAGTTAGGTCAGGGAGCAACTCCTGTTCCTCAGCAGAAGGGGCTGTTGTTTTTCCTAGAGTCTTGATTTCCTCACAGTTTCTATGGGGAAATCGCACTCTGCAGTCAGAGGCAGTTCTGTGTCAGTTATCTAGTTCTTGACAGTCCCTCCAGTTGTGCCACAGATGTCCAGTTTGCCAGCTTCTCAGTTCAAGATTCTTTCTTCTGTAGAATGCTTCCATCCATCTGGTCTCCCTCTTCAAGGATTTTCTGAACACCTACAAGAAGAGCTACAAGGACAAAATAGGTGAATGCTGGGTGAAGGAAATTGTTAAATCAAACTGTTCCTAGTACTAGCCAGGAAAACCCAGAGGTCCCCCATTTCCTGGAAATGCCTCCCAATAGGCTAGTGCAAAATATGTGGTGAGGACTGATCTGTATAAAATCTCCTTGTGTCAGGCCTGCTTCAAAGTAGAGTTTTTGTTGCTGGTGCTGCTCCTTGGCACAGTCTCTCTTGATCCAGTCTTGCTTTCTTGGACCTTGCAACCCCATGTAACACCCATTGGCAGAGTCTGATAGTATTGCATTTCTGCATGTTGAGCGTGCTATAGAAAATGTAGCTGCTACAGTAAATAAGCAGGAACAATATTGTAAACATTCATCATTTGTAATTCTTTCCCTGGGTTTCTTACATTCAGAAACTGAGAGGCGCTTCGGAATATTTGCTGAGAATCTGGAGAAGGCCCGGCTCATTCAGGAACTGGATCAGGGCACAGCAGAATATGGCATCACCAAGTTTAGTGACCTGACAGGTAGGTGAGAATGGGGAAAGCATTTGGCTGCCAGTTTCTCATCTGGTTACAAATGCTTGTTAGGATTTTAATTTGTTGAGTGTTGTCAATCTATAATTCCAATATTTAGTTGCCCATTAGCTACCTATATAGCTGATTAATATACCTCAAACAAAGGGTACACCAGAAATTGTTTCAATGTGAATTCCATCTTGGTCTTGTACTAAGAAGAATTAGTAAGGGGAAACACCTTTGGTTCTATTTTTCATTTTTATTTAAAAATACTAAAATGGTATCAGATACAACATATGTAGGCTAAAATAATAGTTCCTCAATAAAAACAAATGCAAAAGATTTCAAGATCTAAATAAAAGAAGACAATATTTCCTAAACATTTTCTGTTATCCAAGATTCCAGTCTTAATAGTCTAAAAGGAGAAATCAGGGGGAAAAAGCCTTACGAGGTTTACGACTGGTGGTGGCAATCCAGTAGCAAAGTACGCTTGGGCTAGATAAGACTGATCCTGAATCCTATCTTTGAGAAAACTCCTAACTCAAAATTTACTACTTAAACCCAACCATATACACTTTTCTAGACATCTGTATATCAGGTTTTATAGTGTTTATATCTGATACGATATTTATTGCCCAGTAATTATTGACCATTAATTGATAAGCAAAAACATTTAAATACACTCTTGACTTTGAGTAATAAAATAATAAAGCTTTACAATCCAACACCCTTCAAATGTACTTTGACCCTAAACATTAAGTTTTACAGCACCTCATTCCTCCAAATAACCCTTTGATGGGCTCTAACTCAGCATTCTCTCTTTAGATATTATCCAGACCAATTCGTTTTTGATATCAGTTACCCAGAATTCATTGTGGATCTGGTTGTGTCTCTTTGTGTCTTCTCTTTAATGAAGTTACTATTTTTACTTGTTTACATCCCCAACTCCTTAATTTATCATTAAGCATTTTTAGTTGCTCTTTACTTCTAACCCTACTATTCTACGATTCTATTCTATGATATCTTGCTTTGAGAGAGGTTCTCAGTAGCCTTAGCAGCAATTCCAGTAAAGTTGTTCTTTTAAAATCCATGACCTGCTGCCTTCTGCTAGGAAAGGCTTGGATATCTTGCACTCACAAACTGCATTCTTTACAAAATGTTCTGTCTGCTGGCAGCTGACGCGTAGCCCGCACTGAACCCAGGCTCCAGCTATCAGGCAAGGCTCAGATGAAGAGTCCACACAACTCCTGCAGACACCAGTGCACTCTCAGACACCTTTCTCGGTGCCCACAGGGGTAGCTGTGTGTGCGTGAGAGACAGTCAATGGGTGATGAACCCGGGAGAGAGAGAGGGATGGGGGAATGTGTTTGTTGGCAGAGGGACGAAAATGCGTTTGCCTTCTGTGAAACAGGTTTATGTTGGCACTGAAAACTGGGTTCAGTGGAGTTGTTTAGTGTGTTGGGGCTCAGACCCCACTTTTACCTTGTAAGTCCTTAGGGCAGATTTCTTGTCTTTTGTGACAAGCCACATCTCCCATATTTTGTGGTGGTGCCTAGGACAGTTTCTCAAATTGCCAAATGGGCCCAAACGTTGCCTGCGGTTGGGCTAGACATATTCTCACCCACCCCTGTTTTTTTTAAGCTCAGTCTACACCTGGAAGAATGGGGGGCTGGGGTAATGGGGACTTCTCTTGGCTGGATTCTTGCCCTGCTTCCTATGGGGAAAGTGCATAGCTCGGCGCTAGAAATCCTCCTTTGCATGCAGCCGACCTCTGGTTCAGTCACTGCCGTTTCCAGTTAAAGGGTCTTTATGTAGCAGGCATTTGCCTGAGGCCTTGGAGAGCGGCTTCCAGCTTCTGAGGTTAGGCAGGTCTTGCCTTGGAGAGAGGGCCGTGGTGCCCCACATATGGAAGGCCCTCACTACAGAAACTGGCCTGGTGCTGAACTTGGTGTCTTTTCCGTGCCAGATGAAGCTTTCATTTGCCCAGGCTTTCCAGTGTGTTATTGCAGCTGGTTTCTAATTTGGCTGTTTCAGTGTTAGGCTGGATTTTATCACTTTGCTGAACCTCATTGCTGCCTGTGGATTTTAATGTATCTCTTTGGTTTTTAATACGTCAGTCACCCTGGGAATTCTTAAACTGAGGCGAGTGCGTAAGTCTGTCTAATAAATAAAAGTAGGCAATTCAGGGCCAAGGGGATTAATGATCTGACTGTTCCGGAGCAGGGCAGCTTCATGAGTATAGCCACTCCCAGCCCTCCGTCCAGTAGAACTCCGGCACAGAAGCTTGCGGGCTGCGTACGTCCAGGGCAGCCACCCACCAAGCGTCCTTCAGAGGTGAAAAGCCGCCAGAATGCCACAACTGGCCCACAGTTCCTGCGTTTCCACTGGCTTTCCTCGTTCGCTGTGCATCTTCAGAGCGGGCTCCCCGGCCTCGCAGAGTTGGCTGCCTTATGCCGGGTCAGGCTTTTTGTCCTTTTAGCCAGTATTGTTTGCTCTAACTGGCCGTGACCTCCATTGCCTCAGGAAGAGAGAGGCCTTTCCCCTCGCCTGCTTTCTGACTCTTTTCGAATCCCCCCGCTCAGCATATTCTCTGTGTGCCTCCTTCCAGAGGAGGAGTTCCGCTCTACGCATTTGAACCCACTGCTGTCCAAGCTGCCTGGCCGGCCCATGAAACCAGCCACCATCCCCAGTGACCTAGCCCCTGCTGAATGGGACTGGCGAGACCACGGGGCGGTCACAGGGGTCAAGAACCAGGTGGGTCTTCCTCTGCCTGTGACAAGCATCTGCTTGCCCAGGGGTCTGCGTGGGCTCTGCGTTTGCAGAGGCCAGAACGATCCCGTAGTCGTGAGCAGTGTCAAGGGCTCTCCGCACATGCCCTTGTGGTCTTGACATAGCGTGTGGAGGGAAGTGATCCGTGACACATTCTGGGCCTGAGCTGCCTAGGGCTTGAAGGTTTCTGAAGCTGTTCCCCAGTTCTTGAATACGGACAGCCTTTGTGTCTGGGCGGGGGCAGACGGTCTGGAGTGAGTCTTCCCCGCCTCCTTTTCTCCTGATTGCAGGGAGACTGTGGCTCCTGCTGGGCCTTCTCGGTAACAGGCAACGTGGAAGGACAGTGGTTCTTACACAAGGGCGCCCTGGTCTCCCTCTCCGAGCAAGGTAAGGAGGCAGACAGGCATTGGCTGCCGCCGCTGCTGCTCAGTGTCAGGACTGGGTCGTTTTCCGGGCTGCAGAGCGGTGTTGTGAACATCTGGGCATTTGCCTCTGCTCGGAGCATGCCTTCTGCCTCCTGCGCTAGGCTGCTTTCTGGCATTCTTCATGCTTGGGTGTCCTGCATGGGCAGGAGGGGCGTGGCTCTCGCAGTATGCTCCTTATGCCCGCTAGTGGAGGAGAAAACCACCGGCGGGGTGAGGTCTGCTCAGTTGCGCGCCGGGTGTGTCATGCTCGCTGGGGTGCATCTCCAGAGCATGAGGTGGCCATGACCGAAGACAGGGGTGTGCAGCTTGGAGCTAGGTTGCTGAGGAAGGAAAGGTGGAGAGGGAAGGCCCTGGGACTGAGAACAGTTGTTTTCTGGGCCAAATTCAAGGTGTTGATTTTGACCTTTAAAACCCTATATGGTTCTGGCCCAGCCTATCTCAAGGAGCGCCTCCAGCAGCACCAGACAGGCCGCTTAACAAGATCAGCCTCAGATGGCCTCTCTGTCCCATCAGCCAGGACAGCTAGACTGGTGGGGACGAGGGAGAGGGCCTTTTCTGTGGTGGCCCCCACTCTGTGGAACTCCCTCCCTAGGGAACTCCGTCATGCCCCCTCTTTAATGAGCTTCCGCCGTGCATTAAAAACGTGGTTGTTCAGGCAGGCATTTGGGGTGGGTTAGGGTATTTTAGAAAATGTTTTTATTGTAGAATTTTATTGTTTTAAACTGTTTTTATTATATGCTGTACATCGCCCAGAGTTGCTGGGTGACCAGCCAGATGGGCGATTAATAAATTCAATAAATAAATAACAGCATGCCTGGGCTCAGCTCCAGACTCTCGCCAAGCGACTGCTGCTGTCTCCCTCTGCAGAGCTGCTGGACTGTGATGCCCTAGACAACGCCTGCCGGGGAGGGCTGCCGTCCAGCGCGTACGAGGCCATCGAGGGATTGGGTGAGTGGCTGCGGCAAAATGTGGGTTTTTTTTGTCTAGCTCTATTTCAAGAAAGAAAAGATTTCTAACACCATGGCCTGCTCCACTATGCAGCCTGCACGCAGACACAGTCCTGCTCAGTGTACATTGATGGAAGAAATTTGCCGTCTTGGGTACGGGAGGAAATGGTTATACTCCCTTATTCAGCAGACATGCATACATACCGCTTGGTGAGAAGCCAACAATCCCGCCAGTTTAAATATTGTTGGCTTTCTGTAGCATCTCTGCAATTACGAGATATTAGTTGTAATTGGTGATCACATGGGCTGTAATATGGGCGTATTTTTCCCGCTGATGAAGACCGTCTCAGTCGAAACACATTTGGGACAGGGGCATTGAAAAATTTGCATAGCCTGGTATTGATACCAATTATCATACGTATGTAGGGAATGCTGGAGGACTGTTTATAGATCTTTCTACCCTTGTTCGCAATATTTTATCAAAACCTTGTTTTCAATTGTATATTAGAATTGTTGGTATATTTAACACACCTGCATATATAGATAGTTTCCTATAACCTATGCCGTTGGGCGGCTTTTTTCTGTGGTTTCAGATATTGCCTTTTTTCCTGTGTGTGAGATCCTGCAGCTTATTTCCCTGTGTGTCTGACACCCAACCTGGAACTGCTTTCGGTGCTGCTTGAAAAATATAATACATGGCACTCTGAGTGTTTAAGGCACAGCTGCTGCTTTGTGGCAGCCTCTGAATAACTGGGTGTCTTGAGCGTGGTTTCCTCCCTAAAGTGAAACACACCCAGTTTGCCAGTTTCGCCTTGGATGTTGTTCATGCCAGATTTTTGTGGAACGTGGCTTTTCTGGTGTGAAACGTGGTCTTTTAAAGCACTGCCTTCATTACAGTTCCTCAGCGCCTGTGGAGTAGCCACCCCAGTGAGGTTTGAAGCTGCTCTGTCTGTGCAGCTCTTTGGTGAGGATGCAGTTCCCTTTCAGAAGTGTTAACTTCAAGCTGTTGAATGAATACTGTGACCCTGTATTGTGGCTGCGGATATTGTATGGATTATTGTGTTTTGCTACTCCCGTTTTTGGAAGCTGCCTCAGAGAGGCAATTATCAGTGTGTTTTTAAAGTAACTCCTGGGGCCCTTCCCTGCACAGCTAGAGCCCAGCCTCTCCTCCCCAAATTTCCTTACTAGGTCACAACTTCATTGGCATTCCTGCTCCTTCTCCCTCCCGCAGGTGGCCTAGAGACCGAGCGTGATTACAGCTACGAGGGCTTTGAGCAGAAGTGCGGGTTCTCCAAGGAGAAGGTGGCCGTTTACATCAATAGCTCCGTGGAGATCTCCCGGGATGAGAACCGTGCGTGTCTGAGACAGTCGTTTGGGGGGTTGGTTGATGTGCCAAATCGTAGGTCCCTTAGCCTGTCGAGTGACGGTTGGGAAGTTGTGCTGTGGAATGAGGGAAGACAACTTGCACGTGCCTTCGAGGCATGGCCTGAAGGCACAGGAGGCAGCCGCCTGGCTGAAGCTCTGGGCCTGGTTAATGCCTGGATGGAAGGTCAGCCGAGAATCCCCTGTAGCCACCTTGAGTTTCATGATGGAAGAAAGGTGGGGTGTAAACGTAGCAATAAAAGAAATAGTAAGCATACATGTACCTTGGCATCGCATAAGACATTCTTGCTAGGGGCCCTTGCCAGTGAGGAGCCAAGATCGTCAACCTGATCCTGCACGTAAGGGCTCCTTTGCCGCGGTCTTATGCTGCCGTTGCCCTCGTGTGTGGCGCAGGGGACACACCGGGTATGTCCCTGTCTTAAATGCGTGCATATCCACTTACGTGAAATGCTGCAGATTGGAAAGAGCAATAACTAATGAGGAGAGGTGTCTGCGTTCATTTTCTGGGGGTGGGCTCCAGCCCGCCTTCCTGGGATATGCTGCCCTCCAGTTTTTACATCTGTGCGACTTATAAAGGCCGTAACCTGCCGCTTTCTCCATTGCAGAGATCGCTGCCTGGCTGGCGAGGAATGGGCCGATCTCCATTGCCCTGAATGCCTTTGCCATGCAGGTGAGAGAGCCCCACGAGGGCAGTGCTGTGAAGGGCAGAGGTCTCCCCTCTGGTGTGCAGGTCGCGGGGAGGGCTCTGCCTTGCCTAAGAGCAGCTCTGGGGTCACGGTGCTGGGCTCTGGAATGCTGCTTTTGCTGTAGCCCCGTTGTGTAGCCGCAGTCAGCTATGTCAATCGACTCTGGGCTTTCTTTGGCACCTTATTCTGGTTCCAAATCCAGATTCCCCCGTCCCTCTTTTTGCTACAAGTTGCGAGAGGGAGACTGGGCCATGTGAGATGCTATACAAAGGATGGGTCAGAAGAGCCAGGCCCAGGAGCTGTCTTGGACGAGTGATGCAGCTAGGACGCTTTTGGACGATAAAACCGCCCTGAAGGCCCAAACATTGCAGTGGGGAGCAAAGCATTCAGGGTGTGATGCGTTTGTGTGAAGCTGTTTGGCGCCCACACTTTGCACTGAGTCTTTCCTCCTCCTCCCCACTCCAGTTCTACAGGAGGGGAGTGTCCCACCCCTTCTTCATGTTCTGCAATCCCTGGATGATCGACCATGCAGTCCTCCTGGTGGGCTACGGCACACGTAAGTGACCGCTTCAGGCTGGGTATGGGGGATCTTCCTGGAGCATGTATGGGGGGTCCTGTGGGGCTTGCACTCTGGAGCCTACGCCCCACGGTCTTGCCGGCGATCTTGTGGATCTCTTCCTTCTACTGTCCTTGTGTGCTGGCGCCTCCCCCCCCCCCCCCCGATGGGAGAATTGGGCTAGTTGCAGATTGTTAGCACGTGGAAATAGCCTAGACTTGGGTTCAGTAATGTTGAGCAAGCTTACTTTCACATCTTTCCTTCAGTTTGTTCGTTCAAAACATTTTTGTACTACATTTCATCATAACAGATTTCAGGGTGTTTGTTGTACAGCATAAAATAAAACCAGACCTGCCACAAAATTGAGAAAACAGCAGATAAAACTTCAAAATGGATTAAAATTTGCACAATTAAAAAAAAAGTCAACGCCATTAAAATATCTGGATAAATAAAAAAACATTTTTGCTTTTAGGCCCTAAATTATAGCAGTGTTGGCATAAGGCCGATCTCTGGGGAGGGCATTCCACAACCTGGCACCACGGCTGGGAAAGTTCCCTCCCTTGTAGATGGTCTTTGTACTTCTAATGGAAAAGATACACACGGAGGAGGGTGATGGCAGAAAAGCTTAAAGAACAGGCAGGTCGATAAAGAATACAGCTGCAAGAGAATATTGGACATGTTTTCGGATAAAGTTGGCAAAAGGTATGGCCACGCTCCGCCAGTGGACAGCAGGGCCTACCGGTAGCGGAGATTCTTTTCACAGAATGCTTGTCCAGCGGAACCTTGGTCAGTTCTTCTAAGATGGTGCATACGATTGAGCGAGAGTGCCAGTTAATGTGAGTTTTCTGGTAAATTTTGAATTGGAAAATTGTCCAATGCAAAGTAGGGTCATTTGCTTAGGAAAATTTTCTGTTAGAATCAGAAAACATTCTGATGCCCTGGAGCAGCGGTGGGCAACTGGTGGCTCTCCAGATGTTTTTGCCTATAGCTTCCATCAGTCCTCACCATTGGCCCTGCTGGCTGGGCTGATGAGAGCTGTGGGCCAAAATATTTGCAGGGCCACAAGTTGCCCGCCCCGCCCAAGAGCGATCTGACCAAGTGTGTTTCTTTTACTTCTATTTAGTAAACAAGAAAGCTTTCTAAACCTGTGCCGTATTAACTTTTTGTCCCAGCAAGTATTTGATGTGAAATATTTGAGGGGAAAAATGAAAGCACGCTTAATTAAAGCACACTTAAATGTTTTATTATGTAGACATTTTTATTGGAAGACCTGTAAAAAAAAGTATATATTTCATTTCATTTCTATACCGCCCAATAGCTGAAGCTTTCTGGGCGGTTCACAAAAGTTAAAACCAAAAAGCGCACAGTAAAACAATATAAAATATAAAAACATTAAAACCACAATATAACAATACAACGAGAATAAAACCTAGCAGCAATGCAGAGATTTAAAATACAGATTTAAAACAGCAAAGCTTAAAGTCTAGAAAGCTAAACTGCTAAAATGCCTGGGAAAATAAATTAAAGACAATAGCATGTACTTCCCTTACATTGTTTAAGTTTGAGGTGAAAAAAAGTACTGAAAACTGTTGACACAATCATTAATTTTAGCAACCTAAAGAAAAGTGCATGATATGCTGACAACCACTCATGTATTTCAGCAGAATTCAACTCTGTTCCACTGAGGTTGTTGGGGCACCTTCCGTTTCATTATCGCTATTTATTAGTGATCTTTCCTGATCTCTTATTTCTCTTCTGTTTCACTTAGACATATCTGCATTTCAGTGAGATATATGTATGCTAGGGATAATCACCCGAAAAACCCTGATTACAACTTTGAAGCTGCCAGACTTGTCTAATATTGTATTTGCAATTTTTACTGATGAACGTCTGAAATGGAAAATATTCTGTGGGGGAAAAAATGCCCTGGAAACATTTCAGCAGAAAAATAAAGCACTGGAAACATTCCCTCTCCACATCACTTAGGAGTGCCTACTTGGACTCGCTCAACACCACTTAGTGAGACCTTAACTGTTAAGAGATCTCGCTCTGTGCTCTTGCTTTGTAAATGTAAAGCACATTATACGACTGTAGGGATTGGGGGGCGGGGGCGGGGGCGAGGGCGAGGAAGTAGATCACACAAAACTGAAATCAGGGAGCCTCTGCTCTCAAGGGCATTCACAGGTCACTCAGTCCTACAGGCCTAGAAAGATCCCTGTGCAAACCTGGATATTGCAGGTATTTCCCAGCATCCTCTGCAAAGTCCAGGGGTTCCTCAGCAGGCAGGTCAATCTGAAAAGCATTCCTTGAAAGTAGGAAGATGAGAAATCATCAGTCTAGACTCCTCAAGTAGAAGTCGGAAAGCCCACATTTGTGCATTGCTTGATGCTACTTGCCTGTGCAGGGAGAGGATAGAACTGGTAAAATGGGATGGCATTCCAACCTTTAGCAGTATTATATGACTTGGCTCACTTACCCAAGTCGCATTATTTGGGAGGGTATTTATTTGTTGAAGGTACATGAGGATCTGGTCAGTACTTGGATGGGAGACTGCCCGGGAACCTCTGCACACCCCCTTGAGCTCCCTGGAGGAAAATCAGGCATAACTGTGACGAATAGTCACATGCTCTGCAGGGCACTGCTCTCTGCTCATGGCACAGTGTGGTGTGGGTTAGGTTGCAGGGCCGGGGGGTGGGTGGGGGGATGTCGGGCGGGGGGCTGGACAAGGTGACCTTTGGTTCCGCCCAGCTCTGCTTGCAGGGGTCCGCCTGCTGCTTTCCTTGGCCCAGAAGTGGCTCGTAGCCTGCTTGCTTCTCCTTGACGGCTGTGTTCTGTCTCCCTGCACCAGGTGGGCGTACTCCATTCTGGGCTATCAAGAACAGTTGGGGCGAGGACTGGGGAGAGCAGGTAAGGCAGCCCCCAGCTGGCAAGGAGGGCCAGTGCCTGGCATGGCCAAGGTCTGTGTCTCATGCCGGCGCTTCCCCCACTCCCCGGCCAGTGCGCGACCACTCACCCACATCCTGCATCTCTTTCAGGGCTACTACTACTTGTACCGTGGCAGCCGGGCCTGCGGCATGAACACGATGTGCAGCTCTGCTGTGGTGGATTAGGCGCCCAGACCTCTGCCACCTCTCGGCCCGAATCACTGCCCTGCCGGCCGCCCCTCCAGCACCAAGACTGGGGCTTCTTCCTCACACCTGATCCTGACCCAGTGAGCCAAGCACCTTAGTTCTCACTGTCTTTCTGGATAGCCCTGGTTAGGCCTAGTGCCTGTTGGGGAAGATCTGGCCCAGGCCCCCAGAGAAGGCCCCGGCTGCTCTTGCTGCAGGGCCTGGGGCCCTGTGTCTTAGGGTAGGTCCTTTCACCAGCCCAGGATTGAGTTTCCCCTTTCCAGCTGGAGCAGGCTCCTTTTTAAGCTTCCTGGGAGGGACACTCCTCTCAGTGTGCAAGAGGATGGTGAACTGCCATCTCCGCACACGATATAGGGAAAGGCACTCACTCCTCTGGAACCGTCGGGCCTTTGGCTTCTCTATGCTCTGAACCTCTTCCCTTTTGTTTTCTGTTTAAAAGGGGCATTGCTGAGCTCCCTCTTGGAAGGCAGACTGAGAAGTGGAAGGAAAGGGCGTAGTTCAGGGCTGGGCCATCAGCGGAGCCCCGAAGCCCAGGCCTTGGTGCCATTTCCCAGCCACCGGACTCTGGCTAATTAGGAGGGGCCATAGCACCTGCTTTGCATGCAGACAGTCCCAAGTCAATTTCCAGTTAAAGGATCTTGGAAAGCAGGGATGGGAAAGCACCCCTCTGTCTGAGAGCGGCTCCCAGCTAGGGTGGACAAGAGCATGCGAGGTGAACTAACGGTCTGGCTCAGCCCAAGGCTGCTCCCTGTGTACATACAACTTAGAAAACTGGCTTGTGATCTTCTGAGCAGCTCTTCTACTCACTGACTTGATAGGTCCTTGTTCCCTGTCCTATGACTAAGTGTGAGAGAGAAGCTTCCCTTGGTGAGGAGGGAAGAGAACAGTTTTGAAGGCACAGCTCTTTCTAACAAATGCTCCTCTAAGGAAGTCAGAGGCTCCCTCCTCTCTCCACCCAGCTCTTCTTTTGCACTTCTCCCCTTAGAGACTCCAGCACTGATACAGGGGGCCCCCCACATGGCTACTGTTGGGGAGGTACTCGTGGTTCCGTTCCACCCAGAGAGCTTTGGCTATTGGGCGGCATAGAAATGGAATGCAATTAAATAAATAAATGATTTCCGTTAGGGCAAGCCCTGCTCTGCTTCTGGAAGACTTGATGGAAAGGTCACGGGTACGTGGCGTCGCAGAGGCTCCTGCAACAGTATTTCTGTGGCTGGGCTGCTCCTCCAGACTGTCCTGATGCTCAGGATAGTAATGATTCCGGTGTTGTTTGGAGTGCGCACTTTAATGCCATGAACTCCTTCTCCCCGCTTCATTCATTAATTTATCATGTTTCTGTACCACCCAAGAGCCAAAGCTCTCTGGGTGGTTCACAAAACCCCTCTGAAATATGACATGATAAAACCTAATACAGAGTCTTTAACAAACCAAAATTTTAAACTTTGCTCCAGCCAAAAAAAAAAAAAGATTCAAGGTCAGCCCACGTGTGTGTTCATCAACCCCGTATTGACATTTGCTCCCAGCAGTGGGAATTTGGCTGGGAAGTTTGGAAGAGGGGTGTTCTGGCTGTGCAGTGACCCTGAGTTTGGCCACTGCTGAGCACCACGCCCATCGCAGCAGACCTTCCCTGGGCAATGCTGCTTTTTGCTTCATTTTGTTCGGAAGGTGGCCTGCCTAGGCTGTGGGCTTTGTTAGCTTGAGGGTATAAATAGCACTGGAAGAATATAATTACAGAAGCAAAGTATTGCCCCTGGCAGGTAGAAGGGGTTTGTCTCTTTGATCTCTGCATGGGTTTCCAGAAACGGCACTCTCCCCTTCAGGGTCTCCCCTGGTGCCTCTCAACTTTTGAAGTGCTGTTCTGACATGAGTGATCTGAAATGTCTGGAAGCCTGGACCATCCGGGTATTTTTACTGGAGGACCCAACTGCTCAGTTTGCTGTGTCTCAGGTCTGTCTTTAAAATGCATTACCTGGTGTTTCTGTATTTTCTGCACTAATAAAGGCTCCTCTTGTGATCTTATGGGGTGTTTGCATGTTGCAAGGAAAGGAGAGAATGATGTGTGTGTGGGGTGGGGGGACAAGTTTGTCCCTGCTGCTAAGTCATCCGGGCTCATGAATTCTCTGAATGGCCCTTGCCCTCTTCTGTCTCTATTTCAAATTTATATCCCACCTTTCCTCTAAAAAAGCAGTGCTGAAGGTGGTACCAGTAAAATGCAGATAAAATAAAGACATAATTAAAACACATTCAATAAAAAAAACTAAACAGCACCCACCAGATTAAACATATTTCAGCAGCAAATCTGCTTAGAGGCCAAGCGTTTGCCTGTAAAAATGTTTTTGCCTGCCAAGGGAAGGATAAGAAAGAAGGAGCTAACCTGGCCTGCCTTGGCAAGGAAGGCCAGGGCTTGGGAGCAGCTGCTAAGAAATCCTCCTTTCCTGTTCTTTCCAGATGTGTCTCACTGGTTGTGGCAGGACAGAGAAGGGCGTCTCCCAAAGGATCTTAAAACCCGACAGGCTCGTGGGAGAAGGTGGCTTTTCAAATAACCTAGTCCCAAGTCATGTAAGGCTTTATAGGTCACTAGCTGATAGACCTGATGTTGCCCGGGATGTAAAATTGTCATAGGCACTATTTGTTAGAAACACATTAAGGTGGGTTTACGCTTCTCGGAAAGGCTCCATAAGAGAGGTGAAAAGGAAAATTGAGATTGTTTGTTTGTTTATTTTAAATTCTTATAAAGAGGACACAATACAATTTCCGCTTATTGTTACAAACTAATTCTGGAAGGTATAACTGTATGTGGGAAGAACGTGGAGATTCCAGAGCAGCATGATGGGCAACATGATGGCGATGGCGCCAGCAACTATGGACCTAAAGTTAAATATTAGGAAAGTAGAAGTTCATTGTAAGGCTTGTTTATAAACAACATTTGTTGTTTTTCCAGTTGGAGCAAAGGTATACAACTGATTTGGGGAACCCACTCTAGAGCATGCAACATATAATTGCCCATGGGAGAAACATGGAGAATAAAGCCCTGAGTCTCCACTCCACTGCGTCATCCCAGCCCCTCAGACAGGCAAGCACACGCCGCACCACATCTCACATTAGTGTTAATCACACCACCAGCAGATACATCTGGCATTGAAAGGGGCAACGATATGTAACGCTGGCTTGCTCGCTGGATATTGTAGGCAGAGGGGAGAGAGACTAAATGCTCTCCACAATCAGAAAAGAAACCATGAGTAAAGGGGAGGGAACAAACAGCGGCCAGCCGATCCAAGGCGAAGGAAGTCGGAGTGAACGGGAGAGAGACCAAGAGAATGAAAGATGGCCCATAGGATGACTCATAGCGGAAATCAGAAACCTGGCCTGTGCCATGATTGAGAGGGTGTGCTTGTTAGTAAGGGAAAGTATAAACAATGTGACCCAGTGACTCCTGTCATACACTCCGGCAAGTGAGAATGTGAACTAAAAGCTGCAGCAGCTCTGGGGCCCAAATGGTGGGCTCAGTGGCCCCTGCAGTGTGACTAGGCCCAGGGCAGCTCCCCCTTATGCCCTGCATTACAGACGGCCCTGCAGCCAGCCACAAACGCACAATTTTTGACTTTTATATATATAGAAGATAACCGGTACTTTAAATTGTGCACAGAAACTGACTGGTGGCCAGTGAAGCCCTTGTAAAACCAAGCCCTGGTCAGTAGTCTGGCCGCTACAGTTCTTGACCCATAGCTAAGGCGTGTGTTTCTGTGGCCACATCTTACCTCTCCAGGGATGGGTGCAGCTGACTCGCTAGCCATAGCTGTGCAAACTGGAAACACAGTCCTGGCCACTGCCAAAACCTGGGCATCCAGGTTCAGGGATGAATCCAGGGGTACATCCTCACTGTGAACCTGAGGTTTCAAGGGGACTGAAACCCCGTCTAATGCAGGTTGAATCTATATTCCCTGATCTGCCTTTCGACTGACAAAAGTCACAGAATGGTCTGCAAGCTTTGTAGGCTAGATGTTAAACAAAGAGCAACATGGTGTCGGGAGCAGGGCATGGTCAAAGTAAAGAAACCCCAGGGTAGGTTATGGTGTAATTTCAGAAATGTTGAAAATGTAATTTTGGATTTAGGGAGCAGCTCTCAGCTCCTGGAGGGGGTGTCTGTCTGAGGGCTATCGGATGCAGCAGAACTCCCTTTTCCCTGCTGGCAGAGGCCTCTATGTAGTTATGGGAAGCTGTGCTGCCGACGACGCTCTCCCGCCATCACTGCTCCCTTGGCATTAGGGGGTGAAAGGAGGCATGTTGGGAGTTCTAGGACTTTTCTTCTGTTTAAACATGATTGTACCCTAAATAGCTTTTTAAAAATCTAACATACACCAACATCCAGAGATTCTTATTCACACAAGGGGGATGTTTACTGATGCTGTGGATGCATATTCCTGATGCATATTTTGGGAAGAGTGAGTTGGAGAAAACTAGAATTTCTATTCTCAGTGCAGTACTGGAGTTTTCTCCCAGAAGGACCTTCTCACTCTCAGCTTATAAATGTAAATTGGCTGTTTTGCCTTATTGGCTAGTATGCCATTGAAAAATGTGTCTATTCAGAAAGTGAAACAATCCTGGAACGATATCAGTCACTAGCACATGGACGTGACTTCACGCAGACTGGAACAGCCCCGAGTTTGATACAGCCGAGCAAACGTACGCAGCTGCCAGAGTTCGACACATAATGCTTGCCCTGGCCCTGAGGCACAGCCCCTGCCATGGTACCCTCCATAGCCCCTTGAGGGAGGGTTTTATCCATTCCCCTGAGAAGGGGAAGGGGCAGCCATATAACTCTTTCCCTCGCTCTACTTCATCCTGGCTTCAAACTATGAATTTGCAAAACTATCTCCTGTTTAAGAATGTTTGCCATGTAGTGACTGAATATCGTACCGCAGCCTTCAACCTCACAGACACATTTAAAGTAATTATAATCAATGCATTAAAAAATAACCCTGAGGCGTACAGCCATAAGGTCCCCTTAGTCTGCATGCCAAATTTCAGGTGTCTAGTAGGTTTCCCGGTCTTCAGGTGTCTAGGTTTCACAGTCTTGGAGGATATACAAACACACTTCCACTGAAGCACTACATCTTTTAAAATTTTGATTGGCTGCCATTTTGTTTCAAGATGGAGGACGAAATTTTCACCATGCCTAAAACTATCCCAGATAGAGGTACAACAAATCCTAAAAGTTTCATAACAATCGGACACATAGTTTTCAAGTCCAATGAGGACATAGAAACAAATACTTCCTTTTATTTATTTAGAGGACTAGTAAATGGACCCGGCTTTGCATAGGTAGGAAAGTGGAAAGAATCCCTTAACTCACCCCTGATGTGTTATGTGTACCCCGCCGCCCCTGAATGGTGATGCAGTTATAACAGTGCCGTTGGAATATGCTGGGAGGTGTCCAACAGATGCTTTGCTAAACATGAACCAAAGTTACGCCATGTTTGTACGCTAGGCCATCCTGTCTTAGCTCCACAGTCTGTGAGAAGCAGATTGCAGCCTGTCAGCAAAATGTCCTGGGAATTACTTGGGAGTCGCAGCTCGCAGCCTATGCTGCGAGCTGATAACATTGTACTCCGTGTTCCAACTCCATCTCAACTGTTGGCAGATTCCATCCCTGTCCAAAGAGAACATCCAGCTCCTCTCCAGATAATGGGGGGGGGGGGTGCCTTCATGTAATGTGTCTAATAGAGCATGGCTAGAGTTCTTCTATATGTGACGTATTTTGCTGTATAAAAGCTTGCCCCACTGAATGTTCTGGGCTCTCTGCCTTTGCTGACAGAGTGCCTTGCTGGCCATGCAATAAAGCGCTTTCATATCCAGAGTCTTACCCGTGTCTAGCGTGATCCATTGTCTAGCTAGACAACGAACATGTGGGCATGTTCTGCTCCTACAACAGGAATAACCCCTACATTGATACACATCTTCAAGCAAACTTGCACAGCTGTCAGAGTTGGACACGCTGCACCCGCCCCATCTAAGTGAAGCCATGCCCACTGACTCCCCTAGGCACAGACCCTGCCATGGTGACCCCCTGAGGCCCCCTGAGGGAGGGGTCTGTCCCCACAGCAGCAGGAGGGTCAGGCTGTCGACCAACTGTTCTGTTGCAGCTTCAGACTGTATGGAGCACAAGGCTATGTGCAAATTAGCGAAGTTTGCCCCTCGTGGCTGAAAATCCAACTGCAGTCTTCAAGCACATGGACACACTTAAATTAATGAAGATTAATGAATCTTAAACAAAATAACCCTGAAGTGCTCATGCCTAAGGTCACCTTAGTATCCATGCCACATTTCAGGTGTCTAGCTTCCACGGTCTTGGAGCTATGGCAATGACGGATGGACAGAGAGAGGCACATCCTCTTCTATGATTATAGGTAATCATATGGTTAAAATGCATGGTAATAATTTGCTTGCTGCAGTGCTGAATCATCATTTGGTTTGGTTGAAATCAATCAAATGGTATTAAAGCTGTACATCTTTAAAAAAAATTCATTTGGCTGTCATTTTGTTTCCATGATGGTGGACAAAATTTTCACTATGCCTAAAACCTTCCCAGATAGAGTAGAACAAATCCCAAAAGTTCCCTTACAATCAGATGTACGGTTTTCAAGTCCATCGAGGACAAACACTTCCTTTTATATAGATGTAGAAGAAGACAGAATTAGAATGTGTTCTGTACCTTGAGAATTGTCGATAGGAGTTCCTGATGAAGACTATGGGCATCTCTACACCTGTCTAAAATCCTGCATTTAAAATGGGGCTTTCTGCTTCCATTTTACACGCAGGATCACAATGACTCCCTTTTTCACCCAATTTCCTTTCCCTCTCCTTCTCCCCGTATCCGAGTCTTCCATTGATCCCGCTCCTCTTCTTGCCGCTTTTCCTCTTTCCACGCAGGAAACTGAAGCGGAACACAACGGGGTAACTTGATAGCTCATGACCCGCGGTCTGTTTAAAAACGGGACAGAGGGCATTTAATGCAGGAGGCGCCTTGGATGATCACGGCGTCACGTCAAGAGCCCGCCAACGCCCGCGGAGGAGCCCTCTCAGTGGCAGGGTGAAAGCGCAGCGTGAAGGAGCCCTATGTTTAGTCGAGATGGGGATATACCAGGGCGCCATGGAGCGACCCGGTGGTCACGACACGGGCCCGACGGCTGTGCGCCACCAAGCGCTGTGTTTCTTGACACTGCCTAAGGCCATCTCCTTGGCCTGCCAGGCCCCTGGCACGGCGCGCGTTTGCTCTGGGCCGCTCCAAAGAGAAGCTCTGCAGGCCCTTGCAGCCTCGGGACGCCCCTTCCCGTCTTGGCTCCCCCGGCAGTGCTCAAACCAGCATGCCTCGTGAGACGCCAGTTCGCTACCAGTTACTGCTGTTCTAACCAGGCCGCCAATGGGGCCAATGGCCCTGCTAGGGCACAAAAGAGGGCGGAACGTTCCAGGCAGGCGAGGGGACCGAGTAGGCGGGCGCGCCCGGAAGCCGGGCCCCAGCGCGCCGGAAGCAGGAAGTGTCTGCTTCTCATGCTGCGGAGCGGAGGGGAAGGCGCCGGGTCCTGAGCAGGTATCGGCGAAGCGGGGGCCCGGGGGAGGGTTCAAGCCACGGGGAGGAAGAAGAAGGGTCCCCTCCCTTCTCCTCGCCGTGCAGCGCGAATCCCCACCTGCGGTGAAGGCCTCCGCGCTGGGCCTGCCTTACAGGGCTGCTGCTGCTGCTGCAACAGCAGCAGCATGCGTGAAGCTCGAGTGTGACGGCACCGCCTTCAGTGCGGAGGGCAGACTCCAGCTTAAGTCCAGCTTAGCGCAGGCCCGTTGGAATGAGTGAGGCTTGCGAGGAGCGACCGACTGAAGCCCCATCCGTGTCAGTGGGTCTGCCACGTGGGACTGAGGCTGGATTCTACCCCAAGCAAGTTCAGGGCCGTCGGAAGGACAGTGCCTCCTCCGCACAAGGCGCAGCGGGCCTGGGGGGCTCACCGCCACAAGGGTGGGGTGGCCTGAAGAGGGGGCTGGGCAGATTCACGGAGGAGGACGCCCCTGAAGCGCTGGGTTACAATGGCCAGGTGAGCCGGCAGGCTGCCTGAGCAGCAGGTTTGGGGGAATGGCCGTTTCCTGCCTGCCCTGCTTTTCGGTTAGAAACTGGACACTGGACTAGATGGGTCTTTCCTTCGGACCAAGGAAGGCAG